>NC_073255.2:162127500-162752500 GCF_029289425.2 Pan paniscus
GTCATGAACTGGGCTGGATTTTTATATTTGATGAAAAAGAGCCTAAACGCTATCTGATTTGGGATAAAGAAAAAGGAGCATTAAGCTTGACTGTGCCTTTGGCTCCAGCCAACTTTTTAAGAGTAAATTGCTGGGCAGGTGGGGGAGGGCTAGTCACGGAATGAAACTGTAAGCCGGACCAGGTGTGAGGAGGGGAGGTGATAAAAAGATTATAGGGTGGAGGAGCAGAGGCTGAGGAAGAATTGGGATCTAGCTTGGCCTGGTGAGGAGCAGCCTGGGGAGGAAAGGAGAGGTCAGATGGGTCTGTAGAAAAGGAAGATTAGAAAGACTCAGCGACCCTTGGGGTTGGTACTGAGGGGACAGGCGGGAGGGAAAGAAGGAAGATTTGGGACGAGTTGCACTGGGCACAGAGACTAGGAACGGACTGATGTGTAAAAGAATGCCTGGACGTCAGGCACCTCAGACCGTTTGCCTATTTTACGACAAGAATTATTTAGATTTTGCAGGATGGAAAAATTCAAAGTGCCATTTTCTGGCTATTTGGAACTACTGTCGAGTTTGTACTGGGGTCAAGCGGCATTGCAGAAGAAAATAAGGCATTTAGGTTTTAGGTCAGGTGTGAGTTAAAGAGGTTTTAAGTTTTTGAGAACACAGGCCAAGGGAGTAGAAGGAGGAATGGAGGGTGGAAGGTTGCCCATAGTGAAGGAAGCAAGCCCAGAGAAAAGAGTAGAGACACGGAGAAGGGGTAGGGGTTTCTTGCCCTCCAGAAAAGCAGAGAAAGGGTTGGGGCACGGAAATAAGGGATTGGGGCACGGAGATAAGAGGTTGGGGTGCGGAAATAAGGGATTGGGGCGCAGAGATAGGTTGGGGCGTGGAAATAAGCGATTGGGGGGTTCTTGCCCCCTAGGAAAGCGGGACTTGCTGCTAAGGGTGAAGGAGAAGGGATTGAGGGTGGTACCTGCCCCTCTCCCAGAAAAGCAGAAAAGGGGTAGAGACAAGGAGAGAAGGGGTTGAGGTACTTGCCCCTTCCCCAGAAAAGCGGGACTTGCTGCTAAGGGTGAAGGACAAAGGCAGGCGTCCCTGCGTGGTCTGACACCCTTGAAACGTGGATGTATGATCAGAGAGGTGTCCCTGCAATGATTAAACACCAAGGGAAGGCTGCCTTCCCAGTCCGTGACCGGCGCCAGAGTTTTGGGTCCATGGATAAAACGTGTCTCCTTTGTCTCTCCCAGAAAATGAAAGGAATTGAAATGAAGAGAAGGGAGAGATTGAAGTGTAGCACCAAGATTGAAAGGAGAAAGAGGTTGAGGGATAGTGAGGGAGGTTGGAGAAGAGAGTAAAAAGAGGCCGCTTACCGGATTTGAAATTGGTGAGATGTTTCTTGGGCTGGTCGGTCTGAGGACGTGAGGTCGTAGGTGGATCTTTCTTATGGAGCAAAGAGCAGGAGGACGGGGGATTGATCTCCCAAGGGAGGTCCCCCTATCCGAGTCACGGCACCAAATTTCATGCGCGTCCGTGTGAAGAGACCACCAAACAGGCTTTGTGTGAGCAACATGGCTGCTTATTTCACCTGGGTGCAGGCCGGCTGAGTTCGAAAAGAGAGCCAGCGAAGGGAGATAAGGATGGGGCCGTTTTATAGGATTTGGGTAGGTAAAGGAAAATTACAGTCAAAGGGGGTTTGTTCTCTGGCGGGCAGGAGTGGGGGTGGCAAGGTTCTCAGTGGGGGTGCTTTTTGAGCCAGGATGAGCCAGGAAAAGGACTTTCACAAGGTAATGTCATCAGTTAAGGCAAGGACCGGCCATTTACACTTCTTTTGTGGTGGAATGTCATCACTTAAGGTGGGGCAGGGCATATTCACTTCTTTTGTGATTCTTCAGTTACTTCAGGCCATCTGGGCATATACGTGCAAGTCACAGGGGATGCGATGGCTTGGCTTGGGCTCAGAGGCCTGACAGTAGGTACTGGTGGAATCACCTGACTTTTCTTATCTCCTTGCCTAAACATCCTTCTCAGGAATAAGAGCACCACAGGCCTGAGCTGAAGCCCAGAATCCAGAGCTAATCTGAGTGGGGTAGATGAACCTGTATCAGTAAGACATGAAATTAGAAACTAATGGCAGACAGGAAACTATGGGCTCTTGGACCAAGAGGGACTTTCGAAAATGGCAAAACTAAATCAAAGATGAAGACACAGGATAAAGATTAAAAGCTGACTTGGGTACAGCTACAGAGGACTTGCAATGACGTTCAGTGAGATTGATCAGAAAGCATCAGGGGTGCATAAGAAGCTCATTCATTCAGAGATTCCCTGACAAAGGAATCCTCTCATAAGACACTTGGGCTTTTACCCATGAACAGTGGAAGAAGAGATATGGTCTGGCTTTGAAAACGATTTTATTAAACACTGACCCTTCTAATATACCCAACAAGACCTAATTGTGCATGAATTCTAACTTGCAGAATGTTTTGTTCTTCAGAAGCCACAACATAAAGAAGTGAACATAAGTAAGATTTCAGGACAAGCAGTATCAAAAGTGTACAGGTGTATATAGAACTTTTTCATAGTTTTCCTTAGTTAAATATTAAGAAAAAAAGCAAGAGTTATATTTCCTTAAGCAGACAGTTTCTTTGACAATATAATTTGTACAAGAATGGTAGAATATGATATAGAAGATAATTTAGGCATAGAAACATGTTAAGTGTATCTAAAACTAATATCTATGAATTATTAATTTAGTAAAATTTGTCACTGTGTTTAGGAATATTAAGCCATATTAAGTAGTATATCTTAATTTAAAGTTATTCACATATTCCAATAAGTATGAAGAGTTAGAAGAATATTGTTTAAAAATATAGATGGCAAAGATACTAAAGTTGCACCGTTATTGTAGTTTTGGAATACAGAATAGGAAAACAGCAATGTGAAATATTAGAGTTTATTTCAATGTTTTAAAGTCCTGCAATCTTCATTATGTAGCTATTAAAAAGCAATTTTTTGTTCATATTACTTTGACCATATCACCTTAGGCCTTCCAAGGGTGTTTTCCTGCCAAGAAACAAATTAAGCATTTATTAGAGGTCACTAAGGCATCATTACAGGAGTAATTGCTCACTATAGGTTCTTGCCATTAGTTCATTTATTACTCTCTCTGTCTCTTACAAGCTTTATAGAATCATGGATTTTTAATAAGTCTTGCACTCTGTGGTGATCTCAGGTTTGGTGTTGCTCATATAATTTGTTTCCTTTTTGATTCTGACAGCTTGTTGTTTACAAAATGATAAGTTCTTCCTACAAGAAAGTCCATAAAATGGCCTGAAAGATGCTATAAAATTGCTAACACTGTAGAATATGAATTATTAACAATACGAATTCTTTGTCTCTTCTGTGACAATTACCTTCCTTCTTTTCTTTATCATCTTATAATTTCCAAATTATAGGTAGATTATGTAGCTTTATAGTAAACCACAAGGCCATTCATAGGCTCATTCTGGAAAGTTTCTATACTTTCCATGGTATACCAATGTGGAAACTGTCCAACATGGTACTCTCTCTACCCCTCACCAAAGGCCATGCCACTGTGGCTCAGACAAGTGCTTGGGAATTCCAGTGGGACAGGCACTAATAGTACTGACCCTAAAATAAAAACCACAAAATAACTAATTTCCTGATGCACCATTATATTCCCTTTCCACTTTTCTGAAAAGAAAACTCACTGACTTTGCTTTCACATATAAGGTTGTTATTATGCAACTAATTTTTATATGAAAATGATCTCCTTATGAGATAGTCCAGCATCTTTTCATACAGATGTAAATAAATGTGGTAAACTGTAGTTTACACTCTCATTTTCTAAAGCATTAGCAATATTGCATGATAAACAGTGTCATTTCATATAAATATTGTAATGTATAAAAATGATATTTTAATGACTTCCTCTATATTTCTTGGAATATGAGACTAACTGCAATGTAAAAGTAATCCAAGCATAGACAAAGTAATGGTTTTATCATTAAGATTCTGTATCATACAGTACAAAGAAACTCTGTTGTGTTTTGCATTTCAGAACATCACACAGTTGAATATTGGTGGTATGCAGTTATGAATAATGCCTAAATTTTCTCTTAAAAAGTCTGCTTTTCATTTTCAACCAGAAAACTAAATGTATGAGTATCACAACTTTCATTCAAATAATGTATGTGGTAGTCATGATTGCTGTCCATATCAGTTATGTCTGGGCCTTCTTCCCTGCCACCTTGCAATTGGGAAGCTGTATGGTCTAGGTTGCTTTGGACAATGAAATGTGAACAGAAGTGACTTGTATCATTTATGAACTGAGATTTTTAAAGCAGCAATAATCCACTACATTTTTTTTCTCTGCCACAGTGATATAGTTTAGCTATGTCCCCACCCAAATTTCATCTTGAACTGTAGTTCCCATAATCTCCACAGGTCATGGGAGGGACCTGGTGGGAGGTAATTTAATCATGGGGGTGGTTACCTTCATGCTGTTCTTGTTATATGAGTGAGTTTTCACAAGATCTGATGGTTTTACAAGGGATATTTCCCCCTTTGCTCGGCACTTCTCCTTTGTGCCATCATGTGAAGAAGGACATGTTTCCTTCCCATTCCACCATGATTTTAAGTTTCCTGAGGCCTCCCCAGCCATGCTGAACTGTGAGTCAATTAAACCACTTTCCCTATACATTATCCAGTCTCGGGTATGTCTTTATTAGCAGCATGAGAAAGAAGTGATACACAGAGTACCCAGGAAATATTCCAGAAAATATCTTCTTGTTTTCTAAGCCTAGGTCCCAAAATAAGAATGACTTAGAGAAGAGGCCTTAGCTAACCTTCATAGGACATAAAATTTGAGTAAAAAACTAACCTTCAGTGCTTACATCATTAAGTTGTTTGTTGTACATCTTAACCTAGTATAAATGAATGTTCCCATAAGGGGAAACACTTAAATATGTGGTATTTGTTTAGGGTCTGACTGGTAGATAGTGAATAAATAATGATTGGCTGTTGGAAAGCAAGCAATCTATGCTATGTAATGGCGAAAATGTTGGCAACATTTTTGCTATGATAGCTTGGAAGGCAGGTCAATTACTAATGAACCTGCAGCTTTGAGGGAAGAAGTTGGGATGTGCAGGGTTGGAAGCATATGTTGATTGCTATTGGCTATATTTGGTGATGTATTAAAAGGAAGAGATGAAAGGAGGAAAGAATTGATCAGTTTGCAACTAGAAATGAAAGAGAATAGAGAAAAATCACAAAATTAGGTATCTGCAAGTTTGCAAAAGGTAGATGCTTGTCAATTACCGAGTAAATAAAGTAAAATAAAAGTGATAGAAGACATTTGAAATAATTTGAAAAAATGAGATGTCACTGAATATTGGATATTATTTCAAAATGAATGAGATTAAGAGTAACATATTTGAAAATAATATAATATAAAATAAAATATTATAAAAAATTTGAGCAGGGAAGTCTATTTGAACCTCAGCCTTTCTGTTCAGATCCAATTAATGTTATAAGTACAATATTGGTACTTGAAAAAGTTAAATGGATTAAAGTGATGTGTATTAGGTCCATTCAACTGGACAAAATAGCACAGGGAAAAAAAAGGCCAAAGGTATAGTTCTCACTGTATTCATTTTCTATTGCTGCTGTAACAAACTACTACAAACTTAATGGCTTAAAACTGCACAAATGTATTATTTTACATTTCTCTTGGTCAGAAGTATAGCATTGATCTTACTGGATAAAATCAAGGTACCAGCAGAACTGTTTCTTTTAGAGGCTCTAGAGGAGAATCTATATCCTGACTTCTCCAGCTTTTAGAAGCTGATGAAATTCCTTGGTTTATTGTCCTCTTTTTAAAAACCAACAATGGCCAGTTAGGTCTTTCTCAGGATCCTGACTTCTGCTTCTGTTCTCACATCTTTTTCTCTGACTCTGCCTATCCTGCCTTTGTTTTACTTTTGCAGAATCTTGTGATTACAGTGGTCCCCCTGAATTATCCAGGACAGTCTTTCTGCCACAAGATCCTTAATCACATATACAAAGTCCCATCTGTTATGTAAGGTAACATAATCAGAGTTTTGTGGGATTAAGATGTGGATATCTCTGGAAGTCATTATTCTGCCTATCTTAGTGAATAAATGATGAATGGATGTTGGAAAACATGCCATCTATCTTATGTAGTGGTGAAAATGTTGGTGAAGTTTTTGAGATGATAACAAAGCAGGTCAGTATCTAATGAACTTGTAGCCCTAGGGGAAGAGGTTGCAATTTGCAGCATTAGGATCCCCTTGTATCCAAAGATTCATGTCCAATCCACATGCAAAATACTTTCACCTTATTTACTACAATATTCTCAAAAGTCTCAACTAATTACAGAATCAACTAAAAGTTAAAAAAAAACTCATCTAAATTTTATTAGCTCAAAGTTTCAGATCTCATTACCTAAAACATTTAACTCAGGTATGGGTGAGAATCTGGGTAAAATCCATCCACAGGGAAAATGTTCCTTTATTTTTAGACTTATAAAACTAGGAAACAAGTTTCCTGCTCCTAAAATACAATGATGGGACAGGAATAAGACACAAGTTATAGACATTCACATTAAAAAAGGAAGACAAGGGAAGAATAAAGGAGTCACCAATCCCAATTTCAAAATCTCAGATGGAAAACTCCATTGAATTTAAAGGCCTGAGAATAGTCCTGAGAGTAGTGGCTCTTTCCTTATAATTGTCCTCCTTTTTTCATGAAGGACGGCACAGTAGGTTAGTAGTTTTACCAGCCTGTTTCCTGCTCTTAGAATTTTGGAAGTCAACACCTTTTTTCATTACTTCATCATTCTATTCCTTTTAATAAAATTTGGCTATGTTTCTAGTGAGCCTGTTCTCCTCAAAATTCTTCCAGCCTATGTTCATTGCCCAATTCCAAAGCCATGTCTACAGGTTAGGTATTTTTACAGCAGCCACCCTCTTCTTGTATGAAAATTGGTTTTCATTTCCTATTGGATTAAAAGTTAGTTTTTAGTTTTTTAAGGATTCTCCATATTGTCTTCCGTAGTGGTTGTACTAGCTTACATTCCCACCAGCAGTGTAAAAGTTTTTCCTAAAAAGGAAATATTAAGGATGTGGTAAAAAACCACATGCATCACGGCATCTATTATTTTTGGATTTTTAAATTATGGCCATTCTTGCACGAGTAAGGTGGTATCTCATTGTGGTTTTAATTTGCATTTCCTTGATAATTAGTGATGTTGATTGAGCATTTTTTCATGTATTTGTGGGCTGTTTGTACATCTTTTTTTTTTTTTTTTTTTTTTTGAGAATTCTCTATTCCTGTCCTTTGCCCACTTCTTAATAGTATTATTTGCTTTGTTCTTCTGGGTTTGTTTGAGTTCCTCGTATATTCTGGATATTAGTCCTTTGTCAGATGCATAGTTTATGACTATTTTCTCCCATTCTATGGGTTGTCTGTTTACTCTGCTTATTATTTCTTTTGTTGTGCAAGCTTTTTAGTTGAATTAAGTCCCATTTATTTATCTTTGTTTTTGTTGCACTTGCTTTTTGGTCATGAATTCTTTGCCGAAGCCTATGTCTCTGAGAGTTTTTCTGATGTTATATTCTAGAGTTTTTATGGTTTCAGGTCTTAGATTTAAGTCTTTGATGCATCTTGAGTTGATTTTTGTATAAGGTGAGAGGTGAGGATCCAGATTCATTCTACATGTGGCTTGCCAATTATCCCAGCAGCATTTGATGAATAGGATGCCCTTTCCACCACTTTATGTTTTTGTTTGCTTTGTCAAAGATCAGTTGCCTATAAGTATTTGGGTTTATTTATGGGTTCTGTATTCTTTCCATTGGACTATGTGCTGATATTTATACCAGTACTCTGCTGTTTTGGTAACTATAGCCGTGTAGTATAGTTTGAAGTTGGGCAATGTAATGCCTCCAGATTTGTTCTTTTTGCTTAGTTTTGCTTTGGCTATGAGGGCTCTTTTTTGGTTCCGTATCAATTTTAGGATTGTTTTTTTCTAGTTCTGTGAAGAATGATGATGGCATCTGGCAAATCAGAAAGGAGGAATTACCTAAAGGTAGAGCTAGGGCATAAGAGACTGGGGAGGCCTTCAGTGGAGAAGAATTAGGACCTAATAATGATACATTTCATAATCTAGTGTAGAGGATCTTGCATAGTATGCAAATAGGTTATAGATTTTCTATGCATAAGTAACTGCTGCTTCTCCCATCATTTTTCTATCAAATGGAATATTTACTGTGAGTTTCCTTTTGATGCTTCATCATCATACATTAAGAGCACTGGAAGCAAACAAATTGGATTTTAAGTTTATAGATTTCTGTACCAAGAGGAATGGCAACCAAATCAAATGAAGACACAGCCAGTCATCATGCTCAGACATTAGACTTTGCGCCTGAGGCAGAGATTAAGTATAATTTTTGGTTTTTCTTTATGTTCTGAAATGTAGAAAGGAGCATAAACTGCATATTTGGCAACCCAGAAGGTAAATTGTTATAGTCTCTGATGCTGCCTGAAAACACTTCTGCTTCTTTTCCTTGGCAAGTTGATAGGCTCACATTTGCTTTTTACTTTGAATTTGGGAATGGTCATATTTCTTGATTTGACCAGAAAACTTAATGCAGGGAGAACATGAATCACTTCTAGATGGACGTTTATCCAAGTTATCATGCACTAGACTGTCTCTTCCTTCTGAGATGGAAATGATTTTCCAGGTAGTAGCTGTTTTATCACTCTGGGTTCAAGAGTGAGGGTAGCTTGGTGCAAGTGCCCCTAGCTAAATTATACTGGACATGAGGTATGAACAAAAATGAGCAGGAAAGAAAACTTTGTGGCTTAAATCCACTGAGATTTCAAGGCTTTTGTTTTGTCTTTTGTAACTATAGCATGACACAGCTCATACAAATATCATTGAAAAATCTCATTTTATTTTTCATATGAGACAACATGGGACAATAAAAATAATTGGCTTATCCTTGTCAGTCATCTTAAAAGGCTAATGCAAGTCGATTTGAAATCTGAGGGTAGACTGAAAAAAATAGGTTTTTGAAAAATATATATGTAATTAATAAAATATGTGTCATATTTCAAATTTACGTGCTAAGATGCCAGTAGTTATGTTTATGTAGTTTGGCTTTTTCAGATCCAGTTTTCTTACTGACTCTGAGGCATCATTCTGTGCAGTTGAGAGCATTTTTAGAATTTACCTACATAAAAGTATTTTGTATTATAAACTTATTTTGATTTTTTTGCTGTAAAATAAAAATTGGGCTTTTCTTTTCCCAATTAATTTGATGCTTTTTCAAATATACTTATAATGCTTGATATCTTACATTCCACACTCCTCTGATTCTGATGACAGATAGAAATGATCAGCCTATTATCAACTCAACAATTTCTTGTTAAAGACAATAAATGACTTTGCTGTTGTGTTAGCTGTGGATTCAACTTTTACTTTAAAAACATGTGATTCAACTTCCTACTTCATCTTCTCCCCAGCTCCTGACAACCACTGTTTACTCTCTGCTTTTCTGTGTTTGATTCATTTTATTTTTACTTTTTATTTTATTTGTATGAATTTATGAAGTGAAGTGTAATTCTGTTACATGGATATATTGTATAATGGTGAATTCAGAGATTTTAGTGTGTCTATCATCAGAATAACACACATTGTACCTGTTAAGTAGTTTCTTGTTTTATACGGTTCCCAGCCCCCAACCCTTCCAAGTCTACATTGCTATCGTTCCACACTCTATGCCCATGAATACCCATTATTTAGTTTCCACGTATGTGGTAATTGACTTGCTGCTTCTGTGTTATTTCTCTTATAGCCTCCAGTTCCATCCATGTTGCTGCAAAAGACATGATTTCATTCTTTTTCATGGCTGAATAGCATTCTATTGTGCATATGTACAACATATTTTTTAAAATCTATTAATCCATTGATGTAAACATACAGTGATTTCATATTTTTGCTATTGTGAATAGTGCAGCAATAAACATGAGTTCATGTATCCTTTTGAGGTAACAATTTCTTTCCCTTTGGGTAATTACCCAGTAGTGGGATTGCTGGATCATATAGTAGTCCTATTTTTAGTTCTTTGAGAAATCACCTCACTGTTTTTTTCAAAGGTTGTACTAATTTACATTCTCACCAACAGTGTACAAGTATTCCCTTTTATCTTCATTCTTGCAAACCTCTGTTAATTTTTTTTTAATAATTATGATTGGTATAAAATGTTATCTCATTATGGTTTTAATTTGCATTTCTCTAATGACTAGGGTTGATGACCTTTTTTTCCTGTGCTTGTTGGCCATTTGTACATCTTTTTTAGCAAAATGTCTGTTCATGTCCTTTACCCACTTTTTAATGGGATTATTTATTTATTTATTTATTTGGTTGAGTTGTGTGATTTTTCTCGTCAATTTTGACTATCAATCCCTTGTCTAAGGTACAGTTTTTCAAACATTTTCTTTCATTCTGCGAGCTGTCTGTTCACGCTATTGATTATTTCTTTGGCTGTAAACCAAATGTATCTGGTAGACATTTCATTTTATCCAGCAACTGAAAAATATAAATTTTTATCATCCGAACATGTAACATTCTCCAAGATACATCATAGGTAAGGATACAAAATCAGTCTCAACAAGTTAAAAAATCAAAATTATGTTAAGTATCTTTTCAGATCACAGCAGAATATACTAGAAATTAATACCAAGAGGAACGTTAGAAACTATAAAAATACATGGAAATTAAATAACATGCTTCTGAACAATTTTTGAGTCAATGAAAAAATTAAGACAAAATTTAGAATTTTTTTGAAATGAATGAAAATGGAAACACAACATACCAAAATGTCTGGGATATAGCAAAAGCAGCGCTAAGATAAAAGTTTATACCATTAAATGCTTACATCAAAAAAGAAAAAAAATCACAAGTCATCAACCTAACCTCACACCTCAAGGAATTAGTAAAACAAGAACAAACTAAACTCAAGGTTGGCGGAAGAAAAGAAATAACAAAAATGAGCAGAGCTAAATGAAATTGAGACCAAAAATAGAGTACAAGTGATCAACAAAACAAAAAGTCGGTTTTCAAAAACATAAAATTGATTAACTGCTAGCTAGACCAACCAAGAAAAGAATAGAAGATCCAAATAAACAAAATCAAAAATGAAAAAGGAGACATTACAGACTACTATGAGCAACTACAGGCTCACAAACTAGAAAATGTAGGGGAAATTAATAAGTTGCTGGAAAAACACAACTTTCTAAGCATGAGCCACGAAGAAATAGAACTCCTGAACAGACCAATAATAAGTAACTAGATTAAATCCATCATAAATATTCTTCCAACACAATAATAAAAGCCCAGGAGCAGATGGATTCAAAGTTGAGTTTTTCCAAATATACAAACAACTGATACCAATCCTCCCAGAATTGTTCCAAAAAAAAAAACACAGGAGGAGGGAATTCTCCATAACTCATTCTATGAGTTCTGTTATCACCCCGATACCAAAACTAGATGAGGACACAACAACAAACTGCAGACCAATATCCTGGATGAATATAGACACAAAATCCTTGACCAAATACTAGTAAAATAATTCAATGGCACATCAAAATGATAATACACCATCTATTTGATTATTTTAGATACCTCATTTTAGACTGTGCTGAAGTCTAACGTAAGTAATCTTTGTGGTAAATCCAATCATGCAGTTTATGGGAAGTTGCTATTCAATGGATATAAAATTTCAGTTAAGGTGGTTAAATTCTAGAGATCTGCTGCACAACATTGTACCTTTAATTAACAAAACTGTGTTACACACTTAAAAATTTGTTAGGAGAGTGTATTTCATGTATAGTGTTCCTACTACAATCTAAAAAATCTGATTCAAAATACTTATTTTTTTATTTGTGGAGCTAATATACTTTTGAGATTAGTTTGAAATTAATTTTGAGGTTAACTTTAGTAATAGTATTTTGAGAAAAATCTTAGGTTTAATTATGAGAGGTGAAGCCAGCTGGACTCCCTGGGTCGAGTGGGGACTTGGAGAACTTTTCTGTCTAGCTAGAGGATTGTAAACGCACCAATCAGCACTCTGTAAAAATGCACCAATCAGCGCTCTATGTCTAGCTAAAGGATTGTAAATGCACCAATCAGCACTCTGTAAAAATGCACCATCAGCACTCTGTGTCTAGCTAAAGGATTGTAAATGCACCAATCAGCACTCTGTAAAAATGCACCAATCAGCACTCTGTGTCTAGCTAAAGGATTGTAAAATGGACCAATCAGCTCTCTGTAAAATGGACAAATTAGGTCTCTGTAAAATAGACCAATCAGCAGGATGTGGGTGGGGCCAAATAAGGGAATAAAAGCTGGCCACCCGAGCCAGCAGTGGCAACCTGCTTGGGTCCCCTTCCACACTGTGGAAGCTTTGTTCTTTCACTCTTCACAATAAAATCTTGCTGCTGCTCACTGTTTGCATCTGCACTACCTTTAAGAGCTGTAACACTCACTGCGAAGATCTGCAGCTTCACTCCTGAAGTCAGTGAGACCATGAACCCACCAGAAGGAACAAACAACTCCGTACACGCCACCTTTAAGAGCTGTAACACTCACTGTGAAGGTCTGCGGCTTCACTCCTGAAGTCAGCAAGACCAAGAACACACTGGAAGGAACCAATTCCAGACACAGTATGATAGCTTTGGGAGACAAAAGTAACACCTATAGATAGCAGACCAGAAAAGACATTTCCTGTGATTATCTATAGAGATAATGTTGTTTGTGCTTATTCATAAAAACATTAAAAACTGAATAGCCTTAAATGAGTTTTAGAAATGGCCATACCTGAATTCAAGTCCTGGATCTGCCAATGTCTAACTATATGATTGAGCAATTAAAAAAAAAAAAAAACTTATCTAAACCTCAGTTTACTCATCTGGAAAATGAGGCAGAGGGGAAATATTTTTAAAAAGCCAAACATAGATTTTAATCTGTCAATTGAATGTGGTCCTTTTTGTAAAGTGTTTTGCATTAAAAGTTCAAAAACAAATACTAGATGAAATGATTGGTATTAGAAAGGCTATGTATATAATTCTGGGATTGTCTGAACATGTGCTTTACATTTTTCATACCTATTTGCAGTTGGAAAATCAGCTCTTACCTGCTGGTAGAAAGGCCTAGTTGATCAATTAACTTTATAATAATTACGCCTCCTGCTGTAAAGTTAATTAAATAATGGCCCAAGAGCAGATGTCAGGAACTGTTTTAAATTTTCTAAAGTAATTTCTTTGATTCAGCCAGCAACTATTCATTAGATTATGTATATAAATTCTAAAACTGTAATTTCAATGAAATTGGGTATTATACTACTTTCAGTTTATATTTTGTTGAAGATACAATTGTCCCTAAAGAACGATCAATTTAACTGCTTTCATCACAACCAGTGGGCAAATTAAGGCACAAACCTATCTAATAAAAAATAATTCATGAATTATAACTTTTTTTGTCAAATAATTATTGTGGCCCAGTGTAAAATAACTAGATGTTATCTTGAAACAGTTAGAATTCTTGATCAAACACTGATATGCCAATAATTTGTTATCTTCTACCTTTCTGTTACCATTGTTGAAGTTTTACCACAAATAACATTTTAGTAGGGAATAATAGGAGTTCAATTAAAGTGTTAAACCAAACATTGCATTTATTATCTACTATGTTTCTGGCAATGTAGATTTCTATGTGTATAATTTTGAATATATTATATTGTCTTTATTAGTCAGGGTTCTCTAGAGGGATGGAGCTAATAGGATAGATATATGTATAAAGGGGAGTTTATTAAGTAGTGTTAATTCACAGAATCACAAGGTCCCACAATAGGCCATCTATAAGCTGAGGAGCAAGGAAGCCAGTCCAAGTCTCAAAGCTAAAGAACTTGGAATCTGATGTATAAGGTCAGGAAGCATTCCACATGGGAGAAAGATGTAGGCTGGAAAGCTAAGCCAGTTTAGCCTTTTCACATTTTTCTGCCTGCTTTATATCCTGGCCATGCTGGCAGCTGATTAGATGGTGCTGTGACTCAGATAAGACTTTGAACTTTAGACTTTTGAGTTAATGCTGAAATGAGTTGAGACTTTGGGGGACTGTTGGGAAGGCATGATTGGTTTTGAAATGTGAATATATGAGATTTGGGAGGGGCCAGGGGTACAATGATGTGGTTTGGCTCTGTGTCCCCACCCAAATCTCATCTTGTAGCTCCCATAATTCCCATGTATTGTGGGAGGGACCTGGTGGGAGATGATGGAATCATGGGGAAGGTCTTTCCCATGCTGTTCTCATGATAGTGTATGGGTATCATGAAATCTGGTTTTAAAAACAGGAGTTTCTCTGCACAGCCTCTCTCTTTGCCTGCTGCCATCCATGTGAGATGTGACTTGCTCCTCCTTGCCTTCTGATTCATGACTGGGAGGCCTCCACAGCCATGTGGAGCTGTAAGTCCAATACAACTCTTTCTTTTGTAAATTGCCCAGTCTTGGGTATGTCTTTATCAGCAACATAAAAACAGACCCCACTCCTGGTATCAATTTGCTGTACTAGTCTGTTTTCATGCTGCTGATAAAGATATACCCGAGACAGGGCAATTTACAAAACAAAGAGATTTATTTGACTTATAGTTCCATATGGCTGGGGAGGCCTCACAATCATGGCAGAAAGCAAGGAGGAGCAAGTCACATCTTACGTGGGTGGCAGAAGGCAAAGAGAGAACTTGTGCAGAGAAACTCCTGTTTTTAAAACCATCAGATCTCATGAGGCCCATACACTATCACGAGAACAGCATGGGAAAGACCCACCCCCATGATTCAATCATCTCCCACCAGGTCCCTCTAACAACATGTGGGAATCATGGGAGCTACAAAATGAGATTTGGTTGGGGACACAGAGCCAAACCACATTATTGTTCATATTATCATTCATATTATTTTTATTCAGATGCTGAGAATAGGCTCAGTGTTTTATCTGACATGCTAAAAGTCACACAGTTGTTGGTAAGTGATGGTAAGTCATGGAGCTAGAATTCCAACCTGCTCTGTTTTATTCAAAACTCGATTATGCTAACTACTATGCCTTGATGCCCCCTTTAACAGTGTTCAAAAATAAGCTTTTAAAAATATTGAACCTCTTCAGTGTGCTGTATTATTAATACTTCAAAATTCAGTTCTTACCGTATGATTTCAATATAAAAATAACAGTACTAATATCTACCACTTACTGTATAATTAATAGGTATCAGATTCTGTACTATGTGATTTAATATGCAGTCTTAAAACTTAATACTTTTAATTACCATTTGAAGAAGTAGGTAGTGGTTTTTATCCACATTTTACAGATGAAAAAACTGAGCCTCAAGATGGGAATGTATTATTCATGGCTAGCAAACGGCAGAGATATGATTTATATCCAGAGCTTTCTGACTGTAAGTATTTACCACTTTATTTTCTTGCCTGTTGGTATTGTGAAGTTATATATAGCTTAATAATTCTCACAAAGAGAAAAACATATTCCCTTTTGGAGGCTGAGGCAGGTGGATCACTTGAACCCAGGAGTTCAAGACAAGCCTGGGCAATATGGCTAAACTCCATGGTTGCAAAAACTACAAAAATTAGCCAGGCATGGTGGCCTGCGCCTGTAGTCCCAGCTACCTAGGAGACTGAGACCAAAGGATCATCTGGGCTCAGAAGGCCGAGGCTGCAGTGGGCCATGATTATGCTACTGCACTGTAGTGTGGGCAACAGAGTGAGACCCTGTCTCAAAACAAACAAACAAACAACAAAACATCACCAAATCAAAACATATTCCAAGAACTGAGAGAGGAAGTTCTAGACATGAAACTAACTGAATACCCTGACAGGTAATTGTTAATAAGCTAAAATTCCTCAAATCAAGGTTTTCTGAGCTGTACATTTGTACTAAATTCAAAGATTCATGTTAAGAGTATTTGAAAGTTTAAGAAGCTCTTGGATGACATGGCCCAGTGATTTGGAGTTTTGGTCATCTATAAACATGTTGGTGTAAAATGGATACTCTAGAGACACAGATATTCACCTGAACGTGGCTGCTTAGTGCAGTAGTTATAAAAAATTATTAAGCTAAACTGCCTAGGTTCAAACCTCCTTATAGGTATGTGACCTTGTTTAACTCTTCTATTTATACCCCAGATATTTTCATCTGTAAAATTGGGATGATAATAATAAAGTTTCACAGATGATTGGTAGAATAATTAAATGGTAATGTCTGAAAAATATGTGGAATTATGTCTGGAACAAAGTAAGAGCGATACAAATATTTGCTAAATAAATAAATAAAAATAAAGTGTTCACTGATGACCCGGAGTGGAAGTAGTCTCTCTGTCTTCTGTGTTCTGATATATTGGAGTAAACTCATGGACGTTACCACATTACCCTTCCTTTTAATTACTTATTTACATACCTTTTTGTTATGGTAGGTTTTAAGCTTATTGAGAAGAGAGAGTATTTTTTTTTTCCTACAGTCTCAGAATATTGCTCAATAAGACTCATGCATAAGAGAATCAATGACTCTCCAGAGGCAGGAGTGTGACTTCTGTTTCCTTTCCTGGGAGGGAACATTGCTAACTGTGACAGTTTTACACCATCTGTCAGAATACAGTGGCAGTTAACATTGGTGGAAATTGATACCTTCTGATATAATCATTTAGTTCTTTCTATGTATATGGTAGGTGACATAATATGCCTACAAAGTTGTCTGTGTCCTAATCTTTAGAACCAGTGGATATGTTACCTTACATGACAAAGAGGACTTTGCAAATGTGATTAAGTTAAGAACCTTGAGATGGGAGATCATCCTGGATTATCCATATGAGCCCAGTATAATCATAAGGGTCCTTATAAGAGGGAGACATTGGAAGCAGGAGTCAGAGAGGTGCTATTGCTGATGAGGAACATGTGCCAGGGAATGTAGGCAGCCTCTATAGACTGGAAAAAAAAATGGAATAAATTCTCTCTTAGAATCTCCATAAAAAACTCACCCCTGCTCACACACTGATTCTAAGATCTTTGACCTCCAGAACGTTAGTATGCTACGTTTGTGTTATTTCACACCACTAAATTTATAGCAAGTTTCTACGGCAGCAATTGGAAATTTATAAAATCTGCTTCTGGAATAAAAGAAAATGAAAACAAAAAGATAATAAGAAAGAAAAGAAAGAAAGAAAGAAGATTGGAAGAAATAGGGTGCTTTGCTATAAGTAACATCTCTGGTTGGTGTTAATAAAGGCGCCATAAATTGTAAGACAGAATTAATTACCACAACCGATGATGGGCAGGAAATAGCACGAATTGTTGCAAACAACAATTTAAAACAAGTACATAAAGTATTTTTTACTAGAAGTTAGTAGAAGTTTATATAAAAATTACTTTAGTATGAGCGTGGCAACGCGATAAAATAAAATCAATTCATTATATAAAGAAACAATAAAATTAATGAAATAAAATTAATTCATTATAAAAACGCAGGTGTCACAAACCAAGTGCAGAGTTTATACAATATTTTATAAGCAAAATATTGTAAATGGTGAGTAAAAGTTTTAGTTTTTTTATAAACTCTAATATGTAAATGTTTCTATTCATGCCTCTACTCCCTTGCCTGCTGTCTCTGATCCCCGATTTTAAACCAGAAGTAATTGTGTTTAGGGCTGTTGTGAAGGGATAGCAAACAGAACAGCGCTGGATAGGATGATACTGTCACTCCCATTTTAATAAAGCGTCCTCAGAAATGCTGAACAGAAGCTTTAATAGCATTCCTGGCAACAACCATCCCTGTTCCCCATGTATTTTGAATCAGATTTAATTTGAATTAAATAGAAATAAAAACTCTTTACCATTGCACCCTAATGACTGTAATTTTCTCTCAAGCTGTTACTTACACACACAGTATGCTGCACCTAGGAAAGAACATCCCTATGCTTTTTTATTGAGTCTCAAGAATAATGTCTTAAAAACTAACTTATGTTCAAAGGATGAACTTAACTTCAATACTGTGAATTAATATGAAATATAAGCCTTTCTGAATTCTCCAAAATAACAAAAATCTCCAATTTAGATGGCTTCCTTTTGTTGCAATAATTCTAGTCAGCCCATTGACATCACCCAGTTTGTCTTTTTCAGGGCTGTAATACTCCTGTCAGCATCTCTGTGTGGAGCATTTAACTCACCACATAGCTGTAACCCTGATTGCCAGAACCAAAATGTCTCTCCATTACCACTTCAAGGAGCTCAACTGTCTGGTGCCAGATGGTATGCAAATTGGTCTCTTTCCAAAGATACAGATGTCACCGTGCCCAGAGTTTGTTAGAGTGTCTACATCCTCTCCTGCTGGGAATGTAATTTGGTGGAATAACTCTTTGGCCTACCTGCCAATGATCTGCAGAACATTGACTCATTCCCAGATGACAGCTTTTAAAAATGCATCTTTCTATTCATCAGAATGACAAAGAACCAAAATTCAAAATTGGGGATCAACATACATTTTTGAAATATATGTGCTGAATGGAACATATGCGAGGTGAAAAAAGAAATTTGCTATAAAATTAGGATGATTACTAAAATGAAATTTCACCAAAATGAGAGCTCTAATTTATCTTTCCCTCCTTTCCTCATTGTAAATACCACCTAGAAGAATATCAAGTTGTTCATGGCAAATAGACCAGGGGAACCTGTTTGCTTCCATGTATCATTCCTTTCATATGTAAAGAAAGGCAGGAATGAAAGGAAAAAACATCAGTATTCATGAAAGTTACTTGACCGACATAAAGGTTTTTAGATTGAATAGCTGAATTTAAGCCCTATAGCCTAAGTTTTCTCTTTGTTAATATCTAACATATATGTCCACATTTAAGGACGTTTCTTTTGTTCCAATTCTATCCCATGGAGTTCTAGGGTAGGATTTTTTTTTTTTTCTGTTCCCATGCACTTTTAGGTCATCCCGTGACCTAATTGATTATTCAACAATCACATATTCGAAAATAGGAATAAAATTTTAGCCTAAGACAAGCACACCTGGGAAGATAAATCAGCTCCAAAATAAAATAATTTATACTACAGACCAACGAAACTATTTTAAAATTGTTTACAATTTTAAATTCTCCATATCACTGTCTCCTTTATTTAAAAAAATATATAGTCTAGTCTGAGAGTATTTTATAAATTCAAGCATAATCCTTGGAGTGAAATGTAAAGCTACAATGGAAGCCTGATTATATTTTCTGTGTTCTTATCATTTCTCTAAGATATGCTGGACTTCAGTCTTTAGCATGGACAAATAAAATATATAATTATACTTTTGGCAGGGTTGTATAATCTGCCATCTCACCAAATTATTGCTATGCCACCAAAATATTTTTAGAAATCATCATAGAGAAAATCCAACAACTCTGTCCTATACTTAAGCCAATAGATTGGTATACAGACATCTCTTAGTGAAATTTATGTGCTAGTTTAAATTTGAGGTAGATTATTTAGTATTTAGGAAGGAACGAAAAACTATTTTTGTATGGAAGCTATAAACTCAGTGCCATTTTATAAAGAACATGTCTAGAAAGAATTAACTCAAAGACATTATATTTTTAAGTTTTATAAGCAAAAACAATGTTCTTTTATTTGAGGGTTTGAACTACTATATGTTATTAATGCTAGAAATGATCTACTGTAAATACAGTGCATTTTTTCAGACAATCAAAACTGATTTAATAAAATAAGTCACAGTTAAACAGGAGATTAAAAAGATAATGCCAGGCTCGGTGGCTCATACCTGTAACCCTAACACTCTGGGAGGCCGAGGCAGGCAGATCACTTGAGGTCAGGAGTTCAAGATCAGCCTGGCCAACGTGATGAAACCCTGTCTCTACTGAAAACACAAAAATTAGCCGGGCATGGTGGCACGTGCCTGTAATCCCAGCTACTTGGGAGGCTGAGGCAGGAGAATCACTTGAAACCAGGAGGAGGTGGAGACTGCAGTGAGCCAAGATCCCACGGCTGCACTCCAGCCTGGCAACAGAGCAAGACTGTCTCAAAAAAAAAAAAAAAAAAAAAAAAAAAAAAAAGGATTAAATTCTACTAATGGATTAGGAAAAAAAAAAAAAATCACCCAGGATTCTAGTCTAACTTCTAATTTCATCTGACTTCAAGATAAATTATTTGATTTCATTGTAAGGCTGTAGGAAACTCTGAGAGTCTTAATTTACTTATCTGTAAATTGGAGAAAATAGCTGCCTGAAGAAGTAGATAGACACATTATGGTGTTAGACCAATAGTAAGTACTTGGTAATTTTTAGCTATGATATTGATGATGATGATTAGTATCATAGATATCTAATAACACTACATCTATAACAAATGTTTCTGTCCATTTGACTTTAATACACTATCATTTTTATTTTAAAATATTATCTTTTTAATCGTCTTATAAAATAGTCACTGATTTTTCTTCTTCAACTTGTAGCTGTTTTGCTTTCTCTATCTCATTGTCACACATACTTTTCTGGCTTGTAGACTCCTTATGAAAGTAGATGAATGTCCACGTACTGCCTTTCTTAAGAGGACTTAGGCAACTCTGGAAGAAAATACTTGTAAATTTACATTGTGCCCTCACTTTCTGTCTTCTTTAATTTCAAATTTTAGTGCCCTATTTTTTAGTACAGTACAGTACATTTGCATGTTCTCTTTATTGCTTCCTGGTGAAAATGGATATTCACTAAGTCCAGCCTCCAACTCCCATCAGGTTATCTTATAACTAGTGAGTTGTGGTCATATATGAGAGAAAGTTTTTCCTAAAATTAAAACATGAAAATTGATTTGGTTATCAACAACTGCATATAAAAAATTAGCAGGGCGTGGTGGCGGGCGCCTATAGTCCTGCTACTCGGGAGGCTGAGGCAGGAGAATGGCGTGAACCCAGGAGGTGGAGCTTGCAGTGAGCCCAGATCATGCCACTGCACTCCAGCCTGGGCGACAGAGAAAGACTCCATCACAAAAAAAAAAATAAAATAAAATAAAAAAAAATTGCATAATAGTGATGTACTTCTCTTCAATTTGCCTAATATCATGCAAAAGGCCATTATGAATATAAAACAAACTAAAAGCTGGATGTTTGCTTTCAAAAAGTTGGAAAAACTAGATCAATTGTTTCTACTATCCTCTGTCAGATTTGCAGTGTTACTGATATTTAAACACTAGAGCAATCAACATCAATGCAATCATTAGGATTTTTAAAAGTACTTTGGATAGCATAGTTAATATGCTGTACTTATTAGATAAACAGAACTGTTATTCTATAAAGTTGTCATAGATCTCATTTGTCATTTGATTAAAAGGCAACAATTTGTAGTAAATGTTAGTATGTGTTTCTGAGGCTGCCTTCCCCTACCCACCCTCTACTGTTTTAAGAAAACCGACACTATCTTGTTATGTCAGAAAACTTAGAGGGTCTCTATGGTTTTATACAACCAAATACAGTTGATATAGAATATCAATACTTCTTACTCTACATTCCTCTCTACCCCTTGTGTGATTACTATCTCATTAAAAATTGAGGCTTATGGAGGCAGCTGCTGTAAATCAGTAGCAATATTATTTCTCTGTGCCTCTTAAAATAGACAATTATGATTCAGATCCTCAACAGCCCATGTATAGTAAAGATAAGTTCTGCATATCTATATTGGCATTTAAACAAATAAAAGTTTATGACTATAGAATCTATTAAGAAAGTTTAGTTAATGTCAACCTTGTAGGAAGTATTCGTTTTGAACATAGTTATTTCTAGAAATAAATAAATAAATAAAACTTTTTTCTATTGTCCTAAAATGGTAAATACAAAACATTCAAAAGGAGTGGTTTTCTTTCAATGTGACTATATTATTATTGTTGTTTTTAGTTCTGTATTTAGTTGTTTTTAGTTTCAAACGCTGAAAACACGGGGCCTTTTGTAAAATATAGTGACAGGTCTTTCACTGGGTATCATTTTTATTTTAGCATCTTGTTCTAGACATTTTCTCCAGAGGCAGTAGTAGTAATAGATCAACAACATTTTACCAAAATCTTAAGACTGCGTGCCTGTAGAAGGAAAAGAAAGTCAGCGACGGTAAAAGATGAAGGAGAAACACAATCAAATAAATTAAAACAGGAGTCACATCTTGTAATGAAGGTGATATGTCATAAACTAAGAAATAGAATTTACTTAGCTTCATGCATCAACAGTTCAAATGAATAAATAAGTAAACACACAACTTGACATGGGTAAAAATAGCACTGAAACAGGCAGGACTAATGATGCCAATATACAGGTGTCAAGCCAACCTCCCATTGTGGTCAAACCTCAAACACCATTGCATAGACATCTAATATATCAGAATTATTTAGTCCAAATAGATTGGTAGTGTGTGTGCAATCAAATTGAAAAGTGTACATTTTTACCTATTTAATTTGTTTATTTCTAGTGTTATTTGTAATTTTTGTTTTTAAGATATATTATTCAATTTTTAAAGCATTAAAACCTGCCAGTAAGATGTTTCAAACATTTTTGCCATGTATAATTTTGGTTTCAAAAATTTAAAAAAAAACACATTTATTTTTGGTGCTTTAATAGAAATGAATAAATTAGCATGTCTTTACCTATTATGTTGTTATATCTTTAGTGTTAATTTGACGTTTGAAATTTAAAGATTAATATCTTCAAAAATAATTTATCCATTAAACTATGTATATAATTTTTTGGAATGACCAGAATATAAGAAAAAAGTCATGACACCAGAGATGTATTCATGAAGGCCAAAATTACCTTCTGCAGAAGACTTTTTGTTTCTTCACTCGTTTTTACATTTCACAGAAATTTCAAGTCCTGGGGAGTTGGGTCAGGGAAGGCATATCTACTTCAGGCTTGCAGCCATTAATAGAATTTGGTTTTATCTTTTCTTTTGTTACAGTGATATTTTTACTAACTATACTTGTCTCCTCTCAGTGAGCAGCTTGTATCTACATTTTGAATGAATCAATATGGGAGTGCTTTAATAACTATCACCTTTAACAACTTCAGACTGAGGCTAAGGTCTAAAATCAGCTGCCTGTAGAGGTTACGTGATCTTCCCTGAGAATTTTCAGAAATACTTGGATAGGAAAACCTGGTTTAAAGAGAAAGGAAGGAAAAGAAGGCAGGACAGAAGGAGGGAAGAATAAAAGGAATAAAATGAACCACTCAAATAACTGAAAACTATACTTCCTGTGATAAGCCATTAAAGGAAGTGTTAGTTTTAAATGGTGAAAAAATATGGCACATCTTGGTTACAACTGCAGGAACGTCTAAAGATAAATCATATAGCAATTGACTCTGCATTTGAGTGGAGCTGGATATCTACAGGCCAAAATATATATTCCATGTTTCAATGTAATTGGACAAAATACATTTGACATTTTAGTAAGTAATAATCATTACTCTTGTTGCACCTTTTCCATGTGTTTGCAACCACTTTAGATGTTTACGTGTTTTATGTGAGAGCTTGGGATTATTTTTTACCCTCATTTTCACAAAAATGAAACTCAATCTCAGCAAAATTAAATCACTTCCCAAAGTTCTTACTGAGGAATTTTAGATGCTTGCTAGAAGCTGGTTTCAAACTGGGTAGTCTAACTCCAATAGTCCTGCTCTTTACCACTATGATATTATTTTAGAAATATGTCCCTTTTAGCTTAAAAAGCTCATTTGAAATCTTCAACTTTGATATCTCATTATTCTAGGCACACACGTGTAACCTCTGTATCTCTATATACCAATGACCTACTCAGAATTTGATAAAATTTAAGTGTAATTACTTTTTCTATAAATGATAGTCTAATAGCTGATGTGTTGAAAACATTACACACCAAATTATCCTGAATATACTTCACTATAATGTCATGGCAGATATTTAGCTCTCCAAAATGATTATAGCATTTAAGTTTAACTATTATCAATTTGATGCCAAATAGAATGTCCTGACTCACAAGTACTTATGAAATAATAGTTATTAAATAAATGGATTTGAAAAACTTTTAGTTATGCAACCTAAATTCTAGCTTCATGCTTGTACCCTCAAAATATACTTAGAATATGCAAGCCTAAGAGAATATTTTCTCTTGATTCTTTTATTCTTTATTTTGCCACTAACAATGCAGACAAGGTACATATTGCAGAAGAGGTGTCAATAACCCCTAAGGATCAGCAGAAGAGGTTAGATAGGTATCTACAAATGTGCATATTCTTTCAAACATAGAATCAAAGTCTATGCAGTCTGATTTGGGTTTTTCTTTTTTCTTTTTTTTTTCAATATATTGGCTTCTGTTTTCTGAGACCACCTGACTCCTTATAGTTAAAATTCCAGATTTGTTTGGTGTCTGTTTATCTTTTTTGAGGGAAATAGGAAAGGAAGGACTATTTATGAATAATTGAGCAAACTGAATTTCGCTCAGTGGAATTTGCTTGTACAAGCACATATACAGGGTTATATTTGTTATAATAAAGAAGAAGAATGACAACAACAAAATTTCATCACTGATAATTTAGAAATATTAAACACTCTTGCCTTATGAAATAATCTCATTCATCTAAAAAATAATGAATGGTTTCAGAGAGACTTTTGAAATCATCAATCTGTTTCTTATGCCATTATGATATTGTCTTGTGAATATGAGAATGACTAAGCAATGTGTTGCCTTTCATGGTATAAGTAAAAATACATCATCACTCTATTACCTCACTGTGTAGTTCAGTATGATATTAGAAATGTAAGTGGCTACAATTCAATAGAATCTGTATTTAAACTCAAAGCATCTTTTCATATGATGTCAGAAATTGAATGTGGACTAGTAATACTTCCAAGTATGACACATCTTAGTTGAAACATATTACCTGTCTTTGTCACAGAGTTTAAGACAGATGCTTTAATGATGCAGGCAGACAGTTTCACTGAAATCTCATCAAGATGTTGCTAAAAATATCTTTGGTCTTTATACTGAAATTAAACTCTAGAGAAAATTAGAATATTTTCTTACGTACTTCTAGACAATAAGGCTTGGAAACTGAATTGGGTCCATAGCATTTAAGTAGAACTAGAATTTAAGGTAATTTGTCAAGGAATAGTCTTACCTCCATTTCTAAGGAAGAACTCATATATAGAAATATTTAGATGGAAATATATAGATAGAAATATTACAGAAAAATTTTTAGTCTGGAGTGGAGGGGCCCTGTGTCAGAGCCACCACACTCTTCTACACAACACTCACTGTCAAAGCTGGGAACTAGGTTTCCTAGAATCCTCTTAAGTATGTGGTGTTGGTTTAAGGTTTGCCAATGAGAGGAGCTTAGGTGAGATTTAGAAGCCATTACTCTTGGCAACCAAGACATGGCAGTCATGCCACTCTCCAGCTAACTCCTTTTTGAAACTAGAAGATGAATGTAATGACTTCTTAGTCTTCTCCGCAAGCTCTGCCTTCTCTACCTGCTCCTGTTTGAAGCCATTAGCAACTGTCTCTCCATGCCTTTGGCTAAGGTACCCCAGACCTTCCCTCTAACATGTCCTTCTACATTTGTTTAAGCTCAAATTTCTTGATTAAATTCTTCCCTGAAAAATTGTAGTGGCTCTATTTCCTTGAATACACCAGGATTAATAAAATTTTTGGTACCAAAAGTGCTTTGGTGAGTACAGACTTAGGTTGTGAAATTAGAATTGATCATCTGATCTGATTAGATTTAAAGGGATAAATAATCTAATTATCTGATAATTAGGATACAATGAAGGCCAATATCTTAAAAATATGTACACTTGACAAGCTAGAAAATCTTTGGTGTTCAAAGTTTAAGAAGGTAGGAAAGCTTGAGTGGATTTATTTTATATAACTTTTTCTCTTATTCCTAACTAGTTCCCCTGAGATAATCCAGAGGACAACCTCTTCAGCACAGCCTTGTGAGATATATTAGCGAGTGAGTTTGTTTCTTAGTTTTACCTTAATAAGTTACCATAAACTTGGTTGCTTAAATAACAGAAATTTATTTCTCACAATTCTAGAGGCTAGAAACCCCCAAATCAAGCCAATCGTAGCACTGTGCTCCCTCCGAAGGCTCTAAGGAATAGTTTTTTCTTTCCTCTTCTTTCTGCTGTTTGCTGTCAATCCCTGGCATTCCTTGATTTTTGGCATTGTAAGTCCAATCTCTGCCTCCGTCTTACATGGCTCTTTTCTCTGCATGTCTCCTCTGTGTCATTTTTTCCCTAAATCTCTCTCCTCTAAGTACCCCAGTCATTGAATTTAAGGCCCTCTCTAATCCACTATGACCTCAACTTAACTCAATAATGTCTACAAAGTCTATATTTCCAAATAATGCCACATTTACAGCTCTTCAGCATATTTTTTGGAATTCAACCCGCACAATGAGAGAAGCAATAGAACTTTCAAAAGGCATGGTAGTGTTTTTTCTCTGCAAGCAAAGCATAGTAGTGGGAAATGGTGCTATTAAAATGGGATTATTAAATATAATGAAACGATGGAATTTTATAATGGTGGGGCCATGCAGTGCCACTTAATCACTATAGACAGCCTATGTAGAGTAAGCCTAATCCGTAGCAGGACCAGAGCAGTACCAAGAATGGTTTGACCTACAAAGATCTTGAACAATCTTTTGCTAGCATATCATGAAATTCTCAGGATTGCCTTGCTGCCCCTTCACCTTCTGCCTTGATTGTAAGTTTCCTGAGGCCTTCCCAGCCATGTGGAATTGTGAGTCAATTCAATCTCTTTTCTTTATAAATTACCCAGTCTCAGGCAGTTCTTTATAGCACTATGAAAATGGACTAATACAGTAGCCTTCTTAAGGATTTATATAAATGAGGTTTTATATTACTCATGGCCCCACATGTAATTCCCAAAATTGAGTCAATTCACAGGCCCAGGAATCTTTAAGAGAAAGAAAGTTTAGGCCCTTAATGAAGGACTCTTTTACTGTGCCAACAGTTTATTCTGCCAATTGCTTTTCTAACTCTCTCTAAATGCACTATGGTGGCATTTTTTTTTTGGTGATTGCGTATTGAAGAAACAATGATATTCAGTAGTTGAGGGTTTTATTGGATAACAGTTACATACTAATGCTGATTTTTGTGATATGATATGATACCATACCATACCATACCATACCATACCATACCATACCATACCATACCATACCACACCATACCACTGCCCACCAGACTGAGTCAGGCAATTGTGTACTCATAAACTGACTCCCTTACCCCCACCTCACTCAAAAACCCCCCACAAAACGCAAAAACATTACTGATTTGTAATGTTTTCCATCGTAGTTCAAAACTATGAAAGCTGAGATGTCTACAATGTCAATTTTGGCTCCTGATACCAATGAACTACTCTGCAAATAGCAGGGATACTGCACTGACTGTAGAATCTGATGGCACTTTACATATTATATGTAAAGTAAATATGGTTAAAATGGTGATTATGGATGCCAAGTTGATAAAGGCACTTGGAGATATATATATATATATATATATATATATATATATATATATATATATATATATAGTTGATTAGGCACTTGGATATATGTATATATCCAAGCTGATAAAGGCACTTGGATGGATATATATATATATATATATATATATATATATATATATATATTTACCACCACTCCCTATGAAGGCTGGAAAATATATGCCCAGAATCCCTTTCTTTGTACGGTTTTGGGTTTGACGTTGCCAATAAGAGGAAATTCTGTAAAGGTGTATATGAAGTAGAAGCTATTATTCTCAGAAGGTTATGAAAGTCATGAACAGCCGTTCTGTAGACCTTCCATAAGTTCTCATTTTGCAGTCATGGTGGACATACTTGACAGTTTGGAGATGTTTCCATTAGCTCTCATTTTGTAGTTTTAATGAAACAGAGTAGAGGCATCTCAGACTTCTCCATCAGTCTTGGCTTCTACAGTCACTCCCATGAATTTTTCTCCTATTTTTCAGCTACAGCCTTCCAGAAAATTCATATCAACCCTTTCACATTTATTTAAGCTCTAATTTTTAATTAATTCCCTGATTCTGCTAAAATCTGTAGTGGTTGTGTATTGCTCAACAAAACCAAATTGACAAAAGCTTTGAACTCTGCTCTTTGAGGAGTTAAAAGCAAAATAGCACTACTTGAAAGAAATTAAAGGAGTCATGAAATCATATTTAATTTAAAAATAGTGACTAGTGTAGTGGATTAAATACTGCCCCCTCCCAAAATTCATATCCATCTGGAACCACAGCATATGATCTTATTTGGATATAGTGTCTTTGCATATGTTAATAGTTAAGATAGATTTTATCTCAAGATAAAATCGACCTAGGTTTATGGTGACTGGTGTTCTTAAAAGAAAAGGAGAGGGTGATTTGAAGATGATTGAAGTAATGCAGCTACAAACTCAGGGACACTAAGGATTGCTGAGAGCCAACAGCAGTAGAAAAAAGCAAGGCAAGATTCTTCCTTAGAGCTTTTTGAGGGACCTTGGCACTGCTGATACCTTGATTTCAGGGTTTTAGTCTTCAGAACTGTGAGCAAATACATGTCTGTTATGTTAAGGCATCAGATTTATGGTAATTTGTTACAGCAATCCTAGGAAATAGTGCAGCCACTTTGAAACAAAGCTTGTCAGAAAGAATTTCATACCAATACATGTTTTCCTCTTCCTATCCCTCATGTATCATACAACACAGAGTATGGAATAAATATTTGATAATGTGAATTCTAGAACTCTCATATTGTGAAAATAATACAAAGTTTATCATGTCTTCAAGATGTGTTATACAAAGGATTTTGAAAATGAAAGCAATCTTTTCATATCACATTGCCCTAATGTATAATATACCACAGATCCAATTATGTCCACTAAAACAGGAATTGGTAAAGTACAACCTGGGGGGAAAATTGAACCACCTGCTATTTTTTATTTTTTGTAAATAAAGTTTGTTGGAACACAGGCACACCTACTCTGAAAAAGTTGAATGGCTGTGGAAGAGATGGAATGGCCCACAAAACTGAAAATAATTATGAACTTGCTCTTTGTAGAAAGGAAATTTCCAACTCTTGTATTGAACTATAATTGAATATTAAAAAAAAACATTTCATTATCCCTGGTTTGTGTGAAAATACCTGTTAGTGTTTTGACATTATTAAAATCATAGCATGGTTCAATTGTGGGCTTTTTTCATTGTTCAAGAGATTGCAAATTTGTCTTTGGAATTGATTTGTCATTGTCCCACAATCTTCATCTAATTACTGTAGTTGCAGATAAATATTTGATGAATTCAGTTTGTTCATTTAATCAGAAATGTGTCAACTGTAATATATGGTTGAAATGTTAGTATTAATTGTATACTGAAGTGTTAATTATAGGTTTGCAATTGTACCATTAACACTAGGATAAGCATATTAATTACAGACATTCTTGATGAATCTGTTGACAGATACGTGCAGATAGAAGCTGTTAAGTCAAGATAGGTCTTGTTGACATTAGTGCAAGGAAAATCAAAGATGCTTGCCTATTTATCAGTAGGGATTCAGGGCTGAGACCTGCTGGGGGAGTGGAAGAAAGCTCATCAACAGACAGCTGGGATCTTTCCTTGAAACAGAAACAAAATTAACCACCACACAAAGCAAGATATCCAAGGGGCAGAATTGTGACAAGAATTAGGGTGAGACACTACAAATAAGAAAAGTTTTTAATAAGAAAACAGATAAAATGAAATTAAAAGCTCTAGATGAAGAGGAAAAAATTGAGTCAAGCATAGGCTGACTCTACCTGTACCATGTTTCCACCCTAAAACAAACATACTGAACATTAGAATGACCTTTCTTTATCTGTTTGTTGTTTGGTTGGTTGGTTGAATAAGGTCTCACTGTAGTGCCTAGGCTGGAGTGTAGTGGTGTGAACTTTGTTCACTGAAGCCTTGACCTCCTGGGTTCAAGTGATCTTCCCACTTCAGCCTCCCAAGCAGCTGGGACTACAGGTGTTTGCCACCACATCCAGCTAATTTTTTTTGTATTTTTTTTCTTAGAGATGGAGTCTCACAATGTTGCCCATGCTGCTGGTTTCTGTTTGTTTGTTCGCTGGTTTGGTTTTTGTTTGTTGTAATACAAGGTTACTGGTCCTAAGACTCTAAAAGTGGGATTTAGGATTTGTATTATATGAAACACCCAGTCATTTTGATAATCATGCAGGTTTGAGATTCACTAGAATATACTTACTCTAAACTAAGGCAGGAAAGAGTTAAAATTCCATCACAAATATTTGGGGTTTGATATCAGGCCTCTCTTATTCTGAGTCTGACATTCTCATGAGCATCTCAATTCTGACAATTCTTATTTAACATTCCCCTTGGACTGGATTCTTGTTTTAGTAATCCTTCTGATTGTTCCATCTGTGATTCCTTGCTTGGTATTTGTCTTTTCTCTTTTTGCCTTATAAACTTTCAAAATTTCTAGACCTCTGTATGGCAGCAGAGATACTGCTGGCTTCAGATACATTTCTCTGATGCAGGTTGCTGGCATGGGTTTCCATGTAAATCCTGTTTTGGGTTTGTCCTTTTGTCACTCTAATGCTCCTTTTTGCTTTTTCTTCTTGTTTGCCATGCCCTACATATTATGTTTTTTACAAATGGCTCACTCCTTCAAAACTCCCCACAGATAATTCTGGGTTCTTTGGAGACTAAATACATAGAATCTCCTATTGAAACTGACAAACCCAGCCCTTTTTTCCTTTTTCTATAATTGTTGATTCAAAGTTTTTTAATATATACCTTGAATTCTTCAACTGAAAAAAATCCTGGGCATGGTGGCTCATGCCTGTAATCCCAGCACTTTGGGAGTCTGAGGTGGGTGGATCAACTGAAGTCAGGAGTTCGAGACCAGCCTGGCCAACATGGTGAAACCCCTTCTCTACTAAAATTATAAAAATTAGCCAAGCTTGGTGGCATGCGCCTATAATCCCAGCTACTCGGGAGGTTGAGGCAGGAGAATCGCTTGAACCCGTGGGGCAGGGTTTGCAGTAAGCCAAGATCATGCCACTGCACTCCAGCTTGGGCGACAGAGCAAAATTCTGTTTCAAAAAAAGAAAAAGATTATATGAAAACTACTGATTAATGTAATTGTACGTATAGCATATTTGTGGTATATATGATTTTACAAAGAGACTGCACATATATACAATCTAGGGAGTCTGGACATATGCATATACCCATGATACTATTGCCAAAATCAAGATAAAAAATGTATGTATCACCTTCAAAAGTTTCCTTATGTCCCTTTGTGTTTTTGTGGGGGTGGTGGTGTGTGTTAAGAATACTCAATATGAGATCTACCCTCTTAACAAATTACGTTTTAAGTTTTATTTTATTTATAACTGACACATAATATTATAATTGTACATATTTGTGGGCTACAGTGTGATGTTTCAATGCATGTGTACATTGTATAATGATCAAATCAGGGTAGTTGGGTATCTATCACTTCGAACATTTATTATTTCGGCCGGAAGCCATGGCTCGCGCCTGTAATCCCACCACTTTGGGAGGCCAAGGTGGGCAGATCATGAGGTCAGGAGATCAAGACTATGGTGAAACCCCGTCTCTACTAAAAATACAAAAAATTAGCCAGGCACGGTGGCGGGCGCCTGTAGTCCCAGCTACTCGGGAGGCTGAGGCAGGAGAATGGCATGAACCCAGGAGGTGGAGCTTGCTGTGAACCAGGATCGCGCCACTGCACTCCAGCCTGGGTGACAGAGCGAGACTCCGTCTCAAAAAACAAACAAACAACAACAACAACAACAAAAAAACAACAAACAAACAAAAAATTTATTATTTCTTTGTGGTAATAATATTCAAAATTCTCTCTTCTAACTATGTTGATATACACTACATTAATATTAACTATAGTATCCCTTCTAGAACACCAGAATTTATTCTATCTAATTGTAACTTTGTACTTGTTGATTAACCTCTTCCCATCTCTTCTTCCACATGCTCTCCCACCCTCTGGTAACCACTATTCTACTCTCTACTTCTATGAGGTCAACTTTTTTTAGATTCCACGTGAGTGAGATCATGTGGTATTTGTCTTTCTGTGTCCAGTTTATTTCACTTAACATAGTACCCTCCGGGTTCATCTATCTTGCCACAGATGATAGGATTTCATTTTGTTTTATGGTTAAATAGTATTTCATTATATATCTACATATCACACTTTCCATTTATTTATTTATTGTAGAGAAGGGGCCTTGCTATGTTCCCCAGACTGATCTTGAACTTGTGGCCTCAAGAAATCCTCCCACCTCAGCTTCCCAAAGTGCTGGGATTAGAGGCAATAGCAATTGAGCCCAGCTAATACCACATTTTCTTCTGTTCATCTATCAGTGGGCACTTAGGTTGATTTCATATCTTGGCTTGGCCTCTTAACAAATTTTTAAAAGTGCACAATACTGTATTGTTAACTGTATGTGCTATGTTATATGGCAGATATCTTGAATTTATTCATCTTGTATAATTGGAACTTTATATTCATTGAGAAACAACTTTCCATGTCCCCATCCCACCATACCCTGGCAACTACCATTCTATTCCCTGATTCCAGGAGTTTGACTATTTTAGATACCTCATTTAAGTGAAATCATGTACTATGCACAGAAAGACACTTCTGTGAGTGGCTTTTTTCACTTAGCATAATGTCTCCCAGGTTCATCTATATTGTTGTATTATAGCAGAATTTTCTTCCTTTTATAGGCTAAATAATATTCCATTGCATGTACTTGCCATATTTTAAAAATTATTCATCTATTAGTGAACATTTGGGTTATTTTTATGTCTTGGATAGTGTGAATAATGCTGCAGTGAATACGAGAGTGCAGATATCTATTCAAGACTTTAATTCCTTTGGATAGATATCCAGATGTGAGATTACTACATTATATGATTACTGTATTTTTAATTTTTTGAGAAACCTCCTTATGGTTTTCATACTGGCTGCACCTTTTTACATTCCACTACAAGGGTGGCGTTTCTAGTCTATGAGTGTACAAGGATTCTAGTTTCTGTATATCCTTGCCAACACTTGTTATCTTTTGGTTGTTGTGGAATCCATCCTAATAGGTGTGAGGTGATATAGAATTGTGGTTTTAATTTGCATTTCTCTCATGATTAGTGATGTTGAGCATCTTTTCATATATATATATAGGGTGACCATTTGTAAGGCTTCTTTGCAAAATCATATGTAAAAAAACTATAAAGTCTCCACTAAAAAACTGTTAGAAATAAGCAACAAATTCAGTGAATTTACAGAATAGGAAATCAACATGCAAATATTAGTTGTGTTTTTGTGTACTGACAGCAAATGATCAAAAAAGGAAATTAAGAAAATAATCTCATTGAATATTGTAAAAATGTCCATACTGCCCAAAGTGATCTGCGGATTCCCTGCTATTTCCTTCCAAATCCCAATGGCATTTTTTACAGATATAGAAAAAATGATCTATGAATCGAAACCTACACACACACACGCACAATAACCAGAAGAGGTAAAGTGATCTTGAGAGAAAAGAACAAAGCTGGAAGCATCATACTTCCTGATTTCAAAATATATTACAAAGCTACAGTATCTAAAATATGATGGTACTGGCATAAATACAAACATATAGATCAATTGAACATAATACAAATTCCAAAAATAAACCCATGACTACTCAGTCCACTGATCTTCAAAAACGGTGCCAAAAATACACAATGATGAAAGGATAATCTATTTAATAAGTGACATTAGCAAAACTGGATATCCACATGCAAAATAATGTAATTGGATCTCTATTTTACACAGACATAGTCAAAAATCATCTCAATAAACCTACAAATAAGACCTGATATTGTAAAACTCCTGGAAGAAAACAGGGGCAAATGCTCATAATATGGGTCTTGGCAATGATTTTTTGGATATGTCACCAAAAATAAAAGCAACAAAAGCAAAAATAGACAAGTAGAGCTATATACAACTAAAAAATTTCTGCACAGCATGGAAAATAATAAATAAAGTGAAAAGGCAACCTAAGGAAGGGAAAAAATTTGCAAACCATAAATCTGATAAAGGATTAATAGTCAAAATATATAAGAAGCCCCTACAACTCAATAGCAAAAAACAAATAACATAATTTAAAAAATATACAAAGGACTTCAATAAACATTTACCTGAAGGAGAGATGTACCATATATTTTGAGAGAAATTTTAACAAACTAATAAAAGAGTGGTTACTTTTGCCTTATGATGGAAAATTTCACAGAGAAAGTGACATTTGACTTGGTTCTTACAGAATATCAGCAACATCAAAAATAGTTTGAAGAAAGATCTTTTAAATAGAGTGACAGAAAGACCAATATGAAGAAAATAAAGAGCCACAAAAGTTGACAGCATGTAATTAAACAAGTCGACAAATAAGATATGTTGAAAGGGAACGAAGTAAAAGTAGATTGGAACCAGATTAAAAGACATGCAAATATATTTAAAAGTATTCAAAGCACAGTGAACAGGCAGCAGCATATTTTGTTTTGGAAAATGACATCCTTTAATTTTAGAAGATGAAAGATACTTTTTAGTATTGCTATTCTTCAGTTATTTCTCACTCCTTCATCCTGGTTATTGTGTTTATGTTTTCTTAATATTCCACCTTTCCACTTTACTTCACCTAGGTAATTGCTTAAAGTTCTTTAAATTTATCCACCTCAAACTGGTATTCCACTGGTTGATTTCCAGATTTTGCATTATGCTTAGGACTAGAGTGTTGAGAGTCATATATTTGAAATTTCATATCATAATTATTATACTTATTCATCATCTATCAGTTGTTCTCTTGCTGGTTTTTTTACTGATCACTACGTATCTTGATTTGAGGCAACTCAATCAGGGACAGCTACCTGCTCAAGAATAGTCTTGGAAGGACAGGAAAGTGTGGCCTATGTGTGGAACTTGGCTATTGCACATCAGAAGCAGTGTTCTCTCATGTGTTTGCACCCAGTTTACCACATTCTCTCCTCAACCTTAGAAGTATATTTCTCTTCATTTTTTATAGTGAACAGGATTTCCTCTCGTGTCACAAACCTCCGATATAGTTTATCTCTCTCTCTTCAGCTAATTCTGATCAGCAGTAGAACTCCTCCCTGGCCTTTGGAAGCTTCATTTCAAGTATGAGGATACATCCCAGCAAATGAAGATGAGAACACTCAGTGCTTTTATTTTAGTTCTGTTTTCACTGTCAAACAGCAAAATGAATATGGACAGATACAGAATGTTGACCACTTTTCTCTGACCCCCCCAAAGCCTTGTCACTTCATCAGTGCAAGCATTGTTATGCTTTTTCTAGACTGTTGCTTTATCCTAGGAAAAGCTGAAAACTGCTAAGAGATGTAGAGAAGAATGTATTAAAGCTTGGGGATGTTCTTCAATTTGATTCAAATTTCAGTGTATTTTCCAAATGATTTCTAGGTTTTGTGGTTTGGGATATGGTCTTTTACAGATTTTGATGATCATATTATTTCCTTATTTCTTATATTTGTTTTGAGTTCCTGTTCTAAGCCTTGAAAAGAGAAATAATAAAAACATTTCTGTTTCACATTTTTTAGTGGAAACTGTAAACTGGGTTTATCATAGCTAATTTTTATAAGTGATTCTCCATATATTAGAATGGGTATTGGAATACTTAGGTAATAAATAATTCTTACCATTATTCAATTTTGTATACATGCAGCAGAGATCAAACCTCTGATTTGTCTTTATACTCAAAACACTCAAGCCAATTCAAACTAAAATTTACAGTGAAGCTCTTTATTTGCAAAGCTCTTTATGTTGAGCTTTGGTATATTTTCCAGTATAAGCAAAGCAATTCTATTTATGGGAAAAGTCAATTATACTGTAACATATGTTTAAGTCAATCTTTCTGTTACCCAAATTAACTATGCTAAAAATATACAAAGTGTTCTTAAGGGGAAACATGTAATTTTTGGAACAATAAATTCTAGAATGTAAATTATGATGTTAAATTTGAATAAACAATGTATCTGAAGTTACACACTCTTTGAAGGTAAGATTATTGTATTACAGAAATTAATTTTTTAAATGTGTGGCTGGGCACAGTGGCTCACGCCTGTAAACCTAGCACTTTGGGAGGCCAAGGCAGGCGGATCACTAGGTCACGAGATCCAGACCATCCTGACTAACACGGTGAAACCCCGTCTCTACTAAAAATACAAAAAATTAGCCAGGCATGGCTAACTCGGGAGGCTGAGGCAGGAGAATGGCGTGAACCTGGGAGGCGTAGCGTGCAGTGAGCAGAGATCGTGCCGTGGCACTCCAGCCTGGGTGACAGAGCAGGACTCCGTCTCAAAAAAAAAAAAAAAAAAAAAAAAAAAAAAAAAAAAAAAAAACAGTGATTGTGGTCCTAGAGATTTTCATAACTGGCTGTTAGGAGAAATCAATTTAACAGCCCACGTCTTCATTTCATTTTCTAGAAAACAAATGTGAACAAGATGTTTAAAAGCTTGATTCACTCTAGAGACTTTGTAGAGAGAATGAAGGAATTTCAGAATTTGTAGGACAATTATTTTTCTTAAATTTTTTTTAATGGTGCTCATTCTTTTTTTTTTTTTTGGAGACAGAGTTCTGCTCTATCTCCTAGGCTGGAGTGCAATGACACGATCTCGGCTCACTGCAACCTCTGCCTCCCTGATTCAAGCAATTCTCTGCCTCAGCCTCCAGAGTAGCTGGTGTATCCAGAATTGGTGCGTACTTGATCTCACTGACTTCAAGAATGAAGCCGCGGATCTTCACGGTGAGTGTTACAGTTTTTAAAGATGGTGTGTCCGGAGTTTGTTCCTTCTGATGTTCGGACGTGTTCGGAGTTTCTTCCTCTCTGGTGGGTTCATGGTCTTGCTGGCTTCAGGAGTGAAGTTGCAGATCTTTGCAGTGAGTGTTACAGCTCTTAAGGAGGCACATCTGCAGCTGTTCTTTCCTCCCGTCCAGAGTTGTTCATCTCTCTCAGTGGGTTCATGGTCTTGCTGGCTTCAGGAGTGAAGCTGCAGACCTTTCCGGTGAGTGTTACAGCTCATAAAGGCTGCCCAGACCCAAAGAGTGAACAGCAGCAAGATTTATTGCAAAGTGTGAAAGAACAAGGATTCCACAGCATGGAAGGGGACCCAAGCGGGTTGCTGCTGCTGGCTCTGGTGGCCTACTTTTATTCCCTTATCCGTCCCCATCCACATGCTGTTGATTGGTCCATTTTGCAGACAGCTGATTGGTCCGTTTTCAAACTTTTAGCTAGATACAGAGTGCTGATTGGTACATTTACAATCCTTTAGCTAGACGGAAAGTTCTCCACGTCCCCACTAGATTAGCTAGACACAGAGCACTCACCGGTGCATTTACAATCCTTCAACTAGACAGAAAAGTTCTCCAAGTCCCCACCCATCCCAGAAGCCGAGCTGGCTTCACCTCTCACTGGCACCCCCTGCGGGACTTTGCGGCCCCCAGCCTGGGCACTCTGGCAGCCCAGAGGGAGCTGGCTCCTGCTGTTGCCTCTCCCTCCACACCTCCCCGCGAGCAGAAGGAGCCAGGCTCTGGCCTTGGCCAGCCCCAGTGAGGGGGCTCACAGCGCAGCAGCAGGCTGAAGGGCTCCTCAAGCGCGGCCAGAGCGGATGCCAAGGCCGAGGAAGTGCCAAGAACGAGCAGGGGCTGCTAGCATGTTGTCACTTCTCACTGGGACTACAGGCGCGCACCACCACACCCGGCTAATTTTTTGTAGTTTTAGTAGAGATGGGGTTTCACCATCTTTGCCAGGCTGATCTTGAACTCCTCACCTCGTGATCCACCTGCCTCGGCCTCCCAAAGCTCTGGGATAACAGGCGTGAGCCACCACGCCCAGCCTGTCTTTTAATTTATTATATTGGACCTAAAATCTTGAAGGGCACATATTGAAAAAAAATCAAAATCAAATAACTGCACAACGTTACAGATATGACACTGTTCAAAACTAACAGATTTTATAATTACCTGATTGGGAATTTAACTGAAATTCAGATGAAATTACTTTTACATATTTATAAAACTGACCAGAAATGGTCAGGTATTGGAAATTTCCTATTTTCAAGCTAATATTCCTAGAGAAGACGTATTTTTTTTCCTCTTTCTCACACACATACACACGCAGGCTTACATACACATTACACAAAATAAAAAAAACCTATCATCTGATCACCTGAAAATAGGTATCGTTTTATTAAAGTGCATTTCCTTCTAGTCAGATATGATATATTCTGTATTTGCCTACTATCTATTACATTGGGATAATATTTTATGTAGTTATATATACTAATTTTTATAATTATGTCATGGACCTTTTCCCATGTCATTTAACATTCTTGAAATATGACAAATCTTTTTTTATTATATTTAGTAAAATAAATCATGGTAACTTTTAGTTGACTTTTTGGCTTAAATTTTTTTTTTTTTTGCAATTTTGTAACTTTATTTGATGTATTTGACGATCAGCGATTAGTTCTCATCCACACTGACTGACTGTAGATTTTTGAAAGTGGTAACAGGTACATAGGTAGCCAAGGTATAGAGCTTACTTGGTGAATTTTCATTCTCATTACGTTTTCTGGACAACCGCACACGGATACGGTATGGGTCATTCCTTATTCCTTTGCCCAGACTACTTTGTTGTGCCTGGTATCAATGTGCACATCTGGAGTTCCCATCTCCTTCATGGCAAATTGCGGAATCTCTGAGTTCCCGAGGGGCACGCTTCTTGAAGCCCACTCCATGGACACACTTGTGAATATTGATGGTGTATTCTCGGGTCACCACCTCGTTGATGGCAGAATGGCCCTTTTTCTTCTGGCCACCCTTCTTTGTGGGGGCCATTCTACTGGGTCCAAGTTGGAAAGCAATATATATATATATATTTTAAGCCTGGCTTTTTCAGTTTGGGTAAGGCAATTAATCCAATTATATATATTTTCATATGAAATAGCAATTCTTATAAAATTATGATAAAAGGTGTAAAGTTAAAGTTGAAAATGTCTATGGTGATATGTTCTATAATACTACCAATTCCAGTCACTCATAGAGTATGCACACAAAGGAAAGAGAGGAGCTTTTATCATATTCTAGCCATTTGTCTGTTAGTGCACTAAGGGCTCATTTTATACTTTCTATTTTAATACCTATAGCATTCTATGAAGGCAGACATTGTCCATAGCTTTCAAATGAGGAAGCTGTGTCTTCAGATGTTTCATACCCTCTAAAATAAAATAGTTTTTACGTAACAGAGCTAAAAATTAAACAGATCTAGAAACTCCAGTTATTTTCTTACAAAATCTACATCAAACTAGTTTTTAAAAATCTTTGTGCTAATAATACATCTCAACTGACTGATGATCATTCTTCAAGGAGAGCAGTTTTCTAATCTTTGGAATATATATGGTCTGGCAGATTCTATGTGAACTCTCCTTAGTATCACTTTATACTTTTCCCATTGATACCCTATTATTTTGCCATCTCTTCTGTCTAAGAAGCATTAATCATTGATTAAGGGACAGGTATTAATCATTGATTACTGCCATACATAGGACAGAAGAAAGCCTGCGATAGCAAGGGAGCAAATATTGGATTTTGGCACAACTTAACCTCCTCCTTCACCCATCCCACATACAATCTTTATCCTAGATCTATAGAAGGGAACTGGGGACAAGACAGATTAATGAAAAACAATTCAAGAGAAAAAAAAGAAAAATGTTGGGAAATAGTACCCACTCCATTACTTCATATGACCTTTATGTTTGTTAACATGTTTCTACCTCTTAAATATTTCTTTGACTGAATTGTAAAATAGCTCATTATTTTTTTAAAAAAGATATATCACTTACCATGAATATTCCCATGCAACATATATTAAAGAAAATCCAAAAAAGATAAATATAGCGATAAACTTTCCATTCAAATCTAATATCTGAAACCATATTATACATAAATATACCCTAGTGCATGCTTGGCTTTTTCAATAAGTAGATGATGAATATGTAGTAGTCTGCAATATGAATTAAATCTTAAGAAGATATTGTCCTCCTTATACAGAACCTATTTCACTTTTTTTGTAAAAGTAGAATACAATTTTACTTTTTCCCATAGTAACCTACTTCTATATCTAAAAAAACGGGATTTAGTACTCTTTGTAAAAATAGAAGTAATATGTCACTATTATCTTTAATAAAAGTTAATATTAATTTCATTAGAAAAATTTCTATTGATATGGTGAACGTACAACTTGAACATATGTCCAGAGAACAAAGGGCTATTAAAATATTACTTACTTCACAGTGTCCCATGAGCTCAAGTCTGTGAAATTAAACAGGTGTGGATTCAAAGACTTTGTCTATCTCTATGACCTTGTACTTCCTCTACCATAGGGGTCAGAGTGTCAGGGTATTGCAAAGATCCAAGAAAATGATGTGTAAAAATGAGCATATATCTCAAATGTCTGTACAATGGTAGGGATGCAAAAAGTTTGCTTCCTTTCTCCTTTACTATATTCTGTTATTTCCTCCACTTTTTACTAGTCTTTGTAAAGAACTTACTGTATGACACCCAAGAGGTCAGTATGTGTATTTATTTGTGCCTTAACTATTCCATGTCTTCCCACCATTAACTGTAGACTGTCTCAACTATACCACTTTTATAAGTCAAATTCTTTCTTTTAAAACTACATAGGACAGTAGAAAGCCTGAGCCAGTGATAGCAAGGGAGCAAATATTGGATTTTGACACAACTTAAAATTATTTATTTTGGTCTTTCATTTCTTTCTCCAGTATTGCCTAGAGTTAATTTACACTTTCTCTCAAATTAAAAAAAAAAAAAATCGGCATGGTGGCAGGCGCCTGTAGTCCCAGCTACTTGGGAGGCTGAGGCAGGAGAATGGCGTGAACCCAGGAGGCAGAACCTGCAGTGAGCCCAGATCGTGCCACTGCACTCCAGCCTGGGGCACAGAGCAAGACTGTGTCCCCCCCTCACCCCCACCCCCAAAAAATCACCTGGTTTGTGCCTGTGTCTTGGAAAGCTAAAATCAGGAAACATTTCACTACAAGAAATGCTTCCTAATAAAAGTGGTCACTAAGTAAGTTAATGTAATTCGATCAAATATAAGATAAGAGGAAAGGGAAGAACACATATCTGGGTGAAGCCATGTGTAGGACATCTGGCGTAATCTACTGTTGACTGTTGGGTCTTGGGGAATTTGTGCTTGGTCTGTGTATATCAGTGCTTCATTCAGTCAGATTCATCCTGCAGATGTTAATTCCACACTTAAGGTTAAACTACGTGCAAAATACAGTAGAATGTAAACTTCATGAAGGTAGGGATTTCTTTTTTTTTTTTTTTTCTGTTTTGTTCGTCAATGAAACCCCAGAATCTAGAAACATCCCTGGCACAATTTAACAATACGTATTTGTAGGATAAAGCAACTTTCTTAAAGATAAAGTTCAAATTTCATGATATGGTTGACAACGTTTTCCTCAATGAAGCCCTTGTCTAACTCTTCAGAGTAGCCTCATGCTACCCCTCACACACTCTCGCTGTGATTCAATCATACTGGGTTCATTTACTTCTTCCAGTGTGCGACTTCTTTTCTTGAACTTTTTTTTTTTTAATCTGGAATACTTTCTTATTTCACTTCTACTTCTGATTTCTGCTTAGTAAATTACACGCAAAATTCAAGTTACAGCTCAAACAAAGCATCCTCAGGAAAAACCTTCCTAATCACTATGAATACATCGTTTTGTACTAACCATCTCATAAAATGTATGACCTTAAATTATTTGCCTTAATTCTGTCTTCAGCACTAGAATGAAAGCAGCAAAAATTAGCCAGATCTTCTTTGTTCACAATTCTTACTTCATTGTTAAATCCCCAAATTTATGTGTAAGAGTGAGAATTAAAATGCAGTGGGTCTAACAAAGTAGGTGCATTAGAATAACAGACATTTTTAGTGGGAGAAAGTATTCAAAATTAGACAGAAAATGGTGTCACTGTTACAACTGTTTCCTCAACATTCTTAAATGAAGATGATCAATAATTTTTCGTTCTTATATTATGTTTAAGTTTTAATATTACTACCTGCTAATTAAAAGAAAATAATTTTGAATCTGTACTTCTCTCTGCATGCTCTGAAAGCATTTCAATAGATCAATTTACATATGCACCATGGACTACTATGCAGCTATAAAAAAATGAAATCATGTCCTTTACAGCAACGTGGATAGGCCTGGAGGCCATAATCCTAAGCAAATCAATGCAGGAACGGAAAACCAAAGACCACATGTTCTCACTTATAAATGGGAGCTAAACGCTGAGCACACATGGACATAAATATGGGAAAAATAAACACTGTGGACTACTAGAAAGTGGAGGGAGGAGGAGGTTAAAAAAATTTAAAAACCCACCTATCAGGCTGGCACTATGCTCACTACCTGGGTAACAGTATCCACACTCTAAACCTCAGCATCACACAATATTCCCATGTAACAAATCTGCACATGAATCCTCTGTATCTAAAATAAAAGTTGAAATTAAGTAAAAAATTAAAAGTAAATAAATAAATAGACCAATTATTATCTGTTTATCGAAGGCTTGAAAAAAATTACCACTATCCCTAGCTGAGACTAATCCTTTTGAATGTAATCACTCCCTCTTCTTTTTCTTTAATCTCCTCTTCCTCTTTCTACTTCTTCAAATAGCTTTTTTTATTGATTACAGAAATAAAGTTTGCAAATATAAAAAAATCAATTTCAAAAGTGTAATACCTTCTGCCAAATCTCCTTCCTCGTGGAAATGAAGAACTTCTTGTGAATTATTAAAAACATTCTATTTATATGGTACTATATATGCATACGTATTCCTTTGGAATGTGTATATATATGGTATGTGTTTGTAGATACTTTCAAATGGCGGTAATCAAGATTCACAAATGATGCATATGAAATTAACAAATTTGAGACATCTGTTTAACTCTCTCTCTCCATAAATATATATAAATTTATATTATGTACATATCTGTGTATATATGTATAGAGATATGTACATACACAAATTTACACAGATGCATGTACAAACACAAATAGTATATAGTTTCTTGCACATAGTAAGTTCCATTTAAGGGTTAACTGGTATTCAAGTTCTTATCATCAGTTTGTACATTTAAAAAAAATATTTAAGTCACAAGGTTTATTAAGATCTAAAAAATAAGCATTCTTACATATCTCCTTGGGAATGTAAACAGATACAAATTCTTTGAAAGGCAATTTGGCAAAATTTTGACTACTCAAGTAGCAATTGATACTAAATATATACTTTGATATCTATGTATAGATTATAAATGCTTCTTATGCTATCAGTTTTAATAGCAAAATATACAAACAACTTAAGTGACCATTATAGATATATTTCTACCATGAATTATTATGCAGGGCTCAATAAAACTGAAATAAAGATATATTTGCTACTATGTGAAGGTATTCGAAGTGTATTTTAAGTGGAAAAAATACAAAAATATACATAGCATTTATTCTATTTGTCAACAAAATAAAAACACATACATGCAGATGTGCAAATATCTGTTAACTGGAATTTTCTCGGAGGAAATAAACTATTATGATAGTAGTCTTAATGAATGCAAATAGTATCTTCAATGAGATATTTTATTTACTTTATATATTTTTGTGAACTTTATATATGTGTATATATACACTTTTAAAATCAGACATAGTTTTCATAATTAAATAATTCCAATTATCAAAATAATTTTAAAAAATCAAAACAGACCAAGAGCCTCTCAGGTGAATACAGCTGAAATTTCCAACTTGTGTGTCTCAAAATACACACTTAAAAAGCAGGCTGGCTCATATTATAGGAGCACGAGCATTGAAATACAGCTATATTCAGTTGCTCTAAAGAGTGAGTTTTTACTATATCTCATAAAATAAATTGCAGGGTTAAATATTTATAACAGGCTGTTAGGAAAATACTCTGCCTATTGCTATTCAAATTTCTTTTCAATAGTATCTATTTTAATTGCAAGAACATGTGAGTTTGAGCAACATTAAACTAGCAATAAAGTCTTAAGCTGAAGAGCACTTTATTTGTTAAAGTAGGTATAATCTAAACTGCTACAGCTATAGCTACAGCAACATACATGTCTAGGACTTTCTTTGACTTACCATAAAAAATACTCTACTAGGAATAGTAAGTGGCCTTTTAAATTCCTTTTGAGTAGTAATAGCATTTTGAGTGTTGGAACAACATGGAAAGGAAATAGAAACTGATCTGGATAAAATAAATTCCCAGGAAATGTTAACAGTGTCTTGTTGTTACACTAAATAGTACAGAAGCTGGAGAGGTGAACAATTTCAGCTTGGTACCAATAATTATCATTTTGAACAAGTGTCTTGTCATCATATGTTATCAGTATGTAAGATAATCACATGGTCAACAAAAAGATGATTTGATTGCAGATATGTGCCAAGAAGTGAGCTAGGTTCTAGGAAGATAATAGTTAACAACACATAAGTAGTTCTTGCTCTAATGGATACTACAGTCTGGAGTCTTGGTGTGGGGTTGGGGGGATGAGGGTTGGGGGGATGGCAGCGGAAGGGTGGATGCGGAGGTGGCAATGGTTTCAGGATGAAATGTTCCACCTTAGATTATCAGGCATTCCATTCTCATGTGCAACCTAGATTCCTCACATGCACAGTTCACAATAAGGTTCACGCTCAGAATCTAATGCCACCATTCATCTGACAGGAGGCAGAGCTCAGGTGGTAATGCTTGCTTGCCCACCTGCTGCTCACCTCCTGCTGTGCAGTCCAGTTCCTACCAGGCCACAGACTGGCACTGGTGTGTAGCTCAGGGGTTGAGGGACCCTAGGGTACAGTAATATCCTAGGCCTTCACATTCACTTACTACCCACTCACTCACTCACTCACTCACTCACTCACTCACTCACTCACCCAGAGCAACTTCTAGTCCTACAAGCTCTGTTCATCATAAGTGCCATATTAATCTTTTATACCATAATTTTACCATACCTTTTCTATGTTTAGATATGTTTAAAGACACAAAAACTTACTATTGTGTTACATTTACTCACAGTATGCAGTAAAGTAGCATGCTGTACAAGTTTGTAGTGTAGGAGCTACAGGCTACAGCATATGTCTTAGGGAACTCTGTAACATTTTAGTATTCCTAAATGCTAATTAATGTTGTTGCTATTGTTAATTTACTGGTTTTGTAAAGCCAGGTTAATTTATCTACTCATTTTAAAAGCAGAAAAAATTAATGAAAATGATTGCATAAGTCGAAATTGTATGAACATATTAAAATAATAATTACCCATTTATAGGAAAATTATCTGTAAGAGCTAAAAAACTTGATAAAATCTATACCTGATGTATTGTAGATTACAGCAATCATCTTTTATGATGTTCTAGAATACTTGTGTGGGTTGTGGTGTGTGAGTATGTAAGTCAGTGCATGCTTCTCCTTCTCTCTGCATTCATATTTATATTTTCTAAGAAATGTGCTTATATCAGTCTCATTTTATAGACAATGAATATAAATTCAGAAATTACAAGAATCTTTCAAAGAAAGGGAACAGTGCAAGTGAAACACTGAGGACACTATTGGGTATTTTATTTCTGTGAAAAGATAATGGTAAAGTCCAATTTTGACAAATGCTATACTGTTTAATTATAGTTAAATTTCATTATACCTATAGTGAGCACATTGTTAGAAATTACATTCATAGCTCTAGCAGCTGATGATGAAATGTGGCTCAGGCCGCTTCTCTGTAATGAATTCAAATGAAAATTGCTTTGATCTCAAGAAGAAAAACAGTGCCCATACAAAACCTTCATCCTCTAAGCACCAAAAGTATTATAAGGATCATTTTATTTTGCTAGGCTACTTGTGAAAATATATTTTTAAATAGGTTGACAGATTTTGGAATTTTGGAGCAATGAGTAAGATTGAAAGGTAATGGCATTTTTATAGGAAGTCAAAAGAGTCAATGTTAGAATTCAGTTTACTTTTGTTTTTTGCCTTACCAAAAATATAATCATAAGCCAACAAAGTACTGTTTATAGAGAAAATTGCTGCTCTGAGATTGACAGAGAAATTCTGTGTCGTACAGGGTTTGGCTTTGAGTGGATTTCCTTATAAACTGATCAAGAAAGCCCTGTTATAACAGATGTTCATATGTAAATTTTATTAATGATATTCAAGGGGGAAGGGTTTTACTGAAATATATATATATGTGTGTGTGTATGTGTGTGTATATATATGTGTATATGTATGCATATATGTGTATATATATGTATATATAACACATACACATATGAACAAAATTCTACAAATCTCGAAGAATAAATAATAAGAAATCTATAACTAAACTCATTATAGTAAAATTGCTGAAAACCAAATAAAAGAAAATTTAAGCAGTTATTGTCAGGAAAATGTGCTTTCTTCAAAGGCATGCAATAAAGCTAGCAGTAAATAACATAACATATTTAGAAAGCTGAATGTAAACTATTGCCAACCTAAAGTCCTATGCCTAATAAAATTATACTTCAAATGTGAAGAAAAACATCACTTTTTCAAATTAAAAACCTAATTTTTTAGCCAGGCATGGTGGCTCATGCCTGTAATACTAGCGCTTTGAGAGTCCTAGGTGGGCGGATCACCTGAGGTTGGGAGTTCAAGACCAGCCTGGCCAACATGGTGAAACCCCGTCTGTATTAAAAATAATAAATTAGCTGAGCTTGGTGACACGTGCCTGTAATCCCAGCTACTTGTAAAGCAGAGGCAGAAGAATCATTTGAACCCAGGAGGTGGAGGTTGCAGTGAGCTGAGATCGTGCCACTGCACTCCAGCCTGAGTGACGGAGATTCCATCTCAAAAAAAGAAAAGAAAAGAGAAAAGGAAAAGAAAGGAGAAAAGAAATATTTTTTTTTGCCAACAGATCAATAATAAATTGTAATATGAATTATTCAAGCAGAAGGAAAATAATCCTATAAAAAATGGAAATTAATAAAATAATGGTAAATTCCAGAAAGGTCAATATTGGGATAAATATATATGAGCACTTACCTTCAAACAATATTATGAATCTAATGAGAGAATATATACATTTTTACAAATACAAAAGTAATTTGTGAAGAGTCTACATGATAGAAAGGAGTAACATCAGCAGGGTCCAGGGACCGTTGCAGGTTCTTGGGCAAGAGGTGTTTCTGCTGCTGCGTCAGTGAGTGCAACTATTCTGATCAGCAGGGTCCAGGGACTGTTGCAGGTTCTTGGGCAAGAGGTGTTTCTGCTGCTGCATTGGCAAGTGTGACTATTCTGATCAGCAGGGTCCAGGGACTGTTGCGGGTTCTTGGGCAGGGGGAGAACAAACAAACCAAAATCATGGGTGGTTTTGTCTTTCAGAAGGAAGCACTCAGGCATCAACAGGCTCACCCTTGAAATGCATCCTAAGCCATTGGGACCAAATTGACCCACAAACCCTGAAAAAGAGGTGGCTCATTTTTTTCTGCACTATGGCCTGGCCCCAATATTCTTTCTCTGATGGGGAAAAATGGCCACCTAAGGGAAGTACAAATTACAATACTATCCTGCAGCTTGACCTTTTCTGTAAGAGGGAAGGCAAATGGAGTGAAATACCTTATGTCCAAGCTTTCTTTTCATTGAAGGAGAATCCACAACTATGCAAAGCTTGCAATTTACATCCCACAGGAGGACCTCTCAGCTTACCCCCATATCCTAGCCTCCCTATAGCTCCCCTTCCTCTTAATGATAAGCCTCCTCTAATCTCCCCTGCCCAGAAGGAAACAAGCAAAGAAATCTCCAAAGGAACAAAAACCCCTGGGCTATCAACTATGTCCCCTTCAAGCTGTAGGGGGAGGGGAATTTGGCCCAACCCGAATACATATCCTCTTCTCCCTCTCTGATTTAAAGCAGATCAAGGCAGACCTGGGGAAGTTTTCAGATGATCTTGATAGGTACATAGATGTCCTACAGGGTCTAGGGCAAACCTTCAATCTCATTTGGAGAGATGTCAGGCTATTGTTAGATCAAACCCTGGCTTTTAATGAAAAGAATGCAGCTTTGGCTGCAGCCTGAGAGTTTGGAGATACCTGGTATCTTAGTCAAGTAAATGATAGAATGACAGCATCAGAAAGGGGCAAATTCCCTACCGGTGAGCAAGCCATCCCCAGTATGGATCCCCACTGCGACCTCAACTCAGATCATGGGGACTGGAGTCATAAACATCTGTTGACCTGTGTTCTGGAAGGACTAAGGAGAATTAGGAAAAAGCCCATGAATTATTCAATGATGTCTACCATAACTCAGGAAAAGGAAGAAAATCCTTCTGCATTCCTCGAGTGGCTACGGGAGACCTTAAGAAAATATACTCCTGTGTCACCTGACTCACTTGAGAGTCAATTGATCCTAAAAGGTAAGTTTATTACCCAATCAGCAGCAGATATCAGGAGAAAGCTCCCAAAGTGAGCCCTGGGCCCTGAACAAAATCTGGAGGCATTATAAAACCTGGCAACCTTGGTGTTCTATAATAGGGACCAAGAAGAACAGGCCTAAAAGGAAAAGTGAGATAGAGAAAGGCTGCAGCCTTAGTCGTGGCCCTCAGACAAACAAACCTTGGTGGTTCAGAGAGGACAGAAAATGGAGCAGGCCAATCACCTGGTAGGGCTTGTTATTGGTGTGGTTTACTAGGACACCTTAAAAAAGATTGTCCAACCAGAAACAAGCTGCCCCCTTGCCCATGTCCACTACGCTGAGGCAATCACTGGAAGGCACACTGCCCCAGAGGACAAAGGTTCTCTGGGCCAGAAGCCCCCAACCAGATGATCCAACAATAGAACTGAGGGTGCCCAGGGCAAGCACCAGCTCATGTCATCACCCTCACTGAGCCCTGAGTGTGTTTAACCATTGAGGGCCACAAAATTGACTTCCTCCTGGACACTGGTGCGGCCTTGTCAGTGTTAATCTCCTGTCCCAGCTGACTGTCCTCAAAGTCCGTTACCATCCAAGGAATCCTAGGACAGCCTGTAACCAGGTATTTCTTCCACCTTCTCAGTTGCAATTGGGAGACTTTGCTCTTTTCACATGCCTTTTTTGTCATGGCTGAAAGTCCCACACCCTTATTAGGGAGGGATATATGAGCCAAAGCTGGAGCTATTATCTACATGAATATGGGGAACAAGTTACCCACTTGTCGTCCCCTACTTGAGGAGGGAATCAACCCTGAAGTCTGGGCATTGGAAGGACAATTTGGAAGGGCAAAAAATGCCCACCAAGTCCAAATCAGGCTAAAAGATCCCACCACTTTTCCTTATCAAAGGCAATACCCCTTAAGGCCTGAAGCTCATAAAGTATTACAGAATATTGTTAAACATTTAAAAGCTCAAGCCTTAGTAAAGAAATGCAGCAGTCCCTGCCACACCCGAATTCTAGGAGTACAAAAACCGAACGGTCAGTGGAGACTAGTGCAAGATCTTAGACTCATCAATGAGGCAGTAATTCCTCTATATCCAGTTGTACACAACCTCTATACCCTGCTCTCTCAAATACCAGAGGAAACAGAATGGTTCACGGTTCTGGACCTCAAGGATGCCTTCTTCTGTATTCCCCTGCACTCTGACTCCCTGTTTCTGTTTGCCGTTGAGGATCCCACAGATCACACATCCCAACTTACATGGACCATCTTGCCCTAAGGGTTTAGGGATAGCCCTCATCTATTTGGTCAGGCACTGGCCCAAGATCTAGGGACATGCCACTTTTAAGAGCCATTTCTCAAGTCCAGGCACTCTGGTCCTTCGGTATGTGGATGATTTACTTTTGGCTACCAGTTCAGTAGCCTCATGCCAGCAGGCTACTCTAGATCTCTTGAACTTTCTAGCTAATCAAGGGTACAAGGCATCTAGGTTGAAGGCCCAGCTTTGCCTACAGCAGGTCAAATATCTAGGCCTAATCTTAGCCAGAGGGACCAGGGCACTCAGCAAGGAACAAATACAGCCTATACTGGCTTATCCTCACCCTAAGACATTAAAACAGTTGCGGGGGTTCCTTGGAATCACTGGCTTTTGCTGACTATGGATCCCCAGATACAGCAAGATAGCCAGGCCCCTCTATACTGTAATCAAGGAGACTCAGAGGGCAAGTACTCATCTAGTAGAATGGGAACTAGGGGCAGAAACAGCCTTCAAAACCTTAAAGCAGGCCCTAGTACAATCTCCAGCTTTAAGCCTTCCCACAGGACAAAACTTCTCTTTATACATCACAGAAAGGGCAGAGATAGCTCTTGGTGTCCTTATTCAGACTCATGGGACAACCCCACAACCAGTGGCACACCTAAGTAAGGAAATTGATGTAGTAGCAAAAGGCTGGCCTCACTGTTTATGGGTAGCTGTGGTGGTGGCTGTCTTAGTGTCAGAAGCTATCAAAATAATACAAGGAAAGGATCTCACTGTCTGGACTACTCATGATGTAATGGCATACTAGGTGCCAAAAGAAGTTTATGGCTATCAGACAACCACCTGCTTAGATACCAGGCACTACTCCTTGAGGGACTGGTGCTTCAAGTGCGTATGTGTGCGGCCCTCAGCCCTGACACTTTTCTCCCAGAGGATGGAGAGCCGGTTGAGCATGGCTGCCAACAGGTTGTAGTCCAGACTTATTGCACCCGAGATGATCTCTTAGAAGTACCCTTAGCTAATCCTGACCTTAACCTATATACCAATGGAAGTTCATTTGTGGAAAACGGGATATGAAGGGCAGGTTATGTCATAGTTAGTGATGTAACCATACTTGCAAGTAAGCCTCTTACCCCAGGGGCCAGCACTCAGTTAGCAGAACTAGTCACACTTACCTTAACCTTAGAACTGGGAAAGGGAAAAAGAATAAATATGTATACAGATAGTAAGTATGCTTATCTAATCCTACATGCCCATGCTGCAATATGGAAAGAAAGGGAGTTCCTAACCTCTGGGGGAACCCCCATTAAGTACAAGGAAATCATGGAGTTATTGCACTCAGTGCAAAAACCAAGGAGGTGGCAGTCTTACACTGCCGAAGCCATCAAAAAGGGGAAGGAGAGGGGAGAACAGCAGTGTAAGTGGCTGGCAGAGGCAGGGAAAGACCAGCAGAGAGAAGGAGAGAGACAAAGTCAAAGACAGAAGGAAAGAGAGAAAGAGACAAAAAGTCAAAGAGAGAGACAGAGAGAGGAAGAGACGGAAAGTCAAAGAGAGAAAGAAAGGAAGAGACAAAGGAGACAGAGAGAGAGAAAGAGAAAGATAGGAAGTCAAAGAGAAGGAGACAGAGAGGAAGAGACAGAGAGACAGAAAGTCAAAGAGAGAGACAGAGAGAGGAAGAGACAGACAGTCAAAGAGAGAAGGAAAGAGAGGAAGAGACAAAGGAGTCAAAGAGAGAGAAAGAGATAGAAGTAGTAAAGAAAAAACATTGTACCCTATTCCTTTAAAAGCCGGGGTAAATTTAAAACCTATAATTGATAATTGAAGGTCTTCTCTGTAACCCTATAACACTCCAATACCACCTTGTTTTCAGTGTAAACAAGGGTGTAGCCTGAAAACAGGGAGGCCACTGACAACCCATAGCCTTCCTATCAAAAATCCTTAACCCAGCAGGTTTTCTAAAAGGGGATCTAAATCTTAATTAATTACCATACGAAGGTCAAACCAGATCTAGGAGGAACTTCCTTCAGGACAGGATGATAGATGGTTCCTCCCAGGTGATTAAAGAAAATAAAAAGACACATGGGCAGCCAGTAAGTGATAAGGGAACACTTGTAGAAGCAGTTAGGAAAGTTGCCTAATAATTGGTCTACTCAAATGTGTGAGTTGTTCTCACTCAGCCAAATCTTAAAGTACTTACAGAATTAGGAAGGAGCCATTTACACCAATTCCAAGTTAATATGGACTGAATGAGGTTTTATTAATAGCAAAGAAAAATTAAAATCCTAAACTTACAAGGTTTTCAACTAAAGTAAATTTTACTAAAAGTTAACAGTGTAACATGCATTATCCTACTACAACACACTCTCAAAGGATTCCTCAGATGGTTTGCAAGAAATAACAAAATCTATCTGGTAAGGATAGTAACTACAATTCCAAATACATTCTTTGGCAGCAGTGACTCTCCAAAACTGCTGAGGCCTAGACCTCCTCATTGCTGAGAAAGGAGGACTTTGCACCTTCTTAGTGGAAGAGTATTGCTTTTACACTAACCAGTCAGGGATAGTACAAGATGCCACCTGGCATTTACAAGAAAAGGCTTCTGAAATCAGACAATGCCTTTCAAACTCTTATACCAACCTCTGGAGTTGGGCAACATGGCTTCTCCCCTTTCTAGGTCCCATGGCAGCCACGTTGCTATTACTTACCTTCCAGCCCTGTATTTTTAACCTCCTTGTCAAATTTGTTTCCTCCAGAATTGAGGCCATCAAGCTACAGGTGGTCTTCCAAATGGAACCCCAAATAAGCTCAACTAACAACTTCTACTGAGGACACCTGGACCGACCCACTGGCCCTTTCACTGGCCTAAAGAGTTCCCCTCTGGAGAACTCTACAACTGCAATGCCCCTTCTTGGCCTCTATCCAGCAGGAAGTAGCTAGAGCAGTCATTGCCCAATTCCCAGCAGCAGTTGAGGTGTCCTGTTTAGAGGGGGCATTGAGAGGTGAAGCCGGCTGGGCTTCTGGCTCGGGTGGGGACTTGGAGAACTTTTCTGTCTAGCTAAAGGATTGTAAATGCACCAATTGGCACTCTGTGTCTAGCTAAAGGATTGTAAATGCACCAATCAGCACTCTGTAAAAATGCACCAATCAGCGCTCTGCATCTAGCTAAAGGTTTGTAAATGCACTAATCAGCACTCTGTAAAAATGGAACAGTCAGTGCTCTGTAAAATGGACCAATCAGCAGGACGTGGGCTGGGCCAAATAAGGGAATAAAAGCTGGCCACCCGAGCCAGCAGTGGCAACCCACTGGGTCCCCTTCCATGCTGCGGAAGCTTTGTTCTTTCATTCTTCACAATAAATCTTGCTGCTGCTCACTCTTTGGGTCTGCACTACCTTTATGAGCTGGAACACTTACTGCGAAGGTCTGCAGCTTCACTCCTGAAGCCAGCAAGACCACGAACCCACTGGGAGGAATGAACAACTCTGGATGCGCCACCTTCAAGAACTGTAACACTCACTGAGAAGGTCTGCAGCTTCACTCGTGAAGTCAGCGAGCCCACGAGCCCACTGGGAGGAATGAAAAACTCTGGACACACCACCTTTAAGAGCTGTAACACTCACTGCGAAGGTCTGTGGCTTCACTCCTGAAGTCAAGCGAGACCACAAACCCACCGAAAGGAAGAAACTCCAGACACATCTGAACGTCGGAAGGAACAAACTCCGGACACACCATCTTTAAGAACTATAACACTCACTGTGAGGGTCTGCGGCTTCATTCTTGAAGTCAGCGAGACCAAGAACCCACCAGAAGGAACCAATTCCGGACACACCTTTACTCCTATCTTGTAGTCCCTATCACCCCCATTAGTTGCAAATGTACATTATGGACTTTCTATAGCATCTCTCCTATTCAGTGATTTTGTGTCCCCATACTGTGAGCTACCCTAAATCTCTCCTCTGCATTTCAGATATTTTCTCCTTGGTCTATCAGTCTCTTATCTTTGGCAAATGTCAGAAGGGAAAAACCAGGATGAAGTGTATGTTTCACTTCCCTGTTACTCTTTCTTGGGCATCTCAGTTCTTTAAGTGCTGGATACCTTGGCAGTCTCAAATTTAATATTTGGCTCTGAGTTTTTCGGAGACTGCTTTGAGTTCTGCTGGCATTTTTCATCTTTTAGCAAAGGTCCTTTACATCACTTCTCAGTCTTTTGCCCCATAGTAACAATTGCTAAGAATCCCAAGGGCAAAAGTGGCATGAAGAGGAAAAGCAGCCATGAAGGGGCAGGGCAAGATGGCTGAATAGAAGCACCCACTGATCATCATCTCCCACAGGAACTTAAAATTTAACAACTATCTACACACACACAAAAGCATCTTCATAAGATCCAAAATCAGGTGAGCAATTACAGTACCTGGTTTTAAGTTCATATTGCTAAAAGAGGCACTGAAGAGGGTAGGAAAGACAGTCTTGAATCACCAGTGTCACCCGTTGCCCATTCCCTGGCAATGGCACGGTGTGAAGAGAGAATCTGCTTGAGGGAGGGAGAGTGCAGAGATTTTGGGACTTTGCATTGAACCCAGTGCTGCCTGTCACGAAGAAAGCAAAACTGAACTGAATTTAGCCAATGCCATGCTTGGAGTGAGCATTTAGATCAGCCCTAGCCAGTGATCAGAACTTGAGTTTCAGCAACCCTCACCACTGCAGACTGAAGTGCTCTGGTGTGGTAAATAACTGTAAGAGGCAGGGTATGACATAAGGACTGCAACTCCTAGGCAAGTCTCAGTGCAGTGCTGGTCTCAAAGCCAGTAGAGCTGGGGGACATGTGGGCTAGTGAGACACCATGTGGAGGAGAAAAGGCAGCGCTTGCATCACCCTTCCCCCAGTCTCAGGTAGTGAAGCTCATAGCAATGAAAGTGACACTTTCCTTGTCCTTAAGAAGAGGGGAGGAAAGAGTAAAGAGGACTTTGTCTTGCATCTTGCATCTTGGATACCAGCTCAGCCACAGTAAGATAGGGCACTGGGCACGGTTATGAGGCCCCGATTACAGGCCATAGCTTCTGGATGACACACACTCTGGGCCAGAAGGGAATCTGCTGCCTTGAAGGAAAGGACCCAGTTCTTGCAGGATTTATTAAATGCTTACTAAAGATTCCTTGGGCCCTGAATAACCAGCAGTAATACCTGGGTAGTACACTGTGGGCTTTGAGTGAGACTGTGAGACCTGCTGGCTTCAGGTGAGACCTGGAACAATCACAGTTGTGGTGGCTATGAGGAAAGACTCTTTCTGCTTGAGAAAAGCAGAGGAAAAGGAAAAGAGTACTTTGTCTTGCACCTTATGTAGCAGCTTGGGTATAGCAGGGTAGAATATCAAGCAAGCTCTTGGGGTCCCCTATTCCAGGCCTTCATTCTTGAACAGCATTTCTTGATCTGTCCTGCAGAAAAATGACTATTTTACTTCAGCCAGAACGAGATGTAAGAAGAGGTGGTCTTACATATGAATATAGAAAGAATGGCCAGAATATGTAGAAAGTTTTGTTATATTTAAACGCCAGTATTGTTTTTTTACCCTTGCAACTAGATTATACAGAGATTTGATGACCTAGCATCTCCTCAGTAACATTTCTCATATTGAGTCTATAATGCTGTCTTTTAAATTTTATATTTAAAAACAATTGTTTTGGCATCTCACTAAGTTATTCCATCTGCTATGTGCTTCAGGTATCTGAGTAAAGTGCGTAGAATTAGTACAAAGAAATCAAGAATTAAAAAATAAAAAGAAAACAGCATTATAGGAGAGCAGCTTGTGATTTTTCCCTTTCCATATTAGCTATAGACATTACATTTCAAAATTTTTGGTCATATTTGACGTTTTTATAAACATTTTATCTTGAAAATTGTAAGACAGAAGACTACTTATAAAAGCTACATATCCTGTAATCCCAGCACTTTGGGAGGCTGAGGTGGGCAGATCACCTGAGGTTAGGAGTTCAAGATCAGCCTGGCCAACATGGTGAAACTCCGTCTCTACTAAAAATGCAAAAATTAACCAGGTGTGGTGGTGCGCGCTTGTAATCCCAGCTACTCCAGCAGCTGAGGCAGGGGAATCACTTGAACCCGGGAGGTGGAAGTTGTGGTGAGCTGAGATCATGCCACTGCACTCCAGCCTGGGCAACAGAGTGAGACTCTGTCCCCAAACAAACAGACAAAAAAACAAACAACAACAAAAAAAAGAAAGCTATTTATATGAGACATATTATAGTTTTCCTAAATAATATTATCCTGGAATTAAGAACTCAGCCATTGCTTCAGTAAATAAACCTTATTTGTTTTTCCCTGGCAGGAGTTTTTAACTTTTCTCAGCTTAGTTGTAAACTTTCAACTGTTCTATATTGGAATTTTTAAACTTGATAATACTGGCTTAAAGAAGAATATACAGACCACATGAAAAAATCTGGTGCTTACAAAATAAGACATGGAGAAAAATTATATTTTTTGGTTTATAGACCTCTTAATTCATCAGACCTGTAAAAACTAAAAGCATGTTTCTCAATGTTCAGTTCTAGGCTGGGATCTCAAGGATGATAAATGAAAGAGCTGTAAGATTACAGGCTTACAATGCCTCCCTATAGGACACCAAGCAGCAGGGGATAGAAAGCAAAGCAAAAACTGTTCAGATTTTGTATTGCATTATGCAAAGTGGTCTCTGCAGATATTTCTTCCCAACAGCAGAGCATTTATGGTCAAATTATTTGATTTCCACTTAGTTATGTTAAAATTGCATAATTTTGGTCATATATTTCAGAAGAAGCAACTTTCTAGAGTTACATTTTTAAAAAATGCATCATGGCAAAAATAGCAAGTTGCTGAGTGTGGTATAATCCATCTCCTATAAAATACAAAATAACTACATTCGATTTCACGAAGATTATCTCTCATGTTCTGTGGCCTATATGAGGTACTAACAAATGAATAATACTGAATAATGAGTGCCATATTAAACCATGGTCAGTTGTATTTTAAAAATTTACTTTACTAAATGAAACTTTGTATGTGGTTTTAATCATGCAGTATTTTCAGTGACTTTAATAGGAAGAAAATTTTAAACAAACAAACAAAATATATATATATATACCAGCCAACAAAAAAAGGAACGAATCCTGACATTTGTGACAACATGGATGAAACTGGAGGACATTATGTTTAATGAAATAAGCAAGACACAGGAAGCCAAGTACTGTATAATCTCACCTATATGAGGAGTCTAAAAAATTCAAACTCATAGAAGCAGAGAGAACAGTGGTTACCAGGGGTTGAGGGCTGGGGAAACTTTCAGTTATAAAATGAACATGTTCTAGGCTCTAAAGTATAGCATGGGTAATGATGGATATGTTAATCAATTTTGTGTCAATAATTACCCAGTGTTTGCATATGTCAATTCATCACATTGTACACCTTGCATATATACAATCTTTATCCATCAATCAGAGATTTAAAAAAGAATAAGTGTACTGCTTTTTAAAGTTATTATCCAAAGATAAGGCCAGGCATGGTGGCTAGTGCCTGTAATTCCAGCAATTTGGGAGGCCAAGGCGAGAGGATTGCTTGAGCTCAGGAGTTTGACATTAGCCTGGGCAACATGGCAAAATCCTCATATGCATGAACAAAGAGATTATATGAAACTGAAACTTATATTTAAAAGGGAAGCAGGGCATATAAGTTTGGGAAATTTGCAGCATGGCCTTGTGGGAAACACACACAAACACACACACACACACACACACACACACACACAAACTTTTTGGGAGAGAATCAAGCCTGCTGCAGAAATTTGCATAAGTAAAAAGGAGCCAAATGTTAACAGCTAGACAATAGGGAACGTGGCTCCAGGGCATTTTAGATAAATTTACAACAGCCCCTCCCATCACAGGTCTGGAGGCCTAGGAGGTATAAATGGTTTCCTGAGCCAGGCCCAGCTGCTGTATGCAGCCTTAAGACATGGTGTCCTATGTCACAGCCATTCCACCTTTAGCCCTGACTAAAACAGGCCAAAGTAGAGCTCGGGCCATGGCTTTAGAGGATGCAAGGCCCAAGACTTGGCAGCTTCCACATGATGTTGGGCCTGCAGGTGTGCAGAAGGCAAGAGTTGAGGTTTGGGAACCTCTATCTAGATTTCAGAGGATGTATGGAAATACCTGGATGTCCAGGCAGAAGTCTGCTGCAGGAGTGGAGCTCTCATGGAGAACCTCTAGTTGGGCAGTGCAAAGGGGAAATGTAGGGGTTGGAGCCACCACACAGTCTTCACTGGGGCACTGCCTAGTGGAGCTGTGAGAAGAGGGCATCATCCTTCACACCCCAGAATATTAGATCCACCAACAGTTTGCACCCTGCACCTGGAAAAGCCTCAGGCACTTAACACTAGTCCATGAAAGCAGCCACAGAGGCTGTACCCTGCAGAGCCACAAAGGTAGAGCTGCACAAGGCCTTGGGTGCCCACTCCTTGCATCAGCCTTCCTGGATGTAAGACATAAAGTTAAAGATTATTTTGTAATTGTAAGATTTAATTACTGCCCTTTCTGGGTTTTGGACTTTCATGGGACATGTATCCCTTTTATTTTGGCTAATTTCTCCCTTTTGGAATAGGAACATTTACCCAGTGTATCTTGAAAGTAACTAACTTGGTTTTGATTTTACAGGCTCATAGATAGAAGGGTGTCTCAGGTGACACTTTGGACTGTGGGCTTTTGAGTTAATGTTCAAATGAGTTAAAACTTTAGAGGACTGTAAGAAAGGCATGATTGGGTTTTGAAATGTGAGGACATGAGATTTAGGAGGAGTCAGGGGTGGAATGATGTGGTTGTGTCTGTGTTTCCACCCAAATCTCCTGTGGAACTGTAATCCCCATGTATTGAAGGTGGGACCTAGTGAGAGGTGATTGGATCATGGGGGTGGATTTCTCCCATGTTGTTCTCATGACAGTGAGTGAGTTCTCACAAGATCTGATGGTTTAAAAGTGTGTGGCACTTCCCTCCTCACTCTCTTTCTCTATCCTGCCACCATGTGAAGATGTGCTTACTTCCCCTTCACCTTCCCCCATGACTATAAATTTCCTAAGGCCTCCCAGTCATGTTTCCTGTTAAATCTGTGGAACTGTGAGTCAATTAAATCTCTTTTCTTCATAAATTAACCAGTCTTGGGTAGTTCTTTATAGCAGTGTGAGAATTGACTAATACACTCTACAAAAAAATTGCAAAAGATTAACCAGGTGTAGTGGCATGCACCTGCAGTCCCATCTAGTCTGGAGCTGAGGTGGGAGTATTACTTGAGCCTGAGAGGCAGATGTTGCAGTGAGCCAAGATCATGCCACTGCATTCCCGCCTCGGTGACAGAGTGGGATCCTGTCTCAAAAACAAAAGAGTTATTACCCAAAGAAAACTGATATTAATATTTGGAGATATTTATTTTAATTTATACTGATTTATTAAAACTATTTTTCTCTGCATATAAGCAATATATATCTATTTCAGTATAATCATTATACTATAACTGACATTTTTAATTTTTTTTTTTTTTTTTTTTTTGAGATGGGATCTCACTCTCTCACCCAGGCTGGAGTGAAGTGGTGTGATCATAGCTCACTCCTAGGCTCAAGGGATCCTTCTGCCTCAGCCTCCTGAGTAGATAGGAGTATAGACTTGTTACAACCATGCCTGTCTAGTAACATTTTAATTATTTTATTTTACTTAACATTATAGTATTTGCACCTATCTATACTATTAAAACTGTATGATTATGTAATCTTAGTGATGATAAGATTTTCTCTTATAATCATTTAGTATACATTATTCAACCTTTTTTCTTATTAAACATTGATTTTTTAAGTATTTGCTATATTATAAAAGTATAAAATTGACATCTTTCTGCATTTAGCTTCATATATATCTCTTGTTGTCTATTGTAAATTCCTCAATGTGGAATTTATAAAAATATTATGGATGATTTTAAGACTTGATATGCACAGCTAAACTGGTTTCCTCAAATTTGTGGCAATCTAATCTACTGCAAGGATGCATCCCTGCTTTCCCTGATTTAGCAGAAGCTTTCAACCATATTAATAAGAAATGCATGATTCAGTAAATATAGGAATACTTATGTAGCATACTTCAACTTCTTTTAGAAGGGGTACATTTTTTGACTTCATCAGGATATCAAAAACTTCAAGCTATTAAGTTAATTGGTTTTCAATACAGGCAAGGCTTTGGACTTTGGAGATATCTGGTGTTCAACATTCTGAGCTTCATAATGTCAGCTGAATGTTTAAGATACTCCAAACTTTAGGACAGAATGAAATTTATATTAAATTATATATTAAATTATAATGTATCATAGATACGAAAATCTTGCTGGCAATGTTTCACAATTACATTATGAAATATAATTATATTTATTTCATAATGTACTAACTATATTAGTCTGTTCTCACACTGCTGTAAAGATACTACCCCAGAATTGGTAATTTGTAAAGGAAAGAGGTCCAACTGACCCACAGTTCCACATGGCTGGAGAGGCCTCAGGAAACCCACAATCATGGTGGAAGGCAAAGGGGAAGGAAGAACCTTCTTCACATGGTGTCAGGAGCGAGGAGAGAGAAGCGAAGGGAGAAGAGCCCCTTATAAAACCACCAGATCTTATGAGAACTCACTCACTATTATGCAAATAGCATGTGAGAAACCTCCCCCATGATCCAATCATCTCCCCCCAGGTCTCTCCCTAGACACATGGGGATTACAATTCAAGATGAGATTTGGGTGGAGACGCAGCCAAACCCTATCAATTATATTCCTGGGACTCCTTTATATGGGCCTGACTTTCTATGAGGCAACTTGCATATAAAGAGCTTTCCCATGGTACATTATGTAAAGTGTTGGAGCTAGCCACAGACCATAGAAGACCCACTAGTGCTGGCAACAACCTGTGGCCATCCATTGGCCAGTCTTTTAGGTCTCCATTCTACCCATGATTATCACCATTAAGGTAGAGATGAGATTGGGGAAGGAGTGAGAAAGAGGATGGTAAAGGCCATCTAGCTGAATATTTTAACAGTTTTCAAGTATTCTTTTTGACTTACTTAAATTTCAATTAAATTTTATGTTAATTTTAATTTAATGGATATATAAAACAGTTGCACATATTTATGGGGTACCTGTGAACTTTTGACGAATGCATACAATGCGTAATGATCAAATCAGGGCAATTGGGATATCTAGTGCCTCAACATTTATCATTTCTTTGTTTTGGAAACGTTTCAAATCTTCCCTTCTAGCTGTTTTGAAATATATATTAAATTATTTTTAACCATACGCACCCTATTGTGCTATCAAATGCTACAGCTTATTCCTTGTATCTAACTGTATTTTTGTACCCGTTAACCAATCCCTCCTCATCCTCCCCTCCCCACTATGGCTCTCAGCCTCTGGCAACCACCATTCTATTCACTACCCGCAAGGATCAATTTTTTTAGGTCCCACATATGAGTGAAAACATGCAGTATTTGTCTTTCAGTGCCTGACTTATTTTACTCAATAAAATGTTCTTCAGACTCATTCCTGTTGCTACTTATAAATAAGATTCTAGTCTTTTTTATGGCTGAATTATTTTCTATTGTGTCTCTATGCCGCATTTTCTTTACCCATTCATCTGTTAATGGATACTTAGGTTGATTCCATATCTTGGTTATTGTGAAGGCAACTGAAATAAACATGCAAGTGCAGACATTTCTTTGATATAAGAGAATTGAAAGCATGATATAAAAATATTTCCTGAATGTGTTTTGTATTTTATGTAACAATAATAAATATTAATATATATATTTCTATAAACTATTATTAAAAAACACTAGAAACGTTAGGTCTAAGCCTAGGAATCTAGGAGTAGAGGCCTTGTGGAAACCCAAGGAATAGGTGATAGTGCTCCTCAGGCCACACATTACACAAAAACTTTTTCACATATTCACTGTTCAGGACAGGATCATAGCAAATAGAAGATCATAGCAGATCTTCTATTTCCACAAATGTATTCCAAATGGAAAAGATGAATTCTAAGCATGCCTATTAGATCATTTTACTTACTAACCATACTTTAATACTAGTTCAATGAATGGTTATTGGTAAGTACTTTTTCTAAATCACTAGTAATATTTTGGAAAGAACTCCTAAAAACTGCTTTACCAAACAAAAATTAAAAAGGTAATTGTTTCCAAGTCCTTCAATTGTTTTAGAATGCAGGTCATCTTTGACAAGCCACCTAAAAAATACCTGTCTTAATCATTTCCTTCTGAAGACAAGCAATGAACAATCCATTGTGATTTTACTCAAGCATAGCTTGTTTCCCGCCTTTCTACTTAAAAATATTTCAATATTAACAGGTCAAATTGTAATATAAAAAACAATAATCACTGTGAACACAAAATGATAGTTGTAGAAAACACCACCACTATTATTTTGTATTCCTCTCTACAACTTCTTATCACATAAACAACACTCCGTGTAAATTGTTTTAACGCTTGTCTCCCCTATACTCAATGGATTCCTTGACAATTAAGAATTGGCTTTTATGTCTGAATTCTGAGTGCCTAAAAATATTCGATACATGTGACTGGAAAAAGAAAGAGAAAGCAAAATAAAGGAAAATTTCATGATTGAAAGAAAATCATCTTACAGTAGCATTCCAAGAGAAATCTCTAATTGTTTAGAACTGTTGCTTTATGTTTTTAATCCCCAACTTGTTTATTAAATTTATAAAGTGGACTTGTGTGGTTGAAAGAATAATGAGGTATTCCTTGGGAGACTTTGAGTGTGGGTATCTCCAAATATCCAAACACATTTTTAGTTTTAAACATGATACTATTTTATAATTTTATAAGTTGATAATGAGAATAAAAATATTGGATGTTTGGTCTAAAATCACAGAGATAATATAGTTCACACTGGCTTTCTGAAATTTTATTTGTGCCTGGCAATAGAGTCACTACATTATACGTATTATCTCAACCTCCACATTGATCCTATAATGGAGGTTTAGTTTAGTTTTAATAGTCTTTTGCCATTAAGCTATAGGACCTTTAAGTAACTTAAGTAAGTGATGGAGCCAGGATTTGAATCTGAGCAGCTGGAATCTACAGCCTACATACTGCGATTAGATTGCAATATTATATGAATAAAAGTTAAGCCTAAAATGTTGAGAGCAATATAAAATAATGGAAACATTTAGCGTTTTATCTTTTACTTTGTAAATGTAAAGCATTGGTTCTTAAATTTAATATGTTGTATATTCTAGGGTGTTATGTGACATTTCAAGAGTGAACAGAGTATCTAAAAAAACTGTATGTATTATTCAAACAGGTGCATAGATTAAGAAACATTTAATTGATAAATAGCCCTCAATCAAGCAAATCTGGCACCTACACATTTAGCTTTCTTTATTTAAAAGGTAAATATAACATATTCACATAGTGCTCTCAAATCAGACATTAAGTTTTTGTGATGAATATATAGAAAGGAAAGACATCTCTGCTGGTGTGAAAGAGGTTTTTGGAAAACTTCTCACTTCTGCTTCTCACTGTAGCAATCTAACTTCTAGTAGACCATTTCTTCCTGAGTACAATTAGAAAAGCTAGGTAGTACATTCAACACAATGCAAACAAACCAACAAAAATATGTGTTAAAGTATTAAAGAATTCAGTTCAAGTCGAAGTGACTCAAACAGCTTTGTTTTATAAGCAACGGAGCTGGAGATTTGATTTCATCAAATAAGAAAGGAAAAACTGATTTTTGTATTACTAATTCCTCAGGGCAAGATTGCTGAATGTCAAGAGTGTGTGCTTTGTGTTAAAAGACATGAAATCAGCAAGTTTTCAAGATCAGTTTGCAGGACCAATCCCCAATTCCCAATTTTCTAATTCAGCTTGTCTAGCAATATGTTTTGTGCTTCTTTTGGGGACATAGAGACAATCAGGACAGAAGTTTAGCATCTTATTAAGGTGACAGTGAGAATTGTTAATGATAAACAACACCAAACATGAAACTTTAAGCATATTGCTACAGTTATCTTTTTTTTTTTTTTTTTTTGAGACGGAGTCTTGCTCTGTCGCCCAGCCTGGACTGCAGTGGCGCGATCTCTACTCACTGCAAGCTCCGCTTCCCGGGTTCACACAAGTTCCGCCTCCCGGGCTCACCCCATTCTCCTGCCTCAGCCTCCCGAGTAGCTGGGACTGCAGGCGCCCGCCAGGACTCCCAGCTAATTTTTTGTATTTTTAGTAGAGATGGGGTTTCACTGTGTTAGCCAAGATGGTCTCGATCTCCTGACCTCGTGATCCACCCACCTCGGCCTCCCAAAGTGCTGGGATTACAGGCGTGAGCCACTCCGCCCTGCCTATGCTTCTGTATTTTCAGAGAATTTCAAATATTGCTAATATTGAGAATTATTATGATACATTAAAAAGATCAGGGCTTCTTGAATGACAAGATTTAAAAGATTCTGTTTTTTTAATTGATAAACTTCCCAATTAGTTATAAATGTGTTCTTTTTCTTTGATAACATGTACATGTATTGACACATTAATATCTTGAGAATCCCTAATCGGGTTTATAAAATATTTTGCTTTATTGTAAAATGAGATACTCAGAATTCTATTAAATGTGCTTAATAATTTAAATGTTTGTATGTAATAATTTTGCCATTATTCAAAATTTGGAATGGCATTTATTTTCATGAACTGATGAAGTATTTCTCTTTTAAATATAACATCTTATTTTTGTTTTAAAATTCTATAGCTTTCTGGACTTTTGGACATTTTACCTCCTAAAATATACCAAATATCAGTAAATCAGAAGTTTCTATACATAATGGAGAAGGTAACATATTTCAAAAGTGAAAATGCTGACCACAATCCCCAAAAGAAGCAAATGAGAATTCCACACCGGCACGTCACTGGGGAGAGCAAACAAGATCATGTTGTATTTTGTAGTTCAGCAACGTGTAAAACATCACTTGCTGTCTTGAAAGCATTCCACTGGGGAGAGCAGGAATGGCTTGCTGACAACCCCATCTTGTAAGATCATGGAAATATCCTAGGTTATTTCCAAATGTTTATAGGCATCATTTAAAGGCGTGCAGCTGTGTTTTTACCTGTGGTTTCCACCTGTCACGCTATAATTGCTTTAGAATTAACACTCTCTAAGAGGAAGTAAGGATTCTTAAGAGATGTATTTGGTCCCAAATTAAACAGAGATGTGCGTAAACCCACTCATTTTCCCATTAAGAAGAAAGCCATAAAGGAATGCTCCTCTGCTCTTGGCAGATGCTGAAAGAAACTCGTGAGTTACTCCCAGGCTGCCTTGCCATAATCTTATGGAAAAAATGATGATCTATTTCTTAAATTTACAGCATTTAAATTATGACACCCTTTAAGTAAAGACCAACATTATCATCAGGGAAAGATGGGTTAACTGTGTTATCCATTATGGAACGAAACACCAAAGGTGAAATATTGCATTTAGAATTTCCAATGAATCAACAAAGCTTTAAGATTTAGGTCCCATCTCCCAAAATTATCCAATAAGCTCATTAAGTCTTTTGAGGAATGGTGAAAGTATAAACAGAAAGCAGACTAGCAATAATTATAGCTTTATACATATGCTTAATTGGCAGGTGAGAATTCTACCCCTGAACGACCCAGGCACTAGTACATATACGTAATTAGAATGAAATGCTTAAATCATGCATCATAATGTAGCATGATTTAAGAATTTCATGAAGTGTTTTAGGTTTTTATGTTAAATGTGAACATTAAAGCATAGCTAAATGTTGATTTAATGCGAGAATTAAAATAGATATAAAGAAAAAAGAATAGGCCAGATTCGTGAGGAGAATGTCCTCCTTGCTGCTACTTCAATTCCTAAGTAGGAAAAACACCCTTTTGTAACTACATCTTGTACATATGTATTTTAGTTGAAATGTGTCGGAACATTTTCAGTGCAAAACAGGTTAACTAGCTATCTCTGTAAATATATTAGTTTTTATTTTCCAATTTGTGGTAGCTACATTCTAGAACTAAGCCTAGAATTAAGGTGAGAACCAGCCATTATTAAATTTATATTCTACACCAGACACATCGTATCTTGCATTTTGTCGTTCATTTACTCACCTTCTGTAGATCTGGAAATTATTTCTCCTTCCACCCAATAAATAATAGAGTTTCTCAAAGCTCACTGAGTGCCTTTGGTTACTCTCTTTAACCACTTGGAGATTTCATATAGTAAATTCAATCCCTACATTTATGGGAATGATTTATGCATTCTGCTCTGATATATTTAACGAGTATCTTCTATCAGTCAAACTCATTAAAATTTCTGACATAGAAGCTGCTCTGTCAAGCTTTTCCATTTTCATCAATGGTACTGTGATTCTTTCAGGTTTGATAGTTTCAGGAGGCCCTACTTGCAAACATAGATCAATTAAATAAATCATGTATTTTTAAATATTCACTATTCACATGCCATTTTGGCTCATTAAAAGGAGTAGAATAGAATTAATTGAAGAATAAAGGAGATCTCTGTAGAAGTTAGGCTTTGTAAGTCTTACATTTTAAAAGGTTTAAATGCATGCCATGGGAATATGGAATTGCAGATTGAGACGAGAGAATCAAGGGGCTATTTTTAGAGAACACACCATTTGATTTGGGGTTATGAAAATGAAGTAAAATGTTAGTAGCCAGGGGAAAGTGGGAAAAATATTTCAGGTAAAGAGTGGAGTTTCAGCAAAACCCAGAAAATTCAAAGCATCAGGAATATACTGGCTGGAGCAAGGGGCCATTGATAGGCATTACCAGCAGACAAGATGAGAAAGAAATATTGGAAGTAGGTTGAAGATAGCCTTAATTATTTCCTAAGTAGTTGACTTTATGAAATAATAATGGGGAGTTAAGAAAGAGAGGGATGTACTACAACATCTTTTACAATCATACCTCTGGCAGTTGTCATGGGTTGAATTGTGTTCTTCACAAAAGATGTTGAAGTCCTCGTTCCAGTTCCTATAAATATAATTTTATTTGGAAGAAGGGTCTGTCTTAGTTCTGGCTGGGTGTCATAGTATCATAACTGGGTACCACATACTGGGCTACTTGAGAAAACAGAAATTTATTTCTCACAGTTCTGGAATCCGGAAGTCTTAGATAAGGGTGCCAGCATGGTCATGTTCTGGTGGAGGGCTCCCTTCCATGTTGCAGAATTCTGACTTCTTCTGGTGTCCTCACATGGCAGAAGGGGTGAGTTAGTTGCTCTCTGGTCTCCTTTATAAGGGCACTAATAGCATTTATGAGGGCTTCCCCCTCATGACCTAATTGCCTCCCAAAGGCCCCACTTCCAAATACCACTCACATCCATCAGGGATTAGATTTCAGCATAGAGATTTTGAGAGGAGATAATATTCAACCCATAACAATGTCTCTGCAGAGGATCAAATTAAAATGAGGTCATTAGTGTGGGTCCTAATCCAATGTGACTGGTATTTTAATACAAAGACAAAATTTGACATAGAAATAGATATAACAGGAAATGGTGTGAAGACACAGAGAAAATATCGTCTGTAAGCCAAAAAACAAATGAGGCTACCAGAAACTAGGATTGCTGCATAGAACAGATTCTCCCTCACAAACCTGAGAAGGGGCGAAGGAAGCTGACATCTTGATTTTGTACTTCTAGAGTCCAGAACTTTGAGACAATAAATTTATTTTGTTCGAGCTCTCAACTTGTAATATTTTATTTTAACATCCCTAGGAAACTAACACAGACATCATGTAGATCATGGATGTAAGGCTTTGAAACTTGAGGCAGAAAAAACAGGTAAGTACAGTCATGCATCAATTAACAATGAGGATATGTTCTAAAGAATGCATTTGTAGGTGACTGTGTCATTATAGGAACATCATAGAGGATACTTAAACAAACTTAGCCTACTACACACCTAGGCTGTATGATATAGCCTATTGCTCCTGGGCTACAAACCTGTACAGCATGTTACTGTACTGAATACTGTAGGCAATTGTCACACAATGGTAAATATTTTTGTATCTATACATATCTAAACATAGTAAAGGTACAGTAAAAATACAGTATTTAATCTTATAAAATGACATTTGTATGTGCAATTTTCTGTCATTGACTTAAACATTATGCAGGGCATAATGTTTGACTAAAACATAATCTTTGACTAAAACAGTTATGCAGGCCATGACTATAATTGTAATAGAATCCTGAACAATAATTCAACTTATAATTTTACAGTGGTGCAAAAGTGATACATCTTCAGTAGAAACCTTATTTTGAATTTTGAATTTTTCATCTTTTCCCAGGCTAAGGATGTGTGGTTCCATACTCTCTTGCAATGCTAGGGGGCAGCAACTGAAGCTACCAGTCAGGCCACAAGATTATGAGGGTAAACAACTGATATTCTGCAGTGCACTGTATTGCCAGAAGATTTTGCCCAAATGTAGGCTAATGTAAGCATTCTGAGGTTCCATACTCTCTTGCAATGCTGGGGGGCAGCAGCTGAAGCTACCAGTCAGGCCACAAGATTATGAGGGTAAACAACTGATATTCTGCAGTGCACTGTATTGCCAGAAGATTTTGCCCAAATGTAGGCTAATGTAAGCATTCTGAACACGTTTAGGGTAGGCTAGTCTAAGCTGTGAATTTCAGTAGGTTTGGTATCTTAAATGTATTTTCAGCTTACTGATGGGTTCATCTTTATGATGATGTAATCCTGTCATAAATTGAGAAGTAACTGTAGATTGGGAATAAGTGAAGATATCACAAGATGTAGGAATGAAAAAGGTGGCCTATATATGAGAAACATTTTTATTTATTTATTTAACTTTTATTTTAAGATCAGGGGTAGAAGCATAGGTTTGTTACATAGGTAAACTTGTGTCATAAGGGCACAGATTATTTCATCATTCAGGTATTAAGGCTAGTACCCATTAGTTATTTTTCTGATCCTCTCCCTCCTCCCACCCTCCACCTTTAAAAGGCCCCATTGTGTGTTTTCCCTTCTATGTGTCCATGTGTTCTCATCATTTAGTCTCCACTTATCAGTGAGAACATGTGGTATTTGGTTTCCTATCCCTATGTTAGTTTTCTAGGGATAATGGCCTCCAGCTCCACTCATGTCACTGCAAGGGACATGATCTTGTTCTTTTTATGGCTACATAGTATTCTATGATGTATATGGATCAAACTAGAAAGCTAAAAGTCATTTGTGTGCTTTCTTTCCTTTACTTCCTCCACAATTGATTTACCAATAGTCTTATATTCTTCATTAAATTTAAGTAAATTTAATACATTTGTTTATTTAATAATAAAGAAAATAACTTTTCATTTTCTAATTTGATCCACTTAGTTCAATGATTAAAAGGTGGCAAAAATGAAACGTTCAGAAGAAGTCACCTTGGAATGTGAGAAGAGAAATTATTTTAGAAATGCTTTATTTTGAAGTTACTATGAGCTATTTGGTTTGTTGTTTTCAAAGAAACTTGAAAAGAAAAAGAAGATTTTTACTGGACATAGAGATTTGAGTTTCATTAACATCTGAATTAATGAGATTGCCTAATATGGAGTGAAGTGACAATGGCTGAGGGAAAGGAAAAACAATACTTAAAGGTCAGCTGGTAGAGAAGGGAGTTAAAAAGACTTAAAAGTAGTCAGCAAATAGGAGGAGTGCTAAGGAAGCCAAAGAAGTAAAAGAGTTCCAAGACAAATGGAAAGAGAAACTATTCCAATCAATAGAAAAAGAAGGAATCCTCCCTAAGTCATTTTATGAGGCCAGCATCATCCTGATACCAAAACCTGGCAGAAACACAACAACAAAAAAAATTTCAGGCCAATATCCCTAATGAACATTAATGTGAAAATCCTCAGTAAAATACTGGCAAACTGAATCCAACAGCACATCAAAAAGCTTATCCACCACAATCAAGACGGCTTCATCCCTGGGATGCAAGACTGGTTCAACACATGCAAATCAATAAATGTAATCAATCACATAAACAGAACCAATGACAAAAAGATGCAGAAAAGGCCTTCAACAAAATTCAACAGCCCTTCATGATAAAAACTCTCAATAAACTAGGTACTGATGGAATGTACCTCAAAATAATGAGAGCTATTTATGACAAACCCACAGCCAATATCATTACTGAATGGGCAAAAACTGGAAGCATTCCTTTTGAAAATGGGTACAAGACAAGGATGCCCTCTCTCACCACTCATATTCAACATAGTGTTGGAAGTTCTGGCCAGGGCAATCAGGCAAGAGAAAAAATAACGGGTATTCAATTAGGAAAAGAGGAAGTCAAATTGTCTCTGTGTGCAGATGACATGATTGTATTTAGAAAACCCCATCGTCTCGTCACAAGCATTCCTATACACCATTCACAGACAAACAGAGCCTAATCATGAGCGAACTCTCATTCAGAATTGCTACAAAGAGAATAAAATACCTAGGAATCCAACTTACAAGGGATGTGAAGGACCTCTTCAAGGAGAACTACAAACCACTGCTCAATGAAATAAAAGAGGACACAAACAAATGGAAAAATATTCCATGTTCATGGATAGGAAGAATCAATATTGTGAAAATGGTCATACTGCCCAAAGTAATTTATAGATTCAATGCCATCCCCATCAAGAAACCAATGACTTTCTTCACAGAATTGGAAAAATCTACTTTAAATTTCATATGGAACCAAAAAAGAGCCTGCATTGCCAAGAAAATCCTAAGCAAAAATAACAAAGTTGGAGGCATCATGCTACCTAACTTCAAACTATGCTACAAGGCTACAGTAACCAAAGCAGCATGGTACTGGTAAAAAAACAGAGATGTAGACCAATGGAACAGAACAGAGGCCTCAGAAATAACACATCTACAACCATCTGATCTTTGACAAACCTGACAAAAATAAGCAATGGGGATAGGATGCGCTATTTAATAAATGGTGCTGGGAAAACTGGCTAGCCATAAGTAGAAAGCTGAAACTGGATCCATTCCTTACACCTTACACAAAAATTAATTCAAGATGGATTAAAGATATTAGACCTAAATGTTAGACTTAAAACCATAAAAACCCTAGAAGAAAACCTAGGCAATACCATTCAGGACATAGGCATGGGCCAGGACTTCATGACTAAAACACCAAAAGCAATGGCAACAAAAGCCAAAATAGACAAATGGGATCTAATTAAACTAAAGAGCTTCTGCATGGGAAAGGAAACTACCATCAGATTGAACAGGCAACCTACAGAATGGGAGAAAATTTTTGCAATCTACCTATCTGATAAAGGACTAATATCCAGAATCTACAAAGAACTCAAACAAATTTACAAGAAGAAAACAAACACCCCCATCAAAAAGTGGGCAAAGGATATGAACAGAGACTTCTCAAAAGAAGACATCTATGTAGCCAATAGACACATGAAAAAATGCTTATCATCACTGGTCATGAGAGAAATGCAAATCAAAAGCACAATGAGATACCATCTCATGCCAGTTAGAATGGCAATCATTAAAAAGTCAGGAAACAACAGATGCTGGATATAACGTGGAGAAATAGGAACGCTTTTATACGGTTGGTGGGAGTGTAAATTAGTTCAACCATTGTGGAAGACAGTGTGGCGATTCCTCAAGGATCTAGAACTAGAATTACCATTTGACCCAGCAATCCCATTACTGCATATATACTCAAAGGATTATAAATCATGCTACTATAAAGACACACGCACACGTATGTTTATTGCAGCACTATTCACAATAGCAAAGACTTGGAACCAACCCAAATGTCCATCAATGATAGACTGGATTAAGAAAATGTGGCACATATACACCATGGAACGCTACACAACCATAAAAAAGGATGAGTTCATGTCCTTTGCAGGGACATGGATGAAGCTGGAAACCATCTTTCTCAGCAAACTATCACAAGTACAGAAAATCAAACACCACATGTTCTCACTCATTGGTGGGAATTGAACAATGAGATCACTTGGATACAGGGCAGGGAACATCACAAACCAGGCCCTGTCAGGGCCTGTCAGGTGGGGGGCTGGGGGAGGGATAGCATTAGGAGAAATACCTAATGTAAATGATGAGTTGATGGGTGCAGCAAACCAACATGACACATGTATACCTATGTATCAAACCTGCACATTGTGCACACGTACCCTAGAACTTAAAGTGTAATAATAATAAAACAAAAAGAGTATTGAGGCTTCAGGTATAGAAACAGCCTCAAGTTTTAGCTTTGATGATGTTAGCAGAAATGGTGATAATGGGGGATTTGGGAGAGAAAATTCTGTCTCAAGCACCTCGCAGTTCTACTCCTCTTCCACTCAGGCATTGGCAATAGCAGTGGTGGTGGTGGCATACTGATGATAATGGTGCTGATGATGGTGGAGATGGTAGTTATGGTACAAGTGCTGATGGTGGTGGTGGTTATAGTGACGGTGGTAGTAATGGTTGTGATGGTGATACTGATGATGTCTGTGGCAATGGGAGTGCTAGAGGTAGAAGCAGTGGTGGTAATAATTAGTGTGTTATGTATGGCCTTAAACTTTTCAAAGCATTTTTCCACATTTTTTCATGGTAGAAAAGAAAAAAAAGTAACAGTAGAGAAGAACAAAATTTAAAGATTTGATATGCATTTTGCTGGATCTATGAGACTTGAAAGTGACTTGGATATATGAGTTAAAGAAAGAGAAGACTAAATAATAACTCTTTGGTTCTTTGGTTGGCCTTTTAACTAAAAACACTCAAGTGTTTAGGTAGAAGAAGATTATATAAATATTATATAAAATATATGTGTCTAGTGTGAAATAAATGAAACCTCTGCTTATGGAATTCAAACTTTTTGATCATACAAAAAAAGCTGTTACTAAACACCTATTATAAGTTTGAATTTGTGTCACTGATTAGGGATTAAAGACATATATGAGATATAGCTCCTACCTAGAAAGGACTCATAAACCTAAGAGATAGTTATATAAATAGCTATCTTGAACTGCAATAGATTTTCCTAAAAAAGCATATGTAAGGACTTATGAATATCTGATGTAGTAACTGCATAATTGTTAAATGTCTTTTGTTCGAGATTTAAACTGGAAACTTCTTTAGAGAAGGTCATTTTTTTTTTTTTACTTCCTTGTTGCCCTCACAGTACCAAGAAAAAACTGCAAGACATATAATGATAGTCCAAAATACAGAAGTTTGGAAGTCTAGAGCTGTATATTCATTTAATAACCAATGTGTGCTTTCCAATAGCGATGTAAAGAGCAAATTCTGAGTATAAACTTCTTTGTAAGTGCTTCCTTGTTCTTTTGCAAAGTCCAAAATAATCATCGGGAGAAGAATGGCCTCTTCTTCAAGAAAAACACCACAAAACAGTTGGTACCATTAAACACAGTTCCTCCACTTAGAAAACAAGGCAAATTACTAATGATAAAAAGCTAAGTAAAAAGATATGTGTTTTATGTATTAATATTTGGGTAAAATGAAATTTACTTACGTTTTTATACTGATTTATACCGTCTTTCCTTGAAAAAGTTCTAAATTCTAGTTTAACTCTTTGTTTAAATGGGTTAAAATAAAGCTGTTCAAGACAGTGCCTCTGTATCCCACTAAGACCAGAACCAGCAGTGCAGGTGTCCTTCAAAACTAGAATGCAGCCAAGTATGCAAATATTCTCTCATGCTGAGAGAGGACATGCAAGTGACCTGATCCTCTGGCCAACTGGCAATGGCCATGTTGGCAGATTCACTGATTTTTTTTTTTTCCTTTTGCTAGAAGGGAAGATAAGAATATTCTTAGACACACACACACACACACACACACACACCCTATATATATATATGATATATCTGATGTGTATATATATATATATATATAGAGAGAGAGAGAGAGAGAGAGTTACATGTATTGCAGCATAGCTTGCTTGTTAATTTTAGTAGAAGAAAGGCCTAAAGTTAATCAGCTTTGGCCTCATTATCACAGTTAGTGGAAATCATTAGAGTTGGCTGCAGGGAAAACAAGGATAATTTGTCCATCCAAGAAAAGGAATTAAACATTGCAAAATAAAAACCATAACACTGCAGTGTAATGGGATGAAAAGACTACATTGTATAGAAATGTTTTAGATCTAAACAAGAAATGCACAAAGTAACATATTCCTAAATTAAAACTTTTCTTGATTCTTCAAAATTCAAGTTAGTTACTTTGTTAAGAACCATGACATTTGTCATGACCTTAAATTTGTGGTTTTACTATTCTCCATATGTCTTTTTTCTTTTTTCTTAACATTTAAACTGATTCCTTCATACTTTACTATAAAAGACATTTACAAAACAGATACTCTTTGCAAGAGTTTTAGACAAGTTCACAGCCTAAAGCACTGAACTCTATTTGCTAGATATATAATGGAATGTTTTAATTTCTAACCTGAAGCAGCTTACCCAAAGATTTAAAATGCTTTGGGGGTTAATCTATTGTTCAAAAATGCTTTTCAGACAGAACCATTTAAGAATAACCCTAATGAATAAATGCAAGGGTTTTTGTTAGGCCAATCATGTTAACGTAAAAGGCTATTTTTGCATTTGACCCAACTCTGACAAATAATCAGTCTTAACTAAACCTCAGTCTTCTTTATTTAAGAAATAATCTTCCTCTACTTAAATCCAGTACCTAAGTGTTGTCAATTAATATACTTCTCTCAAATTTACAGTTACTCCATAGAATAACATGAAGGCAAACAAATAAATATGTTCGGAGATGAGTTATGATAAGGCAATTAGGCAAAAACCTATAAATATGTGTATCAAAATCATATAAATGGTTATGCATGAATCTTGGATTAGTCATATTTATCTGGATTTGGGACTGGTCTGGAAGAATGTCTGAATCTTGGATTTCACCTACTTGGTGTGATAACTTCAGAAAGCCTAGTTATCTCTAAGATTTGTTTTCTCATTTTTATTGTCTTCCTCTGCTTTTCTCTTCCCCACCTTCTTTCCTCTCTCTCTCCTTCCTTGCATATTATATTGCAGAGAGTTGCACAGTAAAATAGATGGTGTATCTGATAATGATAAGTGCTATGGGGAAAAATATAGCAAGGAAAGAGATTGAAAGTGCTGAGAAGAAATGTTTGCTATTTTACACTAGGTGATCAAGGAAGTTTTTGCTTATTAAGAAAATGACAAGTGAGCAGACTCAAAGGAAATAAGGCATAAGGTTTATCAGGCTGTTTGGCAGAAGATCATACTAGAAAGAGGGAGCAATAAAGAAAATCTTTGAGTTAGAGAATGGTTGATGTGTTCAAGAAAGAGACAAAACTAGTCAATGAAGCTAGAGTGAAATGAGCTGGGCAGATGATGCCAAAAAGTTAGTTAAAGGATATTGAATTATGTGGTACAAAATTAGGTAGTCATATAGGTCGCTGTGATGACTTTAAGCTATCTGATTCTAATTTAAAATCCAAAGCAAGATTTTACAAAGGAGAGTGAAATGTTTTAAATGACTCTGTCTTGCCTCTACACTTAGAACACCCTCTACAGGAGCAAGGTAAAAAATGTGAAAAATGATGATGGTCTAAAATTAAGGTGAAAGCGGTAGAGGTGGTGAGAATTGATCGGATTATGTTTGCATTTTGAATGTATTTCTTTTTAATAGTTAGATTTTTTTGGAGTATTTTTATACTAAAAGATTGAGCAGAAAATACGAACATTATCAATATATTCTCTCTCCACATCCTGACAGATTCCCCCATATTGACACCTTGCATTAATATAGTACATTTGTTAAAAATGCTGAAAAAATGATAAATTATTATGAAATACAATCCATAATTTAGATTTGTGTTCTAAAGTCCTATGGGTTTTAAAAAGTGTCAACTATGAGAATATCATACACTAATTTGACTGCCCTAAAAATCCCCTGTAATCCACATATTCTTCACTTCCCCCGAACCCCTGTTAATCACTGATCTTTTAATTGTCCCTGTAGTTTTGCCTTTTCCAAAATGTCCTATACTTGTAATTATACAGTATGTAACCATTTCGGATAGGCTTCTTTGATTTAGCAATATATATTTAAGGTTCCCCCATATCTTTAAAGAAAAAAAAAAGCAGTGTTATTGAGGTAGAATTGGCGTAAAATAAACTACACATGTGTCAAATATACAATTTGGTAAATTTCTGTCTACCATGTTAACAACTTTTTAGTGTACAGTTTAGTAGTATTGAGTAGATTCACGTTGCTGTGCAATGGGTCTCAAGAACTTTTTCATCTTGTAAAACTGATACTCTGTACCCATTAAACAAACTTCCGATTCCCTCCTCTACCCAGCACCTGGTAACCACCATTATACTTTCTATTTCTGTGAAGGTGACTACTTTAGATACCTCATAAAAGTGTAATCATGTAGGACTTAAGTTGTCTTTCCTGGATATAGAAAATGTCTGGTGTATAATAGGTTCTCAATAAATAAATATTAAGTTGATGGCAATGGCTAATCATGAGGTAATAATATTAATAATTATGTATCAAAAGACTTCAAATATTACATAATATAATTTTCAGAGTACTGATACTTAAAAACATCCTTTAAAATTGGAATAAAACTTAATTTTTCAAAAATTATAGCAACAGAAAGCAAACAAAAAATAAACCAACAACAAAAGAGCAAAATAGGTCAACCCAGTAGCATATTTGTTAATCAAAAAAGTATCTTATAAGTACTATTACACATCATCAACCTAATTATTTTACTCATTTTCTTCACTTGTAAACACTGATCTCTATAATGTCAATTAGAAGTTCCTTTCACTAATTTTCCTATTATATGAATGACTTTTCCAGTCTCTCTTTAATTTTCAGCTAAGGTGTGTTGCTAGTGGGAATGACATAAATTTTTAAAAGAATGTTACAATACAATGGAATTTAGCAAATAAAGTACATATCCAGGGGTCAACATGAAAGTGGCATGAGGTTCTGTAGCACTTTCTTTATGCGATGTGCTCCACCTTTTATAATTTAATTAGTTGCTGCTATCAGATGACATGTGCATATGGATTTGCTGTCAAGTGCTTAATATTTTTTATTGAAATTCTGATAGAAAACTTACAAGTGTTTTTTCTCACTAAATGTTTGCTATAAGTTTATGTGCATATTTCCCATACTCACTTCATACATAATTTTATAGTGTGTTGACATTCTAACATATGTTTCTGAAGGCTAGCTGCAGAGTCATTGTTTATGTATACAGTATTAATACACTCCCACAAATTTTTTAGCTTGTATTAAAGAAAATGACAAAACCTAAACATGTGTATTAAAAATTATCTCTGACATTTAAAGTAGGTTCAATAGCTGCAGTGCAGCAATTATTGCAGCCGTATGGAGCCACAGCATGACATGTAGATTTTATTTTCAAGTCATTTGATGCACATACCCAGTGAGCAGTCATACCACCCTTGCTGTAGTCAGAAAATGGAGATTTGTTACAACTAGACTTAAAGAAATCTTTTCTTTTTTTTAGGCTATTATTTAATAAGGTTTATGAAATAGGGTTTCATCAGACTGCTCTTCTGTACCTCAACAAAAATAAACTACATACCAACACAAAACAAAAGATATAGCAGCATTGCTCTTACTCAGATTTGGCTTGAATGTTACTTTATAGCAATAAATGGCAAGGAATGAAAGAAGATTCTTCCTCATTAAAAATGCAAGGAACGCATGGTAGAAAATAATGAAAGAAAGAAAAAAATAAATTATTTACTTAATAAAGATAAGAATAGTAAACTATTATTAAAAATTATGAATTTTTTTAAATTTAAAAAAGCAAATAAGTGAAGTACTACAGCATAAAGGTTAATAATCAAAGTTGAAATGATTACCTCCTACTTAATGTGACTTAAGACATGAAGAATCTGTCAAACAGTTATATTAATAATCCTATCCCATAGATATTTTGAAGATTTACTTCATAATTACATGTGAAATGCTTAAAACAGACTGGGCATGTGCTACATGCTCATTAAAAGTTAACTATTAGTATTCTTTGGCCGGGAGCGGTGGCTCACGCCTGTAATCCCAGCACTTTGGGACGCCGAGGCGGGCGGATCACTAGGTCAGGAGATGGAGACCATCCTGGCTAACATGGTGAAACCCCGTCTCTACTAAAAATACAAAAAATTAGCCGGGCATAGTGGCGGAAGCCTGTAGTCGCAGCTACTCGGGAGGCTGAGGCAGGAGAACGGAGTGAACCCGGGAGGCGGAGCTTGCAGTCAGCCTATATTGCGCCACTGCACTCCAGCCTGGGAGACAGAGAGAGACTCCATCTCAAAAAAAAAAAAAAAAAAAAAAAAAAAAAAAAAAAAAAAAAAAAAAAAAAAAAAATTTAGTATTCTTAAGATGCTTTGGATGCTTGATTTTGGAGGTGTAGAAGAATACTGACACTGGATTAAGTGTTTTTTTTTTTTTTTTGAGAATATAAACCGTCTTCACGTAATTTGGTGCACAGGAAGTTGTGTTCTCATGAAACTCGAGGTTTCAGGAATATTGAGAAATCATGCTGAAGATATGAAGATATGTGGGAAAGGATGGGGGAGTTCCTTTATAATGATGTGGTATTACGAAGGCCACAGTGTATAGATTTTTGTAGGCAATAGAAGTGCTGATCTCTGAATTAACGACAAGAAAGCCCATAGCTCTGTGATAATGGCAGCATATTGCAGGGACTTGTTCTTCAGGCATTGAACAATAGAAACTGGCATATTGACCAATGTGGTCGATTTTCTCCCCAGTATTCTTTGGGATTATAGTGGCCATGTGAACTTTACAGGATATGTTTGAAGCCTCGAAGAAAATGCGCTTTGGTTAGAAATGGAACTACATACTTTCCCTGATCCACAGGCGTTTGTCACAGATGGTCCTGTGGCAGCTGGGGGTGTACTAAAAGAGCCCACAGGAGTGAGGTCTCAGTTGAAGACCAGTGGTTTCAACCAAGTTAAGACTCTGAAAAGTCTCCATTTGGATTCTTTTTATAGCATTTTGGGATGATTAAATGAGTTAATATATGTAAAGCACTTAAAACTGTGCTGGAATATTGTAAGCAGTCAAAAAAAAGAGCTTGTTTCCATTTTCTGTTCCTTATTTTCTTTTAAATAAGATCAATGTAAAATATATCAAATGACCCTATCATATACCACCAGGAAACCACAAACCAATGAAATATAAACTTTTCAGAAGAATCAGACAAATATTGTACCAAAAAGAGCTCCATACTTACTGTAAAAAGACTTCCATTTTAATCTTGCATCCACTTCCAAATTTCAGCGTGATCTTGAGCTAGTAAGTTGAATTCTTCTGGCTTAAGCATCCTCATCTATGAGGTGGCAATTGTCACATACTTTTCTACGTCCTACCCTTAGGGCACATGAGCCTTGTCAACTGTAAAGATGTATTTATTAAATATACTTATAAATAAGTAAATGTAACAGCATTATTATCAATTATTAAGAAATTGAAAACTGTATTTTTTCTTATTATTTCTCCTGAGAAGTGGGGATGGCAAGTGAATTGCTAGATTAATAAAGATTAACTGCTTAAAATGTTAAATTGAATAAAGATTACTGAAGAATGCTGCAAGAAAATATCCTTTTTCTTATATATGTATATGTTATATTATGTATCTGTATATTTCATTTACATGGTGCTTTATAATTTTATTTCTATTGAAATTTTATTGATTTTCTGATTATACCTTCAAATATTTAGGATTTCAATTATTGTCAATAGAGGATGCTCAAATTAAGTGCACTGAAGCCAAGAAGGCTAATACTTCTGTAATTAGTGACACATAACAAAATGTTGATCCTCCAGAAAAACCAAAAGCACTCCAGTTGAGGAAAGCTGGAACTATTTAAAAGGGAAATATGTGGGACAAATAACACTCTTCTTATGTATTTTTAATTCTGTTTGTAGCTTCTTGAAAAGGTTTATAGATAATGTCATACACTATCTTTAAAATGTTAGTGGCAGTGCTTAGAATAATATAACTTTTACTTAATTTAGATTTACCTAATTCTCCCTCTGAATTCTATAGATGATTAAAGTAGAAAAGGGAGAAAATATTCAAGTAATTCTAAGATAAAAACTTTCTAAGCAGATCCTCTACCTTTTTCATAGGAAATGCCAGGAATCCTAGCCAAAAGAGAATGTTATTTATCCATTTGAAATAAATTGTTTGAAAAATGTTAAGCTGACCTCAATGTAGATGTCTATTATGATAAAAAGAAAAAGAATATAAAAAGAGTATACTCATTTAATTACACAAATTATTTAGGTACAGCCATGATATTTCACAAATCAGCTCACAGATCAGCTTCCTACCATTCTGAAAATGTAGATGAAACAAAAAAAAAAGTCTTCACAGAGGTAAATTGCAAAAAGAGAGAAAAAATTATGAGAAATAAGGGTAGAATTAGCAATAAATTTTCAAAAAAATGCTGCTTGGAGACAAAATTACTTCTATGGTTCATCTGGTCTTTCTCACTATTTGCCACCCTGCTGAGTAGAGAGATTTCCATTTGTTCAAATCTCTTCTTCAGTTTTAAATAGTTTCATTTCACTTTCTATATTCAATCTACTTTAAAATTGAAGGAGCTGTCATTATGCTGTTCATAGGCATTGGCAATGATGTCTGTCTAATCATTGCTTGTTCTTCTGGCAACTGCAGCTGAAACCTGTAGCTGGTGATCTTGTGAAGCCCTTTCTTTCTTCTTTGTCTTTTAACTTCTTGAACATTGTTCGTGCAGTTATTTTAAAATCTGGTTCTGGGAAGTCTCATATTTGGGTTTCTCATAAGTGATGTTTCCAGATAAAATACAGAATGTCCAGTTGAATTTGAATTTCAGATAAGGGCTGAATAAAATTCTAGATTAACAATGAATAATTTTTTTAGTATAATTATGTTCCACATATTGCATAGGATATTCAACGTTTTTCTGAAATTCAAATTTAACAGGGTGTCTTCTGTCTTTTTTTTTTCTTCTTTTTGAGACAGAGTCTCGCTCTGTTGCCCAGGCTGGAGTGCAGTGGCGCGATATCTGCTCACTGCAAGCTCTGCCTCCCGGGTTCATGCCATTCTCCTGCCTCAGCCTCCCGAGTAGCTGGGACTACAGGCGCCTGCCACCACGCCCGGCTAATTTTTTATATTTTTGGTGGAGACGGGGTTTCACCGTGTTATCCAAGATGGTCTCGATCTCCTGACCTCGTGATCCGCCCGCCTTGGCCTCCCAAAGTGCTGGGATGACAAAGGTGTGAGCCACTGCGCCTGGCCTTCTGTCTTCTATTTTATTTGGCATATATGACAAATTGATCCATAAATTTATATTTATATCTGCAGATTACATTGATTCTTTTGGTTTGTATAATTGTCTTCCTCTTTAAGTGTATTTATTTGTTTATTTTACATTGTGTGTTATACATATTAGCAAAATTATAGAAATAGTAAGGTCTCATATGAAATTATCCTCTCTTAAAATAGTACGCTTGTGTCTGGCAGGTACTTTGAGAGACTAGCAATCCAGTAGCAACTTAATCAAATTTCAGAGATTGCATAGATTCAAAGCTGAGCCTCAGCTCTTTTGAGCTTTAACTACTCATTGATCATATTTATCTCAAATCGAGATAAGTCACTTTACATCTTCTTAAGAATAGGTAATAAATACACAGGGAACATAGGATTTTATTTTATTTATGATATTGTTTTTAATTTTTTGTGAAGGTGTTCTGCATAATACATTCTGTGAAATTTTAGGAGCATCAACAGGAATAGAGCAACTTTTATATCTAATTTTAAGTTAAAGATATTGAATGTACTGGAACAATCTAAGCATGTTTATATTCATCTTAAATATAAATCCAAAATTTGGAACTGTTTCTATTCTTAAACACAATTATCAATGAATTGGACCAAAGGTATGAGCCCATGTATCAAAATAAAATTTGAAAAGCAAAGCTATGCTTCATTAATCTGATAAAAGCATTGTCAAGTATGTTACATCAAAATTTAAAATAGTATCTTTGAACCAATAATTTAATTGAAATGTTTACTACATAAAACTTAGATCATCGTCTTCAAAGAGAACAAAGTGTTAATATTTTAGTCTTTCCAATAAAAATGTGAACTGATTATATTATCATTTGAAAGCAGTATAATATTTGCATGCAAAGGAGAAAACACAGAGACTTGAATGCAAAATTTATATTGTAGCTTCTAGCTAACGACAAGGATGGTAACTTCAAAGTAGAAAATTCCAGAAATAAACACAATAAAAAATAATAACAATCAAAATGCCTATCATACCCTTAGGCATTCGGATAAGAAATAATGCCATTTGTCTGGCAGAAGGTATGTTTCTGGTAATAAGTTTTAGATGCTGAAAGCAAGATGATTATTTATCAAAAAAAGATTTGTTTTTCAAGCTCCATTGGTAAAAATGACCATATTTTTAGTTGGGAAGATACAAGAAATTGTGTCTTGGTAAGTTAAATATCTTCCAACAAGCTCAAGTAAATAAGTTCAGTTGAAATTCAAATATCCCAAGTATTGTTAGTCTTATTTCCATTTTCCCAGATTTTAGTGACTATTCTTTTGTTACTAGTTGTATCTTCAGTGGTTTGATGAAGCTAAATCTGGGAGATCACTCATGCTAGGTATGGATCTCCTTACCCTTGGCCTCTGCATCATATTTTGGCCTATCAGAAATGGTGAAAAGTCAAATGTAAGATGAAAGCTATCAGATGGGGTAAGAAAACTCTGGACCAGGTCTTAGAAGATATAGACCAGTGCTGTCAAGCTCTCTCTAAAAGTCTGGTAACACAACCATATTTTTTTAATAAGCAGCTTCCTGAATTTGATACACTGGTATTTGGCCATTTGTACACCATTCTTACCACACGATTGATGAATGATAAACTTTCTGAGGTGAAAAACTACAGCAACCTTCTTGCTCTCTGCAGAAGAATTGAAAGGCACTATTTTGACGATTGTGATGAAGGCAGATTGCCTTAAAATTATGTGTTAATTTTGTTATTATTTGCAAAAGTTTAACTTTTGAAATATGTTTTAGTTGAATGTTATATTAGATATTAGATTGGTATCATTAGATATTAGATTGGTAAAATTCTGATATTAGATTGGTATCAGAATTTTAAAACCAAATAACTGCTTTTTGAAACTTCAAAACAAATTATACAACGTATCCTATATATGTACTTTATATTGTTATTTGTGTACACATAAAGATAATTCTGAATTATTTCATTTGATATGTTGTATTCTATACCTCGAAAGTTTTGTTTCCTTGAAACATGCATGCATATAAAAATGAAGTTTAAACAACAGCATGGATGTTACATTTACTTTCTTTTGATCTTTCTGAAAGTCACTCACTGAATTTTACACATGTGGAATAAACAGTGTTTTTTCTAAGACACTGCTGCTGCCTGGAGGTGCCCGCCACCAGCCGTGGCCAACCCCACTCTGTTTGGCATAGCTGCAGAGGGTGAGCCCTTGGGCCACATTTTCTTCAAACTGTTTGCAGGCAAAGTTAAAGACAGCAGAAAATTTTTGTGCTTTGGGAACTGTAGAGAAAGAATTTGGTTATAAGAGATTCTGCTTTCACAAAATTATTCCAAGGTTTATGTGCCAGGGTGGTAACTTCATGCCATAATGGCACTGGTGGCAAATCCATATGCGAGGAGAAATTTGGTTATGAAAATTTCATCCAGAAGCATAGAGATCCTGGCATCTTGTCCATGGCAAATGCTGGACCCAATAAAAATGGTTTCCAATTTTTAATCTGCAATGCCAAGGCTGAATGGTTGGATGGCAACCATGTGGGCCTGGACAATGTGAAAGAGGGCATGAGGGTATGACTGTTGTGGATGTCATGGAATGACAAGATCAGCAAGAAGATCACCATTGTAAACTGTGAACAACTCTAATAAATTTGACTTTTGTTTTGTGTTAAACACCAAACCATTTCTTCTGCAGCTCAGGAGAGCACCCATCCACCTCATTTGTTCACTATAATCTTTGTGCTCTCACCGCAGTTCTTTAGGTTTCTAAAGCCAACTCAGAGTAGTTAAAATTTTGTCACTAAAATCCAGTTTGCTGTCAAATGTTTTGCTGCCAAAATACTTATATATAGTGAATAAATAAGTGGTATGCATCCTTATTTAAATTAAAACTTAAATCATAAATATCTTTTTAGAATGATTGTTGTACATATGAAAAACTTTAAATCAACACGGTCTGCAGTATCATTTTGATGATGGGAATGATGTGCATTATTGGGTTTAAAATAATTTTATCTTCCATGAGCCTTTTTAGAAATCCAACTTGTTACCTTTTAATTGACTTGAATATTGGGTGAATAGCTATAGTATTAATCCATGAAGTACCCTAACTCCAGGAAACATAGAAATTATAAAATACGTCAATCGGAGAGACTCACTAATAATATTTCTTGATGTTTTTGGACAGACAGATAATGAATAGTATTTTTCTTACTGTTGCATATGGTTGTTATTTAATAATATGGATGTTATATTGAGGTATTTCAAGATATTACAATCTATAGCAAAATTTAAGATGATATACTTTTTTTGAATACACTGTAATTTTCTATTTTAAATTTTTACAACTAGTGGCTTCTTGTTCAACTATTTTGTAGTATGTCTCATCTATTTATGTCCACATATATGAAACAATTTATACATTTTATTGAGCTTTAAATAAAATAAACTATTTGACAGTTTAAAAAGTGTGTACTAGAGCAAATTACTTAATATTTCAGGACCCTAGTTATTCCAGCTGTTAAATGGAGTGGATCAAAAGGCTGATTAAATGTAACAGATTCCAAAGAATGGCTGGCACATAGTAAGTACCATATAATTAGACTTAAACTGCTAAGATTAATTATATTTTTTATTATTTAAAAATCTATAAAACTCTACCTATTAAATTAGCATGGTATTCAGTCTTTTTCAAGAGTTTTATTCCAAATATAGTTCTGAGGATATCCAGGGTTACTTATATTTGTAATTGAATCAGTTTTCTCATGGTCTCCTGGGATAACCTGCCAGGAAATTAAGTGTCCTGATTAGGCTAGATTCTCAAAACAGTGGCCGTCTGATCTCATTTCCCTTCATCCTTCCGGCCTCATTCTCAGGACAGAACAAGACAAGCCATTAACCCTGAAACCCAGTGGTTCCCACATGACGGCCACTTCTGATACTTGTTTATTTATGTGGATAAACATGGTTCCTTGAGGAATGAATAATAATATTCTTTTCGGTATAATACTCAGGGAGGGCGACAGAGACGTCCCTTGTGTTATAACTTTTTATAATTAATCATTCTCAAGTCTTTGGTGTGTTACTAATGCTCAAATGGTATTTATATTTTTTCTCAGGGGTGGGGTGGGAGGCACTTTTTCTGCATTAGCTGCACTCTTTGTAGAGAACCAACACCTTAGTTTTATATCCTAGACTCTGAAATTGAATTTGATTACTCTAGGAAACTCTCATTTTCTGTATGATGAGATTCCCCTTAGGAAAAAAAATGCTAACTTAATTCCTACCTATAGCTGATTGAGACAATATGAGATACATTTAAATAAGGAATATTTGAATATGTTTATTTTTTGCCTTACATTTAGTCCTTTACAGGAGGAAAAACAATGATGTCCTACCATGTAGTTTCCCAGTCACTAATTACAATGGTTGTATGCGGGGAGGGAGCACAGCTGAGAGAAGGGATCTAACTCCTTGTGATGAAGTACGAGGCCAAACTGTCCTGTTAAATAATTAAATTCATAGTGTGTTGCATTTTGTAGATTTGAGCACTAACACATTTCAACATGGGACTAATTACCTAAAAAATAATAATATTTAGAGAAAAATACTATTTTATTTATTTATTTTTTTGAGGTAGAGTTTCGCTCTTGTCGCCCAGGCTGGAGTGTAATGGCGCAGTCTCGGCTCACTGCAAACTCTACCTCCTGGGTTCAAGTGATTCACTTGTCTCAGCCTCCCGAGTAGCTCAGATTACAGGCATGTGCCACCATGCCCCACTAATTTTTTAAAATACACATTTTTAAGTCAAAACAACCCCCAATCCTGGCTTGTTTATGAGTCTCTTATGAGATGAACTTCTACTAGTTTCAATGATGACATGTAATTTTACCATGAATACATTTCAGAGGCTTTTTTGTAAGAAGAATTAGAAAATTATTTCTGATACCTCTATGCAATTTTACTATGTTTCACGAAGCATGCTAAAACTTCATTTTTAGTATTAAAGGTCATATATTAGATACATTATTTTACCAGAATAAGAGTGTTGAAAAAAAGTTGTCACATTAAATATTGTATAAGATGTAACTTGATTACAGTTATTTTTGAGGCTTTCACTTTTATATCTTAAATTACAGATTCCTATCTTTTGATATAAGCAGTTATTACCTGAAATAGGGACTTAAAGTGGATTTAAGAAATGATTTAGAAAAAAAGTGCATTTGGGCTTTGTGATATTAAGAAATTAAATTATTCCATTTCATCTATCCTTCTATCACTATCCTTCTATTCTTCTCTCATTAGTGTCTATAGACATTTGATGGGGGGATATATTTTGAAAGAAGCACAGAGATTACCAACATGGATTAATTTATTGAGAGCAGTATATAAATGCATTTAACATATTAATAAAATATTTAACAAATTCATAAAATATGAACCCAAATTGGAACAAAAAGACTCCTGCTTAAAAATATCACATTTTTTTCCAAATGCATAATACAGGTATGTGTATACATATGTATGTGTGTGTGTAGATAGATAGATAGATTGACTCACAGGTAGGCCGAGACATACTTTCCTTTGGCTCTGAAACTAAGAGTTGTTTTTCTCTTAGTCATCTCTACTGTTTATGCTGGAAATACGGAAAGAAGGTTTTTACAGGACTCTATTGATCCTACATTGATTCATTGAATTCTTTACAAGCAGACTATTTATAATTCGTACTTGTTCATAAATTTTTTTGAAGTAATTTATTGAGTGCCACTGTGTTTTAGGTCCCTATTACCTGTTACTACTACTAAAATCATAATAAAGCATAACCCCTACTTCCCAGGAGTTCAGATTCCATATGTTTGGGGATATATATATATACACACATATATATATATGGATATATATGTGTGTGTGTACATATATATATATATATATATATATATGTATTTGGAGATACATATATCTAAATAGAAATATATACCAGGTGCCATGGGGAAATGACCAGAGACACACTAATTGAAGTGAGCGCTTTGGGGAGAGGTTTAATCGTTTGGTGGTTGGGCTGAAATTTGAATTATAGAAAGATTCCATTTTCCAAACATATCTTGGTTTGGTAAGAGTTCTTTGTTACAGAAAATTACACACACACTAATTTTGTGGGCAGTCTGTTCAGTAAGACAAACTAAATCCAGATATGTCAAGAGAAAGTCTCTTTTTTTTTCAAAAATGTATTTTGCTTAAAACTGTTGAAGTAAATGATATTACTAAACCAAATCTGCAAGTTGAATCTGGCAACGTCAAGACTTCTTGGGCATAACCAAGGTAAAACCATTAATCATTTTTAGTGCTCTTCAAAGAAAAGTTTCACAGTAATCAATAGTGATATTGCCTCAGAGGAATGATGCAATGGAAACTTTGTACATTTCCAATGACCCAGGTAGCCAAACTTCTTTTTCATTATCTCACATAAAGGTTCAACATGACATTCAGGAATCAAGACCACACAAGCGTTGAAAAAAGGCTTTATAAAACTAAATGAATAGAATCCTAACTACATAGAAGCCTGATCATGATGAACCCTAATTGTTCATCTCAAAATAGGGGCTGATTACTTTTGGCAGAGTAAGGAGTTCCAGCTTTTATCATTATTGCTTTATTCCATTAAACTCTCATTACATCATCAGAAAAGAAAGTCAATACTGACTTTACCAATAAGATTCAGGAAAAACATCAAGAATAATTACAATGATCAGTCCTGATCTTACCCAAAATTGCTGAGTGTGGCATCAAAATAAATATTAGAAATTTCAATAATAAAGATTTAAAAAGGGTAAGAATAGACAAAATGAAAAAAGGAAGAGAATATATAACGACAGATATTACAGTTTGGCTTTGATATCAGAAATAGGTGCTGTAGAAGAGATCCTGAAGGGAAACTCCCACCCTAGGATAATTCACACTAGCAGATGGTTGCTATTCTTAAGTGTATTGGGATTATTTGAAAAATAAAGGGGGAAATAAGAAACAATGAAATATAGGTAGACAGTGATAAAAGGGTGAATTTGGGGTTTGTTCATATTTGTTTATAGGCTACCGAGTATTGTGAAGAGGAATCTGGGTTCAAATAATGAGCTATAGATTCCCATAGTGACCGTTCCACCAAATGAGCTTATTCCCCTGAGACTCATTTTTATCACAACCAACAGAAGTTAGTAATGTTACTTGATCTGTCTGCTGCGTAAGACTTCCTAAGCATCAAAATAATTAATGTAAGTATACTTTCAAAAATAAGAGGTATTATGAAAATAAGTATTACTTATAACTATTTCAGCCCAGGCTCCCACCTTCATCGGTGTAGGCTACAATGCAGTGATTTTTCAGTCTTTAGTCCTTCACATATTTTTATCCTGTGACTCTTTTTCACCTTCATTCTTTCCAAAATCATCAGGTGGGTCAAAAATACCTGTTGAGATTGGGCTATTGTTAGGATGGATCTGAAGACTGTGTGAAGTTACTATTTCGGTAACTTTCTCTTGGAATTCAGCGAAAAAAAGACTGACAAACTATTTATGGCTGTGTTCCTAAAGCCAAAGCATGTCAAAAAGAAAACCAGGCCGGGCACAGTGGATCACGCCTGTAATCCCAGCACTTTGGGAGGCTGAGGCGGGCAGATTGCCTGAGGTCAGGAGCTCAAGACCAGCCTGGCCAACATGGGGAAACCTTATCTCTACTAAAAATACAAAAATTAGCCAGGCGTGGTGGCAGGTACCTGTAATCCCAGCTACCCAGAAGGCTGAAGCACGAGAATCACTTGAACCCCTGGGGCAGAGGTTGCACTGAGTTGAGGTCAGGCCACTGCACTCTAACCCGGGTGACAGAGTGAGACTCTGTTTAAAAAAAAAAAAAAAAAAGAAAACCAAATCCCCCAACTTCTCTATAAATAAAGACATACTCATCCGTGTACATGAGTCTTAGTATTTTATGTTCACCTGCACAGGGTATCATATACTATACACTTATTTTACAAAGAAGCAGTTTGTTTCAAGGAACCGTTATCTATAAACAGAACATTCTCCCTAGGTATAGTTTAGAGAATAGAATAAAGATTGTGTGTGTGTGTGTGTGTGTGTGTGTGTGTGTGTGTGTGTGTGTGTGTTTAAGTAATTTCCTTCAGGCAACAGGAGTCAAAGTCAAATCAATCTCTGATTCTTTATTAAGTGACTTTACTTGAACAGGAAAAAACAACTTTGTTGAATATTTATTATACATTATCTTTTCAGTATCTTTTCTTTTTCTGTAGCCTTTTCTCTTTAAGGTTTTAAAATTTTTATGTCATACCCCAGAAACTTATAAAGGGTGCTGGACAGAGTCAAGATTCAAGTGCTGTGATCCATGGTAGTGATTTGGGAGGAATGTGGAGTCCCTATTTCCTGTCTCGAAGTTTATAGAGGGTTAAAATAGCAAAAGCTTACAAATAGGAACAGAGAGTGTCTATAAAGACATTTAGCAGTTTTAAAAAGCAGAACATGAAGTTACCTTAAAAACAAGTAGTGATAATTGGTTAATTAGAAGTAGAAAATTGGCTAGGTATTAAAGGAATTCTGAGAAGAAAGCATGAACATAAAGGAACAAAAGCTGAGCTATAAAGACAATTCTCCTTTTTAATGTCTCCAGTTCAAAAAATATTGGTGATCTTTTAGATGTTAGGAAATAGTGCCATGTAGAAAATAGTAGAAATAATTAAAAGAGGACCATTACAGAGAAGCACGACTAGTTTGCTTTATTCTCTGATGATCCACCAATTTAAGAAATGCCGAATTGAAAAGGAATTTAAGTGTTGACATTCTCTAAGCTAATATTATTGATAGCTTAAAATTCTATTTATGTAATTAAGTGCAGTAATCACCATTACAGGAATAAGCTGTCTCACAATTAGAAAGAATCTTGAATTTTTAATTATTAATTCATAAAAAATGATTCCTTGTAAATTAGTTCGACCACTGTGGAGAGAAGCTTGAAGATTTCTTAAAGAACTTACAAAAGAAATACCATCCAACCTAGCTATCCCATTACTGGGTATATACCAAAAGGAAAATAACTTGTTCTACCAAAAAGACACATGCAATTGTATGTTCATTGCAGCTCTATTCATAATAGCGAAGACATGGAATCAACCTAGGCACCCATCCATGGTGGATTGAATTTAAAAAAATGTGGTACATGTATACCATGAAATACAATGCAGCCATGAAGAATGCAACCATGCCATTTGCAGCAACATGGATGCAGCTGGAGGCCATTATCCTAAGCGAATTAATGCAGGAGCAGATAACCAAACACCACTTTTTCACTTATAAGTGGGAGCTAAACATTGGGTAACTATGGATAGAAACATGGGAATAATAGACACTGCGAACTCAAAAAGGGGAAGGAGGGGAGGGAGAAAGTGCTGGAAAACTACCTACTGGAAACTGTGCTCACTACCTGGGTGATGGGATCAAGTGCTCTCCAAACCTCAGCATCACACAATATGCCAGTGTAACAAATCTGTCCATGTGCTCCTTGAATCTAAAATAAAAATTGAAATAAAAATTTGTTCTAACTTACATATAGTGAATTTCTAACTTCCACATATTAAAATTTAGTCATAGGTATATATTATGTGTTTTTACAAATGCATAATCATGCAAATTCCACCACAATGAAGATACAGAAGAGTGCCATCATGCAAGAGATACTATTCATGCTGTCCTTCTGTAACTAAACCCACTTTCCTCCAACTTTAAATCTCGGCAACCACTATAATTCTCTCTATCCCTATGGTTTTGCCTTTGCCATGAGCATATCAATAGTTGAACAATTAAATTTATTTTTAATTACAAGAAAAGAGAATGCACAGCATAGATAACCATGAGGCATCTCAGAAAGATGATAGCAGTTTTTATTGAATTTGGGTTTTCGTAGGTAATTTTGGAGAGAGTCTGAGGAAGCAGGGTTTTGACCCACACTGGGTGCTGTCAGAAAGCAGGGCATTTTGTGACTGGGTAGCTCAATAAAGCTTACCTGTGTGGAAGACAGAGTAGATGGAGTAAAAATAAAACTCAGTTGGTAAAGAAACCAAAGTCACTTATTTAGAGAGATATAAGAATGTTTTGTACATGAATGCTTATAGTAACACTGAAGTCTAGCTCGGGGCCTAAGATCAGTTTCTAGTTTCCTCAATGACCCATTCTCTACTTTTCTCAGACAAATAGTCTCTGTCCAACAACCTCCAAAAACGTTCCAAGTCACTCAGAGCAAAATCCAATGTCCTCGTAACAACCCCATGAGGACCTAAATGATCTGTTCTCTGTCACTGCTCTAACCTCAGATTTTACCATTCTTCTCCTTTACTCACTCAGCTCCAAACACCAGACCTACTAGCTGGTCCTGAATCACGCTGAGTGTTTTCCTATCGCACCATATTTCCGATTGCTTAATCTATGCCTGGAATGATTTTTCCCCCAGAAGTGTGTAGGGTTTAGGGTTTTTGCTCTAATAGTCCTTCTTGGCATGGTCTACAACAGGGGTATCCAATCTTGGCTTCCCTGAGCCACACTGGAAGAAGTGTCTTAAGCCACACAAAAAAAACACTAACACTAACGATAGCTGATGCGCTAAAAAAATTAAAAAATCACAAAAAGAACTCACAATGTTCTAAGGAAGTTTACAAATTTGTGTTGGGCCACCCTCAGAGCCACCTTGAGCCACACGTTAGACAAGCTTGGTCTGCAACAACCCCTCTATTAAAAAGTGCAACATGTCTCAGTGCATTTCAACACCACTTATCCTTTTTTCATTTATTCTTTTCCAAACAATTTCTCTCTTTTTAATATATAATATACAGGGTATTTTTATGTATTATGTTCTATAAACTCCATGAAGACAGAAGTTTGTGTGCATTTACCTCATTTCTGTAAAGCCAGCAGATAGCACAGTGCATGGTGCTCAAATGAATAACTAGTCCTACCTAGCTGGAGACTATCCTTCCTGGCTTCCCTTTCAGAAAACTATGGCCATGTAACTAGAACATCACAAGTGGAACATGACCCAAAGTAATGTGTGAACTTTCTGCCTCACTTGCTTCAAAGAATAAGGACTGCATTGAATTTCTTCTGCCTTTTCTGGAGCACAAATTAATGAAGTCTAGCTTCATCTTACAGATTATAAAAGCATGCTAGTGGATGGAGATGCAACAAGAGATGGCTTGTTAAATTGGCTGCTTAACTAGGGACTGCTATGCAAGAGAGATTCACACATCTCTTTTGCTTAAACAATTGTACTTTGGGATATTCTTCTTATAATAGTTTATCCTTCACTTCCAATATTACATGTGATCTGATCACTGTCTTTATTTAGTTCCCTCAAAAATTATTCCTACAAATATTTGCAATATAATTTGATGATCTAAATTAGAGAATTTGTAAAATTTCACTTGAACAAGTTTATAGGTATCTGTAGATCACTGGCAGCAATAACTCTTTTTATACAAATGTCTATACTTCTTGAGGTTTGCTATAGATTAAAATTTCTGGAGGAAATGGCAATGATGTACAGACTCCTGTGTGAGTTAGAATATATAGAACCTAGGGTATTTTTGATTCTTTAAATGAGAAGCCTCATGCATATTTGTTAGTCATGTATCCAGTGGAGAGAAAAGGTTTGATAATATAAATAACAGAGAAGTAAATTGAAAGGTTCATCCAGCTCATGTATAATATATCCTTCAACTAGTATTATATATTTTTATTTGCGGAATTTGTTGTGTAGTTTAGTATCTCCACTTCAAAAATTATTTACAAATACACTACTCCATTTAACATGTTTTTGCTTTCACATTGCCTAGTTAACAGTACAATTTATTGGACTTTTAAAAACAAAATTGATATGTTTTAATTATATAATTATTAAAATATATAAAACAGTAAATGTGTTATTACAGTTAATACATATGCTCAATATCAACATATAGCTAGCTGATCATGTTGATGTTGCATAGCTAGATTTTTATTCCATGACCCTTAGCTCCATGATGTTTACTTTTATTTTCTCTTTTAATATATTGTTCTGAGCTCAGACATTGGTTCTACCACTTTATATCAATAATCACATAAAGAAAACTCTCTTAACTTTGTTATCCACATTTGTGAAATATGGGTAGCAATGGCATTGCTTCACAAATTTTAGAGGGATGAATAAATAACTGGTTTTGAATCAGGAAAGTGCACTTATTAACTTAACGTGTAGGAGAAAAATATTTAAACCCTTATAGCCACATATTACTCATTTGTATACCGTAAGTCTTTATAGTGGTAAAGATGAAATAACATAATTTACACAAAATGCTTAGATTAGTACCTTATAGGTATCGTTTGGCTGTGTTTCCACCCAAATCTCATTTTGGATTGTAGTTCCTATAATACTCACGTGTGGTGAGAGAGACCCAGTGGGAGGTAATTGAATCATGGGGGTGGTTTCCCTCATGCTATTCACAAGAATAGCGTGTGAGTAGATAGTGAGTAAATTCTCATGAGATCTGATGTTTTTATAAGGAACTTCCCCCTTTGCTCGGCTTTCATTCTTCTTCCTGCTACATGTGAAGAAGGATGTGTTTGCTTCCCCTTCCACTATTATTGTAAGTTTCCTGAGGCCTCCCCAGCCATGTTGAACTGCGAGTCAATTAAGCCTCTTTCCTTCATAAATTACCCAGTCTTGGATATGTTTTTATTAGCAGCATGAGAATGAACTAATACACATATACATTATCTATTATAGTAATCTTTTGCTGTTATCATTACTCTGTAAAAGTCTATTTGTTGAACAAACCCAGATTTCACTATATTTTTGTGATAAGCAAAATTATCTTAATAGTAAATACACAAATGTGGGAGTTTATTATAAGTCAAAAATCTTAAGTAGATATTTCTTTGAATGTTTGTTTTAAGCATTAAAATAATTTGAATATTTGTTTTAAACATTAAAATAATTTAATTGAAATTCCAAAATTTAATAACTTGAATTTAATAATTTGCTGTTGGTATTCACTTTTAATTCACCAGCATTGACTTAAAGTTACACTTCATTTCTTCCCACTCAGCTGATTATCTAGATCTTTGCCTTCTAAAGGATATAGAAAACCAATGTCCTACCACAATAAAATAGTAGCTATAGCAATAATAATAGCAATAAAATGAAAAATAAATGTCAATTTTAACATGCCTGGCTCCTAACTAAGAATTAGTTATTATGAGACATTGCATAAAAGAAAAATTTAAATGATAGTTTGAATGCTATAAAAGTATAATTAGGTGAAAAGATAAAACCAAGAGTTCTCTGCTGCCCATTGGCCTATATGTTTTTTGAAGCTTAGTGTCCCCTTTAAGTGAGATAACAGCTATGACATTTTGCATCTTCTGGCTAGAGATGTACAATTAATGCAAATTAAATTTTGCTTGAATTTAATGTTTGATATTTTCTTCTCATTTTGTATACTTTCCCTTATTTATATCCTAATAGGATTTTCATGTTTCATTCAGAATTAGAACAATAAAACATATTTGCATATATTCTCTTTGATCTTTTTAAGATCAATCATAATTCTAAACATTGTATCTTTCTTTAAAGAAAAAAAAGATAAAGTCATAGGTAATGGATCAGAGAAGCTACTCAAAAAACTGCATGGGAAATTTATAATGTTAGATAAAAATATTTGCCTTGAAATTGAAATCAGAAAATAAGAGCAGAAAAAATATCAAGATGAAGAGTGATGGATAAAATAAGTTGCAAGATTTGTATGTTATTGGTATGAGAATGACCATGGTGTTTATTCAGAAAAAAATATTTTTCTTTTGCAAACACGCCAAAATATATTTATAAGAGTAGTAAGTTAGCATTTTGTCTCATCTTCCTTGATACCTCCTTAGTGTGGTGACCTTGCATCAGGTGGACATAAGATATTTGGCTCCGTTGAACCCTGGCACCTAAGATATAAAAGGTTTCTAAGGGTGTCTCTCCCTCTATAATCTCATGCCAAAAAAATCATGTAAAAAAAGAATGTTTCCAAAATTATTTTAAAATATTTCTTCCAAGAAACAGCAACAAAAAAACTATTTCAGAGAAATATCTGCGCATTTTTGCTACAGAGCTGAATTCAGAAAAATGAAAAATCTAGCTCAACCAATTCTAGCAACTAGCAGACACCAAAATAAGCAGATTTCAAACTTATGACTGTGTAGAAAGGCAGGATGTTAAAACTACTGTGTGCTGCTCTTCTTGCTCACAGGCAGACTTTGAAATATTCTCTTATTGCTGCATTCCTGAGGCATTCTCACTGGAGGGCCTTCAGCAATTCTCTTCTGTCCCACTACTCTAATTCATGGATCTGTTCATTAGATGTAGGAGGATCATGTTCTTCTGAAACACAGAGAAAGAAAAGGAAATTTGAAGCTATGTTAGTATTATTTTTGTTTTTAAAAAAATTACAAGACATATTCAGGTATGTGGGTAAATAATTTGTTTTATTCGATTGGCAAACATCCCCTTCAAGGAAAATGTTTAGACAAATAGATTAGAGTACATATATGTTTGTCCATTGATGTCAAAAAGTTGACAACCCATGACCTGAGTAATCTACTTACTACTTAAACCCTTATAAACCTTTAGCTTTCCCCTAGTTATAAAATTCACTTCCTTTTGTAAATTTACTTCTGCTCTAGTTAGACAAGTACATTTCAGTGTTCTTTTGCCCTTTCTCAGCCATTTGAAACTAATTTCCTTTTAGGATATGCTCTACTACATCTAGTTTTTAAATTCCAAACTATTTGTAAAGCTCTCTGTTATATTACTCTTATTTAATGTATCACTGCCTGTAGTATATATGTAAAATGTAATTCGCATTTATTTGCCTTGTAGTATTTTTTTTAAACAGGCTTTAAAAATGTATGGTTTGATAGTATTCCAACCACTGAAGAGCTTATTGCAAAATTGGAGTCAGTCTTCTCAAACCGTGTACCTGCTTTATCCATTAAGTTCTTCTAATATTCGAAATCCTTTGTTATGAGTTCAACAATTTTCAAATCTTTATTGGTCATCTTCACCAGTAGATATTAAATCAAGTATTTTAAATATTTGTTTTCCTGTGTGGCTTCATCAGGGGTAATCTGGAACAAGAACATACAGGTGTAGACACAATGTTCATTGCCAAAGTGGAGATTTAAGTAAGTGACATGGATAGTTACAGAAAAATAATCCAATTATCTCTCTTATTTCTGAGTTTTCCTATATTTTCTTGCTACATGCATGCTTTGAAGATATTGTGGGTTCAGTTCCAGACCACCCAGATAAAGTGAATATCACAGTAAATGAGTCACACAAATATTTTGGTTTACCAGTGTGTATAACAGTTATGTTTACACCATACTGTAGTCTATTAAGTGTGCAATGGCACATGGACTAAAAATTATTATACATATGTTATTTAAAATAAACATTAATGCTAAAAATGCTAATGATCATCTAAGTCTTCAGGAAGCTATAATCTTCTGCCAGTGGAGGGTCTTGCCTCAATGTAGATTGCTGCTGACAGATCAGGGTGGTGGGTGCTGAAGTTTGGGGTGGCTGTAGCAATATCTTAAAATAAGGCAATGATGAAGTTTGACATACTGATTGACTCTTCCTTTCGAGAAATATTTCTATGTAGGATGCAATGCTGTTTGATAGTATTTCACCCACTGTAGAACTTCTTTCAAAATTGGAGTCAATCTTCTCAAACCATGCAGCTGCTTTATCTACTAAGATCATCTAATATTTAAATCCTTTGTTATCAGTTAAACAGTTTTCATACCTTTATCAGGAATCTTCCCTAGTAGATATAATCTCAAGAAACCACTCTTTGCTTATCCCTAAAAAGCAATTCTGCATCTGTTCATGTATTATTATGAGGTTGCAGCAATGCAGTCACATCCTCAGGCTCTGCTTCTAATTCTACTGCTCCTGCTATTTCTACCATATCTGCAGTTCCTTTCAGCACTGAAGTCATGAATGTATAAAGTTATCCATGTGGTTTGAAACCAACTTATTCCAAACTCCAATTAATATTGAAATTTTGACCTCTCCCCATGAATTACAAATGTTTTTAATGACACCTAGAATAGTAAATTCTTTACAGAAGGCTTTCAAATTACTTTGCACAGATGTATCAGAGAAATCACTATCTATGACAGCTATAGCCTTACAAAATGTTTTCCTTAAATAATAAGACTTGAAAGTCAAAATTACTCTTTGATTCATAAGCTGCAAATGAATCTTGTGTTAGCAGGCAGACAAGCAACATTAATCTCCTTATACATATCCATCAGAGTACTTGGGTCACTAGGTGCATTGTCAATGAGCAGTAATATTTTGAAAGGTATTTTTTTCTGAGCAGTAGGTTTCAACAGTGGACTTAAAATATTCAGTTAAATTATCCTGTAAACACATGTGCTGTCATCCAGGCTTTGTTGTTCCATTTGTAGAGCACTAGCAGAGTAGATTTAGCATGATTCTTAAAAGTTCTATGACGTTCAGAGTTTTCAATAAGCATTGGCTTCCATTTAAAGTCACCAGATGCATCATCCCTTAATACAAGAGTCAATCTGTCAGTTGAAACTTTGAATCCAGGCATTGACTTCTCCTCTCTAGCTGTGAAGGTCCTAGATCGCATCTCTTTCCAGCAGAAGCTTGTTTTATCTACATTGAATATTTGTTGTTTAGTGCAGCCACCTTCATTAATGATCATAGCTAAATCTTCTGGATAATTTGCAGCTTATACATCAGCACTTGCTGCTTCAAATTGCACTTTTTTCTTATAGACATAATTTCTTTAGTTCTGCAGCCTCTTCACCCCCATGAGCCTTTACAGAATTGAAGAGAGTTAGGGCTTTGCCCTGGATTAGGCTTTGGTTTAAGGTAATGGTGTGGCTGGTTTGATCTTCTATCTGGACCACTGAAACTTTCTCCATATCAGTAATAAGGCTGTTTTATTTTATTACCATTCATGTGTTCACTGGTGTACACTTTTAATTTTATTCAAGAACTATTACTTTGTATTCACAACTTGACTGGTAAGAGAAGCCAGTCTAGGCTATCAACATACCTTCCTCACCAAGCTCAATCATTTTTAGCTTATGATTTAAAGTGGGAGACATGTGACTCTTCCTTTCACTTGATCACTTAAAGGGCGTTGTAAGGTTATTAATTGGCCTAATTTAAATAGTGTTATGTCTCAGAAAATAGGGAGGCCTGAAAAAAGGGAGAGAGACCGGGAACAGATAGCTGGTGAAACTGTCAGAACTCAGACAATATTTATTGACTAATTTTGTCATATTATATGGTGCGTTTTTGTGTCCCCTGCCCCCAGTTATAATAGTAACATCAAAGATTACTGAGCACATATCACCATAACAGATAATAATGAAAAAGTTTGAAATATTGGAGAGTTACCGAAATGTGACACAGAGACACAAAGTGAACACAAATTCTTGGAAAAATGGCACTGATAGACTTGCTTAATGCAGGATTGCCACAAAACTTCAACCTGTAAAAACTCAGTGTCTGAGAAGTACATGAAAGCACACTACAATAAAATGATGTATGCCTGTGTCTAATAACAACAGCAAATATCTAAATTGATAAGGTAATAAACTATGAGAAATATCTATGAAAGCAACTCAATATAACCAGAATGTTTATGAAGAAAAGATATGGGAAACTTTTATCATGTTACAGTTTACTATTCAAAGCAATTATTGAATCATTTTGTGCTCAACAGGAGCTCACCAAGTTTCTGGCAAATTGTTTGTCATGAACTGAGGATTAACAAAGTCACAATATTCACTGAAAGTGTGTGGAGATTCAGTTCCCTGTATAACATTTTTTTTTCTTATTTCAGGGTTATGCAAATGATTATTGGCTTTTCCTGAAATTGAAGTCATTTCGTAGCTCTTCAATTCTGGGCCTTTTTTGAGAAATGATGACACACAGAAGAAAACTTTTAGATACGGATGGCAAATCACCATAAGCATAAGCATATAACTATCAGTTACTAAATTCAATTCCATAATATATCTCAAAAATGTGTTTATTTTGAGACAGGGTCTCGCTCTGTTACTTAGACTAGAGTGAAGAGGCATGATCTCAGCTCATTGTAACCTCCACCTCCTGGGCTCAAACTATCCTCCTGCCTCAGCCTCCAGAGTAGCTGAGACTATAGGTACACTCCACCATGCCTGGCTAATTTTTGTACTTTTCGTAGAGATGGAGTTTTGCTATGTTGCCCAGGCTGGTCTCAAACTCCTGGCATCAAGCCATCCACCTGTTTGGCTTACCAAAGTGCTGGGATTCCAGGGGTAAGCCACTACACCTAGCCAATATTGTAAATATTAACTATGATTTCAAAACATAGTGAAATTTTTAAAAAGTTAGGGAGAAGAAAAAGTTCCTCTGGGAAAAGTAAAGCAATATTATGAAGAAAACTTATTTGAAAATTTATTAAGAATCAAGACACATTCAGCTACCAGGCACTCAGTAGATGATCCAGGGCAATGAAATGCAAATGTTCTGTGAAATTGAACTGATTCTTTAGTAGTATCTTATATATGTTTAATAGAATAGTATTTTCACTGATTTTTAACTTTACACTTTGAACTTTTTCAATATCCTTCTCATTTTAATTAAAAATAGTTTACAGGTATTGGGAGTGGAGGAGGCAGTTATAATCATAATTAAAATAAGAGGATTATCTTAGTCTAGCTCAAGAAATCTTCCCTACGGGTGGGCTTAGGAAAGCCCATAGACATTGATGAGAGCAATTTCCAGTTCTCCAACTGGGGTTCCCTAGGTTATCACTATTGATGAGCATTTAAGAACCACAAATGTGGCAGTTCTTTGGGCTAGACCTGTGGTAAATACATTGCAGAACTACTCATTTTAATTGGTAAATGACCTTGTAAATCTGACTTTTATCATTACTGATAGTTTTGTCCTGTCAGTATTAAATCATGATTATTTAAAGCATTAAGAAATGAAATAAAGACTTTATTTTTTACTTCTTATTTCAAGCATCATTATAGTTTTTCAGATAAACTTTTTAAAAATTAAAGTGCAACATATGAATGAGTATATATCTTAAGAATGTGTAATCCAGTTTGCAGATCAATGACCATACCAAGAAACCAACTTGAACCAAGACATTTTCTTCCCATTCCAGGGATAACAACCATCCCAATACTATGAAAGGAGTGTGCTTGTTTACAAACTTAATTTAAATATCATTATGCATTAATACTTTTTAAAGTCTGAATTCTTTTACTCCATGATATATCTGCAAAATTTTTTAAAGTTTTGGTTGTAGTTGTAGTTTAACTCTCATTAATTTATCTTATTCCATTATATGATCATACCACAAAATAACTAATTTATTCTACGGTTCATAGGTATTTAGGTTGTTTAATTTGGGGATATTAATTTAGATATTACTCTATAAACCTGGAGCACATGCCTTTATAAAATGTAGGTATGCATTTTTGAGTATATGAACGGTATTTTTTTTGATTCATAGGTGTAAAAATATTACCCTATAGTTAGATAAGGCCTAAGAGTTTTCCAACATGGGTGTATCAATTTGCACTCCCACCAGCACTGTTCAAGAGTTCCTACTACTTCACATAACCTTTTTTTTTTTAAATAACTTCTAGTTATGTGATGGGCATTTAATCATATCTAATTATTTTTATCATCAGGAAAATTCATATAAAAACTTTTTTTAACTTTTATTTTAGGTTCAGAGTATGTGTGGAGGTTTGTTACATAGGTAAATGGCATGACACGAAGGTTTGATGTAAAGACTATTTCATCCCCTAGGTAAGTAGCATAGTACGTGATAGGTAATTATTTGATCCTCACCTTCCTCTCACCCTCCACTCTGAATTAGGCTCCAGTATCTATTGTTTCCTTCTTTGTGTCCATGTATGCTCAATGTATAGCTCCCACTTACAAATGATAATATGTGGTATATGGCTTTCTGCTCCTTCAATAGTTTGCTAAGGATAATGGCCTCCAGTTCCCCCCATGTTACTGCAAAAGACATTATATTCTTTTTTATGGTTACATAGTACTCTATGGTATATACATACCAAATTTCTTTATCCAGTGTACCACTGATGGACATTTAAGTTGGTTGCACGTCTTTGCACTTGTGAAGAGTATTGAGATAAATATATGTGTGCATGTGTCTTTATGGGAGAATAATTTATATTAGTTTGGAAATATATTCAATTATGGGATTGCTTGGTCAAATGGTAGTTCTGTTTTAAGTTCCTTGAAAAATTGCCGACTGCTTTCTACGATGGCTGAGCTGATTTACATTCCTTCCAGCAGTGCATAAGTATTCCATTTTCTCTGCAACCTTGCCAGCATCTGTTAGGTTTTGACTTTTTATTAATAGCCATTCTGACTTTGTCAGATGGTATCTCATTGTAGTTTTGACTTGCATTTCTCTAATGATTAGTCATCTTAAGTATTTTTTCATATACTTGTTGGAAACTTGTATATCTTCCTTTTAAAAGTGTCTGTTCATGTCCTTTGCCTGCTTTTTACCGTTTTCTTTCTTGTAAATTTGTTTCTGTTTTTTATAGGTTCCGGATTATTAGACTTTTGTCAGATGCATAGTTTGCAAAAATTTTCTCCCATTCCCATTCTATAGGTTGTCTGTTAACCTTAGGTTGTCTGTTAACTCTCTTGATAGTTTTTTTTCTGTGCAGAAGCTCTTTAATTTAATTAGATCACATTTGTCAATTTTTGTTTTCGTTGGAATTGCTTTTGGTGTTTTCATCATGAAATCCTTGCCAGGGCCTATGTCCAGAATGATATCCCATAATTGGTATTTCCTAGGTTTTCTTCAAGGGTTTTTATAGTTTTAGGTTTTACATCTAACACTTTAATCCATCTTGAGTTGATTTTTTTGTATCTGGTATAAAGAAGGGGTCCAGTTTCAATCTTCTGCAAATAGCTAGCCAGTTACTCCAGCACTATTTATTGAATAGGAAGTCCTTTCCCCATTGCTTATTTCTGTCAACTTTGTTGAAGACCAGATGGTTGTAGGTGTGTAGTTTTAGTTCTGTGCTCTCTATTGTGTTCTATTGGTATATGTGTCTGTTTTTGTACCAGTATCTAGCTGTTTTGGTTACTGAATCCTTGTAGTATAGTTTGAAGTTAAGTAGTATGATGCCTCCCGCTTTGATCTTTTTGCTTAAGATTGGTTTGGCTATTCAGGCTCTTTTTGGCTTCCAAATGAATTTTACAATAGCTTTTTCTAATTCTGTGAAAAATATCATTGGCAGTTTGATAGGAATAGCACTGAATATGTAAATTGCTTTGGACAACATCGCCTGTTTTTTTTGTTTTGTTTTGTTTTGTTTTTTGAGAGAGAATCTCACTCTATCACCCAGGCTGCAGTGCAGTGGCACAGTCATGGCTCACTAAAACCTCCGCCTCCTGGGTTCAAGTGATTCTCATGTTTCAGCCATCTGAGTAGTTGGGATTACAGGCACATGCCACGAGGTCAGGCAAATTTTTGTATTTTTAGTAGAGATGGGGTTTTGTGTGTTGCCCAGACTGGTCTGGAGCTCCTGGTCATAAGTGATCCTCCCTCCTCAGCCTCCTGGGTACTGGGATTACAGGCATGAGCCACCATGCCTGGCTTAATATTGCCATTTTAACAATATTAATTCTTCCTATCCATTAGCATAGAATGTTTATTTGTTGGTGTCATCTCTGATTTCTTTCAGCAGCATTTTATAACTCTCAAGTTACTGTTTCACCTCCCAGGTTAGCTCTATTAATAGGTACTTTAGGTTTTTGTGTGTGTGTATGTGGCTATTGTGAATGTGATTGTGTCCTTGATTTGGCTTGGACATTGTTGGTGTATAGAAATGCTACCGATTTTTGTACATTGATTTTGTATTTTGAAACTTTGCTGAAGTTGTTTATCAGATCTAGGTGCTTTTGGGCAGAGACTACGTGGTTTTCTAGGTATTAAATCATATCATCTGCAAACAGAGATGGTTTGTCTTCCTCTTCATATTTGGATGCCTTTTATTTCTTTCTCTTGACTGATTTTTTCTGGCTAGGACATCTAGTATTATGTTGAATGGGAGTGGTGACAGTGGGCATTCATGTCTTATTCTGGTTCTCAAGGAGACTGATTTCAGCTTTTGTCCATTCAGTATGACATAAGTTGTGGGTTTGTCATAGATTTCTCTTAATTTTTTGAGTCATATTCCTTCAATGCCTAGTTTGTTGACAGCTTTTAACAAGAAGGGATGTTGAATTTTATTGACAGCCTTTCTTGAATCTATTGAGGTGATCATGTGGTTTTTGTTTTTAGTTTTATGTGGTGAATCACATTTATTGATTTACATATATTGAACCGAACTTGCACCTGTGGGATAATGACTTTATCATGGTGGATTAACTTTTTGATTTGCTGCTGGATTTAGTTTGCTAGTATTTTATTGACAATTATTGTATCTATGTTCATCAAGGATACTGGCCTGAAGTTTTCTTTCTTAGCTGTGTCTCTGCCAGGTTTTGGTATCAGAATGATACTGGTCTCATAGAAGGAGTTAGGGAGGAGGTCCTCCTTAGTTTTTTGAAAGTTTCAGTAGGAATGGTACCAGCTCTTCTTTATAGGTCTGGTAGAATTAGGCTGTTAATCTGGCTGGTCTAGGGCTTTTTCTGGATGGTAGGCCTTTTATTACCTATTAAATTTCAGAACTCATTATTGGTCTGTTCAGGGTTTCAATTTCTTCCTCACTTAATCTTGGGATGTTGTATGTTTCCAGGAATTTATCCAGTTGTCGTAGGTTTTTTAGTTTGTGTGCACACAGGTGATTATAGTAGTCTCTGAGGGCTTTTTGTATTTCTGTTGGATTGCTGGTAATGTCCTCTTTGTCAAGTCTGTGTTTATTTGGATCTTCTTTCTTTCTTTTTTGTCTAACTAGCAATCTATTGATCTTATTTATTCTTTCAAAAAGACAAATTTTGGTTTCATTGATCTTTTGTGTGGTTTCCACATCTCAATTTTATTTAATTTCTCCATTCATTTACTTTCAGCTTATGAATGTCATTGCATGCGAGATGGCTCACTTGAAGACAACATACAGTTGGGTCTTGTTACTTAATTCATCTTGCCACTCTGTGCCTTTTAACTGGGGACATTTAACCCATTTACATTTGAGTTTAATATTCATATGTATGAATTTGATCCTATCTTTTTTTTTTAGCTGGATATTATGCAGATTTGATTGGGTAGTTGCTCTATAGTGTCAAAGGTCTATGCACTTAAGTGTGTTTTGTGATTGTTGGTAACAGTCTTTTGTTTCTATGTTTAACATTCCCTTAAAGACCTCTTGTAAAGCAGATCTGGTGGTAATATATTTCCATAGCAGTTTCCTATCTAAAAAGGATTTTATTTCTCATTCGCTGATGAAGCATAGTATAGCTGGATATGTAATTCCTGTTTGGAGTTTCTTTAAAAATGCTGAATATAGGCCCCTAATCTTTTCTGACTTGTAGGATTTCTGGTGAAAGGTCCACTGTTAGCCTGATGGGGTTCACTTTGTAAATGACCTGCCCATTCTCTATAACTGCTTTTAATATTTTTTTCTTTCATGTCAACCTTAGAGAATCTGATGACTATGTATCTTGATTATGGTCACCTTATGTAGTATCTCACAGGTGTTCTCTGCATTTCCTGAATTTAAATGTTGGCCTGCCTAGCAAGATTGAGGAAATTTTCATGAATGCCATCCTCAAATATGTTTTCCACATTGCTTGCTTTCTCTCTCTCTCTCTTTCAGGGATGCCAAAGAGTCATACATTTGGTCTCTTGACCCAATCTCATATTTCTCATAGATTTTGTTCTTTCTTTTTTACAATTTTTGTCTGAGTTAATTTGGAGAATCAGTCTTCAAGCTTGGAGAATCTTTTCTCAGTTTGGTCTGTCCTGTTGTTCATACTTGCAACTGTATTATGAAATTCTTGTAGTGGCTTTTGCAGCTCTATCAGATCTTTTTTTTTTAAATGGCCATTTTCTCCTTTAGCTCCTGTATTGTTTTACTTTATTTCTTAGATTGTTTGGATTGGGTTTCCACTTCTTCTGAATCTTTATAATTTTTGTTCCTATCCATATTCTGAATTTTAAGACTATCATTTCAGCCATTTCAGCTTGGTTAAGAAGCATTGCTGGGGAACTAGTGCAGTTATTTGGAGACAAGAAGACATTGGTTTTTTCAGTTGCCAGAGTTCTTGAGCTTCTTCTTTCTCATCCGTATTGGCTGATGTTCCTTTAAACTTTGAAGTTGTGGTTGTTTGGATCAGACTTTTTGCTTTTATCTTCTCTGATGCATTTGAGGGTTTTATTGTGGTATAAAGTGGGATCAGTCAACTGGCTTCATTTCTTGAAGACTTCGGGGGGCCAAAGTTCAGCTTAGCACTCCTGCTTTCATGCTCTAACCCTAGGGTGTTTGTATTGGGCCTCTGGTTTCATACTCTGGCCCCTTGAGGTTAGAAACTGCTGCACTAGAGAGGCAAAGGTATACCCAGTTCACTGGCCACAAGACTCCAGTGGAAGATACTGGCCAAAGCGCTTCATCAGGGTGGTGGCAGTTGGATCTATGCTCACTCACATGTACCAGCAGCATTGGTAATGCAGCAGGGTACACATGTATCAGCTAGGCTGAGGCACTGGTGGGAGTAGGGCAGTGGCATCCTCGTGTGTATTTGCACCAGCCCAGATGTCTCTTAACTTAGCTGTACCAGAAAATGAGTTCATAACAATTGAGGAGGCTGGGAAGTCCAAGATCAACGTGCCAGCAGATTTGCTGTCTGCTGAGGGCTCATTGTCAGCTTCAGAGGGGTACATTGTTGCTGCATCCTCACATGGTGGAAGAAGTGAAAGGGTGAACATCTTTTTATTTGAAAGTGTTAATAAAATAGTGTATAATAATTGTCCCAAAATAAAAATTTTCCATTCATATGTTGTTTTAAAATGTAAGGAAATAGCCATTTTAAACATTCTCAATATTGCTGTGATCATTCACACCACCTTTTTTTTGTTTTGTTTTAATTTAAAGGAAAAAGTTTCTATTGTCAGGATGGTAATTTAGATGTCTAAAACTTTAGAAGTTACATTTCTTCTTTCATGATTTGCATAAGCTAAATGAATTAATGTGGGTATGAAATAAGTACATGTTATTATCAAAAGCCAATTTGCAAAACAAACTAGAGTATGTGTAGGTAAACATATATAAATACATACATACATGCATATACATATATACACATGTATCTATAGCTCTATCTACATCTGTAACTATAGTTTTTCACTTTAACAAAAGTGTAAATAAATATAGTGCCTTATCAGTAAGTTCTTTTTGACCTGGTTATTAATGTTTCCTTCAACAGCTAAAATGACCCTTGGTAAGTAGGAAACTAAATAGAAAACTGAGGGAAAACACATCCAAATGAATAGCAGGCTTAATAATTAATCTATTTCAGCAGCATTTTGAGTTGAATAGATCTAAAGATTTATTATGAGTTGGTGTAAAGAATACAAAATCTAGGAAAACATATGCCAAACAGTTATATATGGAGAAGTACATTGAGCTTGGGGTATGGTAACCTGTCACTATCAATATTTGCTTTATATCCATTGGAATTTTAAGGAAAATTTGCAAGGAGCATGTCTTTGTGGATGATTTGTTATTTAAAAATATCTTAAAATGTGAAAAGAATAAAAATCTTATATCTTTTCAGTACCTCATTCTATTCTAGCATTCTGGAATTCTGGGCAATATCAGAAAATTTTTTCAGACACAGCATTTATTCTTTACAAAGTGTCTTTGGAGTATTTCTTTAAAGAGATTTTGTTGTAAGATTATAATTTGTTAAAACACAGATTGCCTAATAATTTTGCAAAGTATTTTCACATGTCAATGGGTATACATGAGTTTCTTTTTGCTGAAAAAAAGTGCTCATTCAATTATTTATTTTCATTGCTATTGCATACCTTCTTCTATTAGTCCCAATGTCACTAAGCTAAGAGAATGTGAAAATCTGCCTGAAACAAATACACATGTATTTTTATTTTACATATAAGATTTTCTGAAATGGAGAACAAATACTAAAAAAAGAGAGAATCTAAGTGTATAATAATGTTGACTCCAGTCTTTAATTTCCATTAAACCTGTCCCCATTTCTTTTTGACTCTGGGCATATTTCCTTTTTTAGCTAGTACAGCAATAGTAAATAATGTTTTAACATTGTGAATGCACTTTTTAATTCAATGAATAAAGGGAAAATATTATTTTTCATTCTCATTCCAATGTGCATTGTAAGAATTATTCAAGGGAAAGAAACCCACAGTAGAAATGATATTCCATGAAAGTTATAATTTAATATTTTCCTGACTTTACTAATTTACTTTTTCCTCTGCTTTCTGTGATATTTTCTGCTGATAAAAGTTCCATATTTCAAATGGGGTCTTAAAATCTATTAGATTTTTACAGAGCTAAACCAATTTCTTAAGGACATAAAATACATTCAAAATGCCCTGATTATGGATAAACCTGTAGGAAGTAAAATTTTAAATGAAATATTTCATCAAAATATGAATGATGATAAAATAATAACTCACAAGAAGAAGACTATTTGTTTTACTATCTTGTATTATTTTTCAGATAATATACATTCTTAACAAGTAGCTAGTAGCTTTTCTTTGAACAAGAACATCGCTGGTAATTTGCTAACAAAGATACAGTGTCAATGTTTAAATATTAAGAAAAGTTAATGATTTTGAGTATACATAAATTAGAACTAAATTGCAGTTTTAGAATATTGAGTGGAAAAACTTACCAAGTATAAAATGACAAGAAACAGAGAATTGTGAAGCAATAGAATACTCATTTTAAAAAGTATAATACAGCCAGGAACACTTTCTCAGTTTTGTAATCCCAAAACTTTGGGAGTCCAAGGTGGGTGGATCATCTGAGGACAGGATTTGAGATTAGCCTGGGCAATATAGCAAGATCCCATCTCTGAAAAAAAAATGCGGGGTGTGGTGTCACATGATTATAGTCTTAGCTACTTGGAAGGCTGACACAGTAGGATCACATGAGCCCAGGTGTTTGAGGCTGCAGTTAGCACTACACTCCAGCCTCGGCAACAAAGCAAGACCCTGTCTCAGAAATAAATAAATAAAAACTATAAGTTATTTGACAAAGAAATAAAATAAACAAAAATGGTAATGTCATATAATGACAAAAAATGACAATACATTATGGAACTTGAACTGATTTATGTTTTCTAGCAAGAAGTTGTGAAATAAGTTTTTTGATAAGTAAGATAAATGTACAAATTTCTCAGGTGCAAGTGATGTAATTCTAGAATAGTCAATAGGCTAGAAAATCTTATATGACTAAGCAGTTTAACCCAATGTTTACACCATTCTTAAGCTTATAAAAAATATCTTTAAGTGGCAAGGACCACATTCCAGTTTACTTTGAAAATGGTATTTACTAAAGATCCTTATAAAATTCTGCAAATTATGAAAAGTTATTTAGAAAAAGTAAATAATTAATTAGTTCAATCTATAGAAAATGATATACATCTGATTCACTTTATAGTGGTATTTACCTTGTTGCAATGGGCTGGACCCTATCCTACATCTCTAAGGTTTGTTACTACAAGTTAGTTTATAAAAGAATTTTCAAAATATAGTCTTTATTGTCACTTGTCATCTGGAGGTTACCATATTCTAGATCATGAAAAATACTGAATGGCAACCTTCTCAATTTAAGCTGTATTAAGTAATGGGACAAATCTTGTTCTGGGTATAAGTAAGCCTGAATTTAGAATTCTGCTCTGGTAAAAATAGTTAATCCTTGGGCTAAGGGCTAATTTTAACATGTTGTAGAAAGTTTAAATATCCAGAACATATAAATGTTAACCTGATTAATAAATAATGCCAATATAGTTGTTTTGTCAGTAATACTTGTAAAAATCAAAAGGGTAAGAAAACTGTAAGAAAACAAAGAAATAATCTGTGCAAATATATTTGAAGATTAAAATTAGTTATGCAAATGCAAGTTCTTATGGTTAATCTTATAATTATTCAGTGATCATCAACATCTAGTTTTTAAAATTAGAAACAAATTGTAGCCGTTGTTGCTATTAATCAAGAGACAAGGAAAACCCATTTGATTGTTTGTCCAAACAATTTGGTGCTCCATAGCCCTGACATTTGCCTTGTTTTCAAAAGTTCTTTAAAAATTAGTAGCATTTCCTGAAATTTCAGGGACGTTTATCTGAATATATTCCTGCGAAAAATATAGCTCAATTTTATATCCCTGAACATCATCTAGTACACTAGTGTTACAAAGCTGCCTTAAAAGCATTCTTCTTAAGACATTATATTTTTTAAATTAAAGAAAAGTGATCTTTGAATGCATTGAACTATTATTTGCTTATTTTGTAAGTTTCCTTGAATTACTGTGGTATGTTGGTGCATTTCAGGATAATAGACTCCATTAGACAGCTCAAATAAATAGGGACTAATTTAAAGACTGCAAAAATATATTTTGTTATTGTAGAATACTTTTTTCTCCATGTCATTAGGAGATGAGTCCAAAGGTAATGATGTTTACAGTACATAAGAGTCACCATTGACGTGACATAGTTCTCGTCAGGGCACTGAGAGATACACTAGATACTGTTTTTGGAAGAGTTCTAAATCTTGTATTTTTTAAGATATTTTCATTCCTAAATGCACTAGTATGAGGAACTTGATTACAAGTATTTCAAGTCATATTTGTTGTATAAGTATTCATTTGATATATTTTTATGCTTAGAAGTACATAGTAAAAACAAACCATCGAGCCAATATTGCTATTAAATAGAGATCAATTATAAGTCTCATAGAAAAACTGAACTTTAACAAAAAGCTTTGGGGAAATAAAGAACATTATTTGTACTTGGAAAAGTGGACGATCATCTAAATGTTACTATGGTATATTTTATAACCATGTTACAATTGCCTTTCATTTTTACTTGCAGTGATACAAAATCGCAAGCTGGTATAAATATTCATAAATAAAAGAGTAGAGATAAAAATGTGTGTGCTATATAGAAAACTCTGAATTTTTCGTTTACATTATTCATTAACTACAGATGTAGCAATATAATGGAATTTGGGATTTGCCATTGAAGTTATGTGCCCCATATTTCTATGTGACTACATAAACTACTTAAGCAGTATACAAGTACTTTAAAAAAAATTGAAAATGTACTGAATGTTCAGGTTGGATGAACCCTACAATTTGTCCAAAAGCCTAAGAAATTCATTCACTAGAAAACAATCATAAAAAGAAAAGTCTTTGACATTTTACAAAAATCACATAATTCCTATTGCTTTTCAGTTCATTTTCCTGAGTGAAGTTAACCATACAATAGATAAAATGATTATTTCATTTTTAATTTTATAAATTTGGAGATAATTTTATGGAAGAATCTTGTGTTTTTACACAAGGCTATCTGCTTTTCTAAGAGAGAAGAATTTGTCAATTAACGTATCTCATGCAACCATATTGCTCAATTCTATATCAAATCAATTTAGGTAGAACTTACATGCTACCATCAGGGAGAAAAGAAAAAGAAATCATGGTCTCTGTCTTCAAGAAGCTACAATCTTACTGTGGAAATTATACATATATATATATATGTGTATATATAAAATCACACATAGCTCTGTGCTGCCTTCAGTACCATAAATAATTTTTAAATAAATAATATTTATTAGTAATTTCAAGTTAGAATTATAAAAAACAATAAAACTGGCCATGATTCCACCAAAAGGTAATAACTATATTAAAAAATAATATATGCACATAATACAAAAATTCCAAGGTAAGAAAAATTATAAATTATTAGCAAAATCTTATCTCTTTTCTAAATTTGTACTATTTCTGCCATAAAATGCAACTGTTATTAAAAGTCATATTTGTAATTCTAGAATTTATATTTATCTGGTAACATATGTATTTACTCATAAAGTGATATATATTATTTAAATCTACACAAAATTAGTTATACTGTATGCATAGTTTTGTATCTATTTTTTCTACTTAACAATATGACTTAAAGGTTGTCCTATTTCAAACATATACTTTCCCATTGTATTAGTTTATCAAAATTTCAGCAGTTTGTGTGTTTTTCAGATTGGCTGTGACAAACGTCTTTTAATGTGTTTCTTGGCTTAAGTTCACTAAATATTCTGCTAGGATAAATGTTGCAACAGCTCAGAATTGTTATTATACAAGATTTTAGGAATAGCTCCATTAGGTAATTAAATGTGCCATTAAGTAAATCCTATCACGTTAGTGCTGGCACAAGTTGTCTCCATGCAGTGAATGCACTATTAGTTTAAACACTGTGGGACATCTTACTAGGTATTTTCTATTGGAAACTGACATTATTTCCAAATAATTCAAGGAGAAAAACTGCAGAGAGGATTCTGATTGCCTTATTTAATTTTTCAGCCTATTGTTGAGCTGTTCTTGGTGTTCAAGGTCATGAGATTAGACCTAGGTTCATGCCTGATCTTACATGGGGTTGGCAGCTGGTGTTGGGCTCTGCTGAGACAGAAGAGAAAAATTCTACTTCCCTCACAAGGAAAAAGATGCTATGAAGAAAATATATATGTCTATCACAGCAGTTATATGTTCATTTTTAATAATACACTTAAAAGTTAAGCCTTTAAATCATGTCCATTAATATCATAAACCCATCTCTTTTTTTAGTTAGAATTTTTCTCATATAGCCATTGAAATTGGGAAATGCTATTTCTGTCTTCAAATGTCCATAGAAGAAAAGAATGCTCAACTTCACTCACCAGAAAAGAAAAAGAATGGGAACACCTCCTCAAGACAGGATTCACTTATTGCCTTCTGTGGAAGATGCCAAGATTTTCTCTATTTTGCATGTGGCAGGCTTACTGGGATCAGCAGTTTAATGTTTTTAAATTTCAATATAGGATGAAGATAATAGAAACCCATTAAGCTTCAAATTAGGTTTTATTCTTATGTCCAACTTTTATTGATTGTGATATTCATCTTTGATCTCTATTTATCTGATGCCTGGTTCTCATTTCTAAATTTTGAATGAACCCTTAAAATCTCAATATTATTTTGTTATTTAGAAGCTCCAAGAATTAAGTACAAATATCAGTTTGAGCACTGAAATACTAGATGGAAAATTTGGGGCTTTGTTTAAGTGATACCTTTAGTTTAAGAATATTTTTACTGAAATAATTCAATTTCTAGAGTTGGCTATACCAATTTCACTGTATCGCAGCCTAGGTTGCAGTTGCTGAAGGAATTCCAATATTATCCAGGCATCAAAAAGAGATTTATCTGGCTAAGACTTGCATAATAAAAAGTTAACAATATAATTTTTTTGGATTTTAATGTCTTTAGACTCACTTTTAGTTGTTATTTTTACAATTACATTTAAGGGAACAATGATCTCATTTATGGACTTTAAATTTAACTGGAATGTGATAATGTGAGGAAATAAATAGTATTTAAATTTAGCATATTTTAATAATGCTGACATTTTACCATTTGGAGTAATTTTTGTATGCATTTGGATTCATCACATAACACCCAGAGCCAGCTCAGAACACATGGCTAGATATATTTGCTGTAAGATTTAGATTAGGGTGTGATTACTTTCGTCTGTAATGCATTGAGGCTTTGGGACAAAAGCTGAGCTTCCCACCAGTAGTACTGGGAGCATTCGCAATAAAATCCTATGACTAGAGATGAGGAGAACCACTTCATGAAGGTGAAAATCTTACTTTTATTATATATTGCTACACAGCCTCACCTCTGGTTGACTATAGGATCAATTGTTAAGCCCAATAGGTTAAGAAAGCAAGAAGATAGAGAAAGTTGGGGGAATGAATCCCTAAACTCATCTCCAGGGAGGAAAAAAAAAGAAACATGAGAGGAACATATTTGCCTTGCCCCCTGTATCAAAACCTCTAGTCCGGACTCTTACCCAAAGGGGAGTATTTCCTTAAGAAGGAGCCATCGATTTAACTGGGAAGAGTACAACAGGGAACTGAGCAAGAATATCCAACTCAGCTCTGGCTTTATTTCCTGAGGCTGCTGCTCTGAAATTGCCCAGTTCTCTTCTCATCCATGTAGTAAGATCACTGAGGCAGCTTCATTTCCTCTGCTGTTTAAACAGCTGTTGAAACTGCTTTGAATTCAGAGAGGAGGTTATAAGAAGTACAATTGACTGCAAATAAGGATGTGTTTAAAACGTAAAGTTTTAAGACATCCCCAGGGATGTTTTGTTGCTAGCCCTCGAAATACGCTTAATTAAACCAGGCAATTCAGCAACAAAATATCTTTCTGGCTTGGGACCAATACAAGCAGTCACCAAGGGGCGGGAAACAGTGGTCACAAACAAGCTCCCATTCAGTATACTGTTTGATGGGCTGTTTAGGGCCATATACCTGTCTCTTGGTTCTAAAGAGCTTAGATGCAGTTTTTGGGGTTTTGATTTTTTTTTTTTAAGTCTTTACATCAACATGAATTTTTCTCCTCCTATGTTTAATCTAGCAGGTTGGTTAACTTTGACCTTCACCTCTGCAATGTGGTCTCAGCAAATCAAAGCTTTGTCTATTTCAACTTACCATGTGTCTTCTAAATCATTGTCCCCACACATATTATGCTTCCCAGGTACCAATACTACCAGTGTCTTATATCCTTCTTTGAGTCTACTAGAGTTCATGATTTATTATAATTATCATACATATGATTTAAATATTTTGAATAAAATTTGCAGGCTTAACATTGGAATTTTTATTACCAAGGCATCTTAGCAAATAATAAAGTTTTCATTTACCACTGGAATTTTTTGAAATATTTCTTCATTTCTCTGTTACTATCTATCTCTCTAGCAATATATTTCCCAGAGCATCAGTGCATTTCCTTTAAAATAACAGACTGTACAAATGTAACCCAATATAAATAAGTGAATATTCCAGTGTATCCAGAGTAACTCATTGACTTGAATCAGAAAAAAAAAATTCACAAATATAGTGTGCCAATTTTAAATAATTACATGGGCAGGAACACAGCTATTTCTTTCTCTGTAGTATTTGCATTTCTAAACTTATTTTTTCTTGAAAAAGACAGATAAATATTATAACAAAGAAGTCCAACAAAGCAGCAGAAATCACAAGCACATGACCAGTTTTCAGCACTGATATAAATTTCCCTTTGTTCTCTTGCCCAGCCTTTCCAAAATCCTGTTAAAGCCAGTATAGGCTCAAAGCTGATCACCGTCTCGTTCTTACAAATCATTTCCTTGAAAGAGTAAAAATTATCAGACAGCCGCAGTAGTTTAGCTTACAGGGAAACATAGAATGTCATTTTCAAGGTAAGTATGCAGCTGTCTTCCTGTCACTTAAGGCTTTTTAAAACAAATCTAATTAAATATCTACCAACAACAGTTGACAGAATAGTTCTTAGCATACTAATGAAATTTGTCATAAGGCAACAAAAGCACAATTCTCCTATAGTTTGGTTCTTGCTAGCAAACCTGGCTTATTTCACTTAATCAGTTCCATCCATGTTGCTGAAAATAACAAGATTCCATTCTTTTTTATGACTAAATAACATTCCATTGTGTGTAGCACATTTTTAATTCATAGATTAATAACTAGAATATATAAAGAACTCAAACAATTCTATAGCAAAACAACAAATAACCTGATTTAAAACTGGGAAAAAGATCTAGACAGACATTTCTCAAAAGAAGACATACAAATAGCCCACAGGCACATGAAAAAATGCTCAGCATCACTAATCATCAGGGAAATGCAAATGCTTAGATAGATCAGTGATATCTTATTTAAAACAAATCTGAAGTTCTACGTGACAAAAATTAAGATTTCCAAGAAATCATGTCTCTCTTACCATATCTGGTTTTTGATATTGGCATCACATTTGGGTAAAGAGTTAACTATAAGTATACACATTACTCCAGAATATTTTTTAAAATGTGGTTCAATTACTTAAAAATAGCTTAGTGAGAATGCCAAAAACATTCCATTTATAGGTTTCTTTAAAACCCATGAAATTTTTAAAATAATGTATGTATGCATTAAATATACAAGAAAAATAATGGAAAAGAAAAACAATCAAAAATGTACTTCATAATAGTCTATGTAGGCATTTAAAAATTCTGTCAGAAATACAATTATCAGGGTCCTATTTCTTGTCTTACGCTTAATAGCTTTTTTTTAAAACATATTTTGAGGTATAATAAATTAATGGCTGGAGATTTTCACTTGGGCATCTCCTTCTGGTTCTATAAATATGAATGGTTTTCTGCAAATTTAACCAAATTCAGTGAAAATCCCAGTTCACCAAAATTAGCCAAAATTAATATGATTTAAATTTATCTTCTGAATATTTCAAAAATTAAGCTCATACAAATGCATACTAGCTATTTTACTTTTTTTAAGAAGAAAAACTCACAAAATTAAACTGTAATAGAGCTTGAATTCTTACCTGTGTGATAAAAGTTAGGAATCATAAGTCATGGTGGTTACCCAGCAATTGCGGTTTTGATTATATGATTTGCAAATTTTTCTTCTTTTGTATTTCTTTCATTACTTAGTATGCTCCCAGAAAACTCATTATTGCTCAATTAACTTTTTTTTTGGTTTACGGATTAATTTACAAAAATAAAATGACAAGTGTTCCGGTGTCTATGTTGTTTGATCTCAGTAATTAATCCTCAATGTTTATCAGCACAAAATTATTTTCTATTTTAAAACCAGTCATACTAATTAGTTTCTAGTATGTAGATAACAATAAGTATGTTTATCAAAATTTAATTTTCTCTTATTGGTCTCAAGTAACTAAAATATATGACTTTGTATAATTTTCTTTGCAAGCCCTAAATTTAAATTCAAAACCTTAAGTCTATGATATGGTGTTATTTCAGCTGAATTACCATTTCTAATGAAATTAATGCATAATCAATATGTAGCTAGTTTCTATTTCCTTTGCATAAATTTAGTTGCTATTTAGTACTATTCAATATACTCATGTATGAATGCTTATTTCAAAAATGTGAAAGTATAATTCCTGTTATATGTGCTTTATTTTAGATATTAAAAATATAAAAGGTTAGTTTTGAAAACTTTCCTCTGATTCAGCAGTTATGTTTAATTCTTCAATGCTCTTCTTTTTTTATTTTGCAAGAAAGGTCTAGGTCATCTAAATTTGCATCTTACAAATTTGATTTTTACATTTAACAGATCCAGTGATTAATCAGTATGTCTATGAGTGGCTAAATTTTATTGCACCATTCTGAAGAATACAAAATTTGTCACTCCTCCGAGAGACACTTAATATTTGACCTGGTTCACATGAGAGAACTCTAAATGGATAAAGAAATCCCTGAGGAACGCTGCAGAAGGCTGTGGATGTCTTCTCTGGACCATGTAGTTTTATGTAACAACATACCACAGTAATGGACCTTCTTCTATAATTCATAGAAAGCCATTAAATGATTTAATATCCTTTTGGTTTTATCTATAGCGCTGTGAACTACTTCAGTAATCAACGTGCTACCTATTCAGGCATTATCATTCATTCAGTGCGCTTTACCTTATTTCCTCTCACCTCACTTCCATGCCTATTTATCTTCAGAACATGCAGCCCTTTCTGTACCTTCAACCCACTGGTCTTCATTAGTTCATTTCTTTTTCAGACATGACCAATTGCCACTTTAACTTTCTAAGTCTTCAAAGAGTGCTGTATTTTGACTTTCTGTGTTATGAACTTTGTTTTCCTGCCCCTTCTTTTGATAGCTTAAATATATCATTTCATTCCTTGCTGTCAACTCTAGCTTCTTGATCACTGTTTCTAAAACCCCATGTTCTTTGAGGTATCCAAACACAAACTTTTTCATAACTAAATAATATGTATTTTAATAATTTTTAAAACTAGCATACTGATTCAAAACTTTAAAGTGTTGCTAGAAATGAAAATAAACAGCATATTTTTTTCCCATTTAACTTCTGAGCATATATATTTTCATGCATTTTTGGTTAAAAAACCCCTCCATTTCTGCATAGTTTATTTTTCATATCTTTGTTTTATTTTAGGTTTTGTGTATTTTTGATAGAAAAGTTTTTATAAGACAGATTTTCCAATCAATTTTGTAATTCTATTCTAAATAGTGTGATGTGGCAGCTGTTCACAAGCAAACGTCTCATATTTTCTAAGCAAATATCAGTTTGTATTGTTTGTCTCTTAAACTTGAAGAGAAAAATCTCATAATAATGACAGTATATTTTTCATTCTAACTTTAAGGAAAATGCAGTTTCTGGAATGTGATTCCATTATCAAAATCTAAGAGACAAAAAAATTACACAACCAAAAAAATTTACTTATATTTAGTACATAAATACATTAATAAATTTAAAAACTACGATGATGATATTTCAGATAAAATTTTTACATGGTAGAATCAACAATCTTTAAAACAGATGCAAATAATTAAATTTATGTTTGAAAATATACACATTTACTTGGGGGTGATACTTATGGTATTAGAGAAGAAAGGAAGTAGAATATTAACAGGTTTTATGAAAATATTATAAATTCTAAATTTGTTGTAGTACCAAAGTGGCACTTAATAATTTATTGATCTACTTTCTTCATTTTGTGTAAGTTATAAAGAATATAATTTTAATTGACATTGTGTCAAAACTGACAGAACCTACAAAATTCAAGATGGAGATAAAACTGATTTCATAAAAATTGAAATATTATCTCATGTTTTCTATTCCAGTCATATAGATTTATAGCATAAAACCAGAGACCCTAATAATTACAAAGAATCCTTAAGAAAACCTATCCAAACAATGTAATAAACCCATCTACTTCATCTCAGATAGGTGGACCTCCAGCTGCTTCTTAGTTGACTGGTAAGGCACTCACTAACTCATAGAATAAGCTATTCTGTTATTGTTGGGACGTTTTCCTTATACAGAAATAAAATCTCTCTTTTTGCAATTGCTACTTACTGGTTTTAGTTTATTAATTTGGAGCTGAGTAGTGAGTGTTCAGTTTCCCTAAGTTGCTATCCAATTATTTTAAGGCAAGTAAATCCTCAAATCTCTTTTCTAAACTAACTTATAATCCTAAATTATTTTACATAATCATAAATTACTTCAATCAAATGCTCATTTGATGAATTAAAAGGCCTCTATTTTCCAAATCAGGTTTTATTGTGGTATAATTTACATACAGTTAAAATTCACTCACTCACAAAATACAATTCAATGGATTTCAACAAATGATTTCAGTCATACAACAACCACACCAATCAAGACAAGGAGCATTTCATCAACACAAAATGTTTCCTCTTGCTGCTTTGCGGTAAAACTCATCCGCCCACCCACAGGCAGTAGCTAGCAGTGTCTTTTATTATTTTTTTTTTATCATTTTATGTGTAACCTATGCATGTTTTGAACATGTGGATTGTTTCTTGTCCTGGGCTATAAAGTTGCTATAAAAATCCACATACCGATCTTCATTTGAACATATATTTTCATTTCCATTGGGTAAATACCCAGAAAAAGAATTGATTGCTCTATTTTATGGTAAATGAAAGTTTAATTTTAACAAAACTGACTAACTCTTTCCAAGTGGTGATGCAATTTGGGGCTCATTATTATATTTTACTCTGTCTGTCTTCTACTTATATTACCATGCCTTAATTACTGCAGCTTTATACATCTTGAACAATATATTTAAAAATGTATTTTGTCTTTTTTTCAGAATATATTTCAGGATACAGAATTATGGATTGACAGTGTGTGTCTTTGTCCCCTTCTCTGGATTTTTTTTTTTTTTTTTTTTTTTTTTTTTGAGACGGAGTCTAGCTCTGTCACCCAGGTTGGAGTGCACTGGCGCCATCTCCGCTCACTGCAAGTTCCGCCTCCTGGGTTCACGCCATTCTCCTGCCTCAGCCTCCCAAGTAGTTGGGACTACAGGCGACTGCCACCACGCCCGGCTAATTTTTTGTATTTTTAGCAGAGATGGGGTTTCACTGTGTTAGCCAGGATGGTCTTGATCTCCTGACCTCGTGATCCGCCCGCCTCGGCCTCCCAAAGTGTTGGGATTACAGGCATGAGCCACCACGCCCGGCCTCTGGATATTTTTAAGTTTTCCTTTTTTATGTTCTGGATACAGTGTCTGGCCCTGTTGTCCAGGCAGAAGTGCAGTGGTGCCATCTTGGCTTACTGCAACCTCTGCCTCCCGGGCTCAAGTGATCTTCCTACCTCAGCCTCCCGAGTAGCTGGGACTACAGGCAAGCACTACCACACTCAGCTAATTTTTGCATTCTTCGTTGATTAGGGGATTTTCCATGTTTCCCAGGCTGGTCTCAAACTCCTGGGCTCAATCGATCCACCCACCTTAGCCTCCCAAAGTGCTGGGATTACAGGAGTGAGGCACTGCCCTCAACCAAATTATTCTTCATTAATTTTTTAATGATTTTTCCATGTATAGTTTTCCTTTATTTACCTTCTTGAGGATTTTGAGATTCTTCATTCAGTAAGTTAATTTTTACACTATTTGGCATTTTTAGGGATCATTGCTGTTTTAAATAATTATTCTACTTCTTCTAGATCTCCTCTTTTTTTGTTATTCCAGTGTTATGTATGTTAGGCTGCTTAATGTTTGTCCAAAAGTTCCTGATGTATTTTTGATTTTTTTCAGTCTTTTTTTTTAATCTTTAGTCTTTTTTGTTTGTTTTTTAGAATGGGTAATTTCTGTTTATCTGTCTTCAATTTCTCTGATCCTTTCTTCTTCCATATCTAATCTACTGCTATATTAATGTAATTCCAGTTTATTTATAATTTCATATATTTCCTACTGCAATCAGAAATTCCGACTTTAAAAAAGATTCTGAGTTTCTTCAACTGTTCACTCATTGCAGCCATCTTTAATTTTATGTCATTGCACATATTTCAAATTGCCCTTAAAAAAATGTTTGTTTTTCCTGCTAATTCCAAATGCTGAATCATCTTGAGGTCCATTTTTCGTGATTTATTTTGGTTTTTATTTGGGTCACATTTTTCTGTGCCTTCATATTTTTTGTAATTACTAACTTACAAACTTAGCAATAATCCTCTACATTTGATTGCATACTAAGAATTTTCAGTGATGCCATGTACAGAATCTGGCATCTATTCTCTCCTCCAAACACTTTTGACATTTGCTATTATGTACTTGGTTATCTTAAAAACACTGTGAAACTAGTAGAATGTTGGCTTAAAATTTGGTTACTGTAGATAGTCTTATTTTTTCCAATCTTAGGGATAATTCTTATTCCTGGCATGTGGTATTTACTCAGAGAGCATTACCCAGCTGGGGGTTCAATGTAAAGCTCAGATTGTCTACTGATACCCTCTAAGTAGTAGAATTTAAACACTAAATTCCATGTTCTATGTTGTGCACAGCAACTAAAATCTATGCTCAGGTTTTAGTCTTCTGTAGTTTTCAACTGGATTTCTCTGTCCCATAAATGTAAAGACCATGAATCAGCCACGAATTTGAGAAGGATATATACATATTGTGTGTTTGTGTATATACATATACATAACCTTACTTCTCTGTGATTTCTTTCCATCTGCATTTTCCTCCCCTGCTTTACAGTTATTCTGACAGCCTGGATCTTCAACTTCTGATTGAGTTCTAAGGGTATTCTTCCATGTGACCTATAGAGGGCCCTCAGAGAAGGAGACATGTAAACATATATCTTCAAGGGTTCCTTTCTTTGAAGAATCAAAACGTGCCAGTCTCTGCCTACTTTGATCATTCCTTCAAAAATTGAATAGTTTTCGTATCCTTCGCCCACTTTTTGATGGGGTTGTTTGTTTTTTTCTTGTAAATTTGTTTGAGTTCATTGTAGATTCTGGATATTAGCCCTTTGTCAGATGAGTAGGTTGTGAAAATTTTCTCCCATTTTGTAGGTTGCCTGTTCACTCTGATGGTAGTTTCTTTTGCTGTGCAGAAGCTCTTTAGTTTAATTAGATCCCATTTGTCAATTTTGGCTTTTGTTGCCATTGCTTTTGGTGTTTTAGACATGAAGTCCTTGCCCATGCCTATGTCCTGAATGGTATTGCCTAGGTTTTCTTCTAGGGTTTTTATGGTTTTAGGTCTAACATTTAAGTCTTTAATTCATCTTGAATTCATTTTTGTATAAGGTGTAAGGAAGGGATCCAGTTTCGCTTTCTACATATGGCTAGCCAGTTTTCCCAGCACCATTTATTAAATAGGGAATCCTTTCCCCATTGCTTGTTTTTGTCAGGTTTGTCAAAGATCAGATGGTTGTAGATATGCGGCATTATTTCTGAGGGCTCTGTTCTGTTCCATTGATCTACATCTCTGTTTTGGTACCAGTACCATGCTGTTTTGGTTACTGTAGCCTTGTAGTATAGTTTGAAGTCAGGTAGCGTGATGCCTCCAGCTTTGTTCTTTTGGCTTAGAATTGACTTGGCAATGCGGGCTCTTTTTTGGTTCCATATGAACTTTAAAATAGTTTTTTCCAATTCTGTGAAGAAAGTCATTGTTAGCTTGATGGGGATGGCATTGAATCTATAAATTACCTTGGACAGTATGGCCATTTTCATGATATTGATTCTTCCTACACATGAGCATGGAATGTTCTTCCATTTGTTTGTATGCTTTTCTATTTCCTTGAGCAGTGGTTTGTAGTTCTCCTTGAAGAGGTCCTTCACATCCCTTTTAAGTTGGATTCCTAGGTATTTTATTCTCTTTGAAGCAATTGTGAATGGGAGTTTACTCATAATTGGCACTCTGTCTGTTATTGTTGTATAAGAATGCTTGTGATTTTTGTACATTGATTTTGTATCCTGAGACTTTGCTGAAGTTGCTTATCAGGTTAAGGAGATTTTGGGCTGAGACAATGGGGTTTTCTAGATATACAATCATGTCATCTGCAAACAGGGACAATTTGACTCCTCTTTTCCTAATTGAATACCCTTTATTTCCTTCTCCTGCCTAATTGCCCTGGCCAGAACTTCCAACACTATGTTGAATAGGAGTGGTGAGAGAGGACATCCCTGTCTTGTGCCAGTTTTCAAAGGGAATCCTTCCAGTTTTTGCCCATTCAGTATGATATTGGCTGTGGGTTTGTCATAGATAGCTCTTATTATTTTGAGATACGTCCCATCAATACCTAATTTATTGAGAGTTTTTAGCATGAAGGGCTGTTGAATTTTGTCAAAGCAAAAGAAGACATTTATGCAGCCAAATAACACATGAAAAATGCTCATCATCACTGGCCATCAGAGAAATGCAAATCAAAACCACAATGAGATATCATCTCACACCAGTTAGAATGGCGATCATTAAAATGTCAGGAAACAACAGGTGCTGGAGAGGATGTGGAGAAATAAGAACACTTTTACACTGTTGGTGGGACTGTAAATTAGTTCAACCATTATGGAAGTCAGTGTGGTGATTCCTCAGGGATCTAGAACTAGAAATACCATTTGACCCAGCTATCCTATTACTGGGTATATACACAAAGGATTATAAATCATGCTGCTATAAAGACACATGCACACGTTTGTTTATTGCAGCACTATTCACAATAGCAAAGACTTGGAACCAACACAAATGTCCAACAACGATATACTGGATTAAGAAAATGTGACACATATACACCATGGAATACTATGCAGCCATAAAAAACGATGAGTTCATGTCCTTTGTAGGGACACAGATGAAACTGGAAACCATCATTCTCAGCAAACTATCGCAAGGACAAAAAACCAAACACCACATGTTCTCACTCATAGGTGGGAATTGAACAATGAGAACACATGGACACAGGAAGGGGAACATCACACTCTGGGGACTGTTGTGGGGTGGGGGGAGCGGGGAGGGATAGCATTAGGAGATATACCTAATGTTAAATGATGAGTTAATGGGTGCAGCACACCAACATGGCACATGTATACATATGTAACAAACCTGCACATTGTGCACATGTACCCTAAAACTTAAAGTATAATAATAATAAAATTTAAAAAAATTGAATAGTTTTTTAACATGTATTTTGAACAGCATTTAAAATTAATATCTGTGGGAAAGTAAGTCAGTACAGATTCCTGAAATTTCCAGAATCTGAGACCTTCTTTGAGGAATCCCTGTTGAATAATATTATGTGATATTTCTCATTACAAATGTATATTCGTGATGCATAACAAATTCCTCCAAAATGTAGCTGCTTAAAACAACAAGGATTTATTATCTCACAGTTTCTGAGGGTCAGAAATTCAGGTGCAACTTAATTTGTGTCCTCTGCCTCAGGATCTCCCACAAAGCTGCAATCAAGGTGTAGACCAGGTGCAGTCATCTCAAGGCTTGACTGGGAGAAATCAATCTGAGTTCACTCATGTGGATATTGGATTGTCTTACAAGAGCTACTCCTGTGCTCACTCACAGGGATGCCAACAATCTGAAGTCCTCAGTGTATTTGGTTGGAGGTATCAGTGCCTTGCCACATAGTCTCTTAAGTAAGTTTACTCAAAACAAGGCAGCTATCTTCCTCCAGATTGAAGCCTCCAGGGGAGAGTGAGCCAGATAGAATCCAGTCTTTCTGTAATCCAATCTCTGAATCAAAACCTTGCTATTTTTACTGTATTTTATTTGTTAGAAGAGAGTGTCACTAGGTCTAGCCCATATTGAAGGAGCGAGGACTATACAATGACATGAATCATCAGGAGTTATCTTAGGACAGACCCCCAGGTGAGAGATATATACACACATCATGCAGTATTCTTTCAAGGAGTCCCTGTGGGGAGGGAGAGTATATGTATTTTATAAATATAATATGTAATATATATGTGATATATAATATATATGTGATATATATTATATATATATGTGATACACACACACAAACATATATAACATTAGGCTGGAGTTCATACAGGAGGAGCATCCATTATATGACCTTCCTGCAATTACTAGAACCTAAAACCCTTTTGAGGCATTTTCTGTTGAATACAATCATATTTCCCATTACTTATGATTACTATTTATTTTCTTTAATGGCATAAAATACATGATTACTATTTCCCCTAAAACTTCTGTGTTAGTGGGCTGTGATATAGTTATCCCATTGGTGCCTCTGTCGAGACCAGTTTGCAAAGTCATAGAAAAAATTATATATTGATAATACCTCTTTTGACTTTATATATGCCTTAATAGCTAAAGTCAATAAACTCATTAGACTGTATTAATGTATTTTTTTTTACAAATTTGCTTATTTTATTGTTCTTTCATTTTTTTCTTCAGGGAGCAATCATGCTCTAATGGTGATATATAATTTGTCTAGTGAAGAAATGAATAAAGAGTGGAAAAATTAATGACCTTATTAAACTAAAAGTCTTTTTGTAGGACAGCCAACTGCAGCTAGGCTAACATGTATAGTATTTCTGTGTGTTTGTGTATAATTTATCTTTAATAGGCTTTAACCATTAGCTGTATGTCTTACATACATACATGTAATTTTTGTAACTTTACTAACTTTATATTTAGTACTCCAGGTTACTTCTACTTCAATTCAATAACAATATTCATGCTAATGTTTGATGGGTAACAAATCTGATAATTAACTGGATATTTCACAAAAATTGGTTCAGGAACAGGATTAATAAGTGGTTATACATATATATTTATAGTTTATTTCTAGTACATAAAAACAAGTATATTTTTTTGAAGCACAATGGATTGGATGAATGGCTTGTGATTGAAGTCACATTGAAGGGATCACCAATTCTGTGAATCTCCATAGATATAAAGTTATCTGTGATTATTGACATTAGAAAAGCTGATTACTCAAGATGTGCTTTAGTTTCTGCCTCTGTAAATTAAGGCTAATAACACTTCTTTCCTACCATCACTAATGGGTATTGAGAATTAATGAGTTAACATTTGCTGAGTTTTTTTGAACTCCTCAAAGGTATTATTAACATTTTAAACTTAGTCTCAAACTGCTTCACACATTCTTAGAAACAATTTTCCTAATTTGCTATAATAAAAAATAGCAACATTAGTTTTTTGAGGGAGAATATTTTCTGTAGCTTAGTTTTAATTACTGCAAGACAGCTTAGATTTGAAAAAAAAACAAAGTTGATAGTATACATGTGAGAGTTTTTTAATATTTGATACCATTACTTTTCATTTTGACAGAGTGTTAATTTATAACATATAGTCCCTAAAATTCCTCACCTACTGGTGGACTGAGCTGTTGTAGAATGTTGTTGTTGTTGTGTGTGTAGGCTCTTATACAGAGTTATTTTTAAAAGCCAGTGCTTACCCAGAATATCTCAGGCTTCCCACCAGTACTGCATCGAACTTGGAAACACTCTCGAATCTTCTCTTCTGTTTCTTTGGCTTGTTGCTACCACGGCTGTCTATTCAGTCCCTTGGTCTCATTGCCCAAGATCTGGTCTGAATAAAGGAGGGAAACTCTAGTGTCCTCAGAGACAGAGGTGAAAGATGGAGGGAGGAAAAAGGGCAGGTTGGGAAGTTGGATATAAAAGTAAATACACATGACTTTGCTCACTTTACCTCGCTCCGGCGGCTCTCATGTCTGGTCATTTTTTTTTAGATGTCTCTGGTCTGATTCTATTTTTTATACTACCTAGTGATCATGTTTCTCATCCCAAATCTCCCCTGTGGCTCTAGTTTCTGACATGAAAGTTACAAAATCAGGAGGAGTCTGAATCTAGACATTTATTTGATGTATTGTTATGTTTTATCTAAATCTCGTATGTAGGGAGGAATAAGGTCTTAGTATCTGTGTGAAGGGCATGTGAATGGGATTTGGGCAGAAGCTAGCCATCTTTCGTGTTACATCTGACTTAATTTATTGCTTTATTGTAGAGCACTTTATTGCAGATTGTCTCTATATTTGTTTAATATCCAATTTGAGATTCAAACATAAGCTCCATGAGACCTGAATCCATATTTTATTTCCTAATGAGTCGTTTGAAACTAGCTGAGGGCCTAGTAAATAATAGTTATCCAAGCATGTTTTCATGACTGGAGGAACATTTTACAAAATAACCACTTCTTTTTCAGTCAGTTTTCCCACCTCCCACTCCCCACTTTTCCACATCTATCTACATGCATACATATTGATACCACACCTACCACTCGCTAAAGAGTGTATCCCTCTCTCTCCCTTCTCCTTGCCTCTGACTCAGGCATAGGGGGAAATCATCATTTGCCCTAAGCTATGTGTAGCGAGTGGCATAGAAGCCTAAAATAAGGAGAACAGAAGAGCAGGGACCTAATGGGCAGCAATGGAACTTTACGGATGTGAGGAATCATGAGTTTTCTTACTTTTTCTCCATTTTCCTAGGGTAATTTATTTGTGTATTATTAATATTGTACTGAAAAACAATTCTCTGCTTACTTCCTATTCCTAAACTGAGTCCTGGGAATGTCATGTTAGTTCTTCCTCGACATGTTGCCACTTTTGCTTTTGTCTTGGAATTCTCACTACCATGACATACCATAGAACAGAAGTGCATTATAGCTTTTGTCAACAGAGTAAATGAAACACATAGCATACCATAATCCCTTAAGCATATTTATATGTAAGACTCTTAATACAAATGAGAAAAAGGAATCTTAAAAAGGGTCAGTCCATGCATTCACAAAAAAAATGTTAATAGTCATCGACTTTTCAGAGATAAAATAGAGGATTTTGTGGGAGGGTAAGATGATTGGGGAAATAATGCAACGCCAATTTGAAAAGGAGGAAAGACACTTAAGGTTGGTGTCTGGATCTCTCAGTATTTCCCAGCTCAAGTTTTACACCATGGCTGGCCAATAAAAGGGGTGCCAATTAACCAGAGGAATGCTGAAATCAGTGCTACTGTCTTAGAAGTCCTAATCAGCCACAAGATGTGGAGTCATCCCCTTTAATATTTAAACCACAGCAGTGTATCACAAAGCTGCACTTCTAGAACTAATAACTAGCTACATGTATAACCTGCTGTCTTCGTTTTATTAATCTCATAAGATACAACTACACATCTTATATGACTTTTGGACATCAGTTATTTTGTTAGAGCTAGTTTTTATTACAACTACAAGTGTGATAATAGTAACAAAAGGAATACATCAATATAGTATTGAAGTGTATTTCATGGGGCCTAACACTGGTTGAGTTAGTATTTCACCTGGTCAGTTCTATTTTGAGTTGAGTTAAATTTACGATGTCACTTAGGAAGGCAATCATTTCATGCAGTATTTTTTAAAAGAAAATATATTGTGAATGCAAAACCATTGATGAAATGTGGTACATATACACCGTGGAATACTATGCAGTGATAAAAAAGAAAGAAATCACGTCCTTTGTAGGTACACAGATGGAGCTGGAGGTCGTTATCCTTAACAAACTAATGCAGGAAGAGAAAACCAAATACTGCATGTTCTGTTATACGTGCAAGATAAATGACAACACATGGACTCATGGAATGGAACACACAGTGGAGCCTGTCAGTGGGTGGAGAGTGGGAGGAGAGAGCGAATCAGGAAAAACAACTAATGGGTACTAAGCTTAATATCTGGGTGATGAAATGATCTGTACAACAAACTCCCATGACGAAAGTTTGCCTGTGTAACAAACCTGCATATACACCCCTAAACTTAAAATAAATGTTAAATAAAAGAAAATGTCAATTGTGGAATTCTTTGGCTCATTATTATGGCCCATTTAATCACAGGCCAAATCAAAAGTTCTTTACTAAACACAAAACTTGCATTATACGATGTTTGGCTTAAATAATGTTCCCTAATACTAGCAAAAACTCAGCATCAGGTCCTCAACCATATTTGGGTAAGTAAGATATAAGCATAGTTTGTAAAATGGTACTTCTTTGTTTAATCATCTTTTAAAAATTTTAAGTGTTAAGATTGGCTTTACACCTAAACATTCACTTTGAGATATTCAAAGATTTTAATTTTTCTGCCTTAAGTAAAAAAAATGTGGCAGAAAACATTGAAGGGAATCAGCTAATGTGATATGGTGCTTTTAGAAAACTGTATTATTTGGCAATTGTTGCCTATTTCTGTCCTTATTTTCTGTGTTGCCTAACCAGGAAAGTGAAGTCTTAACAGCTCGGGCGATGTGGATTTGTGAGGGTATTTTCTGGGCTGTTGTGGCTGCTGCAGCTGCTGCTGGCTCATGAATCTTTCTAGCATTGCAGATACCTAGACTTGATCCTGCAGAGTAATTGAAGTGGTCAGATGCTTCTCCAGCTCTGGCTTATTATGAGCTTCTGTAAGACGATGTAGGAAGGCAACAATAACTTTCCAGACTACTTCTTCCTTGCCAGCTAAAAGCATGTGCCAGAATAGATTGTAGATGCATGAGAGTCTTTGTTATAGTGACAAATAGATCTTAAGGAAGGGCTATGAGTTGAGAATAATTGCTAATTGAATTGATATGTCATATCTTTTCCAAGTCATTCTTTTGTACCACATTAGTGGATGACTTAAGTAGCAGTGCTCTCAAAAAGAGTGCTTCTTTAGCCCCTCTATCCCTACAAATTTATGCCTCAATCCTTCTTTCAAGCCACTTGTTCAGTCTCATGCAAAGAAACTGTTTCAAAGGAAGCACTGATTTTTATTGGAAACAATGGAATCCAATTTCATTTAAAGTAAGGATATGTCTCATGTTAGCAGGGCTTTATCATTATTACTTTCAAAATTTATATTTCCTGAGATTATTTTGTGAATAAATTGTCATTCTTTTTGGGCTTAGCTATCATTATAAATACACATTCAATTTTTTCTTCAAGAAAATATTGGAGAGTAGAACTGTGATCGAGCTCATTAACACTGAATAATATTTACTAAAAGATTAATCAAAACATGGTTGGAAACATATAATGTTTTTAATTATAATGATAAATATAATTTAGAGACAAAATTATCATCATAACGATAGCATCTAAAAGTATAACAATTCCAGTAGAAATTCAGTTCATTATGAGCAAAACCACCACATTAGTTGCTTGACTGAGAATAGTCAAATGCTACTATCTGTTCATCTGTTCTTTGCCCACTGTCCTAACCTCATTGCTTATTCCGGTTTATGGTAGGAACTAAATAAACATCTGTTGTATAAATAGTGAATGATTTGTCATTATGCCGATCTTTGTAAGTAGCTGAGCAGATACTGCCTAAGTGACTAAACCTCATGTGCTTTATGGTTCTGTTTCCCTGGCTGGCTCTCCCTCTCAATAATTAGCGTTATTCTCTTCTCCAAACAACCCTAATGCCCTTAGGCCCAATGACCCAATGTCTGATTCACATCTATCGCAGCCAAGCCACATAGCATCAGTTTAGCTTATCTACTTCTCTATTGTTAGCCTCCTCAAATGTCTTTCTCTCTTTTTTCAGAGTATGTACTTATTTCTTCATCAGAGTCCTGGTGTATATCTGCGTGAAATTAAAATATTTCAGAGCAAGACCTAACATTTTCAGTTGCAGTGGTCCTTTTAGACAAGTCCTGGGATTGACATACCATGTACTGTGACACTTTCTTCACCATCCCTTAGTCATGACAAAAAGAAACATTTATATATACATATATATACACACACATATATATACACACATACATACATACATACATATTCACATATATTATATATTCATATATATATATAAAGTTTCTTAGAGGCAAGAAGAGAAGAAAATAGGAAAAAACCTTTATTTTCTCAATTGCATAGAATATAATCAGAATTTTGAACTACAATATTACTCCCAAATATATGTGACATTAAATTTTGCCCACTTCTTTTACTCCCTGATAGGTAGCTAACAAGAGACAAAATTCACTCTGAAAAGCAAAGAGGGTGGGGCATCTCACAAAACAAGAGATTAAACATTGTATAATTTCTTGTGGTTACTATGTAGTTCTAAATGGTAGATGGCTGTCTTATCCATTTGGACTGTTGTAACAAAATACTATAAACTGATGGATGGCTTACGAACAATAGAAAATTATTTCTCACAGTTTTGGAGGCTGGAAAAGTCTAAGATTAAGGTGCCAGCATATGTGGTGTCTGGTAAGAATCCACCTTTTTTTTTTCACAGATTGCTGTCTTTTCCCTGTAACCTCATCTAGAAGAAAAGATGAGGGAGCTCTCTGGGGCCTCTTTTATAAGGAAACCAATTCCACCCCCTAAAAGTCTTACCCCTCAAAAGTCTCACCTCCAAATACTATCACGCTGGGGTTTAGGACATAAACATTCAGTCTATGGCAATGCCCTTCTAATAATTAGATTTTAGATAATGAGATAATATAAATAATTAGATTTTTCTGATTTATACTCAAACTTCATTTTAACATTGACTTTTATTTTTTTAATTAGTGTAATAATTTACACACCAATTCTCTTTAGAAAATCAAGAATTAAACACATATATTTTTGTATGTGTGTTTATACATACACAAAATACATATATATTTTAAAATTGGTCATTTATATTATTAATATTTATATCAACATGTTAATATATGTTAATATTGTTAACAGAATATTTTATGTTACAAATACTATGTTTCATATGACAGGTATTCCATCATCTTTTACATGACAAAAACAATTATTTTCATGTAACACGTACCATGTTAAATGCTTCAAATTTATTATTTCACTTAATCTTTGACATGGGCATCTGATTTTTAGAGATTACTGAAAAAAGAAGAGCTGGTATCATTCCTACTGAAAGTATTCCAAAAAACTGAGGAGGAGGGACTCCTTCCTAACTCATTCTATGAGTGCAGCATCATCCTGATACCAATGCTTGGCAGAGATTCAACAAAAAAAGAAAACTTTAGGCCAATATCCTTGATGAACATCAATGAAAAAATCCCCAACGAAATACTGTCAAACTGAATCCAGCACCACATTGAACAGTTCATCCACCACAGTTAAGGGGGATTTATTCCTGGCATGAAAGTTTGGTTCAACATATGCAAATCAACAATGTGATTTATCACATAAGGAGAACTAAAGACAAAAACCATATGATTTTCCCAATACATGCATGAAAGCCTTTCAATGAAATTCAATATCAATTCATGTTAAAAACTCTCAACAAACTAGGTGTTGAAGGAACATATCTCAAAATAATAAGGGCCATATATGACAAACCCACAGCCAACATCATACTGAATGGGAAAAAGCTGGAAGCATTCCCATTGAAAACTGGCAGAAGAGAAGGACGCCCTCTCTCAACCATTCCTAGTCAACATAGTATTGGAAGTTCTATTCAGGGCAATCAGGCAAGAGAAAGAAATGGAGGGAGGACGTCAAACTGTCTCTCTTTCCAGACAACATGATGCTATATCTAGGAAAATTGATAGTTTCAGTACAAAAGCTTCTTAAGCTGATAAATAACTTCGGCAAAGTCTCAGGATACAAAATAAATGTGCAAAAATCACTAGCATTCTTATACACCAAAAAAAAAAAAAAAAAAAGTAAAGCCAAGAGCCAAAACAGGAACAATTCACAATTGACATAAAAAGAATAAAATACCTAGGAATACAGCTAACAAGGGAGGTAAAAGATCTCTACAAAGATAGCTACAAACCACTGCTCAAAGAAATCAGAGATGACATAAACAAGTGAAAAAACATTCCATATTCATAGACAGGAAGAATCAATATTGTTAAAATGGCCATACTGCCCAAAGCAACGTATGGATTAAATGCTATGGCTATTAAACTACCATTGGCATTCTTCACAGAACTAGGGAAAACTATTTTAAAAGTCATATGAAACCAAAAAAGAGCCCGAATAGCCAAGGCAATCCTGCACAAAAAGAACAAAGCTGGAGGCGTCACACTACCTGACTTCAAACTCCATTACAGGGCTACAGTAACCAAAACAGCATGTTACTGGCACAAAACCAGAAATGTAGACCAACAAAACAAAATTGAGAACCCAGAAATAAGATCGTACACCTACAACCATCTGATCATTGACAAAACTGACAAAAACAAGCAATGGGGAAAGGATTCCCTATTAAATAAATGGTACTGGGATAACTGGGTAGCCACATGCAGATGATTAAAACTGGACCCCTTCCTCACATCTTATACAAAAATTAACTCAAGATAGATTAAAGGCTTAAATGTAGAACCAAAAACTATAAAAACCGTGGGAGACAACCTAGGTAATACTATTCAGGACATAGGCAAGGGCAAAGATTTCATGATGAAGATGCCAAAAGCAATTGCAACAAAAGCAAAAATTGACAAATGAGATCTAATTAAACTAAAGAGCTTCTGCTTAGCAAAAAGAAACTATCAACAGAGACAACAGACAACCTACAGAATGGGAGAAAATTTTTGCAAACTATCTATCTGACAAAGGTCTAATATCCAGCATCTATAAGGGACTTAAATTTACAAAAACATTAAAAAGTGGGCAAAGGACATGAAAAGACACTTCTCAAAAGAAGACATACATGTGGCCAGCAAGCATATTAAAAAAAAGCTCAACATCACTGATCATTAGAGAAATGAAAATCAAAACGACAATGAGATACCATCTCATACCATTCAGAATGGCTATGATAAAAAAGTCAAAAATAACAGATGCTGTCAAGGTGGTGAAGAAAAAGGAATGCTTATAGACTGTTGGCGGGAGTGTAAATTAGCTCAACCATTGTGGAAGACAGTGTGGCAGTTCCTCAAAGAACTGAAGATAGAATTTGCCCCAGCAATGCCATTACTGGTTATATACCCAAAGGTATATAATTATATTGTAAAGACCCATGCACATCTATGTTTATTGCAGTATTGTTCAAAATAGTGAAGAATATGGAATCAACCTAAATGCCCATCAATGACAGATTGTATATGGAAAATGTTGTACATATACACCATGGAATACTATGCAGCCATAAAGAATGATACCATGTCTTTGCAGAGACAACGATGGAGCTGGAGGTCATTATCCTTAGGAAACTAACACATGAACAGAAAACCAAATACCACATGTTCTCACTTATAAGTGGGAGATAAATGATGAGAACGCATGGACACATAGGGTGGAACAGCACACCGTGGGGCCTATTGGAAGGCAGAGGGTGGGAGGAAGGGGAGGATCAGGAAAAATAACTAATGGATACTTAGCTTAATACTTGGGTGATGAAATAATGTGTACAACCACCCTCCATGACACAAGTTTACCTCTGTAACAAACCTGCTCATATACCCCTGAACTTAAAATAAAAGTTAGGAAAATAAAAATAAAAGTGGTTCTGGCAGAAAGACAGGCAGACTCTAAGCTAGTCCTAACCTAAGTAGAGGTTGGAATATATTAGGGTGGTGGTGTATATGAAAACTGAAAGAGCTGAACTCTATAATAAAGTACAAAGTTTTGGGCTCAAGTTGCCAGGGAAGAGAGTCCTGTTTCTGAATTTGACACTGAGAATCACCTTTCCCCAAATAGCTACGATAAGGGGCTCCATGTTAGCACTTCCCATAGCAACTGAGAAAGAAGAGTTCACCTATGCAACTGTTTTGGACTCCTCCTCCTCTGGCACAGCCTGGCTGACATGAGCAGTGCTTCACTACCTCACAGCCCAATTCGTGCATGGCTGATGAAATGTGCCTCAATCCAAGAACTACTTGTCCCCTGAAAAGACTTCCCATGTCTCATATCTGCAAAGTGTCAAGGAGAAGAATATCTTTAATGAGGATTGCCCAGATTGCCCAGAACAGGCTGACTAGAAGCCTGTTCACCGGAAAACACAGAAGCATATGCAGCTCAATCACTAAAATTAAGCCACTGCAGGGGGGCTAGGATTATTGGGAATGTCTGACTTCATCCAGCTCCAGAATTCTGGCTCTAGCTTTCCATGTCCTAGTTACAACTGGATTTCTGACAATTCTGACCCAGTCAGTTCACAAAATTAAACTTTTCAGATCTGGATTCTCTCCTCAATGCATCCATATACAGGACTGGGAGACCCATGGATGCATAATGGCTAAAAAGAGGAACTTTGACAAAAGATAAACTGGCTTTGTCATCTTGTGGCTAATGCTGGCAAGTAGAGATAAAAACAGCAGAGATATTTTTACACTGTACATAGAATGGAGTGATATAATCTTACTCCAAAATGTTAATAGACATGAATTTTAGGTGGTACTCAAGACCTGGCATAATTTTATTCCTCTATAACTAATGAAAGTCTCTCAATTCCTTGCTCTCTGGCCACCGTGAAACATTTTAAATTTTTAAACATGTTATATGCTGCATCAAAATTTCTTGAGACGTTAAATTTTGATTAGTTTTTCTTGATTATTTTTAAACTCACCAAGTTGTCAAGATTTTCTGTTCTCTTGCTTTGGGAGTCGCAAAAACAAAATTTGCAAGCCACTTGCTTTCTTCCATAGCCTGAGTTATTTAAAGGTTTTGTGCAAGGTGAATAGGGAGGGGAAGCATCTGTAAGGGTGAGGATTTGATGGCTGTTAGTGAGCTCTGCCAATGGAAGGGGCCCATGGCTGGCTTCCTTGTAAGGCCCCGTGGAGGATGTATAAAAAATTTAAGAATGCTGTAACTTGGGAGCCAGGATTCTTTTCCATGAAGTGTTCTCTATGCTTAAAAATGTACAGAATCAGCAGAGCAGCTGGACTTCAAGGTATGACAAAGGCTAGACTATACACATCTTTTTTGTGACTATAATGAACTGAACTGAAAAGGCTTTCCTAGTTAAGGTTCAGGTTAAGATCACTGCTGTCATGTGGCTGAGAGAAATGTGACGGGAAGCCAGGATAATAACAGAGATTGAATCTCCCATTGTCTTGCAGAATTGGAGTATTGGAATAATTTTTAATTTGCTTCAAGGGAAAATAGAAAGTAGTATTTCTTCCTCATCTGAATTTACAGCATAAGCTTGATATGCACATCACTTGCTACTTTCTACCTCAAAGCATGAATGAATCTTTATCTCTCTGGTTCTTATCTGTTAACTACTTTACGGCCTTCACTTAAAAGCCATTTTCTCAAGGAAAGTTTCTGTTACCCTCCTTTCCAGACTGAGTCAGTTCCCTCCATGATAATATTTACTGGCCTTCTGTATTTCTACTTTGTATCATTTATCATAATTTTATTTAAATAATCAATAGTTATTCATAATTTAATGTCTTTCTCACTCCTCCTTCTGCAACAATAATACAAGTTCTAGAGTATAAGAGCTTAGTCTTTGTCAATTATTGCCCTCTTTCCAAACACCTAGCATAAGTGGTATAACTATGTAGGGCAGGAACTCAATGTGTATTGATTGAATGAAAGAATAAATATAGAAGTGAATGGCCTAAAGTAAATTTGACTTGCAGATAAAGATATCTGCATGAAGTTATGTCTGAGTGATATTATTTGGGGATAGTAAGAAGAAAATGTCTAAGACAGATTGCAAGACACTTAGAAAATACTGGGATGGCACTGAGCACCAACCAATTTTCCACCAATGGTTCTTGAGAAGGCTGTCTCTCTCATAGACACTAGTCTCCTCAAGCCTGATAGACCCAGACTCCCTGACCACCTGTCACACACACACAAATACAGAACACACAGGCACACATGCATACACACATACTACTGCTACAACCATCTCAGAGGGTAGAGAGGGATAGTCACCTAAAGAACAGAAAGAAGGGCCAGGTGCGGTGGCTCACGCCTGTAATCCCAGCACTTTGGGAGGCGGAGACAGGTGGATCACGAGGTCAGGAGATTGAGACCAACCTGGCTAACACGATGAAACCCCGTCTCTACTAAAAATACAAAAAAAAATTAGCCGGGCGTAGTGGCGGTTGCCTGTAGTCCCAGCTACTTGGGAGGCTGAGGCAGGAGAAGGGTGTGAACCCAGGAGGCAGAACTTGCAGTGAGCTCAGGTCCCGCCACTGCACTCCAACCTGGGCAACAGAGCGAGAATCCATCTCAAAAAAAAAAAAAAAAAGAGGAAGAAGACATTATTTACAATAGCCTTGATCATTAACTGGTGATTATATTACTTACTTGTGTGACCCTCTTAAAAATATCTGTTTTATCTACTTAATTGTAAACTCATGATGGGATTGCATAGGGATGATGTAAAATGTAGACACTATGCCTATTTTATTCACTGCTAAATCTCCACTGGCTGCTATGTAGGTGACATCAATAAATACATGAATAGAAATTAAATACATTTGTTAATAAATGAATGGATATGGTAATAGATCTGGTTGGGTAAATTATTGCCAGCAGGGAAAACAATAAATGAGAAATATACAGTAAGCAACTTAAGGAAAAGATGCTTTTAAGTCAAGAGTAGCAGTTGGTAGCAAATTGGTAACTTGATATGAGTTATATAAATGTCACATTTTTTGGCTAAGTTATTACTACTTTGAAAGAAAATGTACTTTTAAAGTATTTTTGTATTCTTAAATTTAGCATTGTGTCTAACACATGAAAGTGAGTTAATATTGTTTGGAATCAATATACCAAGGGATGGTATAATTTAGTCCTTTTAGAGTCAGGTTTGGCAAAAACGGTGAGACAGCTTCTTACCACACCACATGCAAACCCTGAGACTGTGTTTTCCCTTCTTCTTTTCTCTCCAGTGCAGTTTTTATTCTCCACTCTTTCTGATGCCTTCAGGGTTTCTTTCACAGGCACATCCAGAACAAGCCATTGGTGTTACCATGGCAACAACTAAACTCTAGATTTGATGCTCGATCTTTCCTACTTTTATTTTCCTCTTCAGAAAGTACTTTCTCTCTGCCCTAGATCACTGCCATTCAAATAGGCCCAATTTCAAAGAGAAACAGAAAAAAATAGGTAATCAGTAAATTGTAATAAGGGTAATCAGTAAGTTCGACTAACCCCTGTGAATCAGAAAAACAAGACAAAATAATTGAAATCTCTAACAACTTTAGATAAATTGTCTTTTTCCCCTGAACATTGTTTAGAAATTGTTCTAAAGTTGTTATCTAACAGCTTAAGACCAATTGTTTCCCCCCCACCCAAGCATTTTATGTGGGGTGTGTGTGTGTGTGTGTGTGTGTGTGTGTGTGTTTGTGTAGATCCAAGGGAATAAAAATACTAAGGGTTAATGTCAGACAGTTGGAAAAAAAACTCAAGGGTCATCAAGGCAAGGATAAATCCCTCAGAGAATTAGCAAAGCAGAGCCTTCCCAGACTAAGCCCAACTCAGCTGCCTCCCATCCCTCTAACAATTCCCTTCCGCACTTGGGTATTTCCAAACAGCTGAGGTCGGCTTTTTACTTTTATAGCTAAAATAACAAATGGCAGGAATAGATCTTCATATTTGATGTTAGTCCCAACTAGATTTTATCCTCTGGGGGAGCAGAAACTGGGCTGTCTATATTTCATGAAACTCTTCATCATTGATGGTGAAAATTGGATTTGAGTCAAGCTCCTGCCTAAAAATTCATTTAGTGGTGGTAATAACAAATAGGTATTTGACAACTTATTTCTTCTCATCCTCAGCCCAATAAGTGAAAAAAAGGACAGCAGCTCCATGATGGTGGTCTCCTGAAATTGGCAGACCCTTTATTCCATAGATACTGAAACCTGGGCACCTCTTTGAGGACCAAAGGATTCACACAGGGAGGGACGTTCTCTTGCACTATTATGGCTCTTTGACATTGTCTATATTTTTGGCATTGTTTGCCATGATGAAGAACTAGCAAACAAAGAAAAGTGACCCTAAAATGCTCAAATCAATCTCCTTACAAATGCTTATGCTTGGCAAGCCCTTGTGCCATGGCTTAATTTAGAAGAAATAAATAAATGAGATCAAAATCTTATTAATTAGTTTCTCATCATCTAGAATAAACTATGTATCATAAGAGAAAAGATACATTTTTGTGGAAGCAAAATGTATATATCCCTTTACCTGGAGCAAAAACAGAGAAGTACATATGGAAACCCTGAGGCAAGAAAGGGTTTCCATTGCTTAAGAGTCTAAAAGAATCATCATCTGGATCTAGAGTGTGCCAAGGGACGGAGCAAGTGGTATGTTATGAGACTGTAGAGCTGACAGGGGATTTCTGCCTTTGCCATGTCATCTACCTCTCCTTCCTTTGCTTAGATAGCCTCTCTCACTTTTCAGACACACTCAAACAAACTTGGACAGCTTGAGCCCTCTATGACATGGCTTAAAGCTGTAAAAACAAGACAATGTTTTAAAAGTGGTCTTAATTCCCTGCAAAATATGTTGCTAACATATAATGCCGGGTAATACATGATTTTAAGTAGTATGAGAAAAACTGATTGCACCTCTCTCACTCACATGAAACATGGAAAATTCTGATTCAACATATAAGATAAAATCTAAAATTTATGTGGTAGAGTCTACGTCATTTGTCCATATTGAGAAGATGAGTGCTCTGTCTTTGTTTTATTAGCCATCCTTGCCCTAGAATGAGTAAAAGAGTCAAGAGCAGACCTTACTATGAGGAAGAAGAAGGGAGAGAAAAAGAGTATATCTCTCTGAAGTATTTCAGCAGAAAATAACAAATATTACTGGAAAGAGTTGATGTGAAACCTGTGTACAATTTTAGGTAGAGCCAGTTCTTGCTTGACCTAATTCCTTCACAGCATGGCCAGGGGTCCTAATGAAATATCACATACAGTTGTCCAGTTTTCCTTTGGATTTTGATTTATATCAATGCTGAGGATGATTATCATCCCATGAAGTGCTGATAGCAGCAGTTAGATTCAAAGATATAATCATCTCTATCTGATAAAATCTCTATAGTCAAATATTTACCACTAATGACCTACAACTGACTATAAAAAATACACAGAAAAAAAACAAAATAATTTTTAAAATGCATATTAGTATAGTAATACTTACTGGTTTTGTTGAGAAATTTGAGGTACATATTTTGTTTCATCCCCAGATCTAGTCAATTAGTTCAGCTGCTTTGAACATATAGTTAACCCAAAGTAATATTTAACTTTTTTAATGTATACTGAACAAACTTTTATTCGTGGATGGGCATAGTGATGTAATGCCTATTATAAAGCTATGAGAAAAGCAAATGTGAGACCTGGAGCTGAAAAACTACAAGCTCATCAGCACAAAAGTGGGAATCCTCAGTGGCCAAGCGGGTGAATAGCTATCTTCATATGTGCAAGGCAGTTTTATGGCATCACAATGAAACTGGAATTTTGTGCATAAATATAATCATATATTTAGTTACTAATTTATATGAAGAAACCAGTTGCTCTAAGTTAAAGAAGATAAGGAAATGAACATATGCTATGATACACATTTCAAAAATAAAACAGATGTTTTTAATACAGGAGGACAATAGAAATTTACTGATCGTGTTGAGTAGCTGAGTTAGATAGATTCTTTAAAGAGAGAAAACATAATAACATTTTCAATATACCAGAGGCCTTAAAAAAATCAATGTTTTTCTTTATAGTTCAATTCACAGGAGATGTAAAGGCATCAGTACTTTTCTTAGGGCATTGTGATTACCCTTACACAATAATCCAAAGACGAATTCATGAAAAATAAGCATAACTGATCTTGCAATCACATGGTACAACCTTGTATTTTCTTTTTCTTTATTTCTTTTCCTTTCTTTCTTTTTTTCTTTTTTTTTTTTTGAGATGGAGTCTCACTCTGTCGCCCAGGCTGGAATGCAATCACTGCAACCTCTGCCTCCCAGGTCCAAGCGACCTGCCTCAGCGCCCTCCATCACACCTGGCTAATTTTTGTGTTTTTAGTAGAGATGGGGTTTCACCATGTGGGCCAGGCTAGTCTAAAACTCCTGACCTAAGGTGATCCACTTGTCTTGGCCTCCCCAAGTGCTGGGATTACAAGTGTGAGCCATCGCGCCTGGCCTAACCTTGTATTTTCTTGTTTTTTTTTTTTTTTTTTTTCTTTCTTTAAAGGTTTCTTTTCCATTCCTTAAAGTTCACAGGATATAATATGACTAGTTCCCTTTATATTTCTGACAGTTTATTGTTAGAGATTTATGAATGTGCTTATATGATTATAAGAATACTAATTAAAGTCCCATACCAGAATAAAGAGGAATCTAAACAACTAACTTCTGCCATTAAAGACTAAAGATGATAGAGGTCACCTTAAGCAAGATTTTGGAAAAGGCGAAGGTAAACTTTCTTCATTTGTGCTACTCTTCCATTTTCAATACCACTTTTAGACTTGGGGAAGGAGATACCTTGCCCTAGACCCCATGCTTGAGAGCAGTGATCCTCAACATATCTATGATCAAATACGAAATTTGCATTTCTAATTCTTTGAGGTTAAATATTTTCATAAAATGTAATGATATTATGGCCATTCCAAAGTGCAATAAAAGTCTTTCAATGCTTATTCTCAATATCTACACTTTCCTTTTGACAGACGGTTCCCAAGGGCATGTTCACTGACATCAAGGTGCAGAACTTACTTTAAGTAGCACTACGTATGAGGGCTGTACATCTCACAAACAAAACAGAAAGACAATAACTTTAGTAAAAAGTAAATTGACACTTTTGTCATTAGGTCTGGCAGTCAGTGCAGGCACCATACAACTCCTAATTCTAAACATCTACTCTCAGGATGGATACCATTCAAGCCCAAGGAAAACCAATGCTTCTTTTCATCTATGGACTCAAGTCCCAGAAAGCGGAGAAGTGAGTGTACCAAGTACAACAAACGTTTGAGCATTGTTCTGCTGCCAATATTGAAGACAGCCACTGCTTTGAAGTGTGGGGAGGAGGTAAGCAAAGGTAGCATTTTCCTAAGAGAAAAAAAATTAGCTTTTCAAATATTTCTTCTTTGTCAGCATGACTATAATAGGTTCCTGCATAATAAAACATTATTTCCCAGTAATGCCAGACATTAGTTTTTTTCTTTCTCTTTTTGTTCTGATACATGGTTCCCAGAGATATGTGATATTGTGGCATAGGTCATATGAGGAACATAGGACAAAATTAAACAATTAAAATTTCTTTTAAACAAATTTGCATATTCATATATACATATCAATCACATATGTAAGAGAAAGTATTAAGAAAATTATATATGTTAACAATTAGATGAATGTTTATTGCTAAGATAATAACAAATTATATTTTAAAGAAAAAATATCAGCTTTATAAATACTATTAATATAAGATTTTAAAAATTAACTTTTTATTTTTGAAAAGTTTTATATTTACAAAAAATGTTGAGAATACACAGAATTTCCATATGCTCTATACTCAGCTTCCCCAATTAACACCTAACATTAGCATGGTATATTTGCAATAATTAGTAAACCAGTATTGAATCATTATTATTAACTATAGTGCACACAGTATTCAGAATTGCTTAGTTTTTTCCTAGTTATTTTTTTCTTTTCTAGACCACAACTACTACATTTAATAGTTGTGTCTCCTTGGGCACCTCTTGGCTCTTACCATTTCTAAGGCTTTTCTTCTTTTTTATGACTTTCATGGTTTTGAGGATTATTGGTCACATGCTGTATAAAATGTCCTTCATTCTGAATTTTTTTAAAATGACCGCATGGGTTTTATGGATTAGGGGGAGGAAGATCTCAGAGATGAGGTACCATTCTTATTACATCATATTAAGAATACGTGACTTATCACTATTAAACTTGACTACCTGGCTTGAGGTAGTGTTTGTCAGATTTGTCCACTGTAAAGTTACCTCTTTCTTCCATTCCCATATTATACTTTTTAGAAGGAAGTAACTATGTGGAGCCTGCACTTAAGGAGTCAGGAATTACACTCCACCATTTTGAAGGTGGAATATCTAAATTATTTAGAATTCTTCTGCATAGATTTGTCTGTTCTTCATTTATTTGTGTATTCAATTGTTATCTATATTATATGGATTATATATATATATTATATATATAATATTTTATATATAATATATATATAAAATATTAATTTTATACTTTGTAGTATAATCTAATATTTATTTAATTTTTGCCTTTTGCTAAATGGTTTCAGCTTTGGCCATTGGTAGCTCTTTCAGTTAGTTTCTATACCCCTTTGACATAGCCTCATTATATTTTTTTAAATTTCTGCTTTTGTTTGTTTGTGTTTGTGTTTTGTTTTGTTTTACCACTTGCTTACTTCCTGACACTAAAAAAAATGCTCCAAAGGTTGTATATAATGGACTTTTCCAAAGAACCCTAGTTTTTAAAATTTGAGAATAGTATTAGAAACCAAGTACCGAAGAAAAAAAAAGAGACCCAGAATTGGATGCTATGTGTGCCCATTGTCATGGGGCTGTGATATATACGTGTATATATGAACTCACTTATATACATGTATCTACAATATTTCTATGTGTAGCCATCTTTATCTGTATTAGGCCAAACATGGAGTTCATACTGATTATCACATGGATCATTTTAAACTCCTTCCCTTACTTATCTATAACCCTCATCTCCAACAGTGAGAAACCTGGCTCCTGGGGTTTACCAAATATTTACCTAACTGTTCAACTCCAGTATAAACATACAGCACTACAAGAATTGCTCATACATATTCCAGTGAGAATCAACTTTATCAACTAAAGTGCAATGCCTATGTACACTTCTTTTTTTGTCCTTTGTCTTCTATACTCCATTTCCAAACTTTTTTGCGTCAGCATGTCTTTCTCACCCTCTTTAGTGAATGCTTTTCATATATTCTTAATAAAGTTAGATAATTTTGTTACACATTGCTTTCTGTCCTGAGATCTTCTGACCTCCTACATGTTTTTAAATTTACATACACTAAGGTTAACTGTTTGTGGAATAAAGCTCTATGAATTTTGACACTTGCATTGTGTCTTGAATTCATCATTACAGTCTCATGTAGAATAGTTTCACAACCCACAGTATCTCTTGTGTTTCACCTATTAAACCCTCTGCCCCTTCCCATGACAAGCTCCTGAAAACCACTGATCTTTTTAATATCACCTCAATTTTGCTTTTTGAGAATGCTGTAAATTAGAATCATACAATTTCCAGCCTTTACCAACTCTCTTCTTTCACTAGCAATCTTCACTTAAGATTCATCCATGTATTTTCATAGCATGACATTTCATATCTTTTTTTTTTACTGAATAATATTCACTTGTGTGGATTTATTAAGTGTGTTTATTTACCTACTGAAGATCATCTTAGTTACTTCCCTTTTTTGGTAATTAAAATAAAATTACTATAAACATTTGCTCATAGTTTGGAGATGATACAAAATTTGAATAAAGGGGAAGCAAAAGGTTAAAGCTATAAGGAACACAGAAAAGAGAAAAAGAAAGAAGTCTAAGAAGCTGAGTAGATTGTTCAGAAGCTTCTAGGCGTTGAGAATACAGATGTTTGAGTTGAAGTCTTGTCATACTAGAGGAGATATTATAACAGTTCAGATTTCCATCAAAACCTCAGATTCCATTTTAGGAATAAAGACCATGCCTCAAGATGAAGGAATTTGCCCTAGAACTAAATGCAAAGCCAAAATAAACAGACCCAAGCAAAGTGTAAAACAAAGTCTTCGTGTGATAACAGCAAACACCAGTAATTTAACTGCCTACTAGAAAAACAATAATTTTCCATGGATATTTTTTAAAAAATCAGAATACTTAAAATGTAACTTTGCAATGTCCAGTATAGAATAAAAAATACTGTATATAAGCAGAAAAATAAACACATAAACAAGAGGGTTAAGAATAAGAATAAAAGAAAAACAAATGACACAGATGTTGGAATTATCAGAAAGATGCTATATTAACTATTTAAATATGTTTATGTTTCTACAGTTAAAGGAGTATATAAAAAAGCATATGGAATGTTTTAGAAAAGCTATAGAACCTCTAAAATAATGAAAGGGAAACAGAAATGAAAAACACAATACTTGAAATAAAAATTGTTCAGTTGGTGAGCTTGACAGAAGAGACACAGTAGAAAAGGCTATATAGAAATTATACAAACTAAAGCCACACAAAATATTGAAATAAAATATTTTTATTCCTTCTAGAATTTACAAATGATTATCAAAATTATTTTGTCAGTTGAGTGCTTAGAGACTAATGTCTGATTTGAGGCATAATTGAACTATATAAATTCAATGAGGATTGAAACTTAAGAAATTATTTGTTCTTCTAGCTATAAGTTGTAAATGCCAAATATAAAATACAATATTACAAAAAAATCATAAAACTTTTTATAATATAGTGTTTTATTAAGTCAATCCTAAAATTTCATTATTCTGAAAGCTACTTTTGGCTGTAAGATTTAGGTTTATTGTTTGGCTCACTGGTTGTTAAATTTCAGTACTATGGAAGGGAAACTTTTAAAAATGAATTGTAGAAAGTGGATTCTGACATTTACGCGTGATTTGTGTAGACAAACGTGTAGTGGAGGAAGTAGGAAAAAGGTTCTTCCTGCTGGGAATTCACTTGCTGTGGAATTTTATAATAAGTTTCTGGCCAGTCTTCTTCACAAAATAAGCAATGCATGCAAATCCAAGATTTTGAATATCATGTACTCGCTACCTAAATTTTAAAAGATGCTGGATAATTTTTAATAACAAAATAACCTAATTCTATTTAAACATAAAATTTATCTTGTAGTCTTCTAAGCATAGAAGTTCATTGTGAGATATGAATCTAAACATGAATTATGAATGCTTGAAAATCAGAGATATGGAGATTACAATAAAATGAAGCAACTTTTATTTTAATGGCTGGGAGTAGTCCTCCAAAGATGTTCACATCTTATTCCCTGGAATCTGGGAATATGCTAGATTACATGACAATGGGAAATTAAGATTTCAGGTGGAGTTAGGCTACTAATCAACTGATTTCATCCTGGATTATTTTAGTGGGCCCCAGTGTAAACACAAGTGTTCTTATAAGTGGAAGAGGAAGGCAGAAGGGTCAGAGAAAGATCTAAAGATGCTATGCTGCTGGTGTTGCAAATGGAAGAAGGGGCCACAAATCAAGGGATGCAGACAGCCTTTAGAAGTGGGAAATAACAAGGAAACAATTCTCCCCTAGAACCTGCAAGGGAATTCAGCTCTTCTGACACTTTGATTTTAGCCTACCAAGACCCATTTTGGATTTCTGACCTCTAGAACTGTAAGATAACAAATTTTAGTTGTTTTAAGCCATTAAATTTGTGGTACTCGGTTAAAGCAACAATATGGAACTAACATACTGAGTTCGCATGTTGACTAAAGTAACCCCAACTTTAAAAAAAATTCAAATTTTTAAGAGCTTATTTTTTTTCCAAATTAACAAGTGAATTAAAGTAAGACTGTTTCACAGAACAGAACATGATGGCATTGTTTTATCTGGGATTACAAGCATAATAAAAATTTAAATGGTGAACATGTATGACACATTTTAAAGAAAGAAAACATCACTGTAAACATTTCTGGTATGTTGAAAAGAATATGAATCATGCCAAAAAATTTTTGTTTAGTTACAGTTTTACATAAACTACACAAAACTATATTAATCACTAATCAAACACAAATGTAAAATCAATGGATACTTTAATATTTTGTACCTAGTAGGTGAGTAATATATTACAACTAACTAGGCAAAAAATTTCCATCTATAACTAATATTTTCAAATGTTTCTACTACATATAAATTGTACTCATCAACTAATGGACCATATGATAATTTGACAAAACTCTGTAAAAACACTGTGCTAAAATCAAAGCTTTTATTTTAAAAATTTCCCCATTCGGCTTTATTCAGAAAATGTCATTTTTATTTCCAATTTTGTAGTTTAATGAGAAATTTTCTTTAATCATTGAAATATATCTTTCCTATATAATTAAGATATTCCATGAAATACCTAAAATATTTAATTTTTATAAATTACACTATTTTAATTGAAGTAGGATTTTGTCAGTATTAAAAATAAGACAAATAATTTAAAAATTTAAACTATTGCTGATGACTCAAAGTAATACAGATGTATCTGAAACTTTATGCTGAATCTCTTTTCCTTTTTTACCCACATTGAACCAGTGCAGAAGTACTTTGGGTTGCATTTTGAAATAATGAGTTGTAAGATTAATTTATTAAAGATTTTGTGGAGTGATTAGGGAAGAAATGACATTACAACGCAAAGCATTTAGCAATTCACTGCAAAAATCCTCATTTTGTTTTCTCTCCATGCTTCCAGCCATCTCTTCTTTCCTTCTAACTCTTTTCCTCTATAGTTTTCTCTGCAGTTTTCACATTGGATTCTTTATGTACATTACCCTACTAGGTAAATAAAAGATAACTGGGTTCCCATTCTGTTTAGAAAATAGAAGCTATGGCTGGGCGCATTGGCTCATGCCTGTAATCCCAGCACTTTGGGAGGCCGAGGCTGGTGGATCACAAGGTCAGCAGATCGAGACCATCCTGGCTAACATGGTGAAACCCCGTCTCTACTAAAAATACAAAAAATTAGCTGGCCTGTAGTCCCAGCTACTCAGGAGGCTGAGGCAGGCAAATGGCGTGAACCCAGGAGGCGGAGCTTGCAGTGAGCCGAGATCGTGCCACTGCACTCCAGCCTGGGCGACAAAGCGAGACTCCATCTCAAAAAAAAAAAAAAAAAAAAGAAGAAGAAGAAGAAACTAGAAGCTATTTAAAAATAAGACATATATTCTCCCTCAGTAAATATTTTGTTCATTTCTGGTCACAACAGGATACTTTGAAATCAGCCAGCTTTGAAAGCTATAATATTGTGAAAATAAACATCTTTTCCTGTCTACAGAGAATTAGTTACACGCAAATCCAGAATTAAGTGGAATTAATACATGCTTTCCTATGTATATGCTATGCTATATACTGAGGCGAAAATGGAGTGTGATTCCTAATGCTGTTGTTAAGGGTTCTATGGCTTTTTGAAAGCCACTTGATCACTTAAGCCTCAGTTTTATCAGCTTTAAAATGAAGGGGCTGACCTAGTTGGTCTCTAGGGCAGTTTACTGCCAGGAGACTGTCATACTTAGACTATGCAGCCTAATCCTTGCCATCGAGGCATTTTTCCTTCACGCTGGGAAAGCAAATGCCAGAAAGTAGCACATGATGAAGTGTAACACCTACAAGAGCAACATTTGAATTAGGTGTTATAGCAGATATTTGGAAAACTAAACTTAACCTCAACTTGAATGATAAGCTTGAAGCATTAAATACCCCTTAGGCAAAAGAGAAGAATGAAGTCAGCATAAGCATGTCATTGTGAAAGGATTGTGTTCAAGTTGGCTTGTCTAAAGCACAGTCCACACCATGAAGCTGTGAAGTACGAGTTTTGACTGGCATGGCAGAGCCGGAATTTGTCAGGTATGAAATAAGAGCAGAGAAATCTAGATTTACTTCCATAGCCAGTAGGAAGCTACTGAAAATTGTTCAAGAAAGGAATAATATGAAAACAATAAAGAAAGCCTGACAATAACATACAGATCTAAATTTGTAGGAGAGAAGAAAAGGAGGAAGAAAATGGAAGTGAAGAAATAAACAGTTAAACAAAAATTTTGTTACAGGTCTGGTGAACGTAAAACATTGTATTATACATAGCAGGAGGTGCCAGTACAGTATACCTGTGGAGATATCAGCATACCTGTAGAGTATCAGTATAACTGTAGAGATACCTGTAGAGACACTCTAAATTTGAAATAATAAGATTCACAATTAAAATGGGGACAGAGATAATGAAAAGAAAGAGATAAATGTAAGGCATGTTTTGAAGTGAATTCTAAAGTTTGTATGATGCCTTGATTGAATAAGATGGAAGAGCAATGAAAGATGACAAGGATGTGTGAAACTATGACTGGTGAAATGATGGTGGTAATAAGGATGGAAAGGAGCTCTGGAGAGGGAAGCATTTTTGGAGAGAAGGTAATGAATACATTTTTATATTTTGGGAAAGGCAGAATTATAGGAAAATACCAAAAGTACATCTGAAATTACTGACTCAAAAATATATTGTGAAATATTTTATTCATTTATGTCTATTCATTTTTTTATATCATGAAGATTATTTCACTTATAAACTTTAATAATACTCCTTAAAACATTTCTAACAATTTCTAGTAATATGTACACTTATACACACATAGCACATGCACGCACATACACACATACACACAGACACACACTAAGGTCAACATCCAAGTCATAAAAAAAGAATAATTATTTTGCATAAATTGCTAATTACAATTACTTCCTGTTGCAAACCCAAATCTACTACTAGAGCCAAAATAATCTTGTCAGCATAAATACAGGTTTTGAGAAGAGTACAGGTGAAGAAAAACAAAAATGAAAAACTTAAGAAGAAATCTAGCTCTTATGTTTAATTTGCAATGATAAAGTCATCTCTGATACTTTTCTCTTGAATTTTAAGCCTTGAGTATTTAAATTCACATTTCATCAACTCTAGAATAAAATAACTGACAATATTGTATTCAGAAATAGGTAGTTATTCATGGATTTTATAATTAGAATTTCTACCTAATTTCAGTCTCTTACCTGCATCAGAATTTGATCTTCAGAGAGGGTATTTTGTGAAATTTGCAACATCCAAACTCATTCTCTTTATAACACTCATCCACATTATAACATTCCACATGCCTTTCATTTGCTCTAGGCAGGCAGCCTCTTTAACTGTCACTTGGAAGAATTCCTTAATCATCATAAGGCCCATTATTTGTATGGAGTCGGGCAGCCCCAAGGGAAAGGACCTAAAGTTACTCATGCTGGGGAGAATCATTGCATGGAGACAGGTTTGATTCAAGATTGTATGAAAAAAGTCAAAGAAGAGTCCATGAAACTTCTGAAAGAATATTGCTGTAAGTGATAAAGAAAAATGATAGTAGAAAATGAAGACGGTTCCAGGGGCAGAGTGAATGATGCCTCTTTGTACTGAGTGAAGTTGTGACTAATAATGCTGGCCTAGTTCTCTCATTCCTCACTTTGACAAGAATGTCAAAATGCTTCTGATGGGCTAGAGAGAGACCCCAACGCAGGAGATTGGGGGCAAATGGAGAGGAGATCGTGATGGCAGAGAGAACAGAGCTACGCCCTCTGCGTAGGCTCTATCAGCCAAAGTATGTGAACTGTAGGAAGGATTATCATCAGTCTTGGCAATGGCCTTTGGGTAATTGCCTGTAGGAAATCATCAAGGTTCATGGAGAAATTAATGGAGCAGTAGTAGATAACAGAGAAGAGCCACAGGAGAAGTGCTGGAATAAAGGGTCTGTGGAAACACAGCCCACTTTCTGTATTTACAAAGTCCTAACAAGAGAAATGAATTTCTATGCTTGGCCAATGGGTGACTTTAAGTGTCTCTAAGAATAACCTATTGAAGTGACTTTAAGCCTGAATGAGGGCTGAGCTAATGTTTCTTAATTTTTGCTCCCCTTGCTTAATGATTTAAAACTGTTTTGCATATTTTATCTGCTCTGTTTATATCAGGAAAACAACTATCACCTCTACATTTATGTCTAAAAACATTCATACCCCTAGAAAACCTGTCTTTACTTTTTATTAACTAGAAAGACACCAATTTACACTTTGTACTGAAGTTATAGTGGTATAACTATAAAATAATGAAATCGGGCTTATTAAGTCACATAAAGATATTTATCTTATTCCTTTAGAGTATTTGCATGCAACTAGCAGACATTTTTTGAGTTAGGTCTGATACTTGTAATACCTTTCTGTTTAATGTCAACCATAGTTCATGTTAGTCTTATATGTGCATTTCTATTGCACAAAGATATTTTCAGCCCAAAGTTCAGTTTAACTATCAGGACTATAAGTTATAAATGCACACTGGTGAAGCTTTTATTTTGAATAAAAATGCTAGCTTAAGGCAATCAAACATTAATCATTGAAATAAAACTTTCATTAATTGATATAGTACTAAATGTAATATTTAAGATAAGCTTAAGAAATCTTCATTTGCTATTATTCTTAGTTATATTTCCTGCAAAATTAAACTTCTTCAGTAATTATTGTAGCTATGAGGTGGATGTAGTTCTTATTATGTAAAGCTGAATTTTCAGACTATGTGAATAAATTTGGGAGGCTATAACAAACAAAGATGATTTCTGTGTATTATTTCTTATTCAAATTTTGAAACACTTTCTTTCCTAAAAGCAAGAAATCACATGCAAAAAAAAAAAATTCTCTGTTCTCCCACTGTGGCAACAGATAAAAGTGTGTCTTAAAATAAAACTGAAACTCATAGCTTGAGGAGAAAACCGACTCTTTCTCTAAATACAGACACACACATACACACACACACATCCCGCAAAATAATGGGTTTTTTGGAGCAGTATAATCTGTTCTACTTACAATCATTTTAATTTCAAGAGAGACCTCTCCAACTAGTTCTGGCAAAAGAAAAGGGAAGATTTATTTTTTAAAATAAAGATAGACAATTGTACAGTTACCAAATGATAAGAGACATAGTCTTATAGGGACTGAAACTAAGAACTAGAAAAACAAGGGTTCTCTTGTCATCTCTTAGGGGCTGCATGATCTCCCTAATCTCAGCATGTTTGACTCTTGCTCTTGCCTTTCCTTACTGCTGACTTATTTTCCTACTCTGTAATAACATCTGCTTGCAGGTGGCTTTGGCTTCCTAGCACACCAGCCTCACCCCTGACTGCTTCATACATTTTCTGTTTTTTTCTCCAAGGTGTGACCTCATAAATTAACTGTGTCAAAACCCCAAGATAACTGACATTTACCTCTGTTTTCTCAATTCAAATTCCCAATAAAGCAATCTAGGTGATTTATCTTTTTTTTTTTTTTAAAGCTGTAGCATAGAAGATTTCTCCTGGCCCAATCACTTGAGGTGAGTTGAGGTAACATTGAGCTCTGTAACCTGACAACACCTCAGCCAGGACAGTAGGTGGGATTTCTCTGAAAAGGGAGTGGACAGAACTGGCACCCAATAATAAAACATAGGTATGAAAGGAAAATAAACTGAGTCAGGCAAACCTGTCTCCCATTTCATTCCCAAATAAGATAGCTATACTTAAAAAATAACAACAACAACAACAACAACAACAAAACACTACATATTTCCCTCACAATTTGCCCATTAGGAAATTCCATGTGAGGGTCAAGATCTTTACCCTAAACCAGTTCTGTTGAATTTCACCCCGGCAATGTAAATTGATACCTTATCTTCACAGGTATGGAAAAAAGGTCGGAACTCATAGTCGTCCCTCTGATCACCTGAGACAGATGCCTATCTGATTGCTTCCTCTGCCCTACATTTATTTTATCATATGTGAAAATGCAGATTCACTGAGCCAGATGAATGCATAAGTGACTATTTCTCTATCTTTCCCTCACACATGAATGGCTGATCAGAGACTCAAAAGAATGCAACCGTTTGCCTCATCTACCTACACCTTTTAAAAATTTCTTGCTCTGTCCCCAGTATTAACCCTTTCCCCTTTAAATATTGAAGCCCTCAAAATCATCATTGGAGAAAGGTACGGGCCTGTTTCCCGCATGTGCCTCCTTAACCTTTGCAAAATAAATTTTTTAATTGATTGACAACTGTCTGATACTTTTTTTGGTTTACATAGGATAAAAAATTGTTACAGACTTATCTGTTGCACCATTTTCCTAGTCATTGATGAAAGAAAGATGATGTAGTAGGTAAAGCACTTGATTTAAAGACATGCAGATCTCATGTATCTGGGGCTGAATTCTTTATTTATAAATTTATAAATTAAAATAACAGTACTGCCTCAGTGATATATAATATGTAAAAATCTTAATATGGTCTTGGATCTACTCTAAATACTCAACAATGCAAAGTAATTTTCTACTTTTCCTTTCTATTTACTGAAGTGTAGATCTCTAAATCATGGTGAACAACTTTGGCAACTACCAATATTTTATGTCTTAAGAAAACTACAGTGAACTTTAATTAAAAAAAAAATCTGCCTGTGAGTACTTTTTAAATATTTTGGCTAACATTTTAAATACAGCTATACCATGTCTATATTCTCTTTATTTTAAAAAAAATTCTACAGGCTTAGTATCTTAATATGTTCCATTTTCAAATAAATTTGTATCAATATTTTCTTAAACTCATCATATGTACCCTTTACAACAACTCTGGGAGCAAAACAGCAATATTGTCACATCAAAAATGAGCTCCATTTAAATAAATGACCCAAGATTTTTTTTTATTCTTTCATGTATTCACTCATTCACTTATTCACTCATCTAATGAGCATTTATTGAGCACCTATTGTGTGCCAGGCACTGTTTTAAAGCATATAACAGTGAACACAGTGAACATTTGCTTTAATGCCATCTATGGTTTAGTAAGAGGAAGAACCAAATGAGAGAAAGGGAGAAAGTAACAAGGAAGAAAATGAGAAAGGAAGGGAGGGAGCCCAAGGTAATTTACAGATTCAATGCCATCCCCATCAAGCTACCAATGACTTTCTTCACAGAATTGGAAAAAACTACTTTAAAGTTCATATGGAACCAAAAAACAGCCCGCATTGCCAAGTCAATCCTAAGCCAAAAGAACAAAGCTGGGGGCATCAGGCTACCTGATTTCAAACTATACTACAAGGCTACAGTAACCAAAACAGCATGGTACTGGTACTAAAACAGAGATACAGATCAATGGAACAGAACAGAGCCCTCAGAATTAATGCCGCATATCTACAACTATCTGATCTTTGACAAACCTGAGAAAAACAAGCAATGGGGAAAGGATTCCCTATTTAATAAATGGTGCTGGGAAAACTGGCTAGTCATATGTAGAAAGCTGAAACTGGATCCCTTCCTTACACCTTACACAAAAATTAATTCAAGATGGATTAAAGACTTACATGTTAGACCTAAAACCATAAAAACCCTAGAAGAAAACCTAGGTAATACCATTCAGGACATAGGCATGGGCAAGGACTTCATGTCTAAAACACCAAAAGCAATGGCAACAAAAGCCAAAATTGACAAATGGGATCTACTTAAACTAAAGAGCTTCTGCACAGCAAAAGAAACTACCATCAGAGTGAACAGGCAACCTACAGAATGGGAGAAAATTTTCGCAACCTACTCATCTGACAAAGGGCTAATATCAAGAATCTACAATGAACTCAAACAAATTTACAAGAAAAAAACAAACAACCCCATCAAAAAGTGGGTGAAGGACATGAACAGGCACTTCTCAAAAGAAGACATTTATGCAGCCAAAAGACCCATGAAAAAATGCTCATCATCACTGGCCATCAGAGAAATGAATATCAAAACCACAGTGAGATACCATCTCACACCAGTTAGAATGGCAATCATTAAAATGTCAGGAAACAACAAGTGCTGGAGAGGAGGTGGAGAAATAGGAACACTTTTACACTGTTGGTGGGACTGTAAACTAGTTCAACCATTGTGGAAGTCAGTGTGGCGATTCCTCAGGGATCTAGAACTAGAAATACCATTTGACCCAGCCATCCCATTACTGGGTGTATACCCAAAGGATTATAAAACATGCTGCTATAAAGACACAAGCACACGTATGTTTATTGTGGCACTATTCACAATAGCAAAGACTTGGAACCAACCCAAATGTCCAACAACGATAGACTGGATTAAGAAAATGTGGCACATATACACCATGGAATACTATGCAGCCATAAAAAATGATGAGTTCATGTCCTTTTTAGGGACATGGATGAAGCTGGAAACCATCATTCTCAGCAAACTATCGCAAGGATAAAAAACCAAACACCACATGTTCTCACTCGTAAGTGGAAATTGAACAATGAGAACACATGGACACAGGAAGGGGAACATCACACACCGGGGCCTGTTGTGGGGTTTGGGGAGTAGGGAGGGCTAGCATTAGGAGATATACCTAATGTTAAATGATGAGTTAATGGGTGCAGCACACCAACATGGCACATGTATACATATGTAACAAACCTGCGCGTTGTGCACATGTACCCTAAAACTTAAAGTATAATTTAAAAAAAAGGAAGGGAGGGAGGAAAAGAGGGAAGAACGAGGGAGGCAGAAGTGTCAATGAACATTTAAATTGTTTCAATAGCTTGGCTATTGTGAACAGTGTTGGAAAAAACAAAGAAGTGTGGACATCTCTTCAGTATTCTGATTTCAGTTCTTTTGCAGACATACTCAGATATGGGATTTTTGAATCATAAGGTAGTTCTATTTTTAATTTTATGAAGAACCTCTATATTGTTTTTCCTATAGCAGCCCCATTTCACATTCCCACCAGCCATGTACAATGTTCTAAGTTCTCCACATTCTTACCAACACTTACCTTGTTTTCTTTCTTTCTTTCTTTTTTTTTTTAATAATAATCATCCTGACAGGTACGAGGTGATTGTTCATTGTGGTTTTGATTTGTATTTCTTTGATGATTACTGACATGATGTTTCTTTTGTAAAATTTCAACTTTTATTTTAGATACAGGGGGTACCTGTATAAGTTTGTTACATGGGTATATTACATGATGCTGAGGTTTGGAGTAGGGATACTGTCACCCAGTTAGTGAGTTTAGTACACAATAGGTGGTTTTTTGAACATGTTTTTATATCTCTTGGCAATTTGTATTTTTTTTTTTTTTAGTGAAATGACTATGTAAGTCCTTTATCCATGTTTTAAATTGAGTTACTTGGGGTTTTTTTGTATTGTTTGGCTATTGATTTGTAGAAGCTTCTTATATATATTGAAGATTAACCCCTAAACTATGTTTTGCAAATAGTTTTTTTTTCATTGCATAGGAATGGAATTTAAGAATGAAATTCTGTTTCTTATAGCATTAAAAAAAAGTAAACTATTTAGGAATAAGCTTAACCGAGGAGGTTAAAGCCATGTTTACTGAAAACTACAAAATATTGATAACAAATTAAATAAGGCACAAATAAATGGAAAGACATTGTATGCTGATGGCTTAGAAAACTATTACTCTTAAAATGTTCATACTACTCAAAGTGATCCACAAGTTTAATGCAATCCCTATGAAAATCTCAATGGCAGTTTCTACCGAACAGAAAACAAAATGTTAGAGCCACTTGGGAGATCATGCAGGACAGGAGGCAGGACTAGATTGCAATTCCTTCTTGGATGAACAGAGCAGTGTGTAGTGGCTTGCATCATAAACTTTTGCTCCAGAATGACTGCAGGAATACATTAGGAAAGCCTGGAGAACCCACAGACCCTCTGAAGGAAGCAGATTGCTCCTGCAAGACCCAGGAGACACCCCAAATAATATGAGTTCCCAAACTGTGAAAGTAAGAAAGGGAAATCATCTGCCCCTGAACACCATCCCCTCACTATTGGGGAAGTTGAAGGTCTAGATCATGGGAGAAGATTCTGACCTTACCTGGAGCTGAGTCAATTTAGAGAGCCAAGTGAAATACAGGAGTAGAGGAAGCAGCAGGAAAAACCCTGCGGGCTTTCTGGGTCCCCTAGCAAGCCAATTCTGCTTGACTCACAGGGGTCCTTGGGGAGGGAAGCTAGAGGCACTGGAAAAAGGCCACAGGGAGAAGGAAACCTCTATATGAACTTTGTAACCATTTGAACCCATCGAGAAGTCTTCTGGCCAGAACTTGAAGGAGGGAATGAATCTGGTGTGGGGACTCCACAGGCGGGGGAAGAACGAAAGCCCTATTTGCTTTCGCAGCTGGGAGGCAGGTAGCTTGGGTCAAGTTCTCAGCCCTGCTCACCCACTGCCTAGAAACAGACTTGATGCTGTTGGGTGGGGAGGGCAGAGTGGGAGTGAGACTGGCCCTTTGGGTTGAGTGGGAGCTGGGTGAGGCCTGTGATTGCCGGCTTTCCCCTCCTTCCCTGACAACCTGCATGACACAGTAGATGCAGCCATAATCCTCCTATGAACATAACTCCATTGACCTGGGAACCTCACCTCCATCCCCCACAGCAGCCGCAGCAAGACCTACCCAATGAGAGTTTCAGCTCAGACATGCTGAAGTTGGGATTATGTTAAATGACTAAACCTAAGAATAATTGGCATTCCTGAGGAAGAAGAGAAATCTAAAAGTTTGGAAAACATATTTGGGGTAATAATTGAGGAAAACTTCCCTGGGCTTGCTAGAGACCTAGACATCCAAATACAAGAAGCACAAAGAACACCTGGGAAATTCATCACAAAGAGAACATTGCCTAGGCACTTCATCATCAGGTTATCTAAAGTTAAGATGAAGGAAAGAATCTTAAGAGCTGTGAGGCAAAAGCACCAGGTAAACTATAAAGGAAAACCTATCAGATTAACAGCAGATTTATCAGCAGAAACCCTACAAACTAGAAGGGATTGGGGCCCTATACTCAGCCTCTTCAAACAAAACAATTATCCGCCAAAAGTTTGGTATCCAGCAAAACTAAGTTCATCAGTGAGGGAAAGATACAGTCTTTTTCAGACAAACAAATGAACAGAGAGAATTCACCACTACCAAGCCAACACTACAAGAACTGCTAAAAGGATCTCTAAATCTTGAAACAAATGCTGGAAACACATCAAAACAGAGCCTCTTTAAAGCACTAATCTCACAGGACGTATAAAACAAAAATACAGTTAAAAAACAAAAAAACAAGATATATAGGCAACAAATAGCATGATGAATGAAATGGTACCTCACATCTCAGTATTAGCTCTTAATGTAAATAGCCCAAATGCTCCACTTAAAAGATACAGAATTGCAGAATGGATAAGAATTCACCAACTATCTGCTGCCTTCAAGAGACTCACCTAACACATGAGGACTCACATAAACTTAAGATAAAGGGGTGGAAAAACACATTCCATGCAAGTGAACACCAAAAGCAAGCAAGAGTAGCTATTCTTATACCAGACAAAACAAATCCTAAAGCAACAGCAGTTAAAAAAGACAAAGAGGGCTATTATCTAATGACAAAAGGCCTTGTCTGACAGAAAAATATCACAATCCTAAATATATATGCACCTAACACTGTATCTCCCAAATTTATAAAGCAATTACTAGTAGACCTAAGAAATGAGATAAACAGCAACACAATAATAGTGGGGGAATTCACTACTCCACTGACAGCACTAGACAGGTTATCAAAACAGAAACTCAACAAAGAAACAATGGATTTAAACTGTAGCCTGGGACAAATGGATGTAACAGATATATACAGAACATTCTTCCAAACAATCGCAGAATATGCATTCTGTTCAACAGCATATGGTACTTCCTTCAAGATAGACCATATGATAGGCCACAAAATGAGTCTCAATAAATTTAAGAAAATTTAAATTATATCAAGCACCCTCTCAGACAACAGTGAAATGAATCTGGAAATCATCTCGAAAAGGAACCCTTAAAACCATGCAAATAAATGGAAATTAAAGAATCTGCTCCTGAATGATCATTGGGTCAAAATGAAATCAAGATGGAAATTAAAAAAATATTTGAACTGAATGACAACAGTGACAAAATCTATCATAACTACTGGGATACAACAAAGGTGCTGCTAAGAGGAAAGTTCATAGCCCTAAACACCTATATCAAAAAGTCTGAAAGAGTACAAACAGACAATCTAAGGTCATACCTCAAGGAACTAGATAAGCAAGAATAAATAAAACCCAAACCCAGCAGAAGAAAGGAAATTACCAAGATCAGAGCAGAACTAAATGAAATTGAAACAAATAAACAAAAATACAAGATAAATGAAACAAAAAGCTGGTTCTTTGAAAAAATAAATAAAATTGATAGCCCATTACCAAGATTAACTAAGAAAAGAAGAGAGAAAACCCAAATAAACTCAATTGGAAACAAAATGGGAGATATTACAACTGACATCACAGAAATACAAAAGATCATTAAAGGCTACTGTGGACACTTTTAAATACATAAACTAGAAAACCTAGAGGAGATGAATAAATTACTGGAAAAATACAACCCTCCTAGCTTAAATTAGGAAGAATTAAATACCCTGAACAGACCCAAAACAAGCAGCAAGATTGAAATGGTAATTTAAAAATTTCCAACAAAAAAGTCCAGGTCCAGATGGATTCACAGCAGATTTCTACCAGACGTTTAAAGAAGAATTGGTACCAATCCTATTGACACTATTCCACATGATAGAGAAAGAGGGAACCCTCTCTAAATCATTCTATGAAGCCAGTATCACCCTAATACCACAACCAGAAAGGACATCACAAACAAACAAAAATCCTACAGACCAATATTCCTGGTGAACATAGATGCTAACATCCTTAACGAAATACTAGCTAACCAAATCCAGCAACATATCAGAAAGATAATTCACCATAATCGAGTGGGTTTCATACCAGGATTCAGGGATGATTTAACATATGCAAGTCATTAAATACGATATACCACACAAACAGAATTAAAAACAAAAATCACATGATCATCTCAATAGCTGCAGAAAAAGCATACATTAAACAAAATCTGGCATCCCTTTATGATTAAAACTCTCAGCAAAATTGGCATAGAAGGGATATGCCTCAATGTAGTAAAAGCCATCTAAGACAAACTTACAGCCAACATATACTGAATGCAGAAAAGTTGAAAGCATTCCCTCTGAGAACTGGAACAAGCTAAGGATGCCTACTCTCACCACTCCTCTTCAACATAGTACTGGAAGTCCTGGCCAGCGCAATCAGACAAGAGAAAGAAATAAAGGGCATCCAAATCAAGAAAGAGGAAGTCAAATTTCCTCTGTTCACTGATGACATGATTGTTTACCTAGACAGCCCTAAAGACTTCTTCAGAAAGCTCCTAGAATTGATAAAAGAATTCAGCAAAGTTTCCAGATACAAAATTAATACACATTATTCAGTAGCTCTTCTATATACAAACAGTGACCAAGCTGAGAATCAAATCAAGCACTCAACCCCTTTTATAATAGCTGCAAAAAAATTAAAATACTTAGGAATATACCTAACCAAGGAGGTGAAAAACCTCTACAGGTAAAATGACAAAACCTTGCTGAAAGAAATCCTAGATGACACAGACAAATGCAAACACATCTCATGCTCATGGATGGGTAGAATCAATATTGTGAAAATGACCATACGACCAAAAGCAATCTATAAATTCAATGCAATTCCCATCAAAATATCACCTTCATTCTTTGGAGAATTAGAAAAAGCAATCCTAAAATTCATATGGGACCAAAAAAGAGCCCACATAGCTAAAGCAAGGCTAAGCAAAAAGAACAAATCTGGATTACCTGATTTCAAACTATACTATAAGGCCATAGTCACCAAAACAGCATGGTACTTGTATAAAAATAGGCCCAAAAATCAATGGAACAGAATAGAGAACCCAGAAGTAAATCCAAATACTTAGAGCCAACTGATCCTTAACAAAGCAAACAAAAACATAAAGTGAGGAAAGGACACCCTATTTAACAAAGGGTGCTGGGATAATTGGCAAGCCACATGCAGGAGAATGAAACTGGATCTTCATATCTCACCTCATACAAAAATCAGCTCAAGATGGATCAAGGACTTAAATCTAAGACCTGAAACTATAAAAACTATAAAACTATAAAAATCCTAGAAGATAACATTAGAAAAATCCCTCTAGACGTTGGCTTAGGCAAGTATTTCATGACTAAGAACCCAAAAGCAAATGCAATAAAAACAAAAATAATAGCTGGGACTTAAAGGAAAGAGCTTTTGCACAGCAAAAGGAACAGTCAGCAGAGTAAACCGACAACCCACAGAGTGGGAGAAAATCTTTGTAATATATACATCTGACTAAGGACTAATATCAAGAATCTACAACAAACTCAAACAAATTTGCAAGAAAAAAACAACCTCATTAAAAAGTGTGCTAAAGACATGAATACATAATTCTCAAAAGACGATATACAAATGGCCAACAAACATATGAAAAAATATGCAACATCACTAATGATCAGGGAAATGCAATTCAAAACCACAATGCAATACCACCTTACTCCTGTAAAATGTCCATAATAAAAAACTAAAAAAAAAAAAAATGTTGGTGTGGATATGATGAACAGGGAACACTTCTATACTGCTGGTGGGAATGTAAGCTAGTAAAACCACTATGGAAAACAGCATGGAGATTCTGTAAAGAACAAAAAGTGGAACTACCATTTGATCCAGTAATCCCACTATTGGGTATCTACCCAGAGGAAAATAAGTTATTATACAAAAAAGATATTTATACATGCATGTTTATAGCAGTGCAATTCACAATTACAAAAATGTGGAACCAACCCAAATGCTCATCAATCAACGAGTGGATAAAGAAGCTGTGGTGTATAGATACAATTGAATACTACTCTGCCATAAAAAGGAATGAATTAATAGCATTCACAGTGACCTGGATGAGATTGGAGACTATTATTCTAAGCGAAGTAGCTTAGGAATGGAAAACCAAACATTGTATGTTCTCATTCATAAGTGGGAGCTAAGCTATGAGGATGCAAAGATTTAAGAATGACACAATGGACTTTGGGGACTCGGGGAAAGGGTGGGAAGGGTGTGAGGGTTAAAAGACTACAAATAGGGTTCAGTGTATACTGCTTGGGTGAAGGGTCCACCAAAATCTCACAAATCACCACTAAAGAACTTACTCATGTAATCCAACATCATCTGTTCCCTAGTAACATATGGAAATAAAAAAAATCTAGTAAAAAAAGGTTAAAATTCATATGGTACCACAAAAGACTCTGAATAACCAAGAAACTGGGAGAAAGAAAAAAAAATACAGTGAGCTACCTTAGGTTGAGGGGCTATGAGAAAGACCAGGGCAGCAAGAAGTATGTATTGCATAAAGTTTTCATCCAAGTCTTTCTTCCCAGTGATTCTCAGCAAGCTTATGTTTCTCTGAATCCAGAATCCTAAGAAAATTCTGTCAAAAATATTGGGAACATGAGAAAAAGCATTACAATTATCTTGAAATAATTAAAGCTTTACAGTCAACATAGAGAAATTACTGATTTGAAGGAAACCACTATGACACATTGAAAGCGAGAGCAGGAAATGTTGACATCCGGAATCAAAGGTTAAGTAGACATTTCTGAGAACAGCATAGAAACACTTAGGTTAGAACCTGTCACAATCTGACCAATCGATCTTGCTTATTGCTGCTTCAGTGCTGTGCATGTTCATGACTCACCCTTGGCAGAAAACAGGGTCATGAACATGCATACCAATAAAATGGATATTAGTTTGTATATGTACTATAATTTATACAAACCTTATAACAGTGTTTCAAGAAATAAGATGCTTGGGGAGTAAAATAATTTTAACCTTGCTAAAACATCTCACTGTTCATATTTGAAAACTAGCCAATGATATTTACTGTTGTTTTCTAGTTTTTGAAACTTTGCTATAGGCTGAAAATCTTTTTAAATATTATTAAACAATATTTTCAAACTAGTAGGCATATTAAGATCTATATTTTGAGTGAAAAGTATGAGGAATATTTGAAGTAGTTTATGAATAAACTGTAATTTAGGGAATTCTTTTATTTTTCATTCCCAAGTCCCAAAGATTAATATCTGATGGGAGTGTGGCAAAACTCACATGTATTTCAAGTAATCCCTACTGTTTTCTCTACCTTACCTCAGTGTGCCTTTTCTTTCATTTTCACAAACAGCATTCAATTGTTGATTTTCCATCATCACTGAACTTACTTTTCATCCCTGGCTACTTTTCTGTTTGCCTATTGGTTGAGTTTTTCCTATGATCACTAACATTGATCTCTTTCCACAAGACACTAACACTGTTTTCAACGGTGAAGCAAAAGGATTTTCTGCTCCAGGCATATATTTGCTTACATACCTAGAAGTTTCTGTTATTAAGCTGTTTTAGAGGCCTCTTGAAGTTGCTAAGAATGCACTGCTTTATGCTATATAAACCACTTTATTTTTGTTCTTGTTTCACGTTGGCTGTTACAGGCACTGGCATTTTGCTGTAAGAATAAACATGATCATTCATTTTCTTTCTGTTGAAATTCGATGATTCTCTTATGACTAGAACCTTCCACCTTAGGGGAAGGCTTGCTGTGTCATGTCCTGAAATGCCAGAGTTCATAGCTTTCTATTGTTTGGGTCCTTACTCTGGAACACTCCCTTTCATTGTTTTGGAAAAATAATGAGCAACATCTTTTTGTAATAACTCCAAACGGACTAAATGTTTGCAAGCCATTTTTTTGGTTGAAATTGGAACATTTAATAAACTCTCCAGAAAAAAAGCCCACTAGCAATTGTTTGATAAATCTGATCATGTATTGAACAGAAGAATATCAATGACAAAGTTGGTGCCCCTTTTTAACCCATAAAATATGAAATAGCAGCACAAACACATGTATTCAGGTTATTGTATGTTGGAATCCAAAAAGCTTGTTCATGTGCATTATCTTACTTCATTCTTGGTGGGGAACAGTGTGAACTCAGAGGTGGTACTATAATAATCCCTAATTTTCAGATGTGAAACAGAAGCTCAGGAAGTTGAAATAATTTGTTCAACTTCATACAACAGGTTAATAGCAGTGATGAGACTCTAGTTAATTTATTTATTGCAATCTAATATTTAATGACTTGACCATGTGTATTAGCATTTAATAGCACCATTCTAGGCACTGGAAATACAAACATAAATAAGATGGAATTTCTAGTCTCATGTAATACTAGTTGGTATTGTTTTTAAAAAAATACGTGTATTGCTTTTCTTCTTGGACTGAGCAGTCATGATCAAACAATATGATTTGGGGAAATAACAGTTGAGTGAAACACAAGATGCTATCACACTGTGGTTTCTCTGGTCCACAGTATGTGATGATCAAGGGGATCCTGGATCTGGGGAGCCAGCCTGAGGCATGTGATGGCTGCATCACACTCAGCCAGTCCTGATGCCTCCATTATAGTGGTTCTCATTCTATTAGAAGAAATTTGTCAGGTCACTCACGATTCTTTTTTTTTTTTTTTTATTTGACAGGGTCTCACTCTGTTGCCCAGGCTGGAGTGCAGTGGCATGATCTTAGTTCATTGCAGTCTCCACCTCCCGGGCTCAAGCCATCCTCCCACCTCAGCCTCCCAAGTAGCTGGGATTACAGGAGCGTGCCACCACACCTGGCTACTTTTTTTTTAGAGAAGGGGTTTTGCCATGTTGCTTAAGCTGGATTAATGATTCTTATGATTTTTACCTTCCCTCTAGATCTCAAGTGTTTTTTCTTGAGCTGTTTTATCATTAATGGATTGACTGATTTGTATAGCTTTCCCACCTAATTGATTTTTGCTGTGTATGTGAGTGTCAGCTGTTTGAAATTATGTCCTAAGTCAGACAGAAACCTATGAAGCTTTAATGAGGCTCATGGCCTAATGTTGTTCAATACTGTCATAAATATTGGTTATTTTACCGCTATACTCTCTTTAAATATAAAACACACTGACACCTTTATTCAAATCATCCCCTGACTTACAGCCTAGGGCAAAGACATTTTCTGTGATACACAAATATCTAGGATTTCTCAATCAGTTTATAAGGCAGATGCATGATGGATTTAGACAAAACCAACATTTAGCAATTGAATTATCCCATTTGAATGAAAATAGTACAGTGTTTTATATTAGTTGCTTTTGGTTTTGTCACTAATATAAACCTTTGAAAAGTAAACTGTGACTACATAAATGTGGGCTTACCATGAATAGATTTGTGTTTGTGCTATAAATTGTCCTTTCTGGGATGTTTTTGAATTACCAAGTTTTATATGTGCAATCATCTTTGCAAATTAAAGTGTAGGTTTCTTTAACCAGCTTGTGAAATATTTTATTTTTGTTTTTCCAATACTATCTTACTCATAGAAAGGAACAAAATAAATATATCTTAATTATATTATTTAAAATGCTTAAATGAGGGAATAAGAAAAGGTAGTAAGGGCTCTTCTTAGAAGCTATTTCTGAGTGTTTGTGGTATGTGTAGATCTCTACAAGACATAAAATAATACATCAGGTACACATAAAAAGTAAAATTTTTATATTGGTATAAGTTCTGGGGTGGTTTATGCTTATACTGGGAAGGTTAATCGTATAATGGAAATATGTATTTTCCAGCACTGAAATACAGATTCAAAGCCCCAGTTGAGCCCATATTGTGAAATTGTGACCCTTTTGTTATGTGAGGTTGGCAGCTGTGTATTTATTGTTTCAGACACAAAATGTACTCTGGGTACAGGGCCTATTTATCCACAACATAAACTGAAAACATCAACCAGGAATGCTACAGCAAGTATTTTCAATAACTGCTATTTAGAAAGTCAACTACCACTGTCCCTACAATGCAGTCCTTATCTGTGCTAGTCTTTCTTAATTTATCCTGTTTCATTTCCATTGATCTCCTTCTTTTCCGGTCTACTTATTAATCTTCCTCAAAAAGCAATTACATTAAAAAAGCAAAAAGGTAAATAAATGAAGCAAGACTCATATTCCTATTGACTCATCTCAATATTTAGATTCTGGATGATTAAATCCAGATGTCGTTAAGTTTTTTTTTTTAAAAAAGGAATTGACCAGGAGTTGGAAAACTGATTATGGCCTCATTGCCTCAAGAAATTAGCTCTTTGACTTGGGAAGAACACTTTTTATTTATGGATCCCATTTCATCATGTTTTGGTATATAAATCTTCTTTCCAGTTCTAAATCTATCATTCTGTAACTCAAAATATCTCAGTCCTCCTCTCTCTGTTTCCATAAGAAAAAAATGTTGACAGGGCCCTGAATCGTTCAGGAAATAGATGGCACTCTCAAAAAAGATAATGAGACAGCCTCAAGGGGCTACTTACAAATATGTGAGCAAAGAAAACCAAAAAACGATGTTGATGCATTCTAGAACTAACTCCAATTTGAAGCCATTATCACACTTAGGCTTGACTAATGATAAACACTAAGGTAAAGAGAAAGAGCAGTTATCAGAGCCTGCAAAGAAAGAGCTTTGGAGAGGGCCGCTCAGCAGGAGCTATGGGCTTCAGTGGAAGTTTGCAGATACTGCCAACTGAAGAGTAGTTGAGGGAATACCTCCTTACCTCTCTTTCCTCCCAGTTTGAAATTTCCTGTCAGTTCATGCTATTGGTTAAACTTAAAAGGAATTAGAAGGCAAGGCATTCCAGTTGATACAGTCTGTACAGGTCAATTTTGTGGGACATTGAGTGGGGTGGAGAGTAGATTTGGAGTAACTTACAAAGAAAATTCAGCTCAGGGTTATCCTACTAAAAGATGGAAGAGAAATCTGGACACAGTGATGAGTAGATGGTATTTTCTGGCAAATCCTCCTCTTCTGGATGTTAGCAGCCAAGTTCACTATGACTGTAAGCTTTAGCAGGAACTTCATATGTGGCTGAGAGAGGCTGTTCTCACAGACTGGAGAAGGTGTTAAAAAGGAGCAGGGATCAGAAAGAATTTACTTAAGTAATTTTTCCACAATGATTCCTTTTATATATAATTCATCACTTCTTACTTTGTAAGAACAAGTGCTCTAAAGATTACTATCATAACTAACATATTTGATTATCCCCGTGCTCTCCTTTTATAATGAAGTGGATATAAAATGATCAGAACAGGATAATTTTGTAATGAAGAAAAAATTCCATGGGGCATACTTTCCCATCTGTAATTATTCTACAAATGTCTACTTTGCATGAAAAACAACACAGTTTTAAGGCATGCAAAGCTGTGTTAATGACCAGCTATATTTCCGTAAAAGTAGATGCCAGGAAAGTATAGTAAGGAATTAAAACCAAATTGAGTTTACAATGAACACCAAAACTGGACTGTCTGCTTTTGAAAAAACTGAGCAGACTGTGTAAAATGAATGAATAAATATGCAGATAGTTAACTATAGCTTATAACATGCAGCTAATTCACCAGAAACCTCTTTATTTCTATGTGTTTAAATTTGCTGCTATAGCCACAAGATGCTGTTATTTTAAACATAGATGTCTCAGAAGATCTTTAATGATGAGGTTTTCAATACACTCAAAATGGAGTGCACATTGTAATGCTTGCTGAATTGCAACAAGATGTCTTCACTGTTAATTTTGGGAGCAGCAATATGTAGCTCCAAATCAAGTGGGTGAGCAAAATAAAAACTGGAAGAAATTGATTAGCTCTCGCTTTTCTTTATTTCCCAAGTGACAACATTCATCGCTTTGCTGCTGTACTTAACCCAGCAAAAATGCATCTGATCTCTTAAAAAAATGCCTGCCTTTATGTTGTGAGATAGTCAGGAATTGAAATTTGATTAACCCTCTGCTGAACCAGAATGATTAGAAAGCTTTTCAATTTGAATCCAGTGTTGTACAGGGATTCTACTAAGGTGTAGATGATTTCGTAAAGAATGCCAAGGCCTCATTTTGTAGCATATCTTGCTGGAACCCAGATATGAGGTCATCTTGGATTTCATCTGAGGAAATAAAGGGGCATTTCACAATTGATAACATCCTAGATTTGCTAGCATTCTTATCTCCATAAAATTCTTTCATAATCATTTTTTGTTTTACACATAAAATAAATAGGGCAAAGTTTGTTTTATCCATTTGAAAAATCTATGAAAGTGAGACACACTTATTAAATAAGCTAGATTTGCTTTACCTACATAATTTTAACTTGATTGATTCCAGGCACTAGATCATCCACTTCCAGGTTTTCATACTTAATCCACTCAGCATCTCTGTGAATGCAATGCCACCTGCAATACTTTACATGTGAAGAAAATGAGACTCAGAGAGGGAAGATCATTTTCCCAGTCAATAAGCCTGAGCGACTATTTACACGTAGCCCTGCATCTCTCAGAGCCTGGACCCTTTTCATTATTCTTTAATGTCACACAAAGTACTACTCATAGTAACAAAAACACTTTTACTCTGACACCAGAATAAAGCCACAAAATATGAATATTAAGAGCAAAATCACATTATGCATAATCATATATTTTCTACTTTCTCTAAATTCCTGGTATTTTATTATTTTATTTATATTTTTTTGCCTTTCAAACTTTAAATTTTTTAAAAAAATAGTAACCTAACTCTCCATCTTTAAAGTAAAGGAAGTAAAACATGTCACCGTGCTTTGCCTACTTCTATGTCTTTGGATTAGAAAAAAAAAAATTGATAGCTAGGGTTTTAAAAACATTGTCCAAAAGGACCATTCTATCACAGTGAGCAACTGTTAGCTACTGATATGGTTTGGATTTGTGTCCCCACTTAAATCTCATGCTGAATTGTAATCCTCAGTTTTGGAGGAGGGGCCTGGTGGGAGGTGATTGGATCAAGGGGGCAGATTTACCTCTTGCTGTTCTCATGATAGTGGGTGAGTTCTCAAGATACCTGGTTGTTTAAAAGTGTTTAGCACCTCCCGCTTCTCTTTCTCCCTCCTGCTGTGGCTATGTTAAGACATGTCTTCTTCCCCTTCACCTTCAGCCATGATTTTAAGTTTCCTGAGGCCTCTTTCCTGTACAGCCTGCAAAACCATGGCCAATTAAATCTCTTTTCTTTATAAATTACCGAGTTTTAGGTATTTCTTTTTTGAGACAGAGTCTCGCTCTGTTGCCCAGGCTGGAGTGCAGTCACATGATCTCCACTCACTACAACCTCCACCTCCCAGGTTCAAGTGATTCTTCTACCTCAGCCTCCCAAGTAACTGGGACTACAGGTGCATGCCACCACGCCCGGCTAATTTTTCGTATCTTTAGTAGAGACGGGGTTTCACCATGTTAGCCAGGATGTTCTCGAACTCCTGAGCTCAGGCAGTCTGCCCGCCTTGGCCTCCCAGCGTGCTGGGATTGCACGTGTAAGCCACCACGCCCGGCCTAGGTATTTCTTTATAGTCCCACCAACGGTGTAAAAGTGTTCCTATTTCTCCACATCCTCTCCAGCACCTGTTGTTTCCTGACTTTTTAATGATTGCCATTCTAACTGGTGTGAGATGGTATCTCATTGTGGTTTTCATTTGCATTTCTCTGATGGCCAGTGATGATGAGCATTTTTTCATGTGTTTTTTGGCTGCATAAATGTCTTCTTTTGAGAAGTGTCTGTTCATGTCCTTTGCCCACTTTTTGATGGGGTTGTTTGTTTTTTTCTTGTAAATTTGTTTGAGTTCATTGTAGATTCTGGATATTAGCCCTTTGTCAGATTAGTAGGTTGCAAAAATTTTCTCCCATTTTGTAGGTTGCCTGTTCACTCTGATGGTAGTTTCTTTTGCTGTGCAGAAGCTCTTTAGTTTAATTAGATCCCATTTGTCAATTTTGGCTTTTGTTGCCATTGCTTTTGGTGTTTTAGACATGAAGTCCTTGCCCATGCCTATGTCCTGAATGGTAATGCCTAGGTTTTCTTCTAGGGTTTTTTATGGTTTTAGGTCTAACATTTAAGTCTTTAATCCATCTTGAATTGATTTTTGTATAAGGTGTAAGGAAGGGATCCAGTTTTGCTTTCTACATATGGCTAGCCAGTTTTCCCAGCACCATTTATCAAATAGGGAATCCTTTCCCCATTGCTTGTTTTTCTCAGGTTTGTCAAAGATCAGATAGTTGTAGATATGCGGCATTATTTCTGAGGGCTCTGTTCTGTTCCATTGATCTATATCTCTGTTTTGGTACCAGTACCATGCTGTTTTGGTTACTGTAGCCTTGTAGTATAGTTTGAAGTCAGGTAGTGTGATGCCTCCAGCTTTGTTCTTTTGGCTTAGGATTGACTTGGCAATGCGGGCTGTTTTTTGGTTCCATATGAACTTTAAAGTAGTTTTTTCCAAATCTGTGAAGAAAGTCATTGGTAGCTTGATGGGGATGGCATTGAATCTATAAATTACCTTGGGCAGTATAGCCATTTTCACGATATTGATTCTTCCTATCCATGAGCATGGAATGTTCTTCCATTTGTTTGTATCCTCTTTTATTTCCTTGAGCAGTGGATTGTAGTTCTCCTTGAAGAGGTCCTTCACATCCCTTGTAAGTTGGATTCCTAGGTATTTTATTTTCTTTGAAGCAATTGTGAATGGGAGTTCACTCATGATTTGGCTCTCTGTTTGTCTGTTGTTGGTGTATAAGAATGCTTGTGATTTTTGTACATTGATTTTGTATCCTGAGACTTTGCTGAAGTTGCTTATCAGGTTAAGGAGATTTTGGGCTGAGACAATGGGGTTTTCTAGATATATAATCATGTCGTCTGCAAACAGGGACAATTTGACTTCCTCTCTTCCTAATTGAATACCCTTTATTTCTTTTAAAGTGGGTATCCTCCTCTCCACAACAATGGGTAAGAAGAAAATAAGACTCTTTTCATAACAGAAAACTCAGCAGTTAAGACTGAATAGCAATGTCTGAGAAAATAGCCTTGGAAACAAAACCAATTTAATTTTTCGTTTAGTGAAATGATAGGATAGTCTTTAATTGGATGATAAAATATACTACTGTGTTTCCATATTTTCCAATTAAAGTTGTATATATAACGATAATCCAAAGGCAAACCCACACTGACCTCTAATATTATTAAAAGTCATGAGTAATGTGAAAATTTTCCTCCAAACCTCTTAATAATGAAAGTCCAGTGCAAAAACTAATACTGCTAATGGAAAAAATTTAAGTTCTAATCCCAAAAGGTAACTTTTTTTTGAGAGCATATTTTACATAATATCTAAAATAACATCATTATACACTACAGTAGCTTAAAAATGTGCATTTTCAGTAGCTCTCCTCAATTCCAAAGTGAGAATGTCTGAGTTGCAGCTAGCCACCCCACTATCAGCTTTACTTACTGAGAAGTTTGGATTAGTCCAGGGCAATCCATCATCTCTTATGGAAATCAGCTTGAAACTCACATCTTTCCAAACTTGGGAGGGGCAGAGGGATTGTAGCTGTAAAAGATCATTGCTAGATATGAAGAGCAGTCAGAATATTATATTCTAGGACTACTAAATCAGTATTAATATTCAAAACTGAATTCACTGTCTTCTTTCCCCAAATTTTTCTACTTTAAAGCAAATTTTCTTTAGTAGTGTCACCATTCTCCTAGGCATTTGGGTACAAGAGTATTGTATGGTTTTGACAAGTCCCTCACATTTCTGTTTTACCTCAAAGCTGTTGCCAAGTCCTATCAATCTTATATTTTTGATGCATTTTAGCTGACCCATCCTGTTTATTGACAGTGTTGATAACTTAATTTGGCCTCAGTGTCTCACACTTAAACTATTGCAATAGCATCCCAATTATTTTCCTTATCGACTGTATTCCTTTTCCTGAGTATTTTATAGATGCCAAATTGATCCTTCTGAAATAGAACATAGATTGTGTCAGATCAATAGATTCCAGAAGTCTTTAGAATAAGTTCAAACTCCCCAATTTAGCATTCAATCCCTTCCAGACACTGCTCAGAATATGGCTTTCTGTACATAGTTCCTATTGGTGTCTCAGGAACCCTACCAACCGAAGTGAAATACAAACTCTTCCCACATTTTGGTGGTTGATCAATTTTTTTTTTTCAAATTGACTTTCTTATTCTTATCATTTTCATCTCTTAGTATGACAATCTCTGTCAATCTACATTTAATATCTTATCTATTCTTAAAGATTCATCCTATATACCATGTAACTATTGTTAATTCGATCATTTGAAAATAATATATTCTTAGCTGAAACTCACAAAACTACTTTGTTCCTCTCAAAGTATTTAGAACAAGGTGTATACTTATCTGATGGACTTTACATCATTATAGTTCATCACAGAGTATTTTTTATTTTGTAAGCATTCAATAAATATAAAAATGGATTTTTGTATATCAATAGAAAAACTCATGGGGAAAGAGAGAAAAGTCATATTATAAGCAATAGAGTATCAATAACTGAATTCTGACAGCTGAGTTGTATTGGCTCTGCAGCTACTGAGACAAGAAGGGGTCATTAAACTTCCTGAACTTTCTTTTTTCTCCATGCATTACTATATATGATATTCTCCAAATCTTCATTATGCAAAACCATAACAGCTTGGTAAATACAATGATGAGACTCATTGACACCTGGTTTGTGGTAGAACGTGACTTATGAAGGAGTAGTAAGTCAGAAAACTTTAGATTTGTGACAGCCAATAACAAAATAACATTACCCCTTCTTCAAACATTTTGTGAAAAACCAGCTCTTTAAATTCTCTCGAAGATAAGTGTTAAAATTTCTTAATGTTAATGGCTTGCACATAATAATGTCCTGATTGAATAATCTTCTCTCTTCCTCAATACACTGAAATAAATGAGATATATGCAGTCTGTACATGTAATCCTACTACAGATTTTTGTGTACCTATCAGTAAAGGGTAAACTTCGTTGTTATCAGTCAATTTATCTAGTCTAAACAATTCAAAACCAGCCTAAATAACAGTAGTAACTCATTCTAGTTCCAAAATAAAATCTTCAAGTTTTATTTTATGCATGCCCAGACTGTAAATGTATGGGAACAGAAGTGCAGTGCAGTTTCTAAAAACAATGTAAAAAACTGTACAAAGAAAAAATCCCGTAAATGCTTGTATACTATGAATAGATGATTCTATTCAGTTGCATCACTAGATATCATAGAGCTTATTGTCCTGGGACTCAACTTTCAAGATTAGCCGTTACCTATGTCCTGATACCTTATTACGACTTGCTATGATTCAAACATGTCTTCTCCAAGATCTAGGTACCCTCATGGCCTAACCATCATTTAAAGGTCTCATCTCTTAATAGTATCACATTGCAACACATGAATTATGGAGAGTAGTTAAAGCCCACACAAAAGAGACTGCAAGCCATTTTTGGCTTGGTTGCTTTTTCACTTTCTGACATGCGAGGACACAGTGTTCTCCCCGCCAGAGGACACAGCATCCAGGAACCATCTTGGAAGAAGAGAACAGTTCTCACCAGAAAACCAAACCTGCTAGGACCTTAATCTTGGACTTCCTAGTCTTCAGAAGTGTCAGAAAATAAATTTCTGTTCTTTTTTTTTTTTTTGGAGATGGAATCGCTCTGTCCCCCAGGCTGGAGTGCAGTGGCGCGATCTCGGCTCACTGCAAGCTCTGCCTCCCTGGTTCCATTCTCCTGCCTCAGCCTCCTGAGTAGCTGGGACTACAGGCGCCCGCCACCACGCCTGGCTAATTTTTTTTCGTAGTTTTAGTAGAGACAGGATTTCACCGTGTTAGTCAGGATGGTCTCAATCTCCTGACCTCATGATCCACCCATCTTGGCCTCCCAACATGCTGGGATTATGGGCTTGAGCCACCGCGCCCGGCCCTAAATTTCTGTTCTTTATAAATTACCCAGTCTGTGGTACTCTGCTGTAGCAGCACAAAGACCTCCCACCACAAACACATTAGTATGCATTTCACACACACACACAAGGACATTCTCCTACATAACCACAATACAAAGCATCAAAATAAGAAAATTAACATTGACACATTACTATCACCTAAATTTCATCCCTCATTGAAGTTTTGCCAGATTCTCCAATAATGTCCTGTATAAGGAAAGAATCTAGCTCAGAATTTTGTGTTGTCTTTTGTTGTCATGCGTCTTTAGGCTTATTTTCTCTTGAACTCAGTATTTCTTTGACATTCATGGCTTTGACGCATTTGAGAATTATACGCCTGTTATTTTATAGACTGTCCCTTACTTTGGGTTTATGTGATGTTCTTTATAATTAGATTCAAGTTATGCATCCTAGGGAGTATTATTACAGAAGCGATGTTTTCTTCTTATTGCATCCAATTGGCACATGAATTGGACATGTTCCATTACTGATGGTGGCCACTTTCATCATTTAAGTAAGGTGTTATGTTCCAGGTCTTTTCCTGTGAAGTTACTAATTTTGCCCTGGTGATCAATCAGTATTAGAAACTATATAAATAAAACCATCACTCAATATCTAAGAAAAATGGTTCCAGGACCTCCTGCAGACACCAAAATCCATGGATTCTCAAGTCCCTGATATGAAATGGCATAGTATTTGCATATAATCTACAAACTTCCTACTGTATACTTTAAATCATATCAATTAATATACTACTTATAATACCTGATACAATATAAATGCTACTTAAATAGTAGTTATACCATATTGTTTAGAAAATAATGCCAAACAAAAGTCAGTACATATTCAATACAGGTGAAAAACATTTTTTTCAAATATTTTTGATCACTGGTTTGTTGAATCCACGGATGTGAAATCCATGGATATGGAGAGCTGACTGCATTGCTCATCAATTTTTAAGTAGTTAATTAATTTTATGAAAACACTTGGTTTTCTATTTTATTCAATGATTTATAATGTTCCTACCATTATATATATTAATACTCAAATTGCCCCAAATTTGGCCAGTGAAAATCCTTTCAATTTAGCTACCATGACCTTTTGGCATGTCTCCGTCAGTTTTTTGAGCACTTTTTTGCATTCTGATCAAACTCAATGCAACCTCTTCTTATACATCTTATACTGCCCCGGCCATCAAATCAGCCATATATCCATACAGGTTATCTTTTTTTAGTGGAAAATAATATTTAAAGACCAATCTATATATTAGCTGTGTCTCATTACTATTGGATGAGAGATAAAGAAAAGATAGGAGAGAAAGAGGAAGGGAGGAAAGGAAGAAGAAAGACTGAAAAAGAAATCCATGAGTTTGCATCAATTTTCCTGCAACAAATATTTTATTTAAAAAATTTCCATAATTATTACTCCCTTCTCTGACTATACAAATCTTGCCTTTTAATTCTCTTAATATATTGTTATTTATTTGAATTCTATCCTATATAAACAATCTCCTTTTACTGTTTAATGTGCTGCCTTTACAGCACGGACACCCTCCTCACCCTGTTTAAGATCTTACATCTCACATCAAGTCACCCCTCATTGTGAACATCCTTCTCACACTAATGGGCATTGGCACTGTTGCCTGGCTGCCCCTTCACACAGACATCCTTCTTGTATGTTTCATAAGTACTCTAAAACTGTGGAACAGTGATTATATATGGCTTAATTTCTATTTTAAAAAGACTTCAGGTGGCATAAAACAGAATCAATAAGAATCTAGAAACGTGAAGTTCTAGCTATCTCTACAGATTTATCTCCTTGGTTATCTTAATAGAAACCTTCTATTCTAACTATTACCCTCTGAATAAACTATAAACAGTCTTCCTACTGCATTTCCCCCAATCTGCCTGCAATGCTTGCTTCACTACTTTCTGCTTATTCAAATGCAACTCTCCTTCAAGTCTACTCACTTAGCTTGGCTCTTACAATTATGCCAGGCCATTCCCTTTCCTGAAGATGTCCTTCTCACTCTGCTTGGCCCCTCATGTAACTTGAAAATTATTTTGAGTTCTCAGTCATTTTGTGAACTCCTAAAGCACTTATTAGTACTATCACTTATTGGACCTTTTGCATACTCTACCTTTAGTTTTTCCTGTTTTTTTTTTTTTTTTCCTTTCTTTGAAAATCTCTTATCTTCCCAATTATTCCTTAAGCTCTTTGGGGACATAAATTCTGTATAATAATTCTTTATATCCTTACAGTTTAAACACATTGCTTTACATTGGGGAGACCCTTGAAATACTTGCAAGTGAACTGAACAAATACTCATAGTCATAATTCTGTTAGTCATAAAATAAATACCTGAGACTCACGGTGATTCTCACTTAAAAGTTGTTGGAAAAAATGTAAAAATAAAGACTGCTCAAGAAGATATTTTTACAAATCTTGGACAATGTGTTGCTTGTTGTATGTGAGGGAGTAATTGACTTAGAAACATCTTGAAAATGTAGTAACATTTAAAGTTAGCAGCCAGCTACAAAGCTAAAGGCCACTGCTTAATAGCACAGGAGAGAGCTACAGGTATATTGCTCTTTTAAAAAATCTGTAGATGTAGACTCATGGTACCCACTTAATAACTCTTTGAAAAATAATTGAATAAGAGAAAAATGTGTAATGAAAAGATCCTAGCATCAAATGGTGATATTTCTGAAGCAATGTATTGAAATCTTTTGGGATGTGGTCCAGCTTGTCAGTCATCTTCAATGTTAGTGAAAGTCGAATCTAAATTCCAGAAGCTAAGGAAAACAGAATAATCTAAAATTAACCAAAAGAATTTATTGAAACAACTCCAAACATCATGTGCTGTTCTTTAGAGGAGGTTTCAGAGTTAAAGTGGAAAAAGAGTTTATTGAACAGAATGTAATGGGAAAGAGAAGAAACAAAAAGGATCATTGAATTTATTGAGTTTTGCTCAGCTTGACCTTGTGCACAATATATTGTAACATTAAAAAATACATTTGGAGTGTTCTAGACTGGCTTCTGAAAAACCAAATTGATTGTAATATTGAATGAAAATTCTAGAAACCAATGTTCTCTAATGCAACAGGCATGGTCAAATGGTAATGTGAATTCAAATTGCTGCTTCCCTGGAATTTCACTTGAGCCATGTACTTATCACTTTATCTTCTCACACCTCATCTACATATGATTGCAAAAACAGTGTAAAGTGAAAATTACCAAAACAGTTTGAAATATAGCTGAAATGTCAGGGAGACAGCAGCAAATGAACTGTGACAACAATTGAGTGTAAATTTATTGATGTTGAAAAGGATAGCATTTCAAGGAAAACAAGACAGAAATGCTTGCAGAGAGCCGCAAATGAAGCCTTAATAGCTAATGGAAAATAGAAGAAAGCTCAAAGGAAAATGCTACTGCTGAAATGAGCCCATGAAGAAGAGGACTGTAATTGAGATAATAGGCAAATGACTCAAACGTGCTGAAGCTGAAGCATAAAGAGTTTTGTAAAATGTAGGGTACACAGAGAAGGTTATAGTAACTCTTCACATATGAACTGAGATGATAAAATAATAAAATTGATTGCATAAGTTGAATACTATTCAGTCATTCATTCAAACATACTTATGTAGTTTGCCAAACTTCAGTGTGAGTTGTGAAGATATTTCATTCAAAAAACATTGCCTTTATGGAGCTTACACACTAGTGTTGCTGTAGGAAGAAGTTAGCACATAAATCCCTGATGAACGGTTGTAGTGATGAAAGTTCTGTAGAAAAAGGCAAAACAGGTGAAGGAGCTAGTGAATAAAGGGTTGGGGAAGGCGCGTTGAAATGGTAGTCAGGCAAGGTCTCACTGATAAGATGACATTTCTTCAGAGACAATTGTCAATAATAAGATTAAAAGAGCAAAGTAGGGAACCTGGGGAAGCGCATGACAAAGACAGGGATGGGCACAAAAGCTCAAGAGCTCCAAGGAAACATGTCTGCTGCATTCAGGAAATATTAAGGAGCCAGTACTAATTAGTCCAGTGTTACCTGATGTGAGAGAGCTCTGCGTGTCATATACATGTTGTATATTTGAGTGTCAAATAACATTATATATAATATACCAAACACTTATTTAGCATCAATTGAGTCCAAATACTAGAACAGATGAAGAATTCCCTTTAGAGTAAGTAAAAACAAAATGTCATGAGTGATACAATGTTTTTTTTTTCTCTCTCTCCCTATCCCTCCCTCCCTCATCCCTCCCTATTCGCACACATGAACAGACATACACAAACAAGTGTGTAAGAAATAGCTAATTTTATATCTCTCTCTGAAACAGAGAAAGATGCAACTGCTTTTGTAAGTAGGATTTAATTATAAGAAAATCATAATTCTAAAAGATTATATTAGGGAAATATCAATGCTTCTTAAATTTTTAAAATAATCTAATTGATAATTTCACCCAAAGGAATCCATATAGAACATTAAATTTCACATAGTCATCAGTGTACCACAGAATCCCCAGTTTTGTTCTAAGCTACTTTTTCTAAATCAATGACATGATCATGAAGAACAAAAGTTCAGCTCTTTAAATTATATTATCCTTATATAGTTAAGATGAACTTATACTAACTTATATGGTATAGAGAAAGCATGTCTGATGTACAATTTTAAAATGTCCTTTTATTATAACTTAGCTAAGGACAACCATTCAACTCTCATATATTATTAGATATATTAATAATGAATGTAATAAGAATTTAATCTCAAAGAAGCTGTGAACATTTTAAACAGGAAGGGGAACATCACACACCGGGGCCTGTTGTGGGGTTGGGGGAGGGGGGAGGGATAGCATTTGGAGATATATCTAATGTTAAATGACGAGTTACTGGGTGCAGCACACCAACATGGCACTAACATATCTAACTAACCTGCAAGTTGTGCACATGTACCCTAAAACTTAAAGTATAATAAAAAAAACAGAAAGAAATAGTGCACATATCTTTCACTTTTTAATTTCAAAATCTCGTGATGCATGAGGATTTATTTTTTTGTCTAGAACCTCTGAAACCATGCTTTTGAGTCACCGAGGGGGATGAATATTTCACCTATGTGTTGCAACCAGGGTCTTTCTGTCTGATGCTCACAGCCATGTCTGATGAGCAAATTAGTAGTTTATTCCTTAAGACTTTGTTGTTAGGTCAAGAGTTTTATTTCCCATCCCCTATCTTTGCCCCCATGAGTTCCACGAGGCATTATTAGAAATAAAAACATACTGGAAGGAAAACGACTCACCGAAAATGAGCTAGTCTTGGTTATTAAGGCATTAAAGAAAATATATACTATTTCATAGTTCTACAGTTTGGCAGTTGTGGTCTGTTTATTGCCCTCATCAGAGAGATGACTCATCACTTAATTAATAATTACATTTACTAATCACTTAATGTATAATTACACAAATACATGTAAAGCAGAATTGTTGTTTGTAAGTAATTATCATTAAATATTATTTATAATGATTAGAATAAGGAATTCCTCTACCACAGAATTAAAACAAGAACTGAATATCTTGATTTGATAGCATTGTAAAAGCCTTAATTTAAAAGATGCCACTTTGTTCTTTTTCATAACAATACTTATTATATTTTATGGCTGTTGTTATACTCTGATTCCTATGTATTGTTCCCTTGAGTCATAGTTTTCTGTTAATATGCTGTGTCTTAGGTGGTAGACATTACGTTTAGTGTAATCGAACCTCATCTTCCTACAAACATGTAATTTGTCGTATGATATTTCTATTCTGATCCTTGCAAGCTGCTAAGTATGGGGATTTTATAGTGTCTGCAAGAGATATCTGTCTAGGTTGCTTGTCAAGCAAGGGTTTGTTTTTACAGCAGGCTAGATTAAATAGAAATTGACTTTAGTCCCTTTTTGCATGGCTACTACAGGGATAATAAAACAAATGAGAATTAGATAGGTTTTAATGTTGTAGATAAGAAGACTACAGAATGGGAAATTTATTGTCTATCAGCAGAAAGGAATAGTGACTTATAAAAATAATAAGAGAATTAAGCCTGGCAATTGGTATCCTCACTAAACTCATGGAAATGCCTCATCCTGGCATTTTCATCCAGTGATTTACTTAACTTTGAATTAAGTCTTCTCCAAAATAACACATTTTTACAATCTATTGCATTGCAATGCCTCTGATCTTGCAACTATAATTCTTGATTTCATTCAAAATTTAAGGATTATTCAGTCAATAATTAGACAATCAATAGTATTTTTGTCTTGCTGACATTTTTGTGAAAAGACATACTAATCTCTCACTTTTTTAGATATTAAAGAAATAACTTAATTTTAAAATAACTTTATTCATGTTAAAAACCAATGGATTAAATAAAAATATTTCCTTGCCTCCATTGTGTGATTAAATACATTAGAGAAACTCTCTATAAACAAAAAGTCAGTTGTTAGAGCTGGAAGGCTATTTCATATAAAAATATGTATACTCTTCTATTCTGTAGTATTGACTTACTTCAGAAGTATTGACTTACTTTATTATTGTTTATCTTTACAGCTGTAGATTGTATTAATTTATTTGTAATCTGTTTTGCCATCTGATTGTTTTGACTAGAAGTCTGTTTTGACATAGAATAGAGTTTTCAGTAATCCCAATCTGAATTCTTTTCAACAACCCAAAAATAGCTAATTATTCTTTCTGAATAATTAGAAAATTACCCCTTACATGGGGATGACTATCTCTACTCATGATGTATTTTTATGAATGGACACTGAAACTACAGGCTTAGAACATTTTCACTTACTTAGAACTACATGTATAATAGAAATCATTTTGTCCTATCTTTAATATTAATTTCTTGTTGTCACACAGATGTCTACTTCTTGGAAGTGTAAAATTTGGTTAAGTAATAGACACATTTATCAAATACTAATCATGCACACCCTATTAGAAGGGCATTTTGTTGGGTATATAGTGACAGACAATACTACTAGCCTCTTGGATTTTTATAGTTCTATAGTTATCAATAAATGAATGAATGAATAGTTAAATTAATCAAACAATGGAAATATAATGTTATAAAAGATGAGAAATAAAAAAAGTGGAGAGAAGTAATGCTCTGTTTTACTGGAGCACATAAACATTTTTAACAAATGCTGTGAAGTTACTGTTTTCTTGTGACTTTTGCAAAACATTGTTTTTTTCACCCAAGAATCTTTGCTCACCCAATTATCTTATGGTAAAAATTAAATTTGTATACTTTATTTCTATCACCAATATATCATGATTTTCTAAAATTCTTCAACATGTATATGAAGTTTTGAGTTTCCAAATGGAATCTTTGAGTTACACTCCAGTCATTTTTTAATTTGCTCAAATGCAATGGATGAAAATGTCTGTGTAACCATTTCATTTGTATAATCTTTATGTCAATCTCCAAACCTCTCAGAGACAAGATTTGTTGTGGTTTTATTGTTGTTTTATCCTAGCTCATAATAGCTGTCAATTAGAAAGAAACTTCCTCCAAGCAAGTTTTCTGATGAGTGAGCAATCATGAAATTTTAATCAATCCTTAAATGTAGTCACTGTTTATAAACTGAGATGGCATAAGTTACCTCCATAATATTTCTTTACACGGTAATGATTACACACCTCTTCAGTTTTTCTTTCTCTAGGCCTGAGTGGACTGCTGTCAAATGTAGGTTGCTTCTGATCAGATATAAAGATGAATCATGAAAGTTAGAATCCATAACTTCTCAGGGAAGATGAGGAATCTACTGATACTTATGAAATAAATAACTCACTCACATTCACATATATTTTTATAAGTTCAGAGGGGAGAAAAGGCATCAAAATAATAAATTTCAAGAAAACAAATCATACTCTATTCCGCTCTATGATTTACCGGGTACTTTTAAGTCATTTCCTCCGTTTCTCAGTTTCTAATAAAAAGAGGCATAAAAAAATTAGTAAATTAAGAAAGTATTAGAGATGTTAGATCTGGAAGGAATGTATGAAAGATCAGTATAAGTTAAAGAAGCATAGATTTTTCTATACCTGTTTGTATGGGAGAAGCAAGACTATGACCTAGTGTTTTTTGCGCTCTATTGAGAAATAGAAATTGTTGTTTTATTGGTACTTGAATAAAGTAAATAACTACATGAGAAGTTGGTGACTAATGTTAGTGGTTAGGACAAACATCCACTAACAATGGTTTAGTGAAAGGAACTGAATAATACTGGGATGAATATCTACTAGTAGATTTTTAAGAATCTGCCTTAAGAAGAAAACTACCTTAAAATGGAGGAGGGTGGAGCAAAGAAAGAGGAAACACCTGAGTCTATTTTGTTTGAAGGATCATCAACATGTTCATTATGAACAAAGAAAGAAACATTTAACAAATTTTCTCAACTTTAACTGCAAATTTCAGCAGTACAACAACAGAGACATCTGTGGATTGGGAAACACTAAGCCTTGTGATAAAATAAAAACTTCAGCCAAATTACATTTAAAGGAGTTTAATTGAGCAATGAACGATTTGCAAATTGGGCAGCCCCAGAATCACAGCAGATTCACAGAGACTCCAGCGCAGCCACGTGGTGGAAGAAGATTTATAGACAAAAAAATAAGGAATGATGTATAGAAGTTGGAAGTGAGGTACAGAATGGCTGGATTGGTTACAGCTAAGTGTATGCCTTATTTGAACACAGTCTATAAACACTCAGCAGTGTATGAATGGTTGAAATATGGCAGCTGGGATTGGCCAAGACTTAGCTATTGTTACAGGTGCATACTTCTAAGTCAGGTTTTGAATTTTGTCTGTCTATTAACTAGGTTCATCCTCAAGAACTCAAATATAGAAGTATAGAGTTCTTCTTGGGCCATATTTAGTTTGCTTGAACAATTCCCCCTTTTTGGTCATTTTATCAATTTTGAAAGATTGACCAAAACCTTAGTCATTGACATTACTATCACCATCGTAAATGTACCTATATGGTCTTGAAACCCACTGGGAAACAGTTAAACAGTGGGTTTTGTAAGGAGGGAACGAGGACTGAGTAGAGGGTACCTCTTTATGCTGGAATGTTCTGTTTACATGAGAAAAACCAAACCTGGTCTGTTCTAGGATCTATGCGTTTCCTTAAAGTCTTAGTTTGGTTGTCACATTTAGCACAAGTGACTCCATTTTGTTTGGTTTAGCCTGTTGGGGCCCAGTGCATGAGCTCAGTCCAAAACAATTGCCTCCCATAATTTTGTTTAAAAAAATTCCTCCTTTTTGGCCAGGTTCTCACTTAGGTGAGAGAATGACCAAAACTTAAGGCCCTAGCGCCACTCTCAATTACCATGATTTTGGGTTTCCTGTCTCACCATGTCATTCATAGGTTACAGTGTCCTCATGGACACAAATTTCTTTCACCTTTTCTCATTCCATTTGAAGAGAGACCATTGACAATCTAGAGATGGCTGCATGCAAACATTTACAACCTTTGAGAGAATACAGTGCACCAGGGAGACTATTATGATGATTATTAGGAGGATAATAAGAATTTGGAGTATGCTCCTTACCCATACACAGAGTCCCTGTAAACCAAACTATCTAATATTAAATAGATTACAAAATGAGCTAGATGAAGAGTCTACTTGCTTGACTAAGTAGTCTTTTCATTAATCCCCTACAACTAAATTTTCATAATCTACATTTGGTGTATTTCTCCATAGGCCACAAGTGCCAGCAGCTGCACAGGTACTTTTTAGCTAATTCTATTATTTAGCATAACTGTCACAGGAGAATTTAAAGTTGGTTGTGTAACCATAGCCTTTACAGTAGAGTCTGCCATAGAGCCCATTACAAGGGATACATTTCTAATTATTGCCTCTTTTATTCTAAATCATGGAAAAATGATGTAACAAATGGTGTCCTCCTAGAACAGTGAAGGCCCCCTGGCAATGTTTTCTTTAAGCTGTGATGTGTGTTAAGAGGAGTGAACCAATGTTCTGTTTCTGACTGATTATGAGGCAACATATGAACCATTAAAGTTTTTCACCTACATTGGGCCGCCTACTTTTATCTATCAAAGTATAAGGTTATCCATGTATAAGGTTGGCTGAAAACTTCACAAATAAAAGTATACCCCATAAGTGTATATAACAGACCCCCTTTCTACTTCTATTATTCATAGAGGCATAAGCAATACTCAAAGATAAGACTCTCATGATAATAGAAAAGTTTTGATCCATGGTATTGGGAAAAGCTGTTCACATCGAGGATGCCATCTTCTTCTGGGGAGAGACTTCCCTGGTTAGTTTTACCTTAAGGGTTTCCATGGGTGTACAGTTCCAAGATTGTGGAGGAACCCTTCCCAGTTTTAAGATTATGAACCCAAAGTTCAAGCTTCCAAAGTTTTGCTGCAATGTGGATGGCAAAGACAGTCTTTCTCTGATGTTCTCAGAAGATCCAATCTTCAAGTTCTAGACTGCGAAGGGGTTATCCTCAATGAACCATAGAAAGCTTTCTTTACCTGGTGAAAATCCATAATAATCTACTGTTACAACATCAGCTCTTTTGCATGGAAAGCTTTTGTACAACCGGAAAACATACATTGGAAATGACAATTGAGTGAATTTTTTTATAAATGTTTAAATGGCCCATCAGGTAGCCAAATGTACATGAAAAATTTGATTGTCTTGCCAGGAATATGGAACCAAACATTGGTTTTAAACTATCTCCACAATGTATAAGTCACCAAATTAATATATTCAATTTGGATTATTTTATCATTTTCATGATGAGTCATGGAATGCAGAACCTTTAATAACAAAAGCTTTAAGGACTCAGGAATGACAAGGGCAGACTTTCTGGTTCTCCATGAGTCCATGCTTAATATTGGACTTATGTCCTTCTTGAATACCAGATGTTTCTCCAATGTAGGTGCTTTAGCACTGTTAACTGATGGGTTATCATAGGTAATTTGACTTAGACCATGGAGTTCATTTAAATTGTGTATCTAAAAGATTTTAGTATTGACTGACTTGGCATGATAATCTGGCATACTTGGGTTAGCAGTTTTATAAACCAGTCAGTCTTTTTATTAGAGTTTCAGGAATTTTTACCCAGTCCAACTCTTGGGGAACTGGGGAATTCATGGGAAATTTTTACTCATTATATGATTTTAAAGTTATTAGAAAATTGTATTCAAGAGTGTTTTTCAGGGTCCTTTCCACCCTTTCACAAACCTTTTAAAAGAAAACATATTCTAGGATTTTCCGTGCTTGCGAAGTTTTCAGAAACTGCATTAGCATTAAGCAATTAACTGTGGAGATGACTTTAAATACTTATAGTTAAAAACACAATTAACAAGGAAATTTAGTTATTTCTGTGGGCTACAATAAAGTAACATAATAACCTTAATTATGTTTGATCTCATATACTGAAACATATTAGAATTTTAGAAATCCCACACAATTTTTGAACATATATTAATATCATTCACTAAAATATAACCTGAAGATTAAACATTATTTTTATTTTTACAGTACTTCCCATGATTTTTAAACCAAATAAGTCAAATTTCACTGATCCATTAGAGCGTTATTGATGTTAAGCCCAATTTTAATAAAACCTTATAGACAAATGTATATGATCTTAATCAGTTTGATCATAAGGTAAGAATTTTATAAACCTTTTATAGCCCTTTACAATTTTTGTTAAAGAGTAGATTAGGGCTCTAAGAAAACCTGTTGTGCTTTTATTTTGATGTTCAATTTACAGAAAAACCAAATAATACCACTTGTTACAATGTTAACTTTTAGCGACTTTTACTTTCGGTGAAAACCTTGGCAAGTTTGGGATTTTAATTATGTACTAGGTGTGGAGCCTAGTGAGAGGAGAGAAAGACCCTCTCACATTGTTTTATATTGTTTCATATTCAGTAAAAACAACAAGGAAGTAAAATCAAAGACAGGCAGCCCAGTGCCAGGCCCGAAACCAGGCCTAGGCCCGCCTGGCCTAAACCCAGTAGTTAAAAATCAACTTATGATTTAGAAGCCGATGTTATTCATAGATTCCTTACATTGTATAGAAGAACATTGTGAAACTCCTTGCCCTGTTCTGTTCCTCCCCAACCACTGGTGCATGCAGCCCCTGTCACGTACCCTTTGCTTGCTCAAATCAATCACGACCCTTTCATGTGAAATCTTTAGTGTTGTGAGCCCTTATAAGGGACAGAAATTGTTCACTCGGGGAGCTCAGATTTTGAGACAGTAGCTGGCCGATGCTCCCAGCTGAATAAAGCCCTTCCTGCTACAACTTGGTGTCTGACAGGTTTTGTCTGTGGCTTGTCCTGCTACACTAGGACCCAGACAGAAATGCAGATAAGGTCTGACTCTTTCTAGTATCTCACTCCATGTATCTCAGGCCTTACCTAACTGTAAAGCAGGGAAGTTGTACAGGGAGCATGGCTAATTCCACATGTCCCCAGGCCTTATCTAATGCTCCAAAATAAATTAAACAATTTTTAAAAGTCAAAGCAGTTTATGACCTTAAAGCATTTAGGAAACCTAATATCTGACCTGCATAATTTAGACCAAATGTTTTATTTTTGCCAATAATCTTTAAAGCTGTTTTTATTTTCCAAAGATTACTAAAGTTACATGAACTAAAAGGCATTACAGTTTTACTTTTTCTTTCTAAACATTTGACTTAAGTGCTTATTTTTGTTTGTCAATTAATCAGAGCTCTTTTATGTAAATATTACACACAACACATATGTAACTACACAGACAGACAGATAGAATATTACTATAGTAGTTGTGTTACAGGGGAGTCCTTGTTCCCAGAGCTCCCAAGATGGTGGCGGGCAGCTTCCAAAATGGTGGCGGGCTGCTTCCAAGATGGTGGCAAGCCTCGTGTTCTCTGACCTGGGGTTCTTGGCCTCACAGATTCCAAGGAATGGAATTTTGGGCCATGCAGTGAGTGTTATAGCTCTATTAGAAGCCATGGGTCATGAAACAGAACCATGGAACCCAGTGACTAGTGTTCAGCTCGATTAGGATGAACCTGGGCACTTAGCCATGCAGAAACAATGGCAAGCCTTTAGCCTGATTAGGAGTGGCAATGGAGGCCTCACTGGATCAGGAGCACAGCAGACACCCTGCCGGATCCGGAGGGATGGAAGTCAGCAGCGGGTCTGTGACAGCGGCAAACAGCAGTGGTGGATGACAAGGGAAAGCTCAGCTGGAGCTGTAACAAACACAGACCAGAAGAGAGTGCAGTTGCAAGATTTAATAGAGTGAAAACAGAGCTCCCATACAAAGGGAGGGGACCCAAAGAGGGTAGCCGTTGCCAGCTCGAATGCCGGGTTTATATCCTGATCATTGTCCCTCTCACTATGCTCTCAGGCAATAGATGATTGGCTATTTCTTTACCTCCTGTTTTTGCCTAGTTAGCTTTTTAGTGAGCTCTCTTTACTACCTGAATGTTGGGTGTGAGCTAAATTGCAAGCCCCGGGTTTAAAGGTGGATGCAGTCACCTTCCCAGCTAGACTTAGGGATTCTTAGTCGGCCTAGGAAATCCAGCTAGTCCTGTCTCTCAGTTGTAAGATTTTTCATTTGCCAGTTTTTAAGTTTCTTAATTGGTTATTGGCTTTAGGGTGGAGTCCTTAGAAGAACAGGGCCAGAAAAGGGTCTCTGGTGCCTCCTGTTTTTCCCAATAAGTCCAGGCTGTTAGAGCTTGAATATCCACTTTTAATTAAGCTGACTTTTAACTACAGCGCTTTTTAATAAAGTCCTTTTAAAATTTCTTATTTCCTGACTTTAGCCAAGCCAAATGGCCAATATTTCTGACTTTTGAACTTTACCAAAGGTAACTTCCCAGGTGCTCAGAGAAAGGAAAACTTAGTCTTTGGAGGAGAAGAGAATAGACAAGGACACACAGATATTAAACCAGAAAGGACTTATTTACTAAGCTGGGAATCAAACCTGGACCAACACTGCAAAATGGCAAAACATTAACTACTGAGCTACAGCACAAGAAAATCTCCAGTGCTCTTCCAAGAAGTCTAGAGTAGTTAATTTTGAGCTTGCAAAGGCTTTTAACTAGTGAAGATAATTTTTAGAGCTAACTATGACATGAAACCTAAATTCCTGTTCCCTGGAAGGCAGAGACCAAGAGAAAGTTGTGCCACATGGTTACAAGATCAAGCTCCCAAGGACATAAAACAAGATGAAGACCTCATCCAGGTTTTTGTTTCAGGGACCTGCAACAAAGTTTGTTACTGATCAGCTTGCTGGGCCATCTTGAGCAGTGAGCTTATGTGCGCCTGACCCCATGTTTTATCCTAAGATACCCTTGACACAGAAAAACAAATTCATAGCACAAAATACACCAGATTGACTACAGCTTACCGCTAGCCTCAGAATTCTTTTTGCATTAATTAAAACTTTACAGAGGAGATAAACAGTGATTTTTACCATTCATGCAACCAATTTGCACACCAAGAGAGAAATTAGAAATCTGACAGGTAAGAAATTCTTACCCTTTTGCCAACATGCCAGCCTTCTGGGTTCCCTTTTCCTGAGTGGCCCTAGTGACTTGACTTGCTGCACCATCACCCTGGGGGCCAAGCTTCAACACAAAAGAAAATGTTTTTTTAATTGCACTTCAGTGTGTTGTTGTTCGTTTAGAACATTATACTGTAAGTTATCTTTAGTAAGATTTCACCATTTCTGTAAGACTTTGCTGCCTCCTGGGCCTAATGTATAAGCAAGAAGGAACTCAGTTTTTCAGAAATTAAGGATCCCATTTTTACCTAAAATATGGGCTTTACTCTTAGGTTCTCTTGATTAACTTAGCCAATGATTTTTTTTCTTACCTAGGAGTGCAAGAAAAATAAAACAAAGGGGTAGAACACAAAAATCCCTGTGAATTTTTAAAAGACAAATTGTAAAACCACTGCAATATTACTGCTTACCACCAGTTCCTTTCTGACCCAGTCAGATGTAAGAGGCCTCTTACTGTTTCCAAACCAGTAAATTCCCAGATCAATTTCATTCCTGGACCCAGCCCAGTTTCTGTCATGACTTCCAAACCCAATTTGGATCAGAAACTCAGAGAGCTCAAAACACAACTCTGTGGAGCTCCGAAATCCAAGAGGGAGCTTACCCAAAATCCCCAGCCACTCTGAGAAGTCAGTGTACACAAGTGGGTCCCGCAGGTACCTTGCATGTTCTCTTAGCACTCCTGGAGGTCACTAGAAGCTTCACTTCGGATCCCACTTCTGACACCATCTGATAAAAGAAAAACTTCAGCCGAATTAAATTTAAAGGTGTTTAATTGAGTAATGAATGATTTGCAAGTTGGGCAGCCTCTAAAATCACAGCAAATTCACAGAGAATCCAGCACATCCATGTAGTGGAAGAAGATTTATAGAAAAAAATAGTTCATGACGTACAGAAATTGGAATTGAGGTACAGTACAGCTGAATTGGTTACAGCTTGGCGTGTGCCTTATTTGAACACAGTCTGAACATGCAGCCGTGTAGGAATGGTTGAAGTATGGTCACTGGGATTGGCCAAGACTCGGCTATTGTTACAGGTGTATACTACTAAGTTAGCTTTTGAATTTTGTCTGTCTAATAAGTTAGGTTACAGTTCATCCACAGGGACTCAAATATAGAAGGATGGAGTCCTTCTCAGGCCATATTTAGTTTGCTTTAACACTTGTATTATCTATCTACTGATACTGAGTGGTGATTGTTATGGCAAAAAACCCATGATCATTTGCAGGAATCCGGACCTTGTTTTAGTTCTGGTTCTTTATTTAGCTCTGATTCTACCAGCTGTGTTAACATGAGGAAACTAACTTTTCTAATGCTCTGTGAATGCATTATAACAATTTTAGATAACTACTCACTTCATGGCTGTTTTAAGCTTAGTGAAATAATGTGTTATACTATTTAGCACAATATTGAGTAATTTTATCATTTTTAAGTAAAATATTAATTCTCAGTATTATTGAGTATTGATCATTACTATTTAAACTCTTTAAACATCTGAATTAAAATGTATGTATTTAAGTTACTTTGTTCATAGTGGTCATAAAAAAATGGTATGTTACATTAATAGAAGTTGAGGTAATATTTGCCTCATGGCTTAATATGAGTTAAAGAATTTTTTTCATTGTATTTCCACATTTTGACTATACTGTATCTGGGTATGATTCTCTTTGCATTTGTTCTATTTGGAGTTTATTAAACTTGTTGGGTGAATAGGTTAATGTTTTTCAGCGAAATTGGGAAGTTTTCAGCCATTATATTTCAAATATTATTCTGCTTTTTTCCTTTCCTTGATCTGAAACTACTATTATGTATTTATTCATGAACTTAATGGTAGCCCACCTTTCTCTGAGTGTTAGTTTATTGCTCTTCTTTCTTATTTTTCTCTGTTTTTTAGATTGCACAATCTATATTGATTTATTTAAAAGGTCAGTAATTTTTTACTCTTTCAGCTCAAGTCTGCTGGGATCCTCTAGTAAACTTTTCATTTTGGTTGTTGTACCTTTCAACTCCAGAATTTTCTTTCATTTTTTTTTCTTTATAATTTGTGTCTCTCTATTAACATTCTCTGTTTGAGTCATAACCCTCATAAGTTTCTGTATTTTTAAGCACTTTTAAATTTCTTTGAACATATTCACAATAGCTCTTTTGAAGTCTTTGTCTGCTAAGACTGTCATGTGGGCTCCCTAAAGGCAATTTCTGTTTACCTGCTTTATTTCAGGTACATGAATCACAATTTCTTGCTTTTTTGCATGGTTTTTATTTATTGTTGAAAACTAGATATTATAAATAACAAAGTGTAGCAACTCTGGAAACTGATTTTCACCCCCTCTCTAGTCTTGTTGTTTGCTTGTTTATTTGCATCCTAACTTGTTTGACTATTTCAGTGACAGACTCCTCTTCAGATGCTTAAGTGTGAGCATAAGTAGAGTTCTCCCTCTCCCTCATCCCATGGGAATTAGAGTGGATTTCAATGAGTTATATTTGACTGTCCTTTCCTGATTTTCTTGCTGTGTTTCTAGCTGGTCTGTCTTTATGGTATTATGCCTGGATATTAGACTCTACTAATTGTTTGCTACTATTGCTTTCAAGCATGCTCTGAGCATACATTTGGAATCTTTTGCAATGGTATCATATGAAACCAGTATTTGAGGGTTATTCTGACCTTGGGAGAGCTCTCTTTAGCTGTTTATTTTCTGGTTTCTGTGTTAAACTTTCTACTGACCCACTATTTTATTTGTTGCACCATTTAGCTATCATTCTTCTCTTAATTGCTCATGATCAAAATCTCATTGTTTTCCAATGTGCCTTTCAGGTTGAATTCTCCTATAATCTCTTTTAAATAAATTTATTTACCTTAGTACATACTTTGGAGTTTTGTTTGCTTGTGGACTTCTTTTCCCTTTGGGCAGAGCCTCTGAGTCATTGCTCTGGGGCTGGGAGACAAGAGTCAACTGCTTCTCTTGAAGCGACATTCGGGCTCTACAGTCAGAGTTCTAGGAAAGAGTAGTAATTTCTACTATTTGCAGTCTCCCTCTCTCAGCATGGAATATCCACCCTGTGACTGAGGTAGTGTGAGAATATTTGAGGCCCAGTATTCTTAGGCTGCCAAGCCTGAGTTACAACTCCTAGCCTATAATTGGGGGCTGAGTAGACTAAGGAAGTTTCTGACCACTTGCCTAGAATAGATCATCTACAACATAGAGCTGAGGGGATGAGAAATGTTGGAAGGTTTTTTATCCTGACATAGCCTTAGGTTAGGAGCTGGGAAAGAAGAAGCCCCATGTTCTTGGCTGAATCAATTTAGATTAGAACTTTCATCATGGTGAACATGGAGAGGGTGGATGAGTCTAGCTGAAATACCATGTACCTTTGCTGTTCTTACTGAGATTTGGTAGATTTTCTTAAATAAATGTTTATTCATTTTCTGTATGCCCTTATGACAATTTTTAGCAGTTTCAAATGAGCATTTTTGTAATTTTCACTGGTTATGGTAGTTTTACTAGGGAAAGGGTCCATGAAGATCCTCACACCACCATTTCAGAAGTGACATCCCTAGAATAAACTTTCTCGAAAAGATTGTAAATGCTAGTTATCTGTCATTAAGTCATGTTTTAAAAGCAGAGGGACATTTCAGGTCCTGTAGGAAAGACAGAGAGGAGCTCTAGCTACTGAAGCAGAAAGATACCAAAGACTCTGGAGAAAGTCTGTGAAACTGAGTCAAAGCTGAGTGATCCCATAAAATGGAACACAAGATTCTAACAAAGAATCCAGCAGGGTACTTTTATGTTCAAGGCTCTCAGTTCTTCAAAGAAGGATTGGAGAGGTTTAAAGCAATGTTTAGTAACACAGGCTTGAGTAAATGGCACTGGAAAGTTCTATTTCCTAACAGAGAAGGACTAAACACATGTTGCCACCACTAAGACTATATCATTTTGGCAGTAATGTATCTTTAAAAAAAATCTTCTGGCTTTCTGCAAAGAGTAAATCATTACCTACCTTTTTCTGTAAGAGGTAATGTCTTACACTGTTAAAATGACACCTACAGTAAGGAACAGAAAATTGATGTTAAATGCATTCCTATTATGTTAAATAGAAAACATTAGAAATTCTTTTTCTGACATTTTTTATAGTAGGAAAAAGTGTAGCTAAATACACAAACTATTTCTTTCCATTACTGATAAAAATGTGGTCTGTGTTATATATTTTTCTATTGTAAATCTAGAATTAGTTGTAATTGGTGTAACTTAGTCATTTGCTCTTATTTCTTTTCAGATGTAAAGCCTCTGTTAATACTTTTCCTGTTAACAACCTAACTATTCAACTGCTGAATAAAAACCATTAGGACAACTAAAGTAACAGAAACTGAGAGATTTTAGCAAGAAATAGTCATTCCAATATCAATGACTACAGAGGAAATGCAATTAATTTTCTTTGCTTAAGTTTTCCAGGTTTGTGTTCTTAAGTATGAGCCACAGCATTTATAACAACCCCAGAATGTACCATTTTTATACAAGAATTAAATAATAGCCCAAATTAAGCATTTGGCTCTTAGGAATTTGAGAACTTTTGCAAAATGATAACATCTTTCATAAAAAATAAATGTTGTAAAACTATATATATTTAATAAACCCATTGCAGTAACCAGCAAAAATAAATTTAGCTTTCTGAAATGCGTAATTGCATACTGAATGTTTCTCTGGATACTCTCTGAAACTTGGAAACTAAGTTTAAAAACATAAACTGTCTTTCTTTAAATAAATGCCATTTGAAAGTAATACTAAATGTTTACATCATGTTTATAGTTTTGAAGAAATAATTCCTAGAAATAAGATTGTATTACCAAGCATTATAAATCTAATACATTTTCATTTCCCCATTTGGGAGCTTAGTATGCTTTCTGAGAGTCTTTGTCATTTCCTGTCAATCGTTCCATCTGGATCATTGAGTAGAATCCTCTCATATTCCCTTGTATGTGTATGCAGACCCTATGGTGTTGTTTTCTGTATCATTGTCACCTATACTTTCATTAACTTTATTTTGAATAAGCAATAGTGAAAGAATAGCAATAATAATAATAACAACAAAACAAAACAAACAGGGAGCTAGAAGCTCCTATTTTTGTCTCAAAATTAGTTGTTCACATATTTAAAGCCAATTTGACTACAAGCTCTCTTGTAACTTTTTAAATGAAAACATATTAGTGAAATACTATAAGCTCTTTGTAACTTTTTAAATGCAAACATAGTAGTGAAATACTGTTACCATACATTAAAGTGCAAAGCATTTTGTAAGTTTTTAATTTTTTTGCAAACACATATCTCCATAATCACAACCCAGAACAACATGCCAAGTTTTTGGCATTTGAAGCTTCCTGTTTTCCTCCATCCAACATGGCTTTTTATTTTTTATTCTAGTCCAGTGTTGTTTTCATAGCAATTTACCATATTTATTTCTCTAGATGTATACCTTAATTCCATTATATTTCTCTATCTATTTCTACCCTCTCGCTGGCTTTCTCCTCTTTTCCCTTCTTTCTTTTCTTTTTTCCCTCCCTCCTTTCCTTCCCTCCCTCCCCCTCCTCTTTTCTTTTCCTTTGCTTTCTTTTCTCTTCCTTTCCTTTCTTTTCATTTCTTTTCTTTTTCTTCCTTCCTTTCTTCCTTCTTTTCTCTTTCTTTCTTTTTCTTTCTTTCTTGCTTTCTTTTTCTTTCTTTCTTTTTCTTTCTTTCTTTCCTTCCTTTCTTTCTTTTTCCTATATTTCTTTGAATTCTACTTATCTACCTGTCAAGTCTTTCAAATCTCTCTATTATGTCACTGTCTTTTTAAGGTCCTTCTTATTCCCTCTTCCACTTTTGTAACTCATTTTTTCTCTAGCAAACCTATTTTTGTCTGAAAATTAGTAGTTCATATGTTTAAAGCCAATTTGACTATAAGCTCTCTGTAACTTTTTAAATGCAAACATAGTAGTGAAATACTATTACCATACATTAAAGTGCAAAGTTCTTCATAATTTTTTCATTTTTTGCAAACACACGTTTCAGAACAACATGTCAAGTAATGCCAACATTTCAAATCCTTCCTGTGGCCTCATTCTAGTTAATATAAATGCCAAAAGAAACACTGTAATTCTTTGTGAAATTTTAATCACAGATTTATTTTATAGATACTATTCAGATTTTTCTATATTTTTTCTTTAAGTTTTAGTGTTTTACAAAGAAGCTAATAATTTCATTAGAATGTTAAAATTATATATGTTAAATTTTTTGTCATTTTTCAATCCATATAAGGTATATGTGATATGCTTTTTTTCACTGCTAGTGCTAATTCGTATTTAAAAAAAAAACTTAGAGATTTTTACATCATTTTTATTAATCTTTTCAAATTTGCCATCTAATGTTTACTGTGTCTGAATATTTTCTTTCCAAGAAACTTTGTCTGGAAGGCTTTCTGTGTTATAAGCAGAGACTTATATTCTTTTACAATGGGTTAAATGACATTTTCACAAAGAAAACACAATGATATAATCAGCACCCAGATCAAGAAATAGAATATGACCTGCTTCCTAGAAGACTACCTTATGCATTCTCTTAGTCGTTACCGTTTTACCCCCTCCCTTGGCAGTTTCCTCATTTTTAACACTGAAGATCATGTTAGTTTTTTGTTTTCATTTGTTTGTTTGCTTTACTTTTCCATAAATGCATATATACAGCATTATCTCTTAAAATGCTTTTTTATTCAAACATTACAGTTAGATTAATCTAAATTATTCTAATATGGCTAATATTTGTTCATTCTCATTTTTACATACTATTATTAGTCACATTTTGTAGAGCTCTAGAACACTCTCAGTATTAATCCAATTAGAATATATATTTTGAAAAAAAGTAATATTTGCTAGTCTAGGTCTTACTTTCTGTTGTAATGTACACATTCAAGGCGACAATACTTCTAAGAAATATTCAGGACATTAACACAATCTTAGTGCTTGATAGTCATTGAGCCTTTTTGGTTCCCTGCCTGGTACCCAAGCATCTGAGAAGTGACAAGTCAGCCCACTGTATAGTGGAAGGCTGATGGAGTGGAATGCCCTAAATATGTTTGTCTTGATGAACTGTCACAAGAAAAAGGAATGGAAAAAGACAGTGAGTAAATTAATTAAAATAAAGATGAGTAAATAATTTAAATAAAGAATGAATGTGATGCTGCCTTGTATAAAAAAATGTAATAGTGGAATTCTAAAGGGACTATTCTATTGCTTTTACCTAAGGAAAGGTTGTCCATAGACAAAAAGGTTTCAGAATTACTTTTCTTTAGAAAATACTGGCAGCTGCATCAAAAATGTCAACTTCACGAGTGACACTGTCACTTCATGATTTGCTTCTTAGTAGGACTAGGCTTCAGAGTGAGGCAATTTGTGTTATTGAACAACAAAACTCCCAAACAAGGGGGATATCAAGAAGTGGTTTTAGGAGGGTAATGAGCAAATCTTTGGGGGAAAAAGTATAACTCTGCTACTCTTCCAAGCATTACGAGTTTTACTTTTATTACAGAAAATAAAATTTAATTTAAATATATTATTTGAAAGCCTACCATATGTCAGAAACAAATATGTGTTACTTTACTCCGCTAATGTGAGTATTATTTATAAGATCTTGGCAGAAAAACTTATTTATTTACTCTTTGGTTATGCTTATAATATAAAATTAAATGTTAATATACTATCCTAATACTGTTGTATAAATGCTTTTTAAAATCACAAGATATAAAACAAGGCAAGGCAATTAAAATTACAAGTAAGAATAATATTGTATCACAGATCTTAAAAGGGATCTACCAGTGTGTTATTATGTATTTGAAACAATACTAAATACAAAATTTAATGTTTCTTTTGCTCTAGATAATGTTTTCATTGTGTATGGTGTTTTTACACATGTGCTTTATGAAAAGTACAAGTTGTCGCGTTATTTATAATGTATATTCAGTTTTTTTTGAGGTATCATTTGTGGAGGCATTCTCTGCATTTGATAATACCCATATTCTTGGCCCTGATTTCTTGAACACTCCTTTCTTTCTATAATGTTGAAGGTATATGTATCAATTTTTGGAAGAGTCTTGTTTAATGATAGGTAACAAAAATAAACTGGAAAACAATAACTGTTCCCACATAGGTGTTGACATCATGAATTCAATTTCTAACATGTGATGTATAACATAGAAAGCTGATAAATTGCTTTCAAATAAATTTTTTCTTTGATGTGTGTACATATGTAGGTGCTTGTGTATCAGTTTTTTTTTTCATCCATTTATCAGGATTCTTAGATAGTAAACTTCAGTTGTATCTCCGTTCCATCAATCAGAAAATTTATTGGCAATTTTTGTGAAATTTTCTGCTATTACCAGTGACAGTTTTTTTTTTTTTTTTTTTTTTTTTTTTTACTATCCTTAGGGAATTTTACCAATTACTCCCTTTCTAATGGAGGCAATTTTGAAATCACTAGAATCTTTGAAACGAAACAGTTGGCAGTTTCAGGCAACAGTAGATTTGAAGTGTGGTTATTGGGAGGTTTTCAGAGGTGCTATAAATGCCTGGGGCATTGGTCTCAGAGAATAAACAAGATCACAGCTGGGTTCTGAACAGCTGAAGTGAATAATAATGGACTTCTAGGCCTCTGTGATGTCTGTCACCATTCCTATCTTAAGTCTTAGCATTAACATACATGATTTTATTTTTCTTACAGTAATTATTCTATAGTAGAGTAGCTCCACCAACAAATAACGGAACTGTTTTGAATTGTAAAAGGATGAGAAATGGATACTTTCAAAGACACCACCAACTTTAGAACCACATTATCTGTGTGTGTGTGAGTGTGTGTGTGTGTGAGTATGTGTGTGTGTGTGTGTGTTGGAGAGATTGGAAGGAAACCAAGAAAATATACTTCCACAACATTGTTGCAAATTTTAATCATGGATTAGGTAGAATTTTTATTTATGATCTAGCATGTGGGTCACTTTTTGAATGTTACATGTGTAATAGGAAAAAATGTGTATTCTGCAGCTTGTTAATTTTTTTTTTTTTTTGACAGGGCCTTTCTCTGTTGCCCAGGCTGGGGTGCAGTGAGGCAATCTTGGCTCACCACAATCTCTCCCTCCTGGATTCAAGCAATTCTCCTGCCTCAGCCTCCCGAGTAGCTGGGATTACAGGCACGCACCACTACACCCGGATAATTTTTGTATTTTTAGTAGAGATGGGGTTTTACCATGTTGGCCAGGCTGGTCTTGAACTCCTGACCTCGTGATCAGCCTGCCTCAGCCTCCTAAAGTGCTGGGATTACATGCATGAGCCACTGTGCCCGTCCAACTTGTTAAATTTTTAATCATTCTGCTCACCTTTTGCAACCTTACTGACTTTTGTGTCTACCTTATCTAGCAGTGGCTGAAATTTCCTTCTATGATTATAGATTTGTCTGTTATTTCTTATAGATTTCTCAATATTGCTTGTATTATTATTATTATTATTATTTTTGGTTTTTCTTTTTTTTTATTATACTTTAAGTTTTAGGGTACATGTGCACATTGTGCAGGTTAGTTACATATGTATACATGTGCCATGCTGGTGCGCTGCACCCACTAACTCGTCATCTAGGATTAGGTATATCTCCCAATGCTATCCCTCCCCCCTCCCCCCTCCCCCCACCCCAACACAGTCCCCAGAGTGTGATATTCCCCTTCCTGTGTCCATGTGATCTCATTGTTCAATTCCCACCTATGAGTGAGAATATGCGGTGTTTGGTTTTTTGTTCTTGCGATAGTTTACTGAGAATGATGATTTCCAATTTCATCTATGTCCCTACAAGGGACATGAACTCATCATTTTTTATGGCTGCATAGTATTCCATGGTGTATATGTGCCACATTTTCTTAATCCAGTCTATCATTGTTGGACATTTGGGTTGGTTCCAAGTCTTTGCTATTGTGAATAATGCCGCAATAAACATACGTGTGCATGTGTCTTTATAGCAGCAAGATTTATAGTCCTTTGGGTATATACCCAGTAATGGGATGGCTGGGTCAAATGGTATTTCTAGTTCTAGATCCCTGAGGAATCTCCACACTGACTTCCACAATGGTTGAACTAGTTTACAGTCCCACCAACAGTGTAAAAGTGTTCCTATTTCTCCACATCCTCTCCAGCACCTGTTGTTTCCTAACTTTTTAATGATTGCCATTCTAACTGGTGTGAGATGGTATCTCATTGTGGTTTTGATTTGCATTTCTCTGATGGCCAGTGATAATGAGCATTTTTTCATGTGTTTTTTGGCTGCATAAACGTCTTCTTTTGAGAAGTGTCTGTTCATGTCCCTCACCCACTTTTTGATGGGGTTGTTTGTTTTTTTCTTGTAAATTTGTTTGAGTTCATTGTAGATTCTGGATATTAGCCCTTTGTCAGATGAGTAGGTTGTGAAAATTTTCTCCCATTTTGTAGGTTGCGTGTTCACTCTAATGGTAGTTTCTTTTGCTGTGCAGAAGCTCTTTAGTTTAATTAGATCCCATTTGTCAATTTTGGCTTTTGTTGCCATTGCTGTTGGGGTTTTGGACATGAAGTCCTCGCCCATGCCTATGTCCTGAATGGTGATGCCTAGGTTTTCTTCTAGGGTTTTTATGGTTTTAGGTCTAACATTTAAGTCTTTAATCCATCTTGAATTGATTTTTGTATAAGGTGTAAGGAAGGGATCCAGTTTCAGCTTTCTACATATGGCTAGCCAGTTTTCCCAGCACCATTTATTAAATAGGGAATCCTTTCCCCATTGCTTGTTTTTCTCAGGTTTGTCAAAGATTAGATAGTTGTAGATATGTGGCGTTATTTCTGAAGGCTCTGTTCTGTTCCATTGATCTATATCTCTGTTTTGGTACCAGTACCATGCTGTTTTGGTTACTGTAGCCTTGTAGTATAGTTTGAAGTCAGGTAGTGTGATGCCTCCAGCTTTGTTCTTTTGGCTTAGGATTGCCTTGGCGATGCGGGCTCTTTTTTGGTTCCATATGAACTTTAAAGTAGTTTTTTCCAATTCTGTGAAGAAAGTCACTGGTAGCTTGATGGGGATGGCATTGAATCTGTAAATTACCTTGGGCAGTATGGCCATTTTCACGATATTGATTCTTCCTATCCATGAGCATGGAATGTTCTTCCATTTGTTTGTATCCTCTTTTATTTCCCTGAGCAGTGGTTTGTAGTTCTCCTTGAAGAGGTCCTTCACATCCCTTGTAAGGTGGATTCCTAGGTATTTTATTCTCTTTGAAGCAATTGTGAATGGGAGTTCACTCATGATTTGGCTCTCTGTTTGTCTGTTATTGGTGTATAAGAATGCTTGTGATTTTTGTACATTGATTTTGTATCCTGAGACTTTGCTGAAGTTGCTTATCAGGTTAAGGAGATTTTGGGCTGAGACAATGGGGTTTTCTAGATATACAATCATGTCGTCTGCAAACAGGGACAATTTGACTGCCTCTTTTCCTAATTGAATACCCCTTATTTCCTTCTCCTGCCTAATTGCCCTGGCCAGAACTTCCAACACTATGTTGGATAGGAGTGGTGAGAGAGGGCATCCCTGTCTTGTGCCAGTTTTCAAAGGGAATACTTCCAGTTTTTGCCCATTCAGTATGATATTGGCTGTGGGTTTGTCATAGATAGCTCTTATTATTTTGAAATACGTCCCATCAACACCTAATTTATTGACAGTTTTTAGCATGAAGGGTTGTTGAATTTTGTCAAAGGCTTTTTCTGCATCTATTGAGATAATCATGTGGTTTTTGTCTTTGGCTCTGTTTATATGCTGGATTACATTTATTGATTTACGTATATTGAACCAGCCTTGCATCCCAGGGATGAAGCCCACTTGATCATGGTGGATAAGCTTTTTGATGTGCTGCTGGATTTGTTTTGCCAGTATTTTATTGAGGATTTTTGCATCAATGTTCATCAAGGATATTGGTCTAAAATTCTCTTTTTTGGTTGTGTCTCTGCCCAGCTTTGGTATCAGGATGATGTTGGCCTCATAAAATGAGTTAGGGAGGATTCCCTCTTTTTCTATTGATTGGAATAGTTTCAGAAGGAATGGTACCAGTTCCTCCTTGTACCTCTGATAGAATTTGGCTGTGAATCCATCTGGTCCTGGACTCTTTTTGGTTGGTAAACTATTGATTATTGCCACAATTTCAGCTCCTGTTATTGGTCTGTTCAGAGATTCAACTTCTTCCTGGTTTAGTCTTGGGAGAGTGTATGTGTCAAGGAATTTATCCATTTCTTCTAGATTTTCTAGTTTATTTGCGTAGAGGTGTTTGTAGTATTCTCTGATGGTAGTTTGTATTTCTGTGGGATCGGTGGTGATATCCCCTTTATCATTTTTTATTGCGTCTGTTTGATTCTTCTCTCTTTTTTTCTTTATTAGTCTTGCTAGCGGTCTATCAATTTTGTTGATCCTTTCAAAAAACCATCTCCTGGATTCATTAATTTTTTGAAGGGTTTTTTGTGTCTCTATTTCCTTCAGTTCTGCTCTGATTTTAGTTATTTCTTGCCTTCTGCTACCTTTTGAATGTGTTTGCTCTTGCTTTTCTAGTTCTTTTAATTGTGATGTTAGGGTGTCAATTTTGGATCTTTCCTGCTTTCTCTTGTGGGCATTTAGTGCTATAAATTTCCCTCTACACACTGCTTTGAATGCGTCCCAGAGATTTTGGTATGTTGTGTCATTGTTCTGGTTGGTTTCAAAGAACATCTTTATTTCTGCCTTCATTTCGTTATGTATCCAGTAGTCATTCAGGAGCAGGTTGTTCAGTTTCCATGTAGTTGAGTGGTTTTGAGTGAGATTCTTAATCCTGAGTTCTTGTTTGATTGCACTGTGGTCTGAGAGATAATTCGTTATAATTTCTATTCTTTTACATTTGCTGAGGAGAGCTTTACTTCCAAGTATGTGGTCAATTTTGGAATAGGTTAGGTGTGGTGCTGAAAAAAATGTATATTCTGTTGATTTGGGGTGGAGAGTTCTGTAGATGTCTATTAGGTCTGCTTGGTGCAGAGCTGAGTTCAATTCCTGAGTATCCTTGTTGACTTTCTGTCTCGTTGATCTGTCTAATGTTGACAGTGGGGTGTTAAAGTCTCCCATTATTAATGTGTGGGAGTCTAAGTCTCTTTGTAGGTCACTCAGGACTTGCTTTATGAATCTGGGTGCTCCTGTATTGGGTGCATATATATTTAGGATAGTTAGCTCTTCTTGTTGAATTGATCCCTTTACCATTATGTAATGGCCTTCTTTGTCTCTTTTGATCTTTGTTGGTTTAAAGTCTGTTTTATCAGAGACTAGGATTGCAACCCCTGCCTTTTTTCGTTTTCCATTTGCTTGGTAGATCTTCCTCCATCCTTTTATTTTGAGCCTATGTGTGTCTCTGCACGTGAGATGGGTTTCCTGAATACAGCACACTGATGGGTCTTGACTCTTTATCCAATTTGCCAGTCTATGTCTTTTAACTGGAGCATTTAGTCCATTTACATTTAAAGTTAATATTGTTATGTGTGAATTTGATCCTGTCATTATGATGTTAGCTGGTTATTTTGCTCGTTAGTTGATGCAGTTTCTTCCTAGCCTTGATGGTCTTTACAATTTGGCATGATTTTGCAGTGGCTGGTACTGGTTGTTCCTTTCCATGTTTAGCGCTTCCTTCAGGAGCTCTTTTAGGGCAGGCCTGGTGGTGACAAAATCTCTCAGCATTTGCTTGTCTGTAAAGTATTTTATTTCTCCTTCACTTATGAAGCTTAGTTTGGCTGGATATGAGATTCTGGGTTGAAAATTCTTTTCTTTAAGAATGTTGAATATTGGCCCCCACCCTCTTCTGGCTTGTAGGGTTTCTGCCGAGAGATCTGCTGTTAGTCTGATGGGCTTCCCTTTGAGGGTAACCCGACCTTTCTCTCTGGCTGCCCTTAACATTTTTTCCTTCATTTCAACTTTGGTGAATCTGACAATTATGTGTCTTGGAGTTGCTCTTCTCGAGGAGTATCTTTGTGGCGTTCTCTGTATTTCCTGAATCTGAACGTTGGCCTGCCTTGCTAGATTGGGGAAGTTCTCCTGGATAATATCCTGCAGAGTGTTTTCCAACTTGGTTCCATTCTCCCCATCACTTTCAGGTACACCAATCAGACGTAGATTTGGTCTTTTCACATAGTCCCATATTTCTTGGAGGCTTTGCTCATTTCTTTTTATTCTTTTTTCTCTAAACTTCCCTTCTCGCTTCATTTCATTCATTTCATCTTCCGTCGCTGATACCCTTTCTTCCAGTTGATCGCATAGGCTCCTGAGGCTTCTGCATTCTTCACGTAGTTCTCGAGCCTTGGTTTTCAGCTCCATCAGCTCCTTTAAGCACTTCTCTGTATCGGTTATTCTAGTTATACATTCTTCTAAATTTTTTTCAAAGTTTTCAACTTCTTTGCCTTTGGTTTGAATGTCCTCCTGTAGCTCAGAGTAATTTGATCGTCTGAAGCCTTCTTCTCTCAGCTCGTCAAAGTCATTCTTCATCCAGCTTTGTTCCGTTGCTGGTGAGGAACTGCGTTCCTTTGGAGGAGGAGAGGCGCTCTGCGTTTTAGAGTTTCCAGTTTTTCTCTTCTGTTTTTTCCCCATCTTTGTGGTTTTATCTACTTTTGGTCTTTGATGATGGTGATGTACAGATGGGTTTTTGGTGTGGATGTCCTTTCTGTTTGTTAGTTTTCCTTCTAACAGACAGGACCCTCAGCTGCAGGTCTGTTGGAATACCCTGCCGTGTGAGGTGTTGGTGTGCCCCTGCTGGGGGGTGCCTCCCAGTTAGGCTGCTCGGGGGTCAGGGGTCAGGGACCCACTTGAGGAGGCAGTCTGCCCATTCTCAGATCTCCAGCTGCGTGCTGGTAGAACCACTGCTCTCTTCAAAGCTGTCAGACAGGGACATTTAAGTCTGCAGAGGTTGCTGCTGTCTTTTTGTTTGTCTGTGCCCTGCCCCCAGAGGTGAAGCCTACAGAGGCAGGCAGGCCTCCTTGAGCTGTGGTGGGCTCCACCCAGTTCGAGCTTCCCGGCTGCTTTGTTTACCTAATCAAGCCTGGGCAATGGCGGGCGCCCCTCCCCCAGCCTCGCTGCCGCCTTGCAGTTTGATCTCAGACTGCTGAGCTAGCAATCAGCGAGACTCCGTGGGCGTAGGACCCTCTGAGCCAGTTGCGGGATATAATCTCGTGGTGCGCCGTTTTTTAAGCCGGTCCGAAAAGCGCAATATTCAGGTGGGAGTGACCCGATTTTCCAGGTGCGTCCATCACCCCTTTCTTTGACTCGGAAAGGGAACTCCCTGACCCCTTGCGCTTCCCAAGTGAGGCAATGCCTCGCCCTGCTTCGGCTCGCGCACGGTGCGCGCACCCACTGACCTGCGCCCACTGTCTGGCGCTCCCTAGTGAGATGAACCCGGTACCTCAGATGGAAATGCAGAAATCACCCGTCTTCTGTGTCGCTCACGCTGGGCGCTATAGACTGGAGCTGTTCCTACTCGGCCATCTTGGCTCCTCCCCAGCATTTCTGTATTATTATTTTAAGTTAATACCATTAGGCATAAAAATTCAAAATTGTTATCGCTTACTGAATAAATAAATCTTAATCTATTATCAAGTAATTCTTTTTCTTTAGAAATCATTTCTGACTGTAAGTTTGCTTTGTTTGAACTTTTGTAGCTACTACATACATATACATATATATGCAGTAGCTACAAAATGTTTTAACTACACTTAAATTTTTACATTTTTAAAATTAATTATTTTATTTTATTTTGAGTTAACACATAATTGTACATATTTATGGAATACCGAGTGATACTAATCAAAAGAAAGCTGTTTTTTTTTTCTGCTATTAATATCAAAGTTTTGGGATTGTTAATGAGATAACTTAATGTATTAATAGGATATCTTTCTTTCTCATTTGACTTTCAATTCGATATGGATTTACCATGGGGAATCCTAGCTTCTATGATACCTGCAGAGACAGGAGAGAGAGGAATCTTTATTCTCTACCTTCTGCCAGAAGTATGGAGTACTGGCCCTGCCTGGGGGTCATCCTTCACACTATGATGATGATATTGGGGTTCCCAGCTAGCTGAGGGCCACTACTGACAGGCACCTATTGTCTGGGTGCCCCGTGACATCCTGCCCTTGGTGGGCCTTATTGAACCTTGGGACCCTAAGTTTGACTACAGTGAGAAAGATCTGAATGAGACTCTGGTGAGTCGCTTCTGGGGAACCAGTAAAACCTAGGTTTTAAAACAACTTTTCTCCCTAAGAATTGGCTAAGTGAGGTTAGACAGAGAAAGAAGACCAGGATATTATCAAACGGCTGAAAATCCCAAAGAGCTTAGCCCCTGGAAAGAAGCACACCTATGCTAGAAAAGGCAGATGTGGCATTAACTATTAACACTTGTGAAACTGAAATATTTTATTTTTGAAACTGTTAATAATCACAACCACCATGATAGAGTATAATGCATAAAATTGTTTTTCTATAATCTGTAATATAATGAAAATCAGTCACAATATGCAATAGTGTTATGGGATCTTTGGGATGTCCATTTTCTGGCTGGAAACTTGTGTGGCTCATGGCACCTTTGCCTGAGTTTTTGTCCTGCATCCAGGAAGAATGAGGTATACAAACAAGTGAAGTGTGAGCAAGAGGAAGATGAGCTTTATTAAGTGTTAGAACAGCTCAGAGGAGACCAGCACTGGGTAGCTCCTCTCGGTAGGCAGGTTGTCCCATCAAGTGTTAAGCTCTTAGCAGAGAGCAGGCCCTGGAGAGAGCAGCTCCTCTCCGCTACTGGTCCTCCCAACTCCCCTGTAGGTTTCTGAAGCTCTCAGCAGAGAGGGAAGTTTCTCTCTGCAGCCGGCCTTCCTATCATCTCTCCATTCTCTCCTTCCTCTGCCCTGCTCTGGCTGAGCCTGGGATTTTTATGGACATCAGAGGGCAGGAAGTATTTGTTGATTGGTCCATGGGCAGCCGTGGGCCCTGGAAGAGACACCACAAGTCCCCATTCCTTCTGCGGGACCAGCAGCCCAGTCTGAAGATGGGTCCTTACCGGGACCCACCCACTTCAGCCCAGGAACCTGTCTGCCTCCCGCGGCTGCCCATGGCATGCAGGTTGCTGATACCAAAGAGCACATGCAAGCCAGCACCCAGCTTCTCCCAGTTCCCCGACAGATTCCCCTCCCGCTCTCCTCATACCCAAACTCCGGAGGGAGCCGAGGTAGCAGGGGGCTGGCATGTCAGCACTGCTCCCAGCGTGCACACACCAGTCTGGGTTGTGACAGCACCCGGGCTCAGCCCCAACCCGGCTCAGAGATCAGAGTGGGAGCCAAGAGCAGGGAGAGGTCAGGCAGTGGAAGCAGGACCCCTTGCCCTCCCACCCTGCAAGGGCAAGGGGCGCCTTCCCAGGACCCCCAAAAGTGCATGGATGCCCGTGTCTGCAGCCCAGGTTTGGGCGGCTGGAACAGGGCTCCTGACTGCTCCGTGAAGTGGGATGCCCAGATCAGCAGCCACTCTTTGCTCCTGCCTACTCCATGCTCCCAAGAGCACAGGGGTGCCTGGTTGCAGTTGCAGCTTAAGTGGCTGCAGTTGCACCTGGGGAGCTCCCGCCCCTACACCTTGGAAGGGACAGGTGTCCCTCCTGTCCCTGGCTGTCACTAGCTCAGTGGAACACAGCATCCAGCCACATACCCTAGCAACCTGGGGCAGAGGTTCCAGGTCTTCGCTAGGCCTGGGCTGGCATCTGGGGCAGGGGCAACGTTGCCATAAGATCCCTCTGTGGCCCTGGCGTTCAGGGTCAGCCCAGAGCTATCCCTCGCCGGCCGCGACGTGGCAGGGCCACTTTGCTGCGGCCTTCAGGGTGGTGGGCTGCAGGGCGGGGGGGTGTCCGCCTCCTCCTTGTATTCTCCCTGCAGCCGCTGGTGTGATGGCAATGGCGGCCCCAGATGGCCCGCCGGCACCAGATGGCCTGAGACTGCCATCAATAATAAAGAAAAAGATATACTATTTTACTTGATTTATGATTTATGTGGTATTTATGCATGTTTGAAATCTACAATTTCTCATTCTAAGTATTCATTTTTGCTGCTAACATTACATTGATAATTTTTAATATTTTTGGAGGTGCCCTAAATTGTATATGTCTCAGTTCGCACAAAACATAGACCTACCTCTGCATTCAGCTTTTGATATCATTATATTTATGAAATATTTCTTGTAAAGAAGCAATTAATTAGGTATTCCATATTTATTCTAATAATCTCTGGAACATTTGTTGTTTAGAAGTGATACAAAATCTTTTTTGCTCCCTATCCTGTTTTTCTATCCATTTGTATTTTTGGAATGTATGATTGTTAGCCCGTATTTCATTTTTGTCTTCTATTTTGTCTGCTATTTTGTCATGCATTGTGTTATAAATTATAATATTCATAAATACTAGTGTGCAAGTTGAATTAATACCGTTACTACCTTTTAAGAAAATAAAAACAAAAACAGTGCAGTTTAATTCTATCCACTTTTCTCTCATTTTGTTATTTTGTTATGCATTTTAATGTCATCTTTTATGAATTTATTAACTATAATAATAAACAATTAGAATACCATTTATTAAGAGTTAGATAATTTCTAATTTGCTTATTTTTATGCAACTTGTTTATATTTTAAAACCAGCTGAACAATTTCATGCCTTCTCACATCTCAGACTTTCTATTTTAAAATACTTTTCTCATCTGAGAAGAATGTTTTTAGAATTTTCTTTGATGGGTTTCTGCTAATAGCACAATTAGCTACTTTTTTTTTTTGTCAAAATTAGTTTGTTTTACCCTCTACTTAAAAAATAAAAGATAAAACCAAAAGCAATGTACTGGACACATAGTTCAAGGTTGGCGGTTACTTTCTTTCATTGCATCGAATTATGGCTTATTTTTGCTTTCCATTGTAGCTATTGAAAAATTGGGTGTGCAGTTAAAAGAATTTTTTAAAAACCTTCTAGATATTCATTAAATCAGTTAATATGTTATTACTATTGAAAATGTTTGAGCTGTCACAATTTCAAGTAATTTCTCTGTTACATTCATTTCTCTTCTCCTTCTAGAACTCTGATCTTACATATCACACTATTCTTCATATCACTCTCATCATTCTAATCTTCATTTCTGTCTCTTTTTTGATAATTACTTTAAACTTTTGTTAAAGTTCAATAATTTTCTGTTAAACTCTATTCAATCTCCTAAATCTATCCTTGAGTTTTGATTTCAATTGTGTTTTCCATTCTAGAAATGAAATTTGGTTCCTTTTTTCAAGTATGTTATGTCATTTATTATGTTTCTTGCTCCCTACAGATATTGTCAATCTTGATTTTTATTTCTTAAAATATATCAGGCATTGTTATTTTGTTGTATTATTTGATAATTCCACTGTTTAAAGTTCTAGTGCTCTATTTATTAATTTGTTATTTCTGCTTATTCTTACTCTACTCTTGTTTACAACGAGGTTTTGTCCACTGTGTGATGCTAGGTTTCTTCAGGAAATTATATGTGGAGGATCTCTGTGGCCCAGGATAAGGGTCCCACAGAAGATTTTTAGGTACTTATGGCTCTTAAATCTACTCTGTGATTTGATTTGGGCTTGTAAATGTTCAGAGGCCCAGTTTATATTTCTAACTTCTCTGGGGTTCTACCAATCCTCTACTCTTCTCACAGCCAAAGCAATTATCTTTACTCTTGCCTGATTGAGGAAGGTAAGTGAACTAAAATTACTCCATAAGAAACTGCTCTGGAGGCCTATAAGGGACTCAGTTGTGGACAAGATAAGTTTAGGATGTCTATTAACGTTCCAAAGGGGGAAGTCAAGGAGGCAATGGGATATGCCAAAAAGAATTTCACTACAAAGGTCTGGGATGGAGCTATAATATTAGGGATAGAAAAATATAGGTGGTTTTCCTCTGATGAAGTAAATAGGTACAGCCTCCAGGGTAATTTTTTAAAAAGATAAATTAGACCAGGTCATTCTTTTTTTAAAAGTCTCCTCAATCACTTTCTATCAATCAGTAGAGTAGAATCTAAACTCATGAATATAGTTTAGATTCTAGTTTAAAAGACATCGCGTCATTTAGTCCTCATCATCTTTATGGATCTTGTCTCTTTCTACTCTCATATTGGTGAATTAAGCTGGAATTACATTTTTCTTCTTCCTTTTTCCCTATCACACATGAAAGAAAAATGAAATTGGACCCATATACCAATCACAAAAATCAACTCAGTGGATCTGAAACTGTAAAACTCCTAGAAGTAAACATAGGGGTTAAACCTTGTTGACAATAATTTTTCTTAGACATGATAAAAGCACAAGCAATAAAAGCAAAAATAGATAAGTGGAACAACATCAAATTAAGAGACTTCTGCAAGGAAATCATTAACATAATGAAAAGGCAATCTACAGACTAGGAGAAAATATTTGCAAGCCCTGTCTCTCGTAAGGGGTTAATATCCAAAATATATAAGGTACATCTGCAACTCAGTAGCACCCACAAAAAATAACCTGATTAAAAAGCAGGCAAAGGACATCAACAGACATTTCTCTAAAGAAGATATATAAATATTCAACAGATATATGAAGAAATGTTAAATATCATTAATGATCAGAAAAAAATACAACTCAAAGCCACAGTGAGATATCATGTCATACCTGTCAGGATAAGATCATATTTGTAAAAGTAACAGATGATAGTGAGGAAATGGAGAAATTTGAAGCCAGCTGGCATTGTTGGTGGGATGTAAAGTGGTACAGCCACTGTGGAAACCAATATGGAGGCTCTTCAAAAAATTAAAATAGAATTGCATATGTCTCAGTTCACACAAAACATAGACCTACCTCTGCATTCAGCTTTTGATATCATTATATTTAGCCTGTACCAGGCTATCTAGTACCAGGCTATCATATTATCCAGCAATCTCACTTCTGAGTATCTACCCAAAATAATTGAAATATTGAAGAGTTATATGCACTCCAATGTTCACTGCAGCGTTATTCACAATAGCAAGATATGGAAAAAACGCAAATGTCCATTAATTGATGAATTGATTTTAAAAATGTGGAAAACTGAACACAGTGGCTCACACCTGTAATCCTAATATTTTGGAGACTGAGGCTGGAGGATCACTTGAGGTCAGGAGTTTGAGATCAGCCTGCAACGTAGCCAGATGTGGTGGCATACCCTTGCAGTCCCAGCTACTGGGAGGCTGACGCGAGAGGATCACATAAACCCAGGAGTTCAAGGCTGCAGTGCACTAGGATCACCCCACTGCATTCCAGCATGGGTGACAGAGTAAGACCTCATTTTTAAACAAAAAAAATATGGTACATACATACAATTAAAAATTGTTCAGTCTTTAAAAAGAAGAAAACCCTGCTATTTGTGACAACACAGATGAACCTGAAGAAGCATTATGCTAAGTGAAATAAGCCAATCATAGGACAAATGCTGCATTATTCTACTGATGTGAATTACCTACAATTGTCAAATTCACAGAAGCAGAGAATAGAATGGTGGTTAGCAGGGGCTGCCTGCTAGAGGAAAGGGAAAATGAGGTGGGGAAATGGCAAATTTTTATTCAATTAGTTTAAAGTTACAATTATGCAAGATGAATTACTTACAGAGCTGTGCTGTATAGAATAGCGCCTATAGTCAATAATAAGCACGTACAACCTTGTTAAGAGGGCAGAGCCTATGTTAAATGTTCTTACCACAAAACAACAATAGAAAGCAAAGGGACACAAGGAAACTTGGAATTGATAGCTATGTCTATTACCTTGATTGTGGTGATAGTTTCATGGTTCAGGCACGTACCCAAACTTATTGAATTCTGTATATTAAATATATGTGGATTTTTGCATAGCAATTATGCCTGAAAAAAGAGGTGCCTTTTTTCAATTATGTTTAAAATTAAGAATAAAAAAACTCAGAAAAGTGTGCTTTTTATTGCTACCATATACTGACAAGTCTGAATAATAGCAGTGATGAAATACTCTCTCAAAAATCTTTGCTGTCTAAATTGTGAAATTTTGAATAGAGGAATTTGAAGTTCCAAGTTGAAGTTTTAGTGGTTTAGATGAGGGACCTGTGTTTAGATAAATGGCTTTGAATAGCTTGATAATGTCATTAAATAGGACTCATGTGCTAAGTGTAGACAAATAGTAAAGAGTGAGCTATTTTGGGGTTTCTGAATATAGGTATATCAATCAAGGTCCTATCAGGATACAGAAACTACAGATATTCACACAGGCAAAATTTAATAAAAGATACTATTAACAGAAGATTGGAGTAATGGGGATTGTCTAATAAGAGTGAAAGAGACACAAGAATAAAGAGAGGTTACCACCTCTAGGTTAGAGATAAAACACCCAAGCAAAGTCCAGCTCTTATCAGGGCTGATATTCAGACGGTATTGAAGTGGGTACTGCTGCAGTTCAGTAGAATATGAAGAGGTTCACTGGGATGCTTTCAAGACTCCCTGAAAATCAATGCTGTGAAGAAGCTCTCCTCAGTGGAGTGTGCACCTGCAGCTCACTGCAAAGCTGCCAGTGTGGATGCTGGAGGAGCCATCCAAAGGCAGGTGCCTCACTGGCAGCACTCCACTACAAGCCCATCCGATGGGAGTGTGTATAAAATGGGAAACTGTTCATGAGTGCCCTGCCCGACTCCCACTCTGCTGTGAAGCCACAGCCACACAAGAAATATATGCCAGGAGAAGCTGTCCAGTACGTGCTGAAAAAAAAAAAAAAAGCCCAATTTGCAGACACCTGATGAAAGGGCTGCACTGGGTTGAGGAAGAGAAACCCTTTCTTCCTCCAGTGTCTCTCCAGGGCCAGGCTATCTGACAAGAGGAAAACACTTGCAGGCTCCAGCTCCACTGCCACAGAGCAGTCAAGGAAAGGTGGATTTTGAGTTCCGAGGCAATAAATTGGTAAATGGCACAGTAGGTAAATAAAATACAACATCTCATTTTCCAAGAATATGTGAGGTTGGTTAGGGAAATTCAAATGAAATGCATTTTCTCAAAATCTGTTTGATTTTAATAGTGTGTATTAGCACTGTTTTATTACCTTTATGATCATTGCCTTCTGCATGGAGCTTAATTAATGGAACTTCTAATTATTCAGTCAGCCTCTGTCTATTCATCCTCGGATACCTGTGTTTGTTTTTTTGAGTAGGAAGATCCTGATGATTTTAGAATTCTATGAGCTTGCTTCAAGAGGTTCATATTTCCAGCCTATGTGGAACATATTTCTACATGTAAACAATAAATTAGAAACAAACTATGATGGCACAGTGACTATAAAGATAAAACAATCAAACTCAGGTAATTATATTCTATTATTCTATGCAGCAATTTGGAATTTTTATTGAAGATTAAAACTTAAAACAAGAAAACAGTGTAGCATGTGAGCTGTAATTTTTTAGTGATAATTACAAATTTCATTTTATACATGAAATGCATGTGTTTCATGTTATGATTCTTACCAAAACTGGTATTATAACATGAAATACATGAATTTCACGTATGAAATGAAATTTGTAACCCGGCGAGATGGCTCATGTATGTAATCTCAGCACTTTGGGAGGCCGAAGCAGGCGGATCACCAGAGTTCAGGAGTTTGAGACCAGCCTGGCCAACATGGGAAAACCTCGTCTCTACAAAAATACAAAAATTAGCCAGGCTTGATGGCGGGTGCCTTTAATTCTAGCTACTTGGGAGGCTGAGGCTGAAGAATCGCTTGAACCCAGGAGGCAGAGATTGCAGTGAGCCGATATCACGCCATTGCACTCCAGCCTGGGTGACTGAACGAGACTCCGTATCCAAAAAAAAAAAAAAAAAAAAAAAAAAAAGTGATCTTCTCTGAATGTCAAATGCCCTGTTATCCTGGAGCGAGTAGCCATATTTTGCCAAGCAGATAAATTTCCATTAATTAGATATCTGAATGTAAGAGACATTAAAAAAATGTGTGTGTAAAGGGATAAACAGCGGTTACAGAGTGTTGTGCTGGAGCTAACCTGTAGTGATTTATAAGATTCAATTTCCAAATTTTCAGAACTTGCGGAACAGTCAACATCAGTTTGGTAGTTTATAATAGGTCATGATGGAAATACTTACAGCACAAAAGCTGGCAGATGTTACAAATCAGAGTATTGTTTTGTTTTTTCTTTCACATCCATAACAACGGAAACAAGTCGTGAAATCCATTTTAAGTGGATGGTATCTTTTTCACATTCCCAACATAAAGATGAAGTTTCGAATATAGTTTAAAATGGTTTTGAAATAGTAAGCTAAAAGTATGAGGAATTTAAATGAGAATCCCTGATTTTCTTTCTTTCTTAAACAGTTTCAAATAATCAGATAAGCCTCTAAACCATCTAGATATTAAATAAGATTCACATGCTAAAGGTGGTGACTAAGATATAGTAACATATCATCAGGTTTCTGAGTACAGAGAATTAGCAAAGTGAAATGGAAATTTTGCTGAAAAGGATAGTTGAGAATAGGGGTTGGAAACAGATGGGAATATGCCAATAGTTTATTTTTTCAAATACTGTAATTAGCAAGAGTTCAAAACGTTCAAATGGCAATGTAATTACCACCAATCCAGTGTTAAGGTAGCATACCAGGGAGGATTACAACATGTTATATAAAATCTAGAAACTTTAAGAGTATCATGTTATGTATATCCAACTACTTATATTCATGGACGAAAGAAATACACATTAATGATTCTGTGGGGATGCATCATTGCATCCATCATTACTATTTTAGTATTGGTAAAGAAGCAAACAATTTGTTCTAAGATGTGCTGACTATTTAGCAGACTTTGTGATGGAAACACTTGCCATCTTCTCTAACACACTTCTACCATACAAAGTATAGTTACTGTGCCCAAAATGTGGTCACATACTTCTTTGTCAGCTCTCAGTAGACAAAGCAAAGGTTTATCTAGTGCAATTTTTTTCTCCTTGCCTTGCGATTTTTTTTCCTACTCCATTGAGCTCTCAAATTAAAAGTTCTCGAATTACCCTATGGTATGTTGTCCTCCATCTCTGTACTTGGCTGGAAATTATCTTGCTAAGACATTCTAATGGTTGGAAAATGCACGTGAATAAATAAAATGAATAAAAAAATCTACTAAGTGGCACCAGAGAATAATTGTATCATTACTAATTTTGAAACATGAAGGAGGTTTTTGTTTTCCTTTTACTCCCACTTCTCCTTTAGTTTTTGCACAACGTTTTGTCATATTTAGCCTATATATTTTATATGACTACCCTATACACAAAAAGGGTATTTAATTAAGGAGCAAATAATGTAATACAAAATTGTTACACATAATATTTTTAATTGAAGAAGCACTATTAATCCTGCTATTAGAATTGAATTTCAAATCAAATAAATAAAATCAATGCTATGTAGACTTGTAAATTCTAAGGAGCTATCTAAGTTCTTTTTTTTCTAGTATAAGGACATAGTTTTGTAATTATCAATTATTGAAAGTTTAGGGATTTTTAAAGTAGGATAAGAAAAGTGAGTCAGTCATCGAATCAATAATCACTTATTGAATAGCTGTTATATGATTGGGGTTCCTATATGTGTGTATGTCTGTGTGTGTGTCTATACACACACATACATATGTAACATTATATAACATATATACTATATGACACAGGGATGGTGAGATGAATGAAAAATGTTGGAAGAACTTACACTCTAGTGTGACAGTTTTGAAACCAGACAGCGGACTAAAATCACTCAGAAAGCTTCAAAAATACTGAGACCTTGGACCAAAGCAACTAAATCAGTTTCTTAGGTAGTAAGGTAGCAGAAACAGAATGCTCTCTAGGTTATGCTGATTAGTTGCCAATATCGAGAATAATTGGTTTGGTGGCTTTTAAATAGATGCTTGCTATTCAAATTGTCTTGTTGCCACCACTGAAAGTGTCAATATTTTTGTTTTTGCTTTTAAAATTTACTCTTGTATTATAACCTTAAAGCTGTATAGTTATCCACTGACTTTAAAACAACCACAACTCTTCTTTTAGTGTGTTTTTCAGCACACTAGCTACTTAGTAACCTGTTTACAGGATACCCAAACTTGAACGTACAAGCTCAAATTATTGGGATGTGATTTATTGGTTAATTTACACAGATATTTTACTAAAAGATAAATCATCTTAAATGACAGTTTTAATATTTTATTAAATGTTTTCTATTAGTCTTAGAAAAGGAACTTCATTCTATTGCCTAGAAGTGGGTAATACCCTTGTATGCTTTTACTCCCTGAGTTTTGGAATAAATCATCCCTAATACGCTTTGGTAGCTAAGGAAACAAGGACATCTTTAGTTCCCATCTTCTCACTGAGCCTAAACGAGACCACCAGGCAGTCCTCTGACATGTCCCCAGCTCAGTGTTACTGAAACCACTGTTTGTGTTACCAGGACCCGTGCGAGCTCTTAGTAAAACATGGTAGGTATAGAAAGTGAGAATAAGGGTGTAGTGACATCACAGTTTTGGAGAATAATTTGTGTTTATTGAATCTACTGTGGGTTTTTTTTTATTACTATACTTTAAGTTCTGGGATACATGTGCAGAATGTGCAGGTTTGTTACATAGGTATACATGTGCCACGGTGGTTTGCTGTACCCATCATCCCATCATCTAGGTTTTAAGCCCCACATGCATTAGATATTTGTCCTAATGCTATCCCTCCCCTTACCCCCATCCCCGACAGGCCCTGGTGTGTGATGTTCCCCTCCCTGTGTCCATGTGTTCTCATTGCTCAACTCCCACTTATGAGTGAGAACATGTGGTGTTTGGTTTTCTGTTCCTGTGTTAGTTTGCTGAGAATAATGGTTTCCACCTTCATAGTGAAACTTATATTTTAAAATTCTTTTTTTCACTTTGTATTTTAGTAATTTTTGAAATTGGATGTTATTTTAAAAAATCTGGCTGGGTGTGGTGGCTCACACCCACTTTGAGAGGCTGAGGCGGGCAGATCACGATGTCAGGATTTCGAGACCAGCCTGGCCAACATAGTGAAACCCAGTCTCTACTAAAGATGCAAAAAATTGGCCAGGCGGGGTGGCGTGCACCTGTAATCCCAGCTACTTGAGAGGCTAAGGCAGGAGAATCGCTTGAACTCAGGAGGCGGAGTTTGCAGTGAGCTGAGATCGTGCCATCGAACTCCAGCCTGAGCAACAGGGGGAGACTACGACTCAACCAATCAATCAACCAATCAATCAATCAATAAATCTGTCTGCCATGGGTTAAAATAAATCGAACTAGTCCTTTGCCAGTGATGGGATGAGAAGTCTTTCCCAGGCCACACTCACATGTGTATTGTTTGGCCTTTCTATAATGTGAACATGGTCTCTAGGAAGAAAATTTGTGCTTATCCAAGATTTACCTAGAAAGATTCTATTGCTTCATTAATGGATAAGAAAGAAGGGCTAATACAAAGAGCTTCACAAGCAACATAGAGGAAGAAAAAAAGAAATAAGTAATAATTAGAGGAAAATAAGGAAGAAACAGATACAAAAAAGAATGGGAATAGAGGGAAAAGAGAAGAAGCGAGATTAAGGTATAAAGAGTAAACAAAATATTTTTTTCTAGATGAAATTCATCTAAGTATTGTATGAAATAAGTGTTCACAATCCTATGAGAGCAGCAAATGCAGTTTTTTTTTAAAGAAGTTGGTGCAATGTAGCCAAAATTTTATAGCCAATAAATAGTTTATGTATTAACTAAACTTGAAATAAACAGCATTGCATTAAAAGTAGAAACTGTTTGGACTTACACTGTTTATTGTTCCTATGGTGTTTATTTTAAATGACTATAAACATTTGTTAAGAACTATAAACATTTTGGAATTTAAAATGATAGGAGATATATTTGACATAGAGTAAGTGTCTCAAAAGAATAGGGATCCAAATAACAGTCAGGATGTTCTAAAAGTATTCAGTCTCAGTTACTCGAGATGGATACATTCTGGAGGTCTACTGTACAGCATAGTGTCATACTTAACAATACTTTCATGAGCACTTAATTAGCTAAGTGAGTAGATCTTATGCTAAGTGTTCATACTAGTAATCAATTAATAAATAGAAATAAAAAGAGTGGGAGTAAACTTTTGGAAGTGATATATTTATGGCTCTGACCATGCTGATGATTTCATGGGTGTATACTTACTTCTAACACATCAAGTTGTGCATATTAAATATGTACAGTTTTTTGCATCTCAACCACACCTTCATAAAGTGGGTTTAAAAATGAATAAATTTGAAACTAATGTGTTGAGGAGTGTGATTTTAACTACTTGATAATATAAATAAGATAAATTGTTATCTTTGTTTGGAGCACAATTTAGGCAGCATGATTCTATTTTAAATGAGGCCTTTCTTTTTCGTTAAAATCAGAGTACTTTGGCTTTATTTTGTAATAACAAGAAGAGAACAAAGATAAGGAGCAGTAAATGTTTTTCAAAGCTAATCAGTTTGAGGCCTTTTTTTTCTTTTTCTTTAGTTCTGAATTGTTTTCTCTAAAGACAATGGAAATTGTAATACTTAATTTGTCATTTTCTAAAAAAAAAAAAAAAAAAAAGCATGAATGCCAAGAAGTAAGTACTACCTGCATCTGCAGTCACGTTTTAGCATTTCAATTTGTATGAGAGGTGGGATGAATACTGAAGTTGTCACATTAACAATAATGGCAATTTAAATTCAGTAATTCTTGCACAGGCAAACTGATGTGCAGGTTATTGTACAAACTAAAATTCTATTATTCTACAGTTTGCTTAATAATTAGCCTTTCTTCTTATTGTTTCGTTTTTTGAAATATGAAAGTCCTCTTACTTAGTAATTACAGAATAAAACAGTAACTTTCTATGTACATTACCATTTTCATGACATATTTGGTCATCCTTTCTGGAACATATCCCATGTTTCTTACACCTTCTCTTATTGCAATTCTTTTCAAGGAATAGAAAATATGCTATTTTTTTCAGAAAAAAATTTAAAAAACTTTCTTCCAATATGTAATATTTTCTGATCCTCCATTCCCCATTACAATCCCACCTGTTTGTTACCCTATTTGCCTCATTATTAAGGTAGTCACATATTGCATCAAGAAAATAAGTCATTCACTTCCAAACAATGCACTGTCTACACCAATACATTTAAAATTAGATGCAATTCCTGATCTAAGTATGTTTAGAAGTAATGAAAAAATTTTAAGCCAAGAGACAAAATAGAAATAGCTTTAGAGATAGTTTATTGGTTTCGATTATTCATTACTGCATTATATAATCAATTATAGAAAACTTCTGAAATCTAGATTTTATTCAGGAAAATATTTCTATAAAATGCCAATTTGCACAGAAGAGTAAGACAGATAATTATAGAGTACTTCAAAAAATATAATTTTTGAGAAATTTTAGGTATATGAAATGGCATAATAACTTGTATAATTACAATGTAGAGACAAGCTAACTAGGAGTTCTTTGAGTAAATTTCTCTAGTCCTTAATTCGTTACATTTTCCTTTATTAGCTATATTCTATACTCAACAGTATCCTGGTGACTCATAAGAGAAGATTCAGCCAAGCTCGGTGGCTTCCGCCTATAATCCTAGCACTTTGGGAGGCCAAGGCGGGTGGATTGCCCGAGCTCAGGAGTTTGAGACCCAGCCTGGGCAACATGATGAAACCCCGTCTCTACTAAAACACACACAAAAAAACAAGTAGCCTGGAGTGGGGCGTGCTACTCAGGAGGCTGAGGCAGGAGAATCGCTTGAATCCACCAGGAGGAGATTGCAGTGAGCCGAGATCATGCCAATGCACTCCAGCCTGGCAGACGGAGCAAGATTCCGTCTCAAAACAAAAACAAAAACAAAAACAAAAAACAGAAACAAAAGAAGACTCATAAAACAAACTTTCAATTCTGCTAATAAATTCAAGGGACTGGAATTACTGCTTGTTGAACATCACCGTACTATTTTCTCCTCAATTTATCTTGATTGAGAGATATGGTCTTTAAGGAAACATGCTTTAGTTATTTGGGAAGATTCTTCAGCAGCTCAGTGTTTGCTATGAAGCTTCTATACTCGCCATGCCTGTATTCTTTCTAAATAATTGAAAACAGTAATGGGTTTTGATATGGTTTGGCTCTTCGTCCCCACCCAATCTCACCTTGAATTGTAATAATCCCCACGTGTCAAGGGTAGGAGCAGGTGGAGATAATTGAATCATTGGGGGTGGTTTCTTCCATGCTGTTCTCTTGATAGTGATTGAGTTCTCATGTGAGCTAATGGTTTTGTAAGGGGCTTCCCCCTTCACTCAGCACTCATTCTCTCTGCCGCCACACTGTGAAGAGGTGCCTTTTGCCATGATTCTAAGTTTCCTGAGGCCTCCCCAGCCATGCAGAACTGTGAGTCAATTCAACGTCTTTCCTGTATAAATCACCCAGTCTCGGGTATTTCTTCATAGCGGTGAGAAACTAAACCTATTTTAGTTAATGAGATCGAATTAAAGTAGGTTTCAATAAATATGTTTCTTTAAAATGAGTCATGACTAGCTGTAAACAATGACTTTTTTGGCATGGCATTCTTTTTGTGAAATATATAATTTGGTAAGATTTCTATTGATTTTTAATTTGTTGCCTTTCTTTTAGTACTTGTCTTCACCTTTAATTTTTCTTAATAAATGCGGAATTGAAATGAGCTAAATTATTCAGACACTTTGGGATCAACATCTATTTCATTGTTCGTCTCAGTTAGTTGCATCAGGACTATCCCATATCTTCATTCTCCTATGACATGTCTTAAAACAATATGATTTCTAACTCATTTTGTTAACTGTAATGAATTCCTTTTTTTGGATATGCTAATAATTTCCCTTAAAGCAGTAACTGATATAACAAAATCTTTTGTCTTCTCTCTCATCCCAATTAAAGTGTATATGTTTCCTTTTCTGAGGAAGATTGCTAAGTGTTATTAAATACTTCTTTTTCCTCTTCGTTTTTCTAGGAAAGTAGTGCTATGCTGTGATTTTACTAAAGTTTAACTGAGCAGAATTGACTTAATTATATATAATGGGACTTAGTTGTGTTTTTTTCTCTGACGTATTTTCACTTTCTTGAAATCTGGAAGAGATTTTTCTCTGATTATATCCAGAGTGTGAAGAGAAATGAATTTAAAAATTCATTTTGGAAAGTAGAAATGAAGACTGAAGGCTTATTCTGCAAGTTTTCCTGAAATACCAAAAATAGAAATGTAGTTGCCAATTAACTGGGCTAAGAAATTATATTTTTACATAGTTGCTAGTCATGATCAAAATTATAATATTAGTTGTTGTCTACCATTTTAGATTGTCTTTAGTAAGGTAATTTTAGATAAATGTGAACTTATTTACAATGTCCTTCAGAAATACTAGTAACTTTCATTTAAGAATAAAAGTTTACTTTAATCACTTGGTTTAGATGGTATCTTCCAGTTTTATATAATGTGAAGCTAGTATTTTTTCTTTTGTAATGAATAAATGTTTCATGGGGAGATATTTTGAGACTATGAAAATATCTTTTTTCTCCTAGAATCACTCTCTTTAGACACTATCATTTATTCTTGCCTAATTAACTTACTTCTGTGATAGTTTCCAAACAGTGATTTTCTACTTTCATCATTAAATTTATGTATAACAGTTTTATTCTGTTTTAAAAAAGGATTTTTAATTCCTAATTATGTATTCATTTATGTCACAGGTACTTATAGACTTTAATTGTATTCTGTAGGTAATAATCTATTATTATTACTATTGCTGGGCCAATATATATTGTATGACTCCATGTATGTTGGCTGACAAAGATATAACATCACTCCAGTAATATTCCTGCCAAAAACATACCACAAATTTAATCATGAGCAAACACCAGACAAAGAAAATCTGAGAGATATTCTACAAAATGAATGATCTCTTCAAAAATATGATAATAAAAGATTAAGAAAAAAGAAAATAATTGTGTGAGGTGAGGAATATGTTAACTAAACTTGATTGTGATCATCGTTTAATGATGCACATGTATACCAAGCCATCAAGTTGGACACCTTATGTATACAATTTTTGTCAATTATACCTGAATGCAGCTGAAATAAAATGAGAAATGCTTCCAATTTAAATTATAAGTAAGATACACGATTAGAAAATGCAACACACCATCCTGGATTGCTTTAAACATCAGTGGGAAAAATGGAATAAGGTCTTTAGATTCTAGGATATAATAATTTTAATTCTTAATTTTGATAATTGTACAGGGGTTATGTAGGGTATTGCCCTTGTTACTAGGAAATATGCATTTGAGTTGAGAGTAAATGGGCAATGTATCTCTGATTTACTCACAAATGTTCAGGAAATTGTGCATTTGTGTGCGTCATTGTGTGTAAGAAGAAAGAGGAGGGAAAGGAGGAAATTTTATGAAATGTTAACATTAGAAGAAAACCGAGTGAAGGATCTGGGAAAATTACACTACTTTTTGCAAATTTTCTGCAATTCCTAAGTTGTTAAAATAAAATTTCTAAAAACTAACTTTATGTCAGACTGATTCTGAATTACATAGTAAGTTACATGGTTTCTTTTCTTTCTTTTCAAGAAATAGTTAACAAAGAAAAAAACATTCAAACTTATCTTCTGTTAAGCCCTTTTCCTTTTCTAGTATTCCATTTCTTAAAATCCTTCCTAGGCTTTTCTTAGATTCCAGATTTCTAGCTTCCACAGCAAGCATGATCTCACTATCCTTGGTACACAATTGCCTGCTCTTTGCTCTGAGTTCTAACATTACAGTCTTTATAAAACAACCTAGCACTCAATAATGTAATGTTTTATGTTTATCCTATATTATTTCACTTAGATATAATGTCTTCATCAATTAATCAGAGAAAATTTCTTTCATTTTCTTCCTGTCTCCAAAAATTCCTGCAATTTTAATTCTACAGTAAGAGGTTTCCTTAGTATGTTTTCTGTTGTTTATAGCGAAATACCCCAAACTGAGTAATTTATAAAGAAAATAAATTTATTTCATATAGTTCTGGAAACTGAGAAGTCCACGGTTGAGGGGCTGCATCTGGCGAGGGCCTTCTTGCTGGTGGGGATTCTGCAGTGTCCAAAGTGAGCATAGGGCATCACATGGTGAGAGGACTGAGTTCAGGGTTCTCTTCTTATAAAGCCACCAGTCCCATTCCTATAATAACCCATTAACTCACTAATTCATGAAAACATTAATTCATTCATAAGGGGAGAGATTTCATGACCCAATCACCTCTCAAAGGCCCTCCTTCTCAACTACCACATTGGAGATTAAATTTAACATGAGTTTTGGGGTTGACAAACATCCAAACCACAGTATCAGTTATTTAATCTTTATACATTTGATATAAAATAGTTTGCTTGGAAGATAGACCTAAGCACTAAGGAGAAAAAATAAATAAAATAATGACTTTCACCTATTAAATTAATTTAAAACTATTTCTTAAAAAGGAATAAAAATAAAGGAAAATTAATGCAGCAAACTTCTGTAAGTACTGCTTTTCACGTGCTTTGAAATTTTCTAGTTATGACCTATTCTCTTCAATGGTGAGGCAGAGTTGTTCTCATTAAAGAACTGCCACTTTGGAAGACAGTTTGGCAGTTTCTCACAAAACTAAATATGTTCTTACCATATCATATAGCAATTGTGTTCCTTGGTATTTACTCAAATGCCTTTAAAACTTATGTTCCCATAAAAGCCTGTGTATGAATGTTTATAGCATATTTATTCATTGTTGCTAAAACTTGGAAGGAACCATAATGTCCTTCAGTAGGTGAATGAACAAATAAATTGTGATATATCCATATAATGCAACATTACTCAGCAATAAAAAAGGAATATCAAGCCATGAAAAGACATGCAAGAAACTTAACACACACTGCTAAGTGAAAGAAGCCAATATGAAAATGAAACATACTATGATTCCAGTTAAATGCCATTCTTGAAAGGAAAAACTATGGATACAATAAAAAGATCAAGGGTGGTCAGTGGGCTGGGGAGGGCATGAGATGACTATGTAGAGAACAGGTAATTTATAGAGCACAGAAATTATTCTATATGATGCTGTAATGGTGGATTAAGGTCATACATTTGTCAAAACTGATAGAATGTATAATGCAAAGAGTGAACTATAATGTAAACTATAGAGTTAAGGATGAATCAACACCGATTCATCAATGTAACAAATGAGTCAACATATTTCATAATATAATATGCAATATTAACATCACAGTAATATTTGATTATATATTAATATATTAATGCAATATGTTAATATGAGACTGGGGGTGAGGGGGTATATGAAAAGCTTCTATATTTGCTACTCAATTTTTCTGTGAACCTAATAATGTTTTAAAAATAAAGTAAATCAATATAAAAAATGAAAATAAATTAGTAGTTATCATGAACTCAGGTTGAATTGGGGAAGAACAAGAGGTTTGTTTACTGTGGTGAAAGTATTCTGAGTGATACCGTAATGGTGAATACAAGACATTCAGCATTTGTCAAAACCTATGAAATTTAAAGCACAAAGAGTAAACTTCATGATCAATAAAATAGTTATTTAGGAGACTGGAGCATCCCAGAATGAACAACAAAACATTATTTTTAATCCCATAAAATTCTTTTTTTAAAGATTGAAACAACTTGATGGTAGATTTTTTTAAAAGTTGTTTGCTTAAATTACTTCACAAACGATTGACATATATAAGAAAGAAGGCAAAAGGCACTGTAAGCCCAGTAATATAGTTGATAAAGTTGATAAGGGGATATGCTCGAACAATTCTGAAATCACTATGTGTGTGTAATTGTTTTATGTATAGATTAATATTGTACACTGAAATTCAGTGTATGGTAAGTAAATGGATAATGATGCTAGGAGCTAGACTCATTATTGTTCAAGTATAAGGTTACAGATAAAACAGAGAAGACTGCATTGATTTACAAGATGAATTAAAACTGCAGGTGTCTGTAGAAACTGATGTTTAGCTTAACATAGACACATAAAGTTACATATAAAATACGTATGCATATGTGTATATACATGGCTTAGTACACACACTTGTAACTTCTTGCTCTTAAAATGAAAGGACCAATTAAACAATGATACCCCAGTAGCAATGAACACACCAGGATCTTGGTTTCTAATACTATTGTCCAATAAAATAAACCAGGGCTTTTTGGATATATGAGTGATTTTAGGACTGGGAAAGAAAATATACAATATGAGCCTGGAATAGATTGTAGTTCCAGAAAGTGAGAAAGTGCTCAAAACACACATATAAATACACACACACACACACACACACACACACACACAAAATTACGGCAGTATATCAAAGGAATCCTAAAGTCAACTGAAAGAGTTTCCAGTAGCTAAAAAGCTGGAACAATTTGATTTTTAAAAAGTAATATTGGATTTGCACTCAAAGTATAGAATATTCATGATTTCATGCTGACATAAATAAATGATTTAGTAAATAAATAAATGGGAAATAGTAGATAAATTTCCCAGGTGGAAGAATTTCAAACAAATTAAGTAGATACTCTGTTCTAGAGGGGATAGACCATAAATGTCTCCTCATTCACTCTGTGCCGCACAAATTGACTTTCGTCCTACTAGTACAGCATGAAAATGGCAAACAAATAAACTAACTTTATAACAAAGAAAGTTGACAAACACTATCTCAAACTAGTGATTAAGGTTAAAATGAAGGGTTGTAACTCATATTGATCCCACATACCCTCAATGCAGTGTGGTGAGAATGCATTTTAGCCCTGTGGTCTTCTTCCCCCAGTACACACGACAACTTTCTAATCATAAGAAAAACCCTGGCAATTTCTAAGACTTAAGGACAGAAATACCATTCAATCCAGCAATCCCATCACTGGGTATATACACAAAGGAGTATAAATCATTCTACCATAAAGACCCATGCACACATATGTTCATTAGAGCACTATCCGCAATAGCAAAGACATGGAATTAACCTAAATGCCCATCAATGGTAGACTGGATAAAGAAAATGAGGTACATATACACCGTGGAATGCTATGTAGCCAAAGAAAGGAATGAGATCTTGTCCTTTGCAAGGACACTGATGTAGCTGGAGAACATTATTCTTAACAAACTCACACAGTAACAGAAAACCAAGTACTGCATGTTCTCATGTATAAGTGTGAGCTAAATGAAGAGAACAAACATGGACATGTAGAGGGGAACAACACACACTAGGGCCTTTCAGAGGGTGGAGGTTAGGAGCAGGGAAAGCATCAAGAAAAATAACTAATGGGTGATAGGCTTAATACCTGGGTGGTGAAATAATTCATACAACAAACCCCCATGACACAAGTTTATGTAACAAACCTGCACTTGTACCCCTGAACTTAAAATAAAAGTTAAAAAAAAAGAGAGAAAAACATTAGGCCAGGTGGGGTGGTTCACACCTGTAATCCCAGCACCTTGGGAGGCCTAGATGGGCACATCACTTGAGCCCAGGTGTTTGAAATCAGCCTGGGCAATGTGGCGAAACCCTATTCTCTCCAAAAACAAAAAAAAGTGGCTGGACATGGTGGCACATGCCTGTAGTTGCAGCTACTTTGGAGGCTGAGGTAGGAGGATAGTTTGAGCCTGGAAGATCGAGGCTTTGGTGAACAATGATTGTGCCACTGCACTCGAGCCTGAGCAACAGAGTGAGACCCTATCTCAAAAAAAAAAAAAAAAAAAAGAAAGAAAGAAAGAAAGAAAAAAAGAAAAGAAAAAAACATCAGACAAATCCCATTTGATGGGCATTTACAAAACACATGACCAGTAATCTTTAAAACTGGAAGATCATAAAACAATGAAAATCTTAGGAACTGGTATAGCCAAGAAGAGCCTAATGAAACATAATCAATAAATGTACTACCTTGACTAGGATACTTAAATATATATACATACACACATACAAAATAGAAAAATCCTGAGTTAACCTGACTTAAGTATGGACCATTTTTAATAATAATGTATCAATATTAGTTCATTAATTAAGTATACAGGTATTCTCTTATGATCATTGCAGTAATTCTCTGTATCTAAAACTGTTCTAGAATAAAAAGCCTATTTGAAAATATACAAACAAACATGAATATAACAAAATGATCAAATTCATTAACATTAGGAAAATACAAATTAATACCATGATGCTAGATGACTGTCTACGTACTGGAATAACTTAAATAATAAATACAGAGGGCTGGGTGTGGTGGCTCATGCCTGTAATTCCAGTGCTGTGAGAGGCCCAGGCAGGAGGAACACTTGAGCCCAGGAGTTCAAGACCAGCCTAGGCATCATAGAGGGACGCTGTCTCTACAATTTTTTTTTTTTAATAGCACTACTGTTGTCCTAGCTACTTGGGAGGCTGAGTTGGGAGGATTGTTTGAGCCCAGCAGCTCAAGATTGCAGAGAGCTATGATCGTGCCACTGCACTCCAGCCTCAATGACAGAGTGAGACACTGTCTCTCAAAATAAAAAAAAAAAAAAAAATAAAGACAGAGAATGGCACGGGTTGATGAAGATATGAAACAAAGGGACCACTCATGAATTGCTTTGAGGGTTTATAATAAAATATCTTCAGAAAACACAGATAATCTATTTATCCTGAATAAATGCACATCCTATAAAATAACATTACAATATTTTCTCAAAGAGTTATTTCATGTAGTAATGCAGAATGTACTCAAATTGAAGAGTCCAAATTCCAGTCAGCACTGTGAGACAAAATATAATATGGCATAATGAGAAAATGGAATAGATTATGGCAAAAATGAACTACCACCATGTCCCAAAAAATAAAATCAATCCTAGATGATGAACAATGTTGATTAAAAGCAATCAGACATCAAAGAGTGCATATTTTACAATTCCATTTCTAAAATAGGCAAAACTAGCAGGTAGGATGCTGTCTTTGGGGTGGTGTTCACTAGAGAATTCATTAAGGAGTCAACAGGCACAGTGACTGCTTTGTTTTTTCTGTGACACCAGGGCCAAATGGCAAGCCAGCCATTATGTGTTAAATCAGAAACAGGATTAATCTTATACATTCTGGCATCGTTTGTATCTAAGCATAGCACTTCAAATTAGCATAGCGCTGATGGTATTCTATATTTTGGTCTATGTCTGCTCATATGGGTGCTTTTATTTAGTGAAAAGTTCACTGAGCTAGACAATGTCAAGTTCTGCTGATGCTTTAGTTTGGCCCAGATTTTATGCTCCAGTCTGCATGATGCAGCCTCAAAAAATTGCTTCAAACTTTACATGCAGTTACCAAAATTAACTTAAGTACTAACTAGTAATTATTGCATACATGGTGCCTTACCAGATTCTTCTCATTTAAACCTCAAAAGGGTTCTGAGAGGTGGCTATTACCCTGATTTTATGCATAATTAGAGTTAAATAATATGCTTGAATGATGAAGCTCATGATTTACAAAAGCAGAATGTACGTAGTATCACTTCCTTAATAAAGCATTGACAAATAATTTCAGGAAAACAATATTAATGTGAAGTTGCTATGCTTAGATACGAACGATGATAGAATTCATAAGATTAATCCTGTTTCTGATTTAACACATAATGGCTGGCTTGTCATTTGGCCCTGGTGTCACAGAAAGAAACAAAGCAGACACTGTGCCTGCCCATGTGGGTTTGTGTGTGTGCGTGTGTGTGTGTGTGTGTGTGTGTGTGTGTGTGTGTGTGTTAGGGAACACAGAAATGATGTATGATTAAAAAAATGGATGCTACCTTTCTAAGTTGATTTGTCACAAAATAAACAGTTTCTTTATTGAGAGAGAAGAGCATCTAAAATTGTTGAAAGTGGATGGTTTGCAAATGGACCCATATTTTTTCTCTGAACTAGAATTCTCATTTCAAAAGTTATAATGACAGATATGCATAGGAAAGATAACTAAGTCCTGTAAGTCATTTTATAATATCTCAAAAACATCTTTACTTTAGTACTATAGTTAGCATAAATCAATGTACCATGGCTATTGTCTATAGAGGAATCCTTTTCACATCGTTTAACTGTAATGTAAAAAAAGGGAGATTATTTTGTTTTCATTTTGGTTTTGCTCCCTCAGTGTGAAAGTCGTGGGTTGAATTCACATAATGACCTCATTGTCACACAAAAAAGCCTTGAGATAAAGTAAATTAAAAAAAATGTAATCATGACCATTATATCACATGCTTAAATTGTAACATTTTAGTTACAATTTAACTAAAATTAAATTGTAATTTAACTAATTAAGTTACAGGGGAGGGAGGAGGAGAACCTGGCTAGTTAGAATCCTTTTACCACCTTCTTTTTGCTGAAGAACGTACTTAGTCATCAATTTCTTCTTCATAAAAATCTACGTTATTGGCATGTTTATAGGAGCTCTGCCTGCAGCTTAAAAGTGCTTATAGGGAATTAAGCCCTTCAGCCCACATGAATTATGGGTAGCATAATCACCATTTCATATGTAATGGTGCTCAAAGCTCATTTTAAAGCTGATTCACTCTTTTCTGAAAAAAAAAAAATAATGAAAAGCTACTACTAAGCATAAGGCACACAACAGACCAAGGTCCTCATCCTTGAAGAACTTATTTTGGAGGCGATGGGGGAAGACAGCGGGGAATATACAATAAACACAATACATGTGTAAAATATATGGCATCTTAGTAGGTGATAAATGCAATACAAAAATGAAAAATGAAGTTGAGTATTGAGGGAATCAGAAGAGCTTGGGGCCAGAGTTTTTGTTTTAAATAGGATGTCAGGGTCAATCTTATTTAGAAAGTGAAATTTGATTGACGAAGGTGAGGCACAAAGCCAAGCAAATATCTGGGGATGTCAGTTGTATTCCAGCCAGAAGGAACATTTTAGCACAAAAGCTCTAGCAGCAGCACATTTTACACCAAGTGCAAGAAGCTCAGCGTGACAAGAGAAGGAAGGACAAGAGAAGGGTGGTAAGGGATGAAACAGGACAGCAGTTTTGTGAGGGAGTGGCAGATGTGGCATATGGCTGACTTATTCATAAGTACCCTTGTCAATTTAACAAGAAGTTAGAGGTTAAAAAGGTATTGAGAGCAAAACTAGCTGTGTATGTATACCAGTTAAAAATATGCAATGAGTCATGTTGAAATTTTATAGGGGTTCAACAAATATACAGTTTAGCCAAATACTGAGTGATCAAATATCAACATAAATTTTAACAAGAAGCTAAATATTGCTATTATAATATGAAAGTAACAGAATAACCTAGAATTTTATCCACATTTTAATTTACCTCAACAATTATCTTTTTAAGGTGTCATTGGCTAACTATAAAAGTTTAGCATGATCCTGCAGGCACTGCAGTTCATCAACACTGTTCCTGTATTGTTGATGCCCTCACTCTGCTCCTTCTTTGCAAAACTAAGTGGACAGTCACTTTTAAGTAACCCACCTAGAGGAGGAAGCAACATTTAACTAGACATGTAAAAATATGTTGAGGATGAAATTGATTCCATTCTTTCTCATTGTTCCTGAGTAAAGATTTATTCATTACATTTAAAAATTATAATGCTGAAGATAATACTGTTTAATTAAAGCATTGTACAAACGAAAGTTTTGTACTGCATGAAGATGCTTTCTAAATATTTTCAGAAGTAGATGTAAGATTGATTTTCTCATTAATATTTCCATTTCTAATATTTTTGCATGTATTTTCTGCTTCATGTAAAATGAAACACTTTTCATATGACAAATGTTTATATTTAAACATTAATTCTAGAAATGTAGCAATGGAGTAATAAAATTGGCATTTAAGATAAAGAAAAATTACATTTAATTTTCATCTGCATGTTACCTTCCAATGCTTGTAAACAAATTTTATTATGTTCTGTAGAATAAATTTTTACACACAAGTTCATGGAGAAATATATGGAATCTCTGGTTATGTCAGTTTAGTAATTTCTTCCTCAAGTTCTAGCAAACAAACTAATTTGGTATTAGAAAGTCCTGCTACATGCTGTATTGTAATCTATACAATGTTAAAGATTTCTTTTATTCAAGCAGACCCTTTAAGGTGGTGTGTGTGTGTGTGTGTGTGTGTGTGTGTGTTTGTTTAACATTGTATTTGAACATCCTGCATAGGAACATCACACACTGGTTCTGAAAACCTATTGAATATCATATAATTTGCCATTTACTGAGAATAAATGATGAAACCTATCTATTTGGTTTTGGTCAAGGATTGTGTCACATTACACTCTTCTCATTTTTAATTATTAACATATTTGTAGCCTTTAATATGTATATTTAGATGAAGGTGTGGCACAGAAAGAGGTAAGTCATTAATTACAAGTCATCATAGTATTAAAACCAAAGGTCGTAATGGGCCAGTAGCCTCCTTATCTAATTAATTGAAACCACCTGGCCCTTTCACTCATTTGACCAATTCAGTGTGAGTATAAGTGACAAAGGGAGCTTTTGAGGGGGAACTTTAGACACTGCTGTGTAGTGCTTTTTTCTCTCTGCCATAATCTTATGTCACATATCTGGAATACTCCTTTAGCCTGTATCCATAAATTCACTAAATATATGAAGCAGAACACTTAGAAGACTTATAAGCAATATAAACACACCACCAGCTGCTGTACAAAAAAATGCATTGTGGGAAAGTGATAAACTTTTGTGAGACTTTTGTATTGTAATCTTTTGACTTATTACTATAGTATAACTTAGCACAAGCTAACTAATATAGAAATTGGCACATAAAAGTGGAGCTATCTTAATTAAAAAATATATATATATTCTGTTAATGTTGGCTAGAACAATGGCAAAATAGCAACTCATATTAATCTGTGGTAAAACATTTGACACCTTTTTAGCCTGCAAATATTTAGACAACATATTATGTACTATAAAGTTGTAGAGTTGTAGTTTTATTAGGAGACACGTTATTATGATGTGCCTTGGTTGAATTGACTATAGTAAACAAAGAACCAGAGAGAGACAGAGAGAGAGAGAGAGAGAGAGAGAGACTCCATAAGAATTAGCAAGCTTGCAAATGAGAATAAATGGAAATAGAGACCAAACAGACATTCAGAATTGTAAGATGCAACTATTCCTCATACTTTCTCAGTCAAAAATAAAATTCATAAGTAATTTTTGTAAGAAAGCATAATGAAAATTTAGCTTCAGTGCTGAAAATAACCTATGGCATTGCTTTCAAAATTCTTGTTAAAGTGACTAAGTGAATTAAGTTTTCCTCTTCCAGAAAAACAAGTTTTCTCAAGAAAAAGAAAATACTAGCTTTTACTTTCAAGGGAGCCTGATAAGCTCAAGTTACCTGAAATATTTCTATAGTGAGAGGCAGTTTTCAAAAATCATTGTGTGTGAAACTATTTGCTCATGGAGCAAACTGGAATCAAATAGATATAGAAACAACCATGTTTCTGAGAGAAATTCTCTGTTAAAAGAGCCAATATTCTGAATTAAAATAGACTGGCTGTTGGAGACTTGAATTGATCCTTGGACCTACAAGCATACTCGGGCAAGAAAAAAAGATAGAATCCTGCTGCTAATCTCCCATAAGAACGTTTTTCTTTTAGTAAAAGAAGAATCTCCCAAAAGAAGTAGCTAAGAACCACAGAAAACAGTTGGCAAAGGAGTACTTCTCTTATTTGCTTATGTATTTTATATTTTCACATTTAATTTTATTAATAATATTTTAGGAAAAGTCATTGTATATACTTATGAGGTGCTATGTGTTTTTTTGACATATGCTTACAATGTGGAATCATTAAATCAGGCTAATTGACATATCCATCAGCTCACTTATTTTTTTTTTCTAGTGAGACATTTGGAATTTATTTTGAAATGTACAATACATTATTATTATTATTGACTATAATCACTGTACTGTGCAATAGATCACAAAATTATTCTTCCTGCCTAATTGAAAATATGTATTATTTGACAGGTATCTCCCCACTCCCTTCCTTTCCCCACCCAACCCCCAGCCTCTGTATTCATCATTCTACTATCTACTTTTATGAGTGAAATTATTTTTGGTATATATATGTACAAGATGGAAAACTACTCAGCCTTTTAAAAGAAGAAAATTCTGTCAGTTGAGATGATGTGGATGATCTTGGATGACATTATGCAAAGTGAAATAATCCAAACACAGAAAGACAAGGCAGTATCTCACTTATCTGCAGAATCTAGGGTTCTATTATATAGATCTATCTTGAAGTTTACATACTCTTTCCTCAGCTGCGCTGAATCTACTGATGAGCCTGAGAGGCATTCTTCATCTTTCTTATCATTTTTTTTCCTGGTATTTCAATTTCACTGTTTCTTATAGAATTCATATTTCTACTGAAATTCTCTATCTTTAATGCACGCCATCACCTTTTCCCCTGGAGTCTTTCTCATATTAATCATTGTAATTTTAAATGTCTGTCTGATAGTTTCAACAAATGACCACTTTGGGTTCTAGTTGATTATAATATTTTTTAAGATATAGGTTATTTAATTTTGCTTTTTTTGCATCTCAAAACCATTGGTTGAAACTGTGACACCTTGTACAGAAACTTAGACTGAGGCAAATATTATTTATGTATGGAAATTGGTATGCTTCTATTTCCAGTGGGCTTTTACCATAGTGGGTTTTGACTCAATATAATCAGCAGTTAATCTCAATATATTTTGCTTCTGCTAGTGTTACCTTTAATGCGTCATTAGCTTTAAACTCCTCTGGTGTTATCTTGTACTTGCTGGGGGACTGACATGTATGCTTCCTTTGCTGAAAGCCTTTCCTTTGCTTGGCACCTCAGAAAAGGCCTCTCCCTAGATTGCTGTTGCTTTAACCACTTAGTGCTGCGGTCAGTTTCTCTTATTCTTTTTTTTTTTTTTTTTTCTTAGACAGAGTCTCCCTCTGTCGCCCAGGTAGGAGTACAGTGGCGTGCTCACTGCAACTCCTCCAGGGTTCAAGTGATTCTCCCTGCCTCAGCATCCCAAGTTGCTGGGATTACAGGCACTGGTCACCATGCCTGGCTAATCTTTGTATTTTTAGTAGAGACAGGATTTCGACATGTTGGCCAGGCTGGTCTCAAACTCCTGACCTCAGGTGATCCACCCACCTCGGCCTCCCAAAATGCTGGGATTACAGGCATGAGCCACCACTCTCGGTCTAGTTTCTCTTATTCTTAATTAACTTAATATTAAGCAGATCCTGTATCTCTTTGTCTAGACACAGGTGTTTCCCTCGTAATTCTGCACCTCCCTGTATAGCAGTTACGCTTCAATGGTATCTGCCCATGATTACTTTTCTCTTCTTCCCAGGGAGAGAAAAAAATCTTCTTTTTTTTTTTTTGACATGGAGTCTTGCTCTGTCTCCAGGCTGGAGCTCAGTGGCACAATCTCGGCTCACTGCAACCTCTGCCTCCCAGGTTCAAGCAATTCTCCTGCCTCAGCCTCCCCAATAGCTGGGACTACAGGCGCCCGCCACCACGCCCGGCTAATTTTTGTATTTTTAGTAGAGACAGGGTTTCACCATGTTGGCCAGGATGGTCTCAATCTCTTGACCTCGTGATCTGCCCGCCTCGGCCTCCCAAAGTGCTGGGATTACAGGCGTGAGCCACCGCACCCGGCGAAAAAATCTTCTTGTGTGAGGGTTTTATCCTTTTATCCTTCCCTCAACAAGAATGTGTCTTTATGGATACTTTCAGGTCAATGGGTTTTGTTGTTCTAACCTTGGATAAGAGCTTGTGAATTGGTGTGAAACCTCCAGGGGCTTCCTGCCTCAAGGGTTTTATGTTTCTCTTTAGTGCACTCTCATCTTTGAGCAATTTGTTCATAATTTTAGTTGATTTCATATTAAACACTTGTAAATTGGCTCTGTTTTCTCCTTGGCCCTGCCCTAGGTAAAGCAGTGCTTGTGTTCTATTGCTCTTTGATGGTTCTTGTCTTCCCTTAGAGTTCAAGTAGTTAGTTTCTCTATGACCTCAGCTTTCAGATATGTTCAACAATAGTTATGTTAGTGTTATTTGACTTTTATCTGACTTTTCATTGTAGTTAATCAGCAACACTGTTCAGCTTATCCATATCTTAAGCCAAAGCTGGAAGTCCATAAGACAATTTTGATTAAAATACAAATAATGGTTTGTAACTTACGTTTGTGTTTCAAATCATGCAAATCTGTTGTAGACATACATTTATTGGTCATTATGACAAGCAAATGAGACAATTTGGTTAAACTGAAAAATTTAAGACAGTGGGTGGGGGTGGAAATTAGATCGGTATTCATGATTTCTTCAAATCTATAGGTCAATATATAATACCTTTAAATATTTATTGAACAATAAACCAGGGAAATTTATATATACTATGCTACATTCCACTGATCAATAAACCCTAGTTTTTGAATCTTTGTTTTCTAAAACTATGTGAACTATTTGTCCTATTCCATGTGGATCTCAGTGTGTACTTTGCCTATATGTCTTATTTTTAGTACTGACTCTATATTTATAACTTTGGTTTTTCTTTTTCTATTTTGTCCCTGACTTAATTTAGCAAAAAGGTCAGTGCAAAAGAATAAAACTGTATCAAGCTTGATTGAATATGAATAGATATCTACCTTGCAAGTGAAAAGAGAACAGTGTAACTTTAAAGCTAACTTTAAAGGACAATGTTAACCAGCAGCGTTGAAGACAAGAGTAAAAAGAATGTATTATTGTTCCGATATTATCAGTTCTTTCTATTGAGTTCACTTTCCTTAGGCTCTTATTACTGAGAGTAATTGGGAGTAATCTTGTTCCTATATGAGGTTACTATTTTAATTATTGAATGGACTATAAATATATTTTGACAGAAATTAACCAAGGCACTTTGGCATGCATCTATCACAAAAGGTCATATTGGTTCAACCCAATTGTTGGTAATGCCCAGCTATCCTCCATTGTCTAGTATCTCAATTATTTTAATAGTTTTTCAATCATGTTACTTCACAAAACCATTATTCACTGGGGTGAAACTAGTGCATCATTAACATTCATACCAAAGAGCAATGAAATTATAAGATGTGGGCATATAAATCATCTGTCCAAATATTTTGCTTGCTACTTTGCACTAAATTCATAACAAATTATTTTCAGGGATATGCATGTATATTGAACCGTTTTGGGGATTTAAGGTTGACTTCAATAGAGCAGTGTTTCTGATACCTTCTTAATCTCCTTAAATTAAACCGGTATCATGCGAATTAGACTAATGCTTTGTTGATATTGTGCTAATATATTTACTCAAATATCAAAGGCCTCCAAAAAGACATTATAAAATTGTATTATGAATGGAAATTCGTTCAGGAAGTTCTGGTGGCATGGGGTATGTGAAGATAGCAAAACCATATCTCTGATCCTCAGCTAGTAGGGTTCAAACACAACCCATGGTGATTTTTTAGTTTCTTGTAGAGCTGGAGCTATTGCATTAAGCTACTTTCATACTGTTCCACAGTGTAGTACACCTGGAAGCAATTTGGCAAAGAAAAGAAAGTTTTGCTGGTATGAGGGAGGAGCACAGGTAAAAAATTAAGGGTTTCGATTCCAAAGGCACAGAGGATTTCAGATATTCCTTCTGTTACTTTAGGCTACTCAAGAAACTCTCAATAGCTTAGTTGACCTACCTGCAAAACATAGATAAGAATATTTGCTTCCTGTCTATCTTTAAGTTAGGTAAGACTCTTGAAAGAAATAAAAGTTCTAAAGCATCATATAGTCATAAAATATGGAGGTTATAGTCTAATTCATTTGAATTATTCTGAAAATGAAGCCCCTTCTCCACTACATACTACAGAATTTAACTTTACAGCAAAGATTTTTAAAGAGTTATTTTTTGTTAGCATAACATGATTACTTCGGAAAAAAGTGAAGTTTCTAAAATTATTAATAGTCTTTAAAGAATAATAAAAACTAAGACTATTAGAAATTAAATACTTCTTGGCCAGGCATGGTGGCCCATGCCTGTAATCCCAGCACTTTGGGAGGCCGAGGTGGGCAGATCACGAGGTCAGGAGATCGAGACCATCCTGGCGAACACAGTGAAACCCCGTCTCTACTAAAAATACAAAAAAATTAGCCGGGAGTGGTGGTGGGTGCCTGTAGTCCCAGCTACTCAGGAGGCTGAGGCAGAAGAATGGCGTGAACCTGGGAGGTGGAGCTTGCAGTGAGCCGAGATTCCGCCACCGCACTCCAGCCTGGGCGGACAGAGCGAGACTCCGTCTCAAAAAAAAAAAAAAAAAAAAAAAAAAAAAAAATTAAATACTTCCATATTTCTTTAATTTTAACAATGTGTTGGTTTTCAAGTATTAGTTTTTCTGCAATTCTTATAATTCTTAATAAGCACTTAAAGAGATAAACAAATAGCTTGCTAGATGGAACTGTTAACACAGGACACACTGTATTACTGACAAAGAGAGTAGCAGGGCAGTTTCTTTTGGAGGGAGAACTATGAAACTCTGTAAGACAAGTCCTGAGCTCTCTCTTTTACTCTCATGTATTTCAGCTTTGAGTACATATTGATTCTCTTTTCTCTCTTTGTTATGTTGGCATAAAAACATGTATATACTTTCAGAAAATAATAGTATTTGCAATTTTGACATATTCCTTAAAAATAGGGATAAACAAAGGACAGTGAGTATTTATAATAATTTAAGTTTATAAAGTTTAGTACTTTACAAAGAGTTCACATATTACTTGTTATGAGGTCAGTTGTGTCTATATGTTGAAGTCCTAAGCCCCAATACCTCAGAGTGTGACTGTTCTTGGAGATGAGTTTACAAATGGTAATTAAATTAAAATAAAGTCATTAGAGTAGACTATAATCCAAGAAGACTGGATTCCTTACAAGAGAAGATTAGGACACACACACACAAACACACACACACACAAACACACACAAACACACACACACACACACACACACATAGAGGAAAGACTAGGTGAAGACACAGGGAGAAGACAGCCATATGCAAGCCAAGGAATGATGTCTCGGAAGAAACCAACCCTTCTAACGTCTTTTATTTTTATGACTTTTTTTCATTTTTATTTTTGGGGTACATAGTGGGTGTATATGTTTATGGGGGTACATGAAATATTTTGATAGAGTAATGCAATGTGAAATAATCCCATAATGGAAAATAGAGCATGCATCCCCTCAAACATTTATCCTTTGAGTCATAAACAATCTAATTACATTCTTTTAGTTATTTAAAAATATACAATTAGTGTTGACTATAGTTACACTGCTGTGCTCTCTAGGTCTTATTCATTCTTTCTAACTATTTTTTATACCAATTACCCTTCCCCATCTCCCCTGCAAACTCCCACTACCCGTCCCAGCCTCTGGTAACTATCCTTCTATTCTTTGTCTCCATGAGTTCAATTGTTTTGATTTTTAGATCCCACAAATAAGTGAGAACATGTGAAATTTGTCTTTCTGAGTCTGCCCTGTTTCACTTAACATAATGATCTCACGTTTCATCCATTTTGTTGCAAATGACTGGCTCTCATTCTTGTTTATGGCTGGATAGTACTCCATTGTGTATATGTACCACATTTTCTTTATCCATTTGGCTGTTAATTGACAACTAGCTCACTTGCAAATCTTAGCTATTGTGAACAGTGTTGCAACAAACATGGAAGTGCAGCTATCTCTTCAATAGGATTTCGTTTCTTTGGGGTACATACCCTCTAGTGGGATTGCAGGATCAGATGGTAGCTCCAATTTGAGTTTGTTGAGGAACCTCCAAAATGTTTTCCATAGTGGTTGTACTAATTAACCTTCACATCAACAGTGTACTAGAGTTCCTTTTATTCCACATCCTCACCAACATTTGTTATTGCCTGTCTTTTGGATATAAGACATTTTCACTGGGATGAAATGATATTTCATTGTAGTTTTGATTTGCATTTCTCTGATGATCTATTGTGTTGAGCACCTTTTCAGAAACCTGTTTGCCAAGTGTATGTCTTCTTTTGAGAATGTCTATTCAAATATTTTGCCCATTTTTTGATCATATTATTAAATTTTATTTTCTGTGGAGTCGTTTGAGCTCCTTATATGTTCTGGTTTATTATTCTCTTGTCAGATGGGTAGTTTGGAAATATTTTCTCCCCTTCTGTGGGTTGTCTCTTCACTTTGTTGATTGTATCCTTTTCTGTCCAGAAGCTTTTAAATGTGATGTCATCCCATTTGTTCTTTTTTCCTTTGGTTGTCTGAGCTTGTGGAATATTGCTCAAGACATTTTTGCCCAGACAGATGTCCTGTTGATTTTCCCCAATGTTTTCTTGTAGTAGTTTCATATTTTGAGGTCTTCAATTTAAGTCTTTAATCAATTTTGATTTGATCTTTATATATGGTGAGAGGTAGGGGTCTAGTTTCATTCTACTGCATATAAATATCCAGTTTTCCCAGCACCATTTGTTGATGAGACTCTCTTTTCCCCAGTGTAGGTTCTTGGCACCTTTGTCAAAAATAAGTTCACTAGAGGTATGTGGATTTTTTTCTGGGTTCTCTATTCTGCTCTGTTCGTCTGTTTATCAGTTTCTATGCCAGTAGCATGATGTTTTGGTTGCTATAGCTCTTGTATTAGTCCATTCTCACGTCGCTACAAGGAAATACCCAAGACTGTAATTTACAAAGGAAATAGCTTTAATTGATTCATAGTTCCACATGGCTGGGAAGGCCTCAGGTAACTCATAATCATGGCAGAAGGTGAAGGGAAAGCAGGCACCTTCTTCACAAGGTGGCAGGAGACAGAATGACCACAGGACGGACTACCAACACTTATAAAACCATCAGCTCTCATACGAACCCACTCACTATCACAAGAACAACATAGGGGAAACCACCCCCATGATTCAGTTACCTCCATCTGCTCTCTCCCTTGACACATGGGGATTATGGGGATCACAACTTAAGATGAGATTTTGAGTGAGGACACAGCCAAATTATATTATCTCTGTAGTATAATTTAAAGTCAGATAATATGATTTCTCCAGTTTTATTCCTTTTGTTTGGGATAGCTTTGGCTATTCTGGGTCTTTTGTGGTTTCATATAAATTTTAGAATTGCTTTTTCTATTTCTGTGAAGAATTTTGTTGGTATTTTGATAATGATTGTATTCAATCTGTAGGTTACTTTGGCTAGTATGGACATTTAAACAATATTGATTATTTCAATCCATGAACATGGACTATTTTCCCATTTTTTTGGTGTCCTCTTCAATTTCTTTCATCAGTGTTTTATAGTCTTTATTACAGAGATATTTCACTTTTTTGCCTAAGTTAATTCCTAGCTATTTAATTTTATTTGTGACTATTGTAAATAAGATTATTTTCTTGATTTCTTTTTCAGATTGTTAACTGTTGGCATATAGAAATGCTACTGAATTAGTTGATCAGTTCTATTAGTTTTCTTGTGGAGTCATTAGGTTATTCCAAATACAAGATTGTATCATTTGCAAACAAGGATAATTTGACTTCTTCCATTTCAATGTTGATGTTCTTTATTTCTTTCTCTTGATTGGTTGCTTTAGCTAGGACTTCCAGTACTACGCTGAATAACAGTAGTGAGAGTGGGCATCCTTGTTGTGTTCCACATCTTAGATGAAAGGTTTTCAGTTTTTCCCATCTAGTATAGTAATAGCTGTGGCTCTGTCATATCTGACTTTCATTACGTTGAGGTATGTTCCTTCTATACCCAGCCTTTTGAATTTTTTTAATCATGAAAGAAGTTGAATTTTATCGAATGCTTTTTCAGTGTCAGTTGAAGAGATCATATTGTTTTTAGCCTTCGTTCTGTCGATATGATGTATCACATGGATTGGTTTGTGTATGTTGAACCATCCTTGAATCCCAGCGATAAATTTCACTTGGTCATGATGAATGATCTTTCCAATGTGTCATTGAATTTAGTTTGCTAGTACTTTGTTGAGGACTTTTGCATGAATATTCATGAGATATACTGGCCTGTAGTTTTCTTTTCTGCAGGTGCCTTTGTCTCATTTTGGTATCAGGGTAATACTGGCCTCATAGAATGAGTTTGGAAATACTTCACTCTCTTCTGTTTTTCGTACTAGTTTGAGTAGGATGGTATTAGTTCTTCTTTAAATGTCTGGTAGAATTTAGCAGGGAAGCCATCAGATCCCAGTCTTTTCTTTGCTGGGAGAATTTTTATTATGATTTTTATCTCATTACTTGTTATTGGTCTTTTGAGGTTTTAGATTTCTCCATGGTTAAATTTGGTGGTTGTATATGCCTAAGCATGTATCCGTTTCTTCTAGATTTTCCAATTTATTTACATATAGTTGCTCATAGTAGCCACTAATGATACTTTACATTTTGGCAGTATCAGTTGTTACGTCTCCTTTTTTCATTTCTGATTTTATTCGGATCTTCTCTTTTTTTTTCCTTGGTCTGGCTAAAAGTTTGTCAATTTTGTTTAACTTTTCAAAAAAAAAACTTCTTTCATTTTATTGATCTTTCGTATTATTTCCTTCATTTCCATTTCATTTATTTCTTCTCTGATCTTTTTTATTTCTTTTTTTTTTCTACTAATTTTGGGCTTGGTTTGCTCTCATTTTTCTAATTCTTTAAAATGCATTATTAGATTGTTTATTTGAAGTTTTTCCTCTCCTTTGATGTAGGCACTTAAAACCATAAACTTCTCTCTTAGTACTATTTTTGCTATATCTCATAGGTTTTGGCTAGTTTTGTTTCCATTATCATTTGTTTCAAGATTTTTTTTAGTTTCCTTCTTTACTTATTTATTGACCCACTGGTCATCCAGGAACATAAATTTAAATTTCCATGTATTTGTCTAGTTTCCAACATTTCTTTTGTTTTTAATTTCTACTTTTATTCCATTGTGGTTGGAAAAGATGCTTGATATTATTTCAAATTTGTTGTTTTAAGACTTGTTTTGTGATATAATTTGGTTTCTTCCATTTTATTATTTGTGTATCTATTGTAGGTTTTTTTTTGTTTGAGGCTACCATGAGGCTCGCAAATACCATCTTATAACTCATTATTTTAACCTGATAAAAACTTAACACTGTTTGTATAAACAAACATACAAACAAACAAGCAAAAAGAAAACTAATAAAAACTCTACACCTTAGCTTTGCTCCCCTGCTTTTTAACTTTCCTGTTTGTATTTTTATCTTATTGCACTACATATGTCTTGAAAAGTTGTAATTATTTTTGATTGGTTTATCATTTTGTCTTTCTACTTAAGATAAGAGTAGTTTACACAGTTTTCTGTTTATTTACTATTCCCAGTGAATTTTATACCTTCAGACGATTACTTATTGCTCATTAACAACCTTTTCTTTCTGATTGAGGTACTCTCTTTAGCATTTCTCGTAGAACAGGTCACTTGTTGATGAAATCTTTTAGCTCTTGTTTGTCTGAGAATGTCTTTAATTCTCCTTCATGTTTGAAATATACTTTTCCTGTGTATACTCTTCTAGGATAATTTTTTTTTTCTTTCAGCACTTTAAATATGTCATTTCACTTTCTTCTGGCCTGAAAGGCTTCCACTGAAAAGTCTGCTGCCAGATGTATTCGAGCTCCATTGTATTTTATTCATTTCTTTTCTGTTGTTGCTTTTAGGATCCTTTCTTTATCTTTGATGTTTGGGAATTTGATTATTCATGCCTTGAGGTAGTCTTCTTTCAGTTAAGTCTGCTTGGCGTTCTTGAACCTTCATGTACTTGGATATTGATATTTTTCTCTATGTTTGAGAAGCTCTCTGTTATTATCCCTTTGAATAAATTTTCTACCCCTATCTCATTCTTCACCTCCTCTTTGAGGCCAGTAACTCTTAGATTTGCTCTTTTGAGGCTATTTTCTAGTTCCTGTATGCAAGCCTCATTGTTTATTTTTTTCTTTTGTCTCCTCTGACTGTGTATTTTCAAATAGCCTGTCTTCAAGCTCACTACTTCTTTCTTCTGCTTGATCGATTCTGCTATTAAATGACTCGGATGCATTCTTCTGTATGTCAATTGCACTTTTCTGCTTCAGAAATTCTGCATGATTCTTTTAATTATTTCAATCTATTTATTAAATTTATCTGACAGAATTGAGAATTGCTTCTGTGTGTTATCTCGTATTACTTTCAGGTTGCTCTATCCAGCTATTTTGAAATTTCTATCTGAAAGGTCACATATCTCTGCTTCACCAGGACTGATCCCTGGTGCTTTATTTGGCTCATCTGGTGAGGTCACTTTTTCCTAGGTGGTGTTGATGCTAATGGATGTTTGTTGATGTCTGGGCATTGGAGGGTTAGGTATTTATGGTAGTCTTCAATGTTTGAGTTTCTTTGTACCCATCCTTCTGCAGAATGATTTCCAGATATTTCAAAAGACTTTGGGTGTTGTGATCTAAGGTGTGTCTAATTTAGGGGACACCCTAAGCCAAATAAAGCTGTGGTTTTTGCAGACTCATAGAGGTACTGCCTTGAAGGTCTCGGAAAAGATTCAGAATTTTCTGGATACCAGACAGAGACTCTTGTTTTCTTCCCTTACTATCTCCCCCAAAAATGGAGTCTGTCTCTCTCTCTGTTCTGAACCACCTAAAGCTGGGGGTGTAGTTACACAGGCACCCCTGAGGCCACCACCACTGTTACTGTGCTTACTCAGACCTGAAGCCAGCTGATAACTGGGGTCCTGCCCACAGCATGCCGTAACCACTCTCTGTCACTGCCTATGTTTGCTGAAGGCCCTGGGGCTCTATAATCAGCAGGTGGCGAAACCAGTGAAAGCAAGTTTATTAAGAAAATAAAGGAATAAAAGAATAGTTATTCCATAAACAGAGCAGCTCCAAGGGCTGCTGGTTGCCCATTTTTATGGTTATTTCTTAATAATGCTAAATAAGGGGTGGATTATTCATGTCTCTCCTTTTTAGACCATAAAGAGTAACTTTCTGACATTGCCATGTTATTTGTGAACTGTCATGGCACTGGCAGGAGTGTAGCAGAGAGGACTACCAGAGGTTACTCTCATCGCCATTTTGGTTTTGGTGGGTTTTGGCTGACTCCTTTACTGCAACCTGTTTTATCAGCAAGGCCTTTATGACCTGTATTTTGTGCTGACCTCCTATGTCATGCTGTGACTTAGAATGCCTTAACCATCTGGGAATGCAGCCCAGTAGGTTTCAGCCTCATTTACCCAGCTCCTATTTAAGATAAAGTTGCTCTTGTTCACAGGCCTCTGACACCTAGGGCTCTTAAGTCAGCTGAAGGTGAATGCTGCCTTGCCTAATATTAACCATTTGGGTCCGTGTGCTCCCCTCTGGCGCAGGGCAGGTCCAGGAAGCCATTCAAGGGTTAAGTCCTGGAATCAGGGACCCCAAGAGCCCACTTGGTACTCTACTCACTACGGCCATGCTGGTACCTGAAGCCAGCAAGTCTCAGAGGCTCATCCAAGGCCCTTGAGGTAGTAATACCAGGGTATTACTGCTGGTTTTTCAGGGCCCGAGGGCTCTTCAGTTAGCAGGTGATGAATGCTGTCAGGACTAGGACATTCCCTTTAAAGCAGTAGGTTTACTTTGGCCCATGGTGTATCTAGAAATGTTGCCCAGGAGCTAGGGCCAGAACAGTAGCTTCACAACTCTGACCAGTGCCCTGTCCTGCTGTGGCTGAGCTGGTATCCTAGATGCAAGACAAAGCCTTTCCCACTCTTCCCTCTTCTCTCCTTAAATGGATGAAGAAGGGGTCTCTTTTGGATCTGGGAGCTGTGCAGCCTGGATTAGAAGAGGGATGATATCAGTACTCCCTTAGCTGCCCCAGCTAGTGTCTTGGTGGGTTATATACTTTCCCAATCTACTGTCTCTGGGCCCAGGTTAGCACTAGGACTGGCCTAAGAGGTGCAGTCCTTATGGCCTAGACTGCCTTTCAGGTTTGCCGAGAGACCCAGAGCAGGTTAGCCCTTGGTGGTGAGGTTTCCAGAATTCAAGTTCTGACTGTTGGGATCAGCAATACCCCTATGACTAAGGCTGGTTTAAATGTTCTTTCCATGGGCGGATGTTGGCCGAGTTTACTTTGGTTTTTCTTTCAGCTCTAACAGGACAGCACTGAGTTCAATGCCTCCAGTTGCTGTGTTCTCCCTCCCCCAATACCCAAAGATGCTCTCTGCACCAGGCAGCTGCTGCCAGGGGCGGGGGAGGGGCGGCATCAGTGATTCAGCTCTGTGTTTTCTTTCTCTTCAGTACTTCTTTCAGTGATCTGAAGATAAAAGCAGGTACTAAAAGGGATCACCTGTTTTAGGTTCTAATAAAGGTTGTTTTTCCTTGTAGATAGTGGTTCAATTGTTGTCCTGGTGGGGTAGGTGGTAACAATGGAGCCATCTATTCCACCCTCTTGCTCTGCCTCAGCCCCCGTCCTTTTAACATCTTGATCTTAGACTTCAAGCCACCGGAATTGTGAGAAAGTTAATTTCTATTGTCAAGCCATTCAGTCTGTGGCATTTTGTAATAGCAGCCATAAGAAATTGATATGTAATTAAAGTTGTACAGTATATGCTAGGATATCCACAGAAATGAATAAAAGCAAATGGTGTGCAGTAATGATGGATGACCCAGTAGAAATTAGACTGCATGGTATGTAAACATAGCTAGTATTACTAATAATAGCCAGCACTTATTGAACAATTACAGATAGGTCAGAAATTATTCTGATAGATAGATGATCACATTGAAACCTCACCACAACTCTATGAAGTAATTACTTTTAAGTTCTCTATTTTACAGATGAGTAAAAACTAAAGTATGGAGAATTTAAACACTCTGCTCCAAATCAGAGACAAATGATGGATATTTGTATATCTGGGCAATCTAATGATAAAATCTAGACTATTAATTCAATGACATATTGGACCCAAGTTAAATTATTTATTTCTCATTTTGAAGGTTATCCAAAAACATTATATATATATATACATATATATATATATATCACTTCTCGCAACAAGTTGCAAAAAAGGCTTAAATTGATACCAAATGTAAATGACGAGTTGATGGGTGCAGCAAACCAACATGGCACATGTATACCTACGTAACAAACCTGCATGTTGTGCACATGTACCCTAGAACTTAAAGTATAATAATAAAAAAGTAAAAATAAATAAATTAATTTAAAAAATGTAAATTTAGTTAATATTATGTTCTTTTAATTATACAGAAAAAACTATTTATTAAATGTATTACAGTGTGTATCTTTAGATCAATGTGTGTCTATATGTATAGCATACATATTACATATATACATACATATTAATTATATATTTTTTACTGTTATTTTGCTTCATGCTATTTTTAGTAAGTTACTGAAATACTACACAGTACGTGCTCACAATATACTTGCTATTGTCACATTGAGCCTAAAGCTCTACACCTGTAATTGTGTTCTAGTTTAAAAGAAAAGAAGAGAGAGTAGGAAAAGAAGAGATAAATGGTAGAAGGAAAGAGAGGAAAAGAAAAAAGATACCTAAACATAGAGTAAACATGTTTTCTTAAAAGAGTATGTTTATAACACTTTCTGTTTCTTTTTAAATATTAAGCTTAATTTAGATACATATAGTCTCTGTAATGAATGTACTATTTCTAAAACGAACTCCAAAGAATGACTTCTCTCTCTGTCCTCAAAGTGAAGACACAAAACCAAATAATTCAAGGAGGATTCATAAGAAAACCTCCATTTGGAAGCAACAAACAAGAGAAGTACGTCTCCTCTCAAATATTAAAAAAAATAAGACATGCCTTTATGAACTCATTTTATTTATAGATAAATAAACACAAGAAAATACACCTGGGTCTTATAAAAATATCTCTGATTGAAAAAATCTAGCATAATATTTGTAGTTATAAAAATTAAGTTCTGCTTTGCATTACTAATTAAAATTTCTTAATGGAACCAATGGTACATGATGAACTGTTAAATTTATCTTTTGACATTAACTAGTCCTGTAGCTACTATGTCAGATTCTTAAAGTGTGCTATTGCAAAGATCAATGAAGTTATTGTTAGGAGACTAGGTTTCTGTCCCAAACATTAGCTAACAGTAGTTTTCTGTTAATCAATTAACTTCTGTGAACAAGGGTTTTCCCCTTTATAAAATGAGAGACCAGACTAGATGATTTTTGGTAGCTTTTAGGTAAATATTTTTGACATACTGTATTTGGTAAAAGTGAAGTGACTACTTAAGCAATTATTTTAGTAATGAAACCAAGTAGAAAACCAAGAGGAAATAGATATGCCTTGAAGGCATTGCGGCTCAGTTCCAAACCACCACAATAAAGCTAATATTGCAATAAGGAGAGTCACATAATTTTTTTTGGTTTTCAAATGTATATAAAAGTTACGATTGCACTATACTGTAGTTTATTCAGCACGCAATTGCAAAATGTTTGAAAAGGACAACCTACATACCTTAAGTAAAAATACTTTATTGCTAAAAAAAATGCTAATAATCATCTGAGCCTTCGGCAAGTGATAATCTTTCTGGCTGGGGGCAGGCCTTGACTCAATATTGATGGTTGCTGACTGACCTGGGTGGTAGTTGCAGATAGCTGTGGCAATTTCTTAAAAAAATAAAACAACAACGTTTGTCACATCAATTGACTCTTCCTTTCAGAAAAGATTTATCTGTAGCATTCAATGCTCTTTGATAGCATTTCGCCCACAGCAGAACTTCTTTCAAAATTGAGATCAATTCTCTCAAACACTGCCACTACTTTATCAACTCTGGTTATATAAATATTTTAAATCCTTTTTTATCATTTCAACAGTGTTCACATTGTCTTCATCAGGAGTAGATTCCATCTTAAGAAACCACATTCCTTGCTTATTCATAAGAAGTGACTCCTCATTCATTCAAGTTTTATCATGAGATTGCAGCAAATCAGTAACATTATTAGGCTCCAACTATTAATTCTATTTTTCTTACTATTTTCATACATCTATAGCTAATTTCTCCACTGAAGTCTTGAACCTCAAAGTCATCCATGAGGGTTGGAATCAACTTTCTCCCATTGGACAATGGAATCAACTTCACTTTTGTTAACATGGGTAATTTAACCTCATCTCTTCAATCAAAAATATTCTTGATGGCATCTAGACTTGTGAGTCCTATCCAGAAGGTTTTCAATTTACTTTGCCCAGAACCATCCTGAAGAGTCACTATCTATGGCAGTTGTAGCATTACACAATGTATTTTTTAAGTAATATCACTTGAAATTCAGAATTACTCCTTGATCCATGGGCTGCAGAATGGACATTGTCTTAGCAGGCATAAAACAACATTAAGCCAAACCCTAACCCAGAGCAAGGTTCTAGCTGTCTTCAATTCTGTGAAGCCTCAGAGAGGTGAGAAAGCTACAGAGCCAAACTGTGGAGCTATCACAGGTTGGTTAACGAGGTTTAAGAAAAGAATTTACAACATAAAAGTGCAAGGTGAAGTAGCAAGTGCTGATGTAGAAGCTACAGGAAGTTATCCAGAAGCTCTAAGATAATGGATGAAGGTGACTACACAAAACAATAGGTTTTTAATATAAACAAAACAGCCTTTTGGAAGAAGATGCCAGGAAGTACCTTCATGGCTAGAGAGGAGAAGTCAATGCCTGGCTTCAAAGCTTCAAAGAAAAGGCCAAGTGTATTGTTACAGGCCAATACAAGGTGACTTTAAGTTGAAGTCAATGCTCATTACAATTCAAAAAATTCTAGGGCCTTTAAGAATTATGCTAAATCTACTCTGTCTGTGCTCTGTAAATGAAACAATAAAGCCTGGATGACAGCATGTCTATTTATAGTATGGTTTACTGAATATTTTAAGCCCACTACTGAGATCTACTGCTGAGAAAAATATATACATTTTTTTTCAAAATGCTAGTGCTCATTGACAATGCATATGTCACACAAGAGCTGTGACAGTGATGTAAAGGGATATTAATGTTGTTTTATTCCTGCTAAGACAATGTCCATTCTGCAGCCCATGGATCAAGGAGTAATTCTGAATTTCAAGTGATATTACTTAAAAAATACATTGTGTAATGCTACAACTGCCATAGATAGTGACTCTTCAGGATGGTTCTGGGCAAAGTAAATTGAAAACCTTCTGGATAGGACTCACAAGTCTAGATGCCATCAAGAACATTTTTGATTCAAGAGATGAGGTTAAATTATCCACGTTAACAAAAGTGAAGTTGATTCCATTGTCCAATGGGATAAAGTTGATTCCAACCCTAATGGATGACTTTGAGGTTCAAGACTTCAGTGGAGAAATTAGCTATAGATGTATGAAAATAGTAAGAAAAATAGAATTAATAGTTGGAGCCTAATAATGTTACTGATTTGCTGCAATCTCATGATAAAACTTGAATGAATGAGGAGTCGCTTCTTATGAATCAGCAAGAAACGTGGTTTCTCAAGATGGAGTCTACTCCTGGTGAAGACAATGTGAACACTGTTGAAATGATAAAAAAGAATTTAAAATATTTATATAACCAGAGCTGATGAAGCAGTGGCAGAGTACTCAATCAGTATTCATAAAAAACCTTCTACTAACATATACTTCTTGAATGTCTCTTCAATTAAGTGTTGTCATTTACCAAAGTCATTCTTGACTTGGGACAGATTATGTCTCCCAGAAAATATTTGGTTTTGTCAGAGACATTTTTTATTGTCAATAAGTATGGGCTGGGGTGTATAGGTACTACTGCTATCTGGAGGGTGAAGGCCAGGCTTGCTACTAAACATCCTATAGTACATAGGACAGCCTCCATAACAAATAATTATCCAGTCTCACATGTCAATAAGTGCCCAGTGTGTGACAACCTGACTTAGCATTACAAAAAGGAAAATGTCCTTTCAGTGATGAAGAGAGATTTCTTTGTGTTTCTCAAGCCAAATTAGAATGTGTAAAACAACCAAAATTTTAAATTTAGTTATTAAGGGAACACACATATTATACTATGATGATGCATATCAAAGTATGACTGCTGACTATGAAACATCAGGAACTGTGCTATTTACAAATTAGTAAATAAAAATCTAACAATATTATTGCAAAATTGGGAATTTGCTATTCAATATTACACAGTTGAAATAGAAATTCATTTTATGGAATTTTCCCAGTAAAGGAAATTCTCCGTGTATTTAACCATATAATGTTATTCTTTTACACAAACTTATTTTTTAAATGTGCAAGTTATTAATTAATGTATTTTACCCCAGACTGTACCCTTTAATAGGGAAAATCAAAAGCTAATTAGCTTTAGAGAGAACTTTAAAACCTAAGGAGATTATGTATAAGGAAAAATCCTGACCAAAGACACATTAAATGCAATTTAGACATTTATTAGGTGACATTAGTTTATCAAATCATTAACATTTGAAGCATTGTAATCAGATACCACAACCTACCTCAAATTCATTAAAAGTGTAATTTCAAATAAAATGTGTATCCCTTACACTTAACCCACACATAATTTACTATGGACTAGAATGCTGTGTTAAGTCTTTTGAAGTGAACAAAGTGTAAGGCTTGCAGTATTCATTTAAAAATATATCGAATTGATTGATTCAGGATTGATTGAATTGAATATTTAAGATGTTATACCTGTACACTAATATTCCATTGCTCATTCATCTGTATTATATTTGTTATTTATTTTATAGGAAAGTGATTTTTTTTCCCTTCATGTGAAAATTTGTCATGGCCAGTCAATGGTCAAAATGGCAGATTTGCCACTTGGGCCACCATTTGTAATTTTTCTGGAAAGCATTTACAGTTATAGCATCAATTGAAGTACATGTTCTTTTCAGCATGTAAATTACACCCTAGAGTATAACTTTCTGCGCAATTTCAGTTGCATGAGCTGATAGCTTGTGATCTACAGTCAGAATTATTTCCTCAAAGGTGAGGTTTCTATAATGGGCCTCCAAATGTCAGATTTCACCCTTGGCAGGGTGTTGACTAATGATCCTAGAAGAAAAAAATAAAAGTTAGTACAAGGAGGCAAAGTTTTTCACTTTTAATTTTTTAATCACTTACACATATGTGAAACCAGCAATTGGCCATCAACCAAATAATATACCTTATAGTCCTTTTTTCCTTTTAAAAATTAGAGCATCAGCAACATTACAATCTTGATGTGTCATACATGCTAGTTCAAATAGCATAGGTCAGCAACAATTTAGTATTAATATAGTTGATCAGTATACATACTTATCCTTCCATTCTATTATCATGTTTTTCTATATCAGTTAACTCAGTAGCAAAACTTTTGGCAAACCAATAACTTTGCAGTCCTACTCAATGGCAATATTCCTCTTTCTCAGCTGCACAACATCCCAGAGAAGTCAAATCCCAAATGTTGTGTCCTTGACACTTAACTTTACACTGGGCCTTCTGTTGTCCTATATATTTTGTCTAGATGTTTTCAGGCAGATCAAAATTTTCTGAAGTTTCTGTTACATGGAGTTTTCCATTTATCAGATAATGCCAGCTAAGTATAAAGGAAAGAAATTTCTTCTTACAGATTGAAAGCATGTATAAAATCAGAAGACATCTGTGGATGATGATAAATGATACAAATTATATTTTGATTGTTCCCTGGAGAGCCATATAATGCTTTTCCTCATTTGGCTTTAATTTTTCCCATTTTCTTTAACCTTTTGCTGATCCATAGATTATATATATGTATATTAATATTAATAGTCATTTTTCAGAGAAACAAATATTAATTGTAACAACCAAAGCTGTTGAATGTCACTGTGAAAGATCTGATTTTGTAGAACACAATGCTCCAGAAATTATTTGCTCTTAAACATTGTGTTTTCAACTTGAATACTCTATTTCTTACCAACATGGTTAAGCTTTTCCTATTTATTATGCTTTTGCTATCAATAGCAAAAACATTACTTAAAAAAAAGTAGGCATGACATTTGGTAGTAATTATACCTCTGCCAAGGAATATGTCTCTGTATGTCATCTCCCTGATCTGCTGTGCGCAGCAGTTCTCCACTTTGTCGTATTTTCATTTTCTCGGTGGGAAATGGACAGCAGTGACACTTTGCCAGTTTGGCCGAGACATTAAGAGTTTTTCCATGCTTCCACTTACCTACTTGCACTCTTGTGATATGCAATGAAAAGGGCCTGCTCTAATTATCTGCTGCTCCAAGGAGAATGGGGAAACATGTGAACTGAGACTGGGAGCCTGCAGCCAAGATGAGCTGCAGTCTGACAGAGCTACTCTGGCCATGTGCGGTCTTGGAAGCCACCTGCTTGTTGTAAATCACTGAGATTTGGAGTGGTTTGGTACACATGATAATTGTGACCATATGTGGCTAATACATGCCCTTAAAACATGAAGTTTTAAGTAGAAAATGGGCAGTTTCTCCTCATATGCAGCTATGAATTATATTACAATTTTTAAAAATAAAGTCATCCTCATAAACTAATCCATAATAAGGGTATTTGATTTGAAAAACAATAGTGTGCTTTATTTATAGGTATTAATGTTTTAAGCTCTATGTTCTTCCTCACCCAAAAGACCCTAAATCTATTAAGAGTAGAATATCATTATACATGTGTATTTAACTTTGCAACAAAATAAATATCACAAATGTTGCTGTATGATTAATTTAAAAATATATACACTTTAATCAATATATAATATATAAAATGTATATTATATATGGGTGAACATGTGGTAGATAGTATTACAAAATCTCATATTGTTTAATATTGAACAAATATAATGGATTTCAATAATTTTGTGAGGTACATTTTTTAAGATGCATGTAAATATTCACATGCAAGAACATGTATTTTGTTGTTGATCATTTTTAATATTGGATTTCAATATCATTAATTTCTATTTGAAGTACCTGTTTTAATATTATTCATTCTATATCTATATTTTCTCCATAGACCTGGTTGAATTTTATCACGATTACATATGTGTGCATATGTATACATATGCATATTTCAATCGTGTTAAAAAATTTGGCATGCGATTTACACTCTTATCAAGCAGTATTACTTTGACTAAAGAACCATGATTTTATATAGGATCATGGTGTTTCAAAATTAGAATTCATCTATTCGTGTCTTCTGAAAAATGCAAATGTATCACCAAATCCCTGAAGTATATCTCCAAATTGGGATCTTTTTTCTAAGACGTTAAACTAGAAATAAATTTGCAGTGGTTTTAGAAATATAAAATTTGCCATTTTGGGAGTGCTTTTACTATCTCTGAATACAAACGTTATATTCATAAGGGTAAATTTTTCATTTTATAATAAAAACTTAGGCTGTAACTTTAATAAATTAATTCTTCATAGGTTTAATTTGTTACAAATCTATCTTGTGTTGTTATACACAGAAACAAATGAACAAATCCTTAAATTTGAATGTATGACATATTGCCATTAAGAAAGTATTTCTTTTGCCTAGTCTCTTGGGAGTAGGCAGAAAAGCAATCATACGTACTCATGTCGGTGACTTTAATAATATTTTGGCTTCCATGGGGAAAATATATTTTTTTACTTTTGAGTAATGTGATCAGTAGCAATTCTGTACTTCAGATATCTAAGATGAAAGTCTGAGTCTTATGCACTGTAATAGAAAAAGCTTAGAAAATCTATCTCATACTCTCAAACAGACAATCCACAGATAATCACAGTTCACTGTCAGAAATATTGCTTTAACCCACATTTTCCATATAATAACTCAGTACTATTGAAAATGATACTCTGCAGCAGTCAGGTCTCGAATGATTGTGGTCAGCTACAGAAAGGAAAATGCCCAAATGTATTGTTAAAAACATAAAGTAAGGCTTTGGAAACTTAATGGTAAATGATTTTTAAAAATGTATAAAATATCATTACAAATCAAGTTTAGCTATAATGAACAGTGTGCATATAATGGCTAAGGTATTTTTAAAAATATTTTTAGGGTAGTTTGTTTTTCATCAGAGAAGAAAAATGACGGAAATACAAGTGAGCTATAAAGATAAATTTGTTGGCATGTAGGTTGGTTCCACATTTTTGAGAGAGTGAGGGACAAAACACTACAAATTGAGATCAGTGTATACTGCTCGAGTGATGGGTGCACCAAAACCTCACAAATAGCCACTAAAGAACTTACTAATGTGACCAAATACCACTTGTTCTCCAAAAATCTATAGAAATAAAAAAATTTTTAAAAATCACTCTTTGTGGAAACAAATGCTGACAAAATTCAATGTAAAGTGACATAAAAGTGATCATTTAACGCTAAAAATTAGTCATGAGTTAGGACAGTAAATTAACTATGAATTCATTATGATGTTTTTGTATGAGTAAACATTTTATTACAAAGTATGTTTTAGAATAGATAAACATGACTAGAAGCGACTATTTTACTTTTTATTACTGGGTTGAAGGATTTCACTGAATGCACTGATATTCCAGATATATTACACTGATAATTTTTAATTACAAATAATGTGTTCAAAAAAACAAAGCAAATGAGAACAAAGAAGAGCAAAAAATGAGGAACAAGAGGGGAAGGAACACAAGAAAACAATGGAGTGGGAGTAGGAATAGCAAGGATACAATTAGGAGGAGCAATATGCTGAGGAAAAGGAGACGGAGATTTAAATTTATAAATTTAACCTATTCATAAGCAAGAGCAAAAGCAGGATCGAGAAAGTATCCTGAATTGAACTGGCTGACTCCAGAGCCATGCATATGTGATGCAAACTGAAAGCAGTTTGCAGAAAAGGCTTAAAGAACTGAAGTATTTGCAATATTTATCTTTCTGTGTCTGGCTTATTTCACTTAGCATAATGTCCTCTAGTTCATCCGTATCATCATATATGGAAGCATTTCTTTCCTTTTAAGGCTGAATAATATTTCATTGTGCATATATATACATGTATAAAATATATTTGTCTTGTAATTTATATTACATAATATAAAATTATATATGATACAATATGAAAATAATATATACAATACATAATTACATTATTATATATTATATATTTTACATAATATATAATATATAATTATAAATCATATATTACATTATTTATACAATATATAATATATTACATATTTTATATTATTTTATAGATGATATTGTATATATAATATAATATTGTATATAAAATATAATATATAATGTATGTATTATATATTATATTACATAATAAATATATAATTATAATTATAGATTATATAGATTACTATATATGTATATATAATATATAATATATTACATACACAATATTATATATACACAATATATACACAATATTATATTATATAATATATGATAAATAATATAAGGTATGATATATTAATATATGTAGATGTATATGATGCATATTACATGTATATGCATATATCTATATGTATATAGATCATCTATATCTCCAAAACATATATACTGTATTTAACTCTATATACATATATAGATCATATGTCTTACATGACATATGTATTGATACTTTCTTTACATATTAATCAATTGACATTTAGATTGTTTCCATATCAAAATATGCTTGAAATATAGTATATTATAACTGTCAAAAAAGGCTTTTAATTTTAAAATAACTCTGACTACTCTGTTAAAGACTCGAATGAAAGCAGAGGCTTCATAAAAGATCAGGTACGCAATTTCAGCCAATATTCAGGAGTTTTAAGAAAAAATCACAAAGAAATGCTAGAAAGAAGGTAGAATTAAAAATACATTAAGAGAAATGAATAATCTTTTTGACTGGCTCATGAATAGAATTAACACAGCTGAGAGAAGAATCAGTGAACTTGAAGACCAGCAATAGAAATTTTCAAACTGAGATGAACAGAGAAGTGTGAAAATAAAATCAGAGGATCAAAGAATGTTAGGACAAAATCAAATGGTCTAACATGAACATAACATGAACATAACATAATCCCAGAGGAAGAACAAGATAGGGAGCAGGATAAATATAAAGAAGTAATGGCTGAGAATTTCCTAAAATTAGTGACAGGCACCAAGCCACAGATCTGGGAAGACAAGAAATCAAGCAAGATAAATATCCAATGAAAATACACCTTGGCCTATCATATTTAAGCTATTGAAATCAAAGACAAAGAGAAAAAATCATGAAGGCAGCCAGAGGAAGAGAGACACCAAAGAGCAGTCACAGGAATAAGAATAATAATTACAGTTTAGTTTTTATCAGATTCCATATAAGCAAGAAGACAAAGCAATGACCAAAATATTGGATCTATGCAAATAAATGAAGAATACTATAAATAGAATAAATGAATAGAAAAAATTGCAATTACTTTAAAAGATAACAGCTGAAAGCAAAATATTAATAGTGTACCATGTGTTTATAGTATACACAGAATTGAAATCCATAACACTGATGTGTGATACAACAGGGAAGATTTGATAATATATACTTATAAGTGTCTTACACTACAAAGGAGGCATACAATATTATTTAAAGATGGATGGATAGTATTAGAAATATGTGAAAAATATTGTAGTTCTATGGACATCAATAAAATGTTTTTAAAATGGGCATAAATGTTAACTCCATAGAGGAAATTAAGTAGAATTTCAGAAAATGTTCTAACAATTACAATCTACTGCTGCTACCATAATGATCCACTTATCCATTCAACTGAGGAGAAAAACAATCTAAAGACATGAACAGTAATTTTACAGAAGAAACAGAAATGTTCGGTACAAATATAAATAAAAGTTTAATAATATTGCTTATCAGAAAAATGCAAATGTACTACATGAAAGATTGGTAATAGTATTTAATAGTGGAAGTTCATACTACCGTTAGAAGGAGTATAAGCTGATACAACATTATTGGAAATGTTTGACTTTATCATTTAATGCTAAACATATTCGTGCCACATGTTACTAGGAATTCTACTTCTAGAGACAGCCCTTGGTGTTACTGGTTTACCAGGAGACACACACTTATTCAACAAAGTGCATAGCAACATGCTTTGTAACATTGAAACTTGGAAACAACCAAATGTCTATCAGAAGCCAATTGATAAATCAATTTTAACATATTCACACACAAGAATAATAGGAAGCAGAGGAAGTTAACTTCAAACACATGCCCAAACTGAAGAAACTGAGTAACATCCTTCTTAATGAAATGAGCTGGTGATAGAAACATATATACAGACTAATACAGTTTATATACAATTCAAAAATATTCCAAAGCAAACTAGTATTTGGTTTTACTTGTGTTCTGTAATAATATAATAAAACCAAGGGAAATGCCAGTACAATATTTAGTTTTTCAATACAGTAGAGGAGTGAGGAATATTTAAAAATCTGAAAAGGCAAAGAGAGGGTCTGCACCAAATTAGAAAAGAAAGAAATAAAATAATAAAACAACCTATATGCATTTTGTGTGTTGTCTCATATATACATATAAATGTGTGTATGTAATTATATATAATATGTGTATATTTTTAGTAGATTCCTAAAAACATATCCATTTTACAGTACTGCGGAAGAAAAATTATGTAAAGGATTTGAAGGATTGATGACCAGTCTTTCAAATTCCTGGAGCCTTATCTCACATTTTTTCTATTTGGATCAAAAGTTCTAAGAAGAAAACCATACTCTGAATATTTTATTTAAATTTAAGAAGGTTGTATTCATTGATTTTCATGAATCAAATGAACCTATTTTGAGGTGTTTGTTTTGTTTTGTTTTGTTTTTTTTGAGATGGAGTCTCGCTCTGTCACCCAGGCCGGAGGCGATCTCAGCTCACTGCATCCTCCGCCTCCCATGTTCAAGTGATTCTCTTGCCTCACCCTTCTGAGTAGCTAGGATTACAGGTGCCCACCACCACACCTGGCTAATTTTTGTATTATATATTTTTAGTAGAGACGGGGTTTCACAATGTTGGTCAGGCTGGTCCCGAACTCCTGACCTCGTGATCCACCTGCCTTGGCCTCCCAAAGTGCTGGGATTACAGGTGTGAGCCACAGTGCCTGGCTGCTATTTTGAATTTTTGTATGCACACACTATGGAAGGTTTTTGATTGTCAAAATCAAAACTGTTAAAATAATATTCTATTTGGAAGTCATTAGAATGCTGATAACATAGAATATGTCTAAATTACTTGAATATGTAAGATTTCATCTGAGCTTATCAATCTGACACTCAGTTGTAGAGCAGTCAAAATTTACATACTTTCCAAAATATATAAAAACAAACATAAACTCAATATGTTCATCTATTCAATCTGAAGGTCTTGCTCTGATGTATATGGGTTTTATTTTGAAATGTCACATTTCCTTAAATCACACAGAGCACCACATCTGCTAAACTCTCACATGTTCACTAGCCTTCTTCAAAAGTCAGTTTACTTTACTTCTAGCTGTGCAAATTTTCTCTCATCCTTCTTCATTTTTAGTAGAGGGCCCACAGTGTATAATTTATTTGGCAATTAGCCAGTCTTTTCAGGGTTATAATTGTTCAATTCAAATGTATGTTCCATTTCATGTATGAGTATTGGAAGTGCTGTATATCAGTATATACTTATATTCTCTTAAGAAGCATCTGATATAATTGTCTTTCCCTAAGTCTACACCACATGTTACAAACTAATCATTTACAGAAGAACCAAAAGCTTCCTTGGCATGGAAAAAATTACTCGAGGTCAGTATTTTTGATGAGGAGATTGTGTCAGTTGTCGAAGACAGATGACCAGCATCTTAAAGAATTGTCAACATGTGGTATGGTTTATTTCTTATAGCTAAGCAAAATATTTAAAGGTTCGTTTCACACAAACTTCTTCTTTTGCTGAGGATGACTGCTCCTGAATATGTTCAAAAAGAGTCTGTGCAAACCTTTCAAGGAGTTTGGCTGTAGAAGAGAAGAGAGACAGAGAGAAAACTAGCTAAAAGGAAGACTTCTGTATATATGTGTGTGCGTGTGTGTGTGTGTGTACATATACATACACATAAACATGCACATACATGATTGGGAGAGACTTAAGTATGTTTAAAATGACTTTAATAATCCAGTTGATATTAGAGAGAAAAGGCAATTGATGAGCATAACTCACACTCTTTTTTTTTCTTTTTTTTGAATGGTCTAGGCATAATGCCTTTCTTACAGGGAGTGCAGTGTGGAATGGGAGAAGTAAAAAAAAAAAAAATGAGTAGCTTTACTGGGAAGAAACTAAAGGTAATACCTCATTCAGTCCAGTATTCGAAGTTAACATAGACAGTGGAATCATGTGTGCCTTGATATGATGTGATAAAAATGACACTTTGACTTTGGGATTTTCTTTCCCACACTAATCAGTCCAGTCAAATCACGAGAAAAACATCAGACAAATCTCAACTGAGGGACATTCTACATAACATCTGATATGTACTCCTTAATACTGTCAAAATCATCAGAAAAAAAAATCTGAAAAACTGTCACAACCATGAAGAGCCTAAGAGTCATGATAACTAAATGTAATGTGGTTTCTCAGATGGGATCCTGGAATTGAAAAGGCACAGTAGGTAAAAACCGAGGAAATTTGAGTGAACTCTAATTTGAAGTTAAACACAAAGGAGGTATATAAGTGTAAACAGGTTTTTGGGTGAGTTGAAAGGATATTGAGGCAACTCCCAATTGAAATTGTATTGTTTTCCTTGTGAGATAAAAATAAAATCAACTACTAAAAGTGAAAATGGAGTCCAAAAATTTAGGATAGTACTGAATTTGAAAGAAAAAAAAGCGCAAAATGTGATGGCACATTTATCGAAGAAAGAGAATAGTGAGGCTATTGTGGGATAATGTTAAGTTGCGTATCTTGAAACTGGTGTGATCTGTTGTGTGAAATTATCTAACCATGCCAGCCTCTGGAGCAGCTTTTGATATGTGCTGGGGCTCATACAAGTTTTGATTTTGCCAGACGAGTGAGATAGAAATTTGTCATTTGGCAAGTATGTTAGTCAGGGCTTTCCAGAGAGACAGAACCAATACGAAATATGTATCCATCTATCTTTCTAGCTAGCTAGCTATACATATACTAGAGGAGATTTATTAGGGTAATTGTCTCAGAAGATTATAGAGGCTGAGAAGTTCCACAATAGGCCATTTGTAAATTGGCCAATCAAGAGCGCTAGAAGTGTGGCTCAATCCAAGTCCAAAAGCCTCAGAACTAGAGATGCCCATGGTGTAATTCTCTGTCAGAGGCAGAAGACCTGAAAATCTGGGCAGCCGCTGTTGGTGCAATTCCCCGAGTCCAAAGGCCAGAGAACCTGGAGTTCTGATGTCCAAGGGCAGGAGTAAAAGGGTGTCCAAGCTGCAGGAGAGAGAGAGAGAGCCTTCTTGTTCAATTTGGGTCCCTAGTTGATTGGATGGTGCCTGAGCACATTGAGGCCAGATCTTCACCACTTAGTCCACTAACTCACACATGAATCACCTAGAACAACCTTAACCATTCCCCCAAAATAATGTCTTACCAACTAAGTGTCTCTTAATCCATTTAAGTAGGCACCTAAAATTAACCATCAAAGCAAAAGTAATAATAAAATGATGAAACCTGGATAAAAAGGAATATTATTAGCATAATATATCAAATTACCATCAATATATACCATACGAATTTGTCCTCCCAATTTCAATGAATATGATTGTCTACTTTTCTGAACACTCACCAGTAATGTTTTATGTTTTTATTTTTGAGAATTTAGTAATCAATGATGCATACCTTAATCCTTAGATTGGCATGATCACAGTTACTATTATAAAAGTTATCATGTTTCCATCTGCTCCACAGCCAACCAGCACCTCATTTTTCAACATCTAAAGAGACAATTAAGTTTCAATAGACTGGGAAACTTATAAAGAAAAAGAGGTTTAATTGACTCACAGTTCCATATGGCTGGCGAGGACTCACAATCATGGCGGAAGGCGAATGAGTAGCAAAGTCACATCTTACATGGCAGCAGGCTCAGAGAGCATGCTCAGGTGAACTTCCCTTTATAAAACCATCAGATCTCATGAAACTTATTCACTGTCATGAGAACGGCATGGGAAAGACCCACCTCCATGATTCATATAGCTCCCACCAGTTCCCTCCCATGACATGTCGGAATTATTACAATTCAAGGTGAGATTTACGTGGGGACTCGGAGCCAAACAATATCAATCTCATATATATTTCACATTAATCATAACTTCAAATTTGAGAGGTTATATATTCAGTCAAGCCTTCCTCAATCAAATCCATTTGTAGTAGAATAAACATTATTCGATGTGTTTTTGGAATACAGTTATCATTCTTAGTTTAAAGCACAGATACAGACTTTTAGTTATTCATGTTTCTATCTTTCCAGAAGATGTCACAATATAGCATTAAAGTTCTGACCCGTGTTATGAGATATAACTATGGGAAAGCAGGGGACAAAAATTACTAAATTTGTATATGACACCATTTATCACAATTAATTTAAAATTTATTTGGCAGGTATAATGTAAAACTGAACACATTAATAAGTTAAAAATAATTGATGAGAATACATTTTCACACCCAGGGGACAATATGTCTGTAAATGGTAAATTAAATCCCAAGTATTTTACATAGAAACATGTTTCTGAGCAGGCGAGCCATAGACCTTGTGATCATGTCAAGAAATTCTATGATTTAAATTCTATGATTCTATATAACCACTGAGATAATTGATATGAAAATATTTTAAAATATGAGTATAATTCACAGGAGTTTCAGGAGAAATGATAAATGTAAAACAAGATAGTATTCAATGGAAGAGATTCCTATTGATCTTGTTGAAGATTATTATGAGAAAACTTTTAAAACTGACACATAACATTTGGACATATTTATGGGGTACATGTGGTATTGTGTTATATGCATGGAATGTCTGATGATCAAGTCAGTGCATTCAGGAATCAATCATCAGGATCATTTATTATTTCTATGTATTGATAACATTTCAATTCCTCACTTCTAGTTATTTAGAAATGTACAGTACATTGTCGTTAACTATAGTCACACTACTCTATCAAATATTGGAACTTATTTTGTCTGTCTAAGCATATTATTTGTGCCCATTAACCACCCTCTCTTTATTCTCACCCTATACCTCCATATTCTTCCCAGCCTCTGGTAAGTATCATTCCATTATCAACCTCCATGAGATAGCCTTTCAAGCTCTCACTTAAAATAGAACTGCTGAGAAAAAGAAATGTTAATAATGATCATCTTGCATTTCTTGATGTGATACTGAATATCGTTAATATGGTAATTTTTGAAAATAAATAACAGGGTTAATAAAATGCTGATAATATTTTTTGAGGGAAAGTTTGTAAAAATCATGATTTTTATATGAAATTCATCTGGAAATGCATAAGCATAACATCTTTTTTTATTACACAGATATGAAGACAATATAAATGTTTTTGTAATATATTGCTAATTTAAGATAACCTATATATAAATACATATTGCAAATCTAGGAAAATCAAAATAATGGGATTTTTATAAACAGAGGATAAAATTGAATCAACAATATATTTTAAAGAAAAGAATGTAGCATTATGCTGAAAGGATAAGTTATTCAAAAATGATGGCAAGAATTAGGAAGTTGTATATTTGATTAAAACCATCACCAAAATAATATTTAAATGGATTTAAATTTACATAGTATTGGGTGTCCTGTGTTCGGTCATCTTACACTATTTAGGGTGAGGGATGCGTCATCAGGGGTGATTAGGAGGTAATGAAAACATCAACTTTTATAATGTATCAATGTTCTTTGATGCAAGAGTAATCACCGATAAAAAACAAAAAGAGATTCGAAAGTTTGTACCAAACTAGTTATCTCAGGCAATTGAAACTGAAGGTGTTTTGCCCATTTAAAATTTAAACTCGATGAGAAACTATTAGTAGGCTTGTTACCACTTCCTCTATTTTTATAGAGTTATCATTTTCTCTATTTCTTGCATAACCTTTCCTCTTTTTAAAAAAGTATAGGTTGATTCTTTCAATTTATATGATGATGTTGAAGAAAATATACTACAAAAATACATTTTAAATTAAGATTAGCAAAAAATAAAATGTGAGTCTATGAAATTAAAATTAAAATGCATGTTCTTAATATGATTCTGTGTTCTGCTATCACAGAAATATAAAATATATTTGAAAGTATGTGCAAAATACAAAATTTATCCTGGAAAGAACAAAGATTACCAAACTTATACATAACAGGGAGCTATATAGAAGTATATGCCTAAACATCAACTTTATATATGACTCATAATGAAATCCACTTTTGTTGGTCTTATGCACTTCTACAGATTTTTATAAGATGTAAATCATAAATGAGACAAAAATTAAAATGCTGATTTTTCTAATATTTTCATAAGAATCTTCCCTATCTAGATTTTCAGTCATCTCTAAATTTATAAATGCCATGAAAAGAAGATTCACAAGCAAAAATAAAATAAATCTTAAACATAAAAGATAAATCTTAGCTAAATTAAATAAAACTCTTACTGAATTATTACAAAAGTAAATTCCATTGATATGTGAAGCTAAACACAACCAAGCATCTAAAACCTTACATAACTGGACAAAATCCAAGAGTATAATGTTCTGCCATGTTTATACAATTGCATTAAATAAGACAATAATAAAATATTCAACCACATCCGTTTTCAAGAGCTAGCTACAATTGTCATACAACTGATTGGTTATAGAATCAACACATAAACCTAATATTTAAAGCCGATAAGTAAACACATACATTGTGCCATCCTGTCTTCATAATTTTAAAGTTTTTGAAATTATTAAAAAGTATTATTGAAGAACTAAAATACCCCAAGCCTTTCATATGAAGTATCAGTTTAGAATACTAAAGAAATAACGAAATATCATACATTCTCTGCAGCTTTTTAAAGAAAAACATGGAAACATACAGAGAAATAAATATAATTTAGCATATTATTGATATGAATAGTTTCCTATTTTATTATGGAGTACATTTCTAGAAACGTGTTTAATTGTCATTCTCTGATGTGCTAGACTCTGTACTAAGCAGGACAGATCTACAGATGAGCAAGACAGATCCAACATGTGTCTGGCTTCTCCTCATTTTAGAATCTATAAAGTGGGATTAACAGATGCTGAAGGCAATGACCCCTGTTATTGCCTCAATAATATATGCCAAAAATGATAAATTCACTATGTAATATTCATGATCCAGTTATTCTTTCTTTCACTGCCATTTTTTACTGTACTTCTGCAATCTATCCTAGAAATTTCAATCTAGAAATTTGCTTAGGTTTTTTATTTTAATAGTACATATTGATTAGAGTTTAGTGTGTATAAGCACAAGAATATTTATTCTTTAATGATCTAACAACTTTGTTACCTTAAAAAATAGAATCCACTTTAAGAGTCAGAAGTAATCTCACTGGTGCCTGGTCCATATAAAGTTACATAATTTAGCCTACCTACTCACCAATTTTCTCCTCAAAAACAGAAAGAGGTAAAAAAAAAAAGTTCCTTTTCAGAAGACAAGGGTGCAGCTCATATATAAATACACTCGAGGGTGAGAGAAGGATTACTGTCTTCACTTCAAATTGTCATTGCTACCGAATGCCCAACAGAGTCCTGCAAAGCTACATTCTGAGGATAAAGTAAAAACAATCACAACCAGATATTCAATCGAAGCAAACAAGCAAGAGAGAAAGGAAATTGTGAAACTTCTAGATAAGTGTCTTATTTCTCTGAAAACATATCAGTTACAATACTACTGTGACAAATTTCTTTTGTCGCTTGTCTTCTGGTCAGAAGTTAATTCAGTCACTGCTGACTGTTTCATTCTCCACTGATATGTTTGCCATTCCTTCTCTCTTTTTCAATTTTCCTGTGTATATTAAAATAGAATAGAATATTGGTTTACTAGGTAGTACAATGAGCTCCCCAGAAGGAAGGTAATGTATTACTTTGACTAACACATAACTAAGTGATGTAATGATTTGTCATGAGGCAATGAACTTATCAGTGGAGTGTTAGAAATAATTTTAATAGCATAAAAATTTTGAATATTTCTTGTATTCATGATTGAAGCTAAATAAATGGATGGTTTCTAACTTTGGCATGTTGCCAGAAACTTATATTGGGATAGAATTACCTAGTCAAACTTAATCATCATGTCAGTATTTTCATGACTAACAATTCAAATTTAGAGACTTAGCATACTTTCAGAGATGGTGCCATGGCTCATCAGTCTATGTTGTAGAATATTAGTTAGTGGCTCCTAGTCATGATGAATTGTTCTTTTGTGAAGAACTGAGGAGTCAGTGGGAGAGTGTGTGGAATAATTTATTCTCTTATGAAATCAGCTAAGGACAGAATCAATATGGAAACTAACTTCAGTATTATAAAAATAACAAGTTTTCCCCTCAGATTTTATAAAGTGTCATAATACAGTGTTAAAATGTGGTGTCTATTTACAAAAATATATATCTAAAGTTATACAAGTTAGATTTAAGTAACTCAAAGCTGAGAAATATCCATTTCCAAAATAACTTGTGAATATAAACCAGTTTTTTTGTTTTGTTTTGTTTTGATTTGTTTTGAAGAATGTGGGCCTAAGCACCACCAGGTCATAGCCGCCAGTCAGATGTATCAGAGTTAATAAAATAATCATTCTTTCAGAGGCATTTATAAAAAGGTAAAGTATTCTATGAACTTTGCTTACTCAGGATTTTTTAAAACTCAGTATTAATGGAGACATTTTCCTTGGTGACAAAGACAAAAATGACTAAATTTCAGCTCAGGTGTTATCTTCCCTAGAAAGCAATTTTTTTATGTCCCAGTCAGTATTAGGTGGTGCTTCTGTAAACCACTCTACATTTATTTACATAGAAGTTAATGTTTAACTGTAATCATCTGATCAATTTTGTTCTCTTTTTTGATAATGGACAAGATGGTGTTTTACAACTTCAAATCTCTAGGACATGACACAGAGTAGTTTAGTCAATGTTAATTGAATGAATTGAAGGCATGATCCATATCTTTAAAATTTAATGTGGGAAAGCCACAAATAGGACAAGGCTCAGTGTGAGGTAGAGAATTATATAAAAAGTAATAGGAGCATAGAGGAAGGATGGGCTTAATTGGGTGAGGGGTGATGAGGTGTGCAGATGCATCTTAAAGAAGATTGAAGCTCCTATTTAATAAATTTAATTTTCTTGAGGGGAAAAGGAGAGAAGAGCACAGAAGAAGGGCAAAGCCTGAAAGCATTTAATAAACATTAGAAACTGGTTGTGTGTAGCTCAATATAGAATATGAGGAGAGTGGAAAAGGGGATATGATAATTCAGCATAAGCTTCCTAGTGACAAAAAATAGTGAAGATTTTTTTTATAGCTTGGTATACAAAAGTTTGCACTTAACGAAAAGGCAGAAGATAGTTGTTGAAGAATTTTAAAGAGCATATGAGTGAGTTATTATAATAGCATTTGGGAATGCTGACTTTGCTAAAGTACTGAGATTGGACAGAACATACTAATTGATGAGAAGGCTATTTTGATTCTTAAGCAAGAGATTTGGAAGGTCTGCCTTTAAGGCAGTATACAAGACCAGCAGCAGCATATTTGTGAATTTATCTAGGTTTGGAGATTAGATGAGCAAGTATGACAAAGTTTGAAGCTAATTTCAAATAATGGTTAAAGTTGTTGAATTTCTTCGCTGAGATAATAAGCAAAGAATATGCATTCATGAAACTTACAGTACGAGTTTGTAAGACAGTTGATAACAAAAATGAGATAAAGTTATATTTTTTATCCTGATCTTTTCTTCTGACAGTGATAAAATGTTGCAAATGCTTATTCTTGCGTATTAAAGACAAGTGGTTTCATGCAACAGAGTATCATTTATGATAGAGTTTCTTTTCCTATGCTACATGTTACAAAGTTAATGTGTGATCAATTTGCATTTAACAACGATTAGATCACTGTTTGCATATGATGTAATTATTTTAATCTCTCTTTGTCATATATTTCTGAGCTGTTATGTACTTCTTGTCCACTTGTGAAGTATTATAGAAGGTATTCAGCTCCTGGGGGTAGTTTTCTCAACAGCTGAAGAAAATATTTTATTTAAATTAATTTAGTTATTGGTTTAGTTCTCTCAAAACAACTGCCCTGAAATGTAGTTGAATAGAAATGTGTCCAGTGGTATTGGCATGTACAGAGATGAAACAACATGGAGACAGTCATAAATATGAAGCAATGCACACTAAAAACTTTTTATTTTTGAAACTAATTGGACAGAACAAGGAAATTTACTCAATCCACTTAATGTATTTTGTAAGCATAAAAATTTACTAACCATCGTAACATTCCTCTTTCTCTCTCCATATCTCCTTCTCTTTCGTACACAAACACATCGAATCTTACAGAAGAGGAGGAGTTAGCCAGGTTCAAGGAAGTAGATCGATTGAAGAGCACTGTAGGCAGAAAGAGGGAGCAAAATGAGTAATTTCTCTGATATTAGAAGAAGCATTGCACACACATTGGGGTAACTGCAACCAAATTTTAAATTGTGAAAAAGAGTGAGAAACTAAGCCACAAGGGCACTTGTTAGTAATATTAAGGAAATTGGCCCAAGGGGAATAGGCATTAGGGGAATAAATAATCATTATAGGGTTTTAAACAGGGAATGATACGATCTTAATTGTGCTTTAAAGAGATAATTTGAGCTCTATTCTGCAGTGAGTATTTCTAGAGGTAGAAAGATTTGGTTGGAAGCTAAATTCAGAAAGACATTATGTTGAATCTAAACTGAGTGACTTTTATAGTGGATAAAATTGAATTGTTTTGAAAGTTATGAAGAAAATAAAATCAACAAGTCTAGCAAATTGATTTGAGCTTGAAAATGAGAAAAGTGATATGCGCAGAATTTTTAGCAAATGCAATTGGTGATTTTTCACCTTCATTATTTAATGAGAGATAATGCAAAGGAGAAAGGAGTTTAGAGGGAGTGTTAGAGTGGAAAGTTGTTTTAGTTTAGGAAATATTGATTGTTCAGTTTTCATAGCACTGCTGAGTGAAAATGTCTGGAATTCTTAGTGTCATATATAGCTCTAGATCCCTATTCCATCCTCAATATCTTAAATACATTTATTGAGAAATTTGATATTTTCAGAAAATAAATTTTCTACATGCTACTACCACCCTCTATAACTACAGCCACTAATTTCTTCTGTCTCCAAGAATGAAATGTTCATGCGTTAGTATCTATTTCTCACTCAGTGTTTTGGATTTCTTCTGGGATAATGTTTTCTGCATTTAAAATTTGTCTCTCCTCTGGGTCTTTTTTTTATCTTTTATCACTGTTCTTGTTGCTCCTATGTTCAAGAAAAATAAGAAAAGTAAAACTAAAACTTTTGTCTAAGGGTAGCACAATTTTGTCTTTCTCCTACTTTTCATGACATTATTTAACATATGCTGCTAACATAGACTTACTTAGTTCATTTCTTAACTCTTAATAGTTCTCATTCCTATTCTGCAACTAGGCTGGATCTGCTCTTAGGAAGTTCATCAATTCCTTTCACATGAAATATCTAACATACTGGTGAAATGTATCTTAGTTTAGCCCTTCTCTACAGCTACAAACAACTACAAAATACAGAAATCTGACTGTTTTAACTTCTTTTTTTATCAACTCATTTTACTCAGTTTCTGGCCACTAAATACCCACACCAGAATAATAGCAGATACTTCTTTATTCTCCCATTTTCTCTGCTCATAATTGAATCCTTTCAGCCCAAATTTTTCTCTAGCACCTTGGATTTCTGCTGTTCCTAAAAAAGCTATTCATTTTCTTTTTGTTTTCTGTATTCTATATCCATCACAATGACGATCTAATAATCATGCAGCTCTCTTTATTTAATGGTTATGTTTAGCAGTCTGCTTTTACATTTCTTAGTAACAGTATATGTGTTTATATATGTGAATAAGTACATATGCATATACACATGTGCAACTATCTTACAATATTTATTCAGAATATCTAAAATAGTTTTCCATGACCATTTATTAAATCTCTGTGCCAGGAAGCATGATACTTACTTATATACATCACCTTACTTATAGTTGTTATTACTATCTATCCCCATTACAGAATAAGAAAATTTAAATTGACAAGAGAAAATATAAAAAACTTGCCAATGACCATATACACAGAAATCAGATAGATCAAGATTTAATCAAAGATTACATGATTTTAATGACTGTTCTTTTGAGTATTACTGTCTCATCCAAGGAAAGAAAAGGTAGTATCATAGTCTAATAATGACATTTCATAATTTCCCACAGAAAATTTTCAGAAAGAATGTTGAATATATTTATTAAGTTTCAGGATATTTTTAACTGAAGTATATGTAAATTTTATTCTTTCATCCAAAAGAGCAGTTGTTCAAATTTTGGGAGGGTGCACCATTTTATTTTGGCTTTCATAAACATTATTTACTAGGTTTAATTTCCCCATATTTACATTTTTCTTCCTTTAACTATAGGTTTTCTTTTTCCCTAAAGTATCCTCAAACTGATATCTTAATCATATCTCAGGTTAGGAACTTCTTAGGATTATCATTTACAGTAGTTAAACATGATTAGTAAGAAAAAATGCTAACTAAATAAAAGGAGAATATGTTAGACTTCTTTCTTCTACTCCTCATGTTACACTACAAATTTTATTTGGCCCAGCTTTTTGTGTTAGTAATACTTTCAAAATCTTCTTATTTATCTTTTGAGCTTCAACATAGGAACTTTATATTTTTCAAAGCGAAATTGGTGTTGTTTGCCTGCAAATCAAAAATATGATATGATCACCCATTTATCTATTATAGATGTCAATGTTGTTATTTAATTTGTTTTCGTTCAGTGCTATAAAGTGAGTGGTTCAGTTCTCACTATTCAGTGATCCTGAAGAAATTCTCCTAGATTTATTTCTTTTTAATTTATATAGCAGTTGTCTTATAACAATTCTTACATCTTTTCATAATGTAAATTACTCTTATCCTAAGTAGAAAGACTAAACGATGAACCAATCAAAAATAATGACTACAACAACTTTCAAGACATAGTCAGAATAATAAGATATAAAGAGAAACAACAATGAGTTAAAAAGCAGAGGGACAAAATTAAGGTATTAGTTTTCTTTTTGCTTGTTTGTTTATTTCTAAAATAGGATAGATAAAAACTATTCTTGAAATCAAAGAGTAAAATGTTCTCTTTTATATGTAATAAGTCTATAAAAATCAAACTTATACTGTAAATATGAAAAAAATATTTTGGCATTTTAAAGATGTCTAGAATTCTTTATACTCAGTTTACACATAAATATATCTTAAAGTAACACATAAAGTAACAATATCACTAAATAACATATAATTTTGGGGGGTTATTGACAGGTGTTAAATTTATTGCATTTGTAGACTCTCAAGAATGTCAAATGCTGTTTTAAATACTAAACATAAAATAAACAAATGTGAAAGTGAAGTAGATAACTTTTTAGGAATTCATGAACTCTGGATCCAGATTTGTCCTGGTCATACATACTCTTCCCCAGGGAGAAACAGCAGATGCGAACGTGATATATCAAATGGTAGCAAAATAACATTTTATTATTAGCTCGAACCATAACTAAATAGTTTGGATCACTTGGATTCATTTTCTTTCCCTAACTAATGACATAAGAAAGGTGAGTTGATCTTAGCTGTGGTCAGGAGGCCTCTGTTCCTCATACTTTGGATCTCCCCAAAGGGCTTCTTGGGTGTTTTCTTGACATGATAGCTGGTTTCCCCAGAGTGCGTGATCTAAGAGCACAAGGTATGAGCTGCAGTACCTTTTATGATGTAGACTTAGAAATCAAGTTTTGTTGTAATTGCAGTATTTTATTGAATCTGTCAACTCTATTCAATGCTGATGGAAACTACACAGTGGCATAAATACCAGAAAGTGGGAATTTTGAGGAGCCATCTTGGAGGCTGTCTGCCAGAGAGTACATACTTACAGATTCTAAATTACATACTTGGGAACAAGTAGTGTTGCAGCTCTTTTACCCCTGTAGTTTGATGAGTTCCAAGTTCTTGCCCCATGACCAAGAAGAATGATGTATGCAGACACCAGAGAGTGAGTAAGGCAGAGTAGAAGTTATTGCGTGACAGAAAAGCTCTCAACAGCAAGAGGGGACCTGAAGGTGGGTTGCCAGCCACGAGGCTGAGTCTAGGGTCTTTTATGAGCTTGAAATGGAGAAGTGTGTGCTGATTGGTCTGTAGGTATGCTTGAAAAAGCACCATTCACAAATAGGCATGTTAGTGTAGAGGACCAACTGGGGAAAGGTAACTTTAGGTAAAACAGGTGAAGGATAAGGGCCAATCAGGAGAGAATGTGCCAAATAGGAACAGGGGCTCTCAATCTGGTCCGTGAATTTATCAGGAACTTGTAGCTTGGTTTTCAGTCTTTAGACTCTCCTTGGCTTGAAGGTTGAATTACACCAAGGACCCATCCCTATCTGCCTAGGAATTTACCTGCCCCCTATCACTATCAGTAGCCTATTTTGTGAATCTCTAATTTTCACTCATAATTTTATATGGTATTTATTTCTTCTCTAAAACTAAAGATGAAGTCTTAATAATTATTTCAAATAATTATACTTCTATTTTTATTCCATCAAATGAATAACACTTATAATTAATATTATTCTTAATTCTCCTGTTGTTACCAATAAACTTTAAAATAATATACCAATACTTGTACGTTTTTCTAACATTGTTCTCTTGAACAATATTTTCATCTAAATAATAGTAAGAGCAGTCCTACATTTATATTGTAAACTACTTTCAAACCTGTGTCCTATATTACCTACACCTTTATATTTTAAAAGTTGATTTCATTTACCTTCTAATCTAGAGTCACACACCAAGATATTTCCATTCTGTCTTTAGGTTGAGTCAATTTTTGCAAGCAACAAATGGCATTTACATTATGATGACCATACAAAAATTATTCAAGTAACACACATTCTTCTCTGTAGCCAATGCCTCTAATCAAGGGGTACTCTAAATAGAATTTGCATAGAATTTCAAATAGATTCACATTTCTTGACATTCTTGATTCACATTTCTTGTTAAAAATGACACATTTTCTTTTTCTTCTTATTTGGCCTAAGGTTCTCTTGTAGCACTCCCCCTTCCATTCCCCTGCCCAGTATCGAGTTTTCAAATTGTCTTTTTTTTATTGAATAATAAGCCCACATATCCTGAAGTCATGCTATTGATGCACAAAACTCCACCCTTTCATCCTAGATTACCTTGGTTATGCCCACTCTACCAAAGTCCTTCATTTTCTAGTTATTTGCACTGGTTGCTCTCATGACCTTCTGCAGAATGATCAATCTGGGACATCTTATCCCTGCTTTCCTGAGTCGGTTTCTCTGTTTACTTGAATTTTGCTCTTTCTCTTCTGTGGTTTACTGACCTTTTTTTTTAGTTCTCCTCAGATAATTCCTAAATTAAGTTGTACACAGTAATTTAAAATGGATTTTTATTATGTTGTTACATATCAATAATAATTTGTCTTGTTTCAAATCATTTTTTCCAAAATATTGTAGGATTATGGTGTTCCATATTCATTCTTGCTAATGACAAGTCTGAGGGGTACTCTGGCTATAATTTTATTTTAAATTATGTGAACTTAATTTTAATTATTTTGGATAATTTTTATATTTAAATTGTTTATTTAAAAAATTATAATTTATTTAGTTATTTTAGCTAAAAGAAATAAAAGGTAGTCACTTCTCATCTTTATTTGCACATGATATTTTAAGACTTCTAAAGATTTTTTACAAGGTGATTAGCATAAAAGGCTATCTCACTGTGATTATAATTCATATTTATCCAAATTTTAATATGGCTGACAATATTAATTTATGAAGTATGTTTTCTCTTCTGTGAAATATTTGCACTTATTGCTTTCCCCACCATTCTATTGCATTTTTTATCCTTTTTATTGATTTGTGGGCTTTTTAATATATTTTGAATACAGACATTTTTCTGGTCATATGTCTTACAAAATAGTTTTTCAATTTTAGAGTTTGTCTTTTCATTCTCTTTATGATGACTTTTAATGTATGATATTTTTATAGTTTATAAATGTATCGCACAATTGGAATTAGCATACATCTTAAATTTTAGATTACATGGCAGAAAATTAAGTCTTAAAGTTGAAAAATGGGAATTCCATTTTTTTTTCTTTACCTGGAATAGCAGTTTTAAGAATGTATGCCAGCCAGCCAGGTGTGGTGGCTCACGCCTGTAATCCCAGCACTTTGGGAGGCTGAGACAGGAGGTGGATCCCTTGGGGTCAGGAGTTCAAGACTAGCCTGGCCAACATGGCAAAACCCTGTCTCTACTAAAAATACAACAACAACAAAAATTAACCGGGCTTGGAGGCCTGCACCTGTAGTCCCAGCTACTCGGGAGGCTGAGGCAGGAGAATCTCTTGAATTCGGGAGGCAGAGATTGCAGTGAGCCAAGATTGTACCACTGCACGCCAGACTGGGTGACAGAGAAAGACTCCATCTCAAAAACAAACAAACAAAAACGAATGTATGCAGCCATTTCTAATAAGAAATTAATATAATGAATGAAGTGTAAGATAATAAGAGTATTATATTACAGTTTTCATTACCACACATCAAGTGCCTTTAAACATTGACACATATAACCTTTAAAATAATATTTGTGACTAAAATGTCTTATTATGGTATTGATATAAGAAGTGATTCTAACAAATATATCAGTTTTTCAGTTTGCACAGTTGCATTGGGTCAGATATAGTCCATATTAACTAACCTACTAAAATCATCCAGGAATATTATACGTAACACAAATATCAAGTCTTCAGTCAGGAAAGTAAAGCATTTTCAGGAAATATTACAAATTAATGTTCAATGCTAGATCTATTTACATTTATCACTTAAATGAAAGTCTTTTGTTCTGTACATAAAAATATTTTGATGAAAGTAAAATGCTTGACTTTTTCTAAGAGTGAGTCTATTCTGTCAATATTAGCACTTGGTAACCCCAGAGTCTATTCTCAAAGATGTTAAACATAAATCGATGGAAGTGTATTATTTGCAAATCTCAATTGTTACACATTTAGTGAATTTTATTTGTAACTGTTGAAAATATAACTATTTGAAAAAACTAAAACAAACAAAAAAACTTCATTCCTGGTCTGGTATAAAAATAATATACTTCTTACAGAATGTGTGGTTGTTTCCAGGTAAGTTAAGGAAATGCTTTGTATGAGGTCTACTTAATATCACTCAGTTAAGCATTGACTTTGAAAAAGTATGCATAGAATAAATACACATGTACAAAATCATCATAGCTTTTATTACAAGTGAGTTAAACGAAATCGTCCATAATGGTATCTTTTTTGTTCATTGCTTATGCTGTTGAAAAATTGTGGAGTCTCTTATTTCTATTTATAATTTTACTATAAGCAGTTTTTCTGTAGTGTATGTTTTTCCTCTTCGTCACTCAACTTAAAGTAATTGGGTCTCTGAATCTCATACAAAGTCCCTAGGAGGTCTCAGTCACCCTCCAGGGCAGCTGTCCTTGTACTGCATGAATCTTATGGCTCTGTCACTTCACCGCAAGACCTTCCTGTACAACATGGGGATGAGAAGGGGTTGGTAGTGGAACCTAAGCATCATGTATTGTCTCACGTGAGAGTGACACACGGTGCTTTTGTTGAAGTTCCCCAGACAAAGCAGTCACTTGCACTTGCCCACTACAAAGCTATTGAGAAGCACTTTTCCATATGTCAAGGAAAAAAAATGAACTCATAGGATATTCTCTTCCACAATATATTCAAGGAAAAACTGCTGGCAATACTCAAATTTGCAAGGAATTAAGTGTAAACTATAAGACTAGTTAATTTAGAGAGTGAGTTTTTTTCCAAAAAGCAGTCCATTTAGTTCTCATTAACGCTATTTCTTTTTCTCTCTCAGGACAACTTGTAAAATTGGTTAAAAAAATACAAATCATGCCTGGTCTCTGGAAAAATGGAGACAAATATTCCAGAGAAATATCCAGGTAGTATTAAAGCTGATGAGTGACTATGTGAGTCCTCAATTTGTAAGAGGATGTACTCTGCACAGTGCTGGTTAGACACTGCCATATTCTTGCTTTTTGGGTTCCCTTCTCCAAAACATATTGCAAACACTTTTCTTTAGATTGCTGTTTTGTTTTCTGTGTTCATATCAATGAATAGGCAATCAATTTCCATTCACATGCAAGCATGTCATTCTATCATTCCTTGTCCTGTTCTTGTTTTTATTTTGTGAAAAAAGGTTGTCTTTAATATGAATTCTGTAAATAGGCTTTTGTAGATTTGATTGTTCTTTCACTCCAGTAATACCTCATTTGCTTCATTTCTAATTTTTAAATTAAAGCTTATCATTTCTACAATTTTATTCCATGTTTTTCTTTCATTTTTGCAACTATGATGAAGGTTAGAAAAAGCAGTCAAGCAAGTGAATAATTTGCGTCCTGACAGAGCAGAATGAAGTAACTTGTGTAATAGAGTTTTTAATATTGGGTTTGTAATATTAGAAACATATAACATAAATAGCTGGGAGTGGTGGCTTACTCCTGTAATCCCAGCACATTTTGAGGCCAAGGAAGATGGATCTCCTGAGGTCAGGGGTTCGAGACCAACTTGGCCAAAATGGTGAAACCCTGTCTCTATTAAAAATACAAAAATTAGCCAGGCATGGTGGAGGGCACCTGTAATTCCAGCTACTCAGGTGGCTGAGGCAAGATAATTGTTGAACCTGGGAGGCCTGGGTGACACAGCAGGACTCCATCTTAAAAAAAAAAAAGAAAAAGAAATATATAACATAAACTAGCTTGGGAATGTTCCTGAGTTTAAGCATTCCTTACAGTAGCTTAACTCAATGATTAGTTTCTCAAAAGTATATTTTATGAAAAACATTTTCTGAAATATGAAAAATAGAAGATAAACATGCCAATGAAGTGAGCGAGGCCCTATAAATAAGAATACCTTAAGAAGATTTTACTATTTTGTTTTTATATTAGCATGTCATTTCAGTTAAAAAAAAAAAAGGTGGACTGACTTTTAGGCTGTTCGCCTCTCTCCTTCAAGCTACCTGCTCTCTTTGAAGTATTGAATTGAAGCATGTGTCCATAGGTATTTGTCACTTGATACTGACATTTCAGCACTCATTTGATAGATTAATGGAGAAAACTGGTAGTGCTGATTTCTTTCTTCCCATGACTTTTGGCATAAACATACTTTCAGAGACATTTCCTATAGTTCTTGGAATAATTTTAAGAATCTTACTACTAAGGCAGTTTGGGAAGAAATAGCTTATTCAAAGATAGATAGCTTTCGTGCACTGAAAACCATGAAACATCTTTGATTGCCCAGTTGATTCTCAATACTACATTATTGTAGAAATTGTTAGCTAGTGGACCTAAGATTTCTGAATTAATCTGATTCTTGTTTTGCCATTTTAACATACTGTGGTTAGCTTGATACAATTAATTTTTTAAATTGAACTGATTCTGGGTTTCAGAATGAAAGCTAGCTAATAAAATCAAACACATCTTAAAATATGAATTATAATTAAAAGTTAACTTTATGTTATACCACTCACCAATGGATTGTATACATTAATTTTCATAAGGTCAGAGTTATGGCTTTTTTACATTGTTATTCCTTGATAGCTATCTTATGTCCTGGCAGATATTATGTGTTCAATAAATGTTTGATGAATGAATGAATAAAGATTTAGGACAGACCCTGTGGTGAGTAGGAAGCAACTCCATTTTCAAAGTCAACTTCAAGTTCAGGAAATCATTGAAGACTTGTACAACTTTTCTATCCATGTCAGATCTAGAATCATCGCTGTTGAGTAATTATTATTTGATAAAGTATAATGCAATCCACAAATATAAGCTGCCTGTATTAGTTTTTTATTACTTCCTAACAAATTACCGCCAACTTCGCAGCTTAAACAACATCCACTCATTATTTTACAATTTTAGTGGGTGAGAAACAAGGCTGGATACCTTTTTCACCATCTTACCAGGCTAAATTCAAGGAGTCAGCTGTAATTGTGTATTTCATCTGTGGCTCAGTTTGCTCTTCCAAGCTCACTGTTTTAGCTATATATATTTAGCTAAATATATATATAGCCAAATATATATATATAGCTAAATATATATATTTAGCCAAATATATATATTTAGCTATATATATATAGCTATATATATATATTTAGCTAAATATATATATATATAGCTGAATATATGTATATATATTCTCCTTGAGGCTGTAGGACTGAGGTTGTTACTTTTCTACTGCCTGTGCAGGTACTGCTGTCAGAGGCTATAGACAGTTTCCTGCCATGTAGCTCCCTACTATGGACTGAATTATGGCTCTCCCCAAATTCGTATGTTGAAGCCTTAATCTCCAATGTGGAACATGTTTGGATATAGGACTTTTTGGAGATAATTAAGGTTAAATGAGGTCTTAATGTTGGGGTCATAATCCAGTAAGTTTGGCGGCTTTTCAAAAAGACAAGAAAGATTAAGCACACTCCAATAATCTCCTCATCTTAAGGTCAACAATTTCTGACATTAATTATACCTGAACAATGCTTTCATATCAACATCTGAAGTATAGTTTTATTGAATAATTGGGAGAAGTTGTGTGTATACTACAGGCTGGGAGTCCTGAGGGATACCCTATAATTCTGTCTACCAAACAACATGTATTTTTAAAATACATATTTAAAATATATATTTAAAATCATAACAACAAATATTTTTATTTAGCCACATTAAATAAAAAGTAAAAAGAGGCATGTAAACATATTTAATAATATATAATTTATTTAAACAACATAATCTAATTTCAACATATAATAAGCATAATTTTTCCAACTCTTATTTTTAGTTCAAGAATATAAGTACAGGTTTGTTACATGGGAAAACTCGTGTCACAGGGATTTGTTGTACAGAACATTTCATCACCTAAGTATGAAGCCTAGTAACCCATTAGTTATTTTTCCCAGTCGTCTCCTTCCTACCACTCTCCACCCTAAGAAGACCCCAGTATCTATTGTTCCCTTCTATGTGTCCATGTGTTCTCATCATTCAGCTCCTACTTGTAAGTGAGAGCATGCGGTATTTGATTTCTGCCCCTGTGTTAGTTTGATAAGGATAATGGTCTCCAGCTCCATCCGTGTCCCTGCAAAAGACATGATCTTGTTCTTTTTTATGGAAGTTAGAAATCCAGTGTGTATTTTACATTTATAGCACATCTCAATTATGACTATCCATATTTCAAGTGGTCAATAGCAAATGTGGCTAGTGGCTGCACATTACACAGCACAGCTACAGACAATTATAGGTGTAATCTAGGTTAATTATAATTACAGGTTAATTACCCTAAGAATTTAAGGAAGAAAGCAGAGTGCCATTTCAACATCTCCTGGGACTGGAAGATTACATTTAAAGTGAACTCCAGGAGCAATAAAAAACTTCCATATTATTGGACATACTTTTTTTTTCAGCTTGAATTGAGGGTGAAATAAGATAAAATAAAATAAAATCAGTTTAAAAAATGCGTATTTTACAAAGTGCAGGTAGAAAATAACAATTTGTTAGATTTCTTGCCATGTTGTTCTCTTATATATAAATGATTATTTGTGAATATACTAGTTTTAAATTTCTGTAGTTTTAAACTTCCCTCCAAATAATTCCACTTTTATAGCATCTTTAAATAATTACTAAATATTTAACTTACTGAAAATATAAATATAAACATAACCATTGCTTAGCATCAACTCTTGTGAACAGATAATTGTTTCTTTAACTTTTGTAAAGAGAAGTGATAGTTCTATTCTTATATATTTAATGATTTAATGATATTCAAATTTTAATATTTTTCTTCAAGCAAGTAATACACCTTTAGTCACAATTTTGTAAACAACATAATGCGGAGTCCACAAGTATATATTTGTATTGATATCCTTTCAATAAATAAAACTTAGGGTGAGTTAAAACAATAAAAGAGGTAAGACTAATAATTTATGGATACCATATTCTTTTCTCTGTTTTAATCAGTGTGATCATAATAGTATTTATTTTACTAAGGAAGAAAAATATCCTAACAAAGGATAGAACACACCAATGCCTGTACTAGTCATTACTATATAGTACTTCCTACCAGTGCACTTAAAATATTATTAATATTAAATATCATATATTCTCACATAAACATACATGACATGAACTTAGTTCATTAATAATATTCTGATTTGAACACTTTACCTCTTAAGTTGAAATGACAACATCAGCTAGCTTTTTGATGTCACTGATAGAAGCATAAAATGAATATCTATAAATATATGATTGTTCCACCTGATAAATTTCAAATGTTCAAAATTTTTACAGAGCATGTTATATAATATCTTTCCTTAATCCATTGTATTATTATCTTCTGTGACCCTATGTTGGGATACCACAGGCCTTTCACTTCTGAAATGTTCTTATGCAGTCTGTTGAGAGATCCTTTGTCATTGATCTCACTTCACAGTCTTCATCATACAATGTTGACAGGAAATTTTATTTCTTTGTGTGTGTGTGTGTTTTCACTTCTTTGCTCATTTTGCTTACATGGCATTCTGATGGGCTGAGGTTCAAAAATTCGAAATTGTTCAGACATTTGCCTACCTTAATATATGGACAGAAAAAACATACTACAACATATCTTTTACTCATACAAGTGTCTCTTTGGCTTTGAGATTAGTGAGAGGTATAATGGTAAGTGGTAAATTTTAAAAAACAAAAATGTTTAAGAAAGAAAAAAGGACATGGAGGAAAAATAGTATAATGTAAAATATATATTTGTTTTACTATATATATTTTTATTTTTTTATTATTTTTTATTTTTTATTATACTTTAAGTTTTAGGGTACATGTGCACATTGTGCAGGTTAGTTACATATGTATACATGTGCCATGCTGGTGCGCTGCACCCACTAACTCGTCATCTAGCATTAGGTATATCTCCCAATGCTATCCCTCCCCCCTCCCCCCTCCCCACCACAGTCCCCAGAGTATGATATTCCCCTTCCTGTGTCCATGTGATCTCATTGTTCAATTCCCACCTATGAGTGAGAATATGTGGTGTTTGGTTTTTTGTTCTTGCGATAGTTTACTGAGAATGATGGTTTCCTTTGTGTTATCATATATGATAGATGTATAGATCATGTATATGCTATACTAATAGCATATTATGTCATATATTACATACCAAAAACATATTTGTTAATTTTAATGTTAAAATATATATGTCACAATAGGAAACAAAAAGTCATTATAAGATGTGTGAAGAAGAAAGACATCACCATAAAATATGAATATTTGGATTAAAAAGTCTAATTAGTAGTTCATTCTACTTTTACTCACAGAACTATATTATTTGGAGAAGATTCTGTTCACACAATTCTTACCTCAAATATAAATATAGAATTGTACTTACCTTCAGAAGACCTAAAGGATTAGAGTAATAATATATGATTATACTAATCTTAATATTTAGTGAAATGTTAACATACATTATTGATCATATTCTTCACTGCAAGTAAATTGGCAGTTTTAGCGTTCTTAAATATAATGCAAATTGAGTTAAAAAAAATAGAACACTTGAAGGAAAAACATACACTTTCCTGCCATAGCAACTGATTTAATCTTAGGACCCATGAGAATTTATGTGATTACTCTGTAATTATTTTGCATCTTGTATTAGCTCATTTGTGCTACTATAACAAAATACTATAAACTAAATAGCTTACTCACATAGACATAGGAAAGAATATACATGGGATACAGGAGATCCCTTAGGATGTGTCTTAGTATTACCATGCTTTGTAATTAAGGTCAAAAACAAAACAAAACAAAACAAAAAACTGCGGCATGGGAGGCCAAGATGGCTGACTAGAAGCAGTGGCTATCAGAGGCTCCCATTGAAAAGAACCATAATTAGTGTGTGAATCCTACACTGGCAAGCAAGGTATCCAGGTTTTCTCATCAGAACTGACTAGGCAGCTGGCATGATCCACGGAGAGGAAAGAAAAGCAGTGTGGTGCTGTGGATAGAACAAAAAGGTGAAGGAAAGGCAAACTCTCCTTGTTTCAGCTGGGACATCGATCTTCTTCTGTGATTAGACATTAGAGCTCTCTGTGTCAGGTCTTTAGACTTTCTTTTTGACTAAGCAGCCCTTCCCCATCCCCACAGGTTTTCAGGCCTTTGGCCTTAGACTGAATTATGCTATTGGCTTTCCTGACTCTCTTGTTTGCAGATGGCATATCATGGAACTTCTTGGTCATAATAATTTTATGAGCCAATTCCCATAATATATCTATCCCCTCATATATATTTTTATTTGTTATATATCTTAACATCTCTTCCTATATATCTAGCAATTTAAAATATCTATCGATCTGTATATCTATCTATCTATCTCTCTCTCTATCATCTAACCATCTATCTCTTTATCAATCCATTCTATTGGTCCTGTATCTCTAGAGAACCCTGACTAAGAGAGAGAGAGAGACATAAACATTCAGACCATAGCATATTTGTTCTCTAATTTCTTTTCCTTTGTCCCCCAACCCCTATAGCTCTCAGAATACAGTAGCTGTCACAGTCAGTAAGTCAATAAAGCCTTTAATAATAATGACATTTTTGTAATTATTTGATTTATTGAATTCTTGTACCTAATATGGTGCAGAACAATGTGATATTATATATTATAATTATGTAAGATAATTCTAAGAATGCATGTAGCATTTTAAATGAATAATATGTATTACATTATGATGGAATCATGTGATGAATATAGCTTTACAGATAAAAATATTTATCTTTAAGCTACAACATTGTAAAATATACAATGTATATATATTTATAGGTAAACATTTAGAAGTTCTAAATTTTATTTTAAAATTATTTACATGCTCAGAAAAGCATGGATGTTTTGAAATTTATTGCCAGTCACTGTAAGAATTCTTTACAAATAGATAAGTGTGTTCACATTTCCCTTAGGCAGTTATGATTTCAAAGGCTGGAGTAATTATGAGGAAAATCACATCCAACAGATCTCAGGAATATAGAAACAAGCACATTATACAGAGCTGAACTTCATTACACTTTACATAATGCTCAAAGCTAACATTTCTCTTATATATTGCTTGTGGCCAAAATAATATAATAATCACATGAGTGGAAATCAAAAACAAAAACAAAATTCCTCTTATCATGACTCAAAAATCACGCTGTTATTTCCTTTGTTATCTTAGAGTCTTTATCCAAATGGTAATATAACTTTTCATAAACCATGATTATTTTTTATATAACTATAAGATGAACTTATGATAAATTTTATACTTTGCTTTTTCACATATTATATATTTGGTATTTTTAAATATCCATTCAACACTCTATAAACTTCACTGGATACCTACTATGTTCCATAAATCATTGTAAATGAAGTAGTCACAGAATAATAAGTTATGTTTTTTGGTCTAGAAGTATCTACCTACAAGTAATAGGAAACTTGATATGTGAAAACATGCACATTTCTAATAACAAAGCCTATATTGTAATATGCATATTGCAAAAGTGTTAAAAACTAGAGAATGATCAACTCTGGCACAATATTTATAATTAAATAACTTTAAAGAATTCTGCATATGTTATTGAACACAAATAAGCAAATAGCTTATCTTACTTTCAAAAAATAAATTGGACATATTAAACATTGAAGTCAGTATTGAGAAGTGGGTGACTTAAAACAAGGTTTGGGGTTGTTATGGGCTACATATTTGTGTCCCACCTAAAATCACATATTGAAACCCTACTCCCCAATATGATGGTATCTGTAGGTTGGCCTTTGGAAGCTAATTAGATTTAGATCAGATCATAAAGGTGGGATTAGTGCCTTATAAAAAGAGAAAGCAAATAGAGCTCTCTCACTTTCTCTCTCTCTCTTTCTCTCTCTCTCTCTCTCTCTCTCTCTCTCATTCTCTTGCTCTTTCTTTTCCTCTTTGCCATGTAAGGATATATCTGCAAAGCCAGGAAGAGGGCTCTTACCAGGAACCACACTGGCCAGCACCTTGATTTTGATCTTCCCAGCCTGCAGCACCATGAGAAATAAATGTCTTTTTTTTTTAAGCTTTTCAGTTTCTGGTACTGTGTTATAGCATCCAGAGCCGACTAAGGTGGGGGTTTAATAATGCGATACATTTGGGATGAATGTTTAATACTAGGTATTCATGTCCACAGTGCGTAGTAGAATTCTGAGTATTCTTGAATCAAGAGGGTTAATTTAGATGTGCATACTGGTCACATATTGATCCAAGCCAGAGATAGTGGGAGAGACAGTCCATTTAAGCAACTGACCAGAAAGGAGCAGCAAGAGTTAAAGTGTCACAGTTCTGTGTCATGGGATCCCCTTTGTTCATTGGAAAAGAAAACTCCTTGTGTGCCTAGAAGCTGAGCTAGAAGACACTGATGAGGGCACCTCCAATGTCTGGCTGTCAAGGAAGCTGACAGGCATAAATGGGCTAGGTTCCCAACCATTCTAAACCCTGATGCAGAATTCCTGTCAAGCCAGAGAACAGGAGCAAGATACATTGACAGATATCACCAACTAGAAGGTGCGAACAATCCCCACAGGACATAGTCTATCTGTCACGGCTCTTTAAGGGAAAGCAAAGATGGGACCAGCAGGTGCAGCAAATTGAATCCACTTTACTTATTAAGACATGCCCACATGGGTAAACAGGGGCCAAGAGATCTCTGAATTTATCCCAGCCAGAATAAGTATCCATCTGATTTTCTTCCCCAAACTGACATATTTTATCTAAATGGTAATACTTATATCAAAATCTCATTACCTGTAATGACATAAATTTAATATGTAAGAAATAGAAGGATTTTACTTTTCCAAGTCCAAGTTAAACTTTAGTTTACATTTCAAACCATGTAAAACATTTAAAATGTGGGAGAATAGACAATATTTGTTTAGTTACCAAAAATATGACTTTTTATTTTTGTAATCTTTGAGTTTCACTTAAACAATGGGTTATAGAAAACAGCTTCAAGGAGAGGTTGATAAATGCTGATAACATTTCTGTTTATTCTTTTGAACTCTAACTGGATTAAAGATTTATCCTCCCTTTCAGTATCTTTCAGTACAGAACAATTTTTCTTTTTTTAGGTAAAAATGAAGTGCTTAAAGTTAACAATGCAACAGATTTCATTATTTTTAAAAGAGAACAATAATTTCATTCTACCCTCTATTCTGAATCTGATTTGTTGTATATTGAATGAAATTTCTAAGCCTTAAATACTTTAGGTAAAAGACTGTGACCCGTTCTGATAATTCCACCAGCATGAATTTAAAAGTTAATTACAAAAAGTAAATATTAGAATGGCTGTATTTTAGTTACCATTTATTTGTATCTTGATTTTTTTAAGTCTGATTGGCTTAATTGCAGGATAATATTCTCTTCAGATAGCACTGTTCAACTTCTCTTCACGCATGGATAAATAAATAACCTAACACCAAAAGAACAGAATGATTTCATTTTCTTTTATAGGTATTCTTTTGTTTCTTTTTTAATCCAATAGAATGCACACACACACACATATATGACACACACACACACAAGCATATATATATATATATGCTTGTATATATAAATGCATTCCCCAACACACAAAATAATAGAAGGAAAGAAGATGGAACATAGAATGAATAAAAAAGGTAAGTTTTGATAGCTTCTTATTTCATGATGTTGAGTAGGTTTAAAATAAAGCAAATAAAATACCCTAGTCATTGGTTTTGATAAATGTGATACAGTACACCACATTTTGAACTTTCAATTGACAATTTATTTACTACTAAATACGAGTGTCAATTTAAACTCTACATCATTTAACTTATTAAAACAAAATTCGATATCTATTCAGAACACCATTCCTCATCCCTTGCAATTTTCATATTTTTTTCCTAGCAGGAAAAAGAAGTGGGAAAAAATTATTGGCAACAGTGTTTCACTGATTGGTGGAAGGGAAAGAATATCACTTACTTACAAGAAATAGGATATAATTTGATAGTTTCTGCTTTTCACAATGTTGTTTTCAGTTATTCAGTGTAGTTATTGATGGTCTTAGTGTATAAGAAATTTGAAAGATAAAACTTATATATATGCATTTAAACAGATCTCAATTTTATCCACATTTATATCTAATAATTTTGCATTTATAACCATACCTATACATCCATTCTTACATGTATTTATATACAATCTTCTGTAAGTCTTAACTCCCATTTTCTTTTATTATATACTGACAGATATAAAGTTAAACTGGTTGGTAACATTTTCCACTACCAAATTCTTATCTAGTCATTTTATATGAACTATTTAGATAGAAGCAAGAACTGAAGATAAATAACATGATCTCATTTAAGTAAGCTCCTATGCCACTTAGCAATGGCTTAGGAACAGTACCTTCTTAACAAACATTATTTTTTTCATAATTTTGCACACTTTTTATTATGATGTGAAAAGTATGATTTCTGTAAAAATTGAAGTGCTTTTTCTAGGTCAATATATATATAAAGGAAAATTAGGTGGGAATAGAGTGGTTTCCTATGGTATAGCAGGTATTGGCATACAGACTCTGTTTCCCCAACCACTGAGATTAAGTTTCACACATCATACTTTGACTCCCCTAATACCTAAACACTTCAATGTCGAAGAAAAAAAAATTCTATTATATAACAATAGTACATTTAGAAAAAAGCAAAAAAAAAAAATACTATTGATGTAATGTTATAGAATTCACTTTCCATATTCAGATTTTTACCAATAGTTTCAAGAATATAATTTAGAGCTATTTTCCTCCAGGCACAAATTAAATTCAGGATTATGTATTGCATCAACTTATCATGATCCTTTAGTTCATTTCAATCTGAAATGTCTCTTTTACTCTTTCTTGATCATAAGGGAACAGAAAAATTGCTTTGCAAAATGCCACTAAGTTGTGATTTTTCTAATTTTTTTATGATTAAAACTATGTATTTTGGGCGAGGAAAGCACATAAGTAATGTTATTTTTTTCTCAGTGCATCATACGGAGGGACATGATTGTAGGTTTATCTGATTACCTAGTTATATTAACTTTGGTTGGTTACAATGGTGTTCACCAGTTTTCTTTATAACTAATTTACTATTTTCCTACTTGTAATTAAAAATATTTTATAGCGATTTGTTTTCAGAGTATGTTAATGCCTTGTCTTCAATAGATTTTTACCCAAGTGTTTATCATATTTTAACAGGTTTTATAACTATCGTTTATTTTTTTGAGACCGAGCCTTGCTCTGTTGCCCAGGCTAGAGTGTTACCAATGGAAGGTCTTGACAAGTTATTCAAGTTCTTGGCATTTTGAACAAAGAATTGGAAAAAACACACAAACAAAGCAACAAAAGAATGAAGCAGCAAAAGCATAGATTTATTGAAATGTAAGTACCCACCACAGAGTGAGAGCGGGCTCGAGCAGGTGGCTCAAGAGTGCCAGTTACAGAATTTTCTGGGGTTTAAATACCCTCCAGAGGTTTCCCATTGGTTACTTGGTTACACCCTAAATAAATGAAGGAGTGGCCCACAACCAGTCTTATTTGTTGCAGGAGGTGATCAATCAAAGGCTGAAGTGAAGTTACAAAGTTACACCCTAAGCACATGAAGACTGGTTGCAGGAGGGGACCAAACGGAGGTACTTTTCATTTTTCATCTGTGAGGCAGTGGAAAAGGGTGTTGTGGGGTGGGGTTGCAAAGGGAGTAGCCCCTGATCCTTTTGTTACTTGGGTGTGAAGAGGTGGGGTTTTCCTTTTGACTCAGTTCTAGGAAGTCAGCGCAAATTGGCCTTAAGTTCCCTGTCTCCAGACGCTATTCTATGCCTCAGGAGTACAGTGGCACAATCATGGCTCACTGCAGCGGTCTAAACTCTGCTAGGGCAGAGAATTACTTGAACCCTGGAGGCGGAGGTTGCAGTGAGTCAAGACCGCACACCACTGCACTCCAGCCTGGATGACAGAGCAACACTCAGTCTCAAAATAATAAATAAATAAATAAATAAATAAATAAAGTTAAAAAAATTTCTAACGAATCAATTGTGTTAATCTTACTTATTAATTCTAGAAGGTTCTTGTAAGTTTCTTAAGATTTTCTAACTTAATCATGTAATCTATGAATCTATGAATAGATGGAGTTTGACCACTTTTCAACAATAATTTTTATTTTCTTGGCTTTATTCCACTAGTGAGGCCATCAGTCAAATGTTATAAAGAACTCGTGAGAGGATATATCTTTCTGTTTTTTCCTGATCTTAGGGGAAGCATATGATGTTGGTTGTAGGTTCATGGATGCTCATTTTCAGTTTGAGGGATTTTCCTTCCAATGCTAATTGGATAACATGTTTTTTTAAACACGAATATCTGTTTAATTTTGTTATATGTTCTTTCTGAATTTACTAAAATATGTATATGTCTTTTATCTTGGTATTCTGTTAAATTATACTGACCAATTTTCAAATCTTGCATCAATGTGACTTAGTATTCAGACATATTTTTGTAACAGCATAAATATGTGATTTCATGAGGGATGTAGGATTGTACATTTTTCTTGAAGTTCCCTTGCCATATTTGGATCAGGGTTAAATCATTCTCATCACAGAAGACAGTGATTGTTCGCTTTTACTCTGTATATGGGAGTTTATGTAGAACTGCAGTTGTTTCATCATTAAATATTTGACAAAATTCACTAAAGAAACTTAAAGTTTTCTTTATGGAAATAATTTGATAGTGCATTAGATTGAGTGAACACATATACAGCTATGCAAATTTTCTATTTTATCTGTATGCAGTTTAACAAATTCTGTTTTTTAAACAATGTTTTCATTTTTTCGTAGTTGTCAAATCCTTGGCATAAAGCTTTCATAGTATTTCATTGTTATCTATTAATTGTAGAATCTAGAATGATATGCCCTTTTTTATTCCTGACATTGCTAATTTATATTTTCTCTCTTTCTTTTTAATTTTTTTTCACTAAGATTTTATCAAGTGTATTAATCTTTTCAGAGCACCAAAGTTTGACTTTATTTAGGTTCAAATATGAAGTGATTTAAAATTTAAAATTATGTTGTGATAAGAAGACAAAGTATATAATTTTGATTTTTTGAAAGTAATGTCACAAATTATCTTATGGCCTCAGAAACTGTATAATCAGGATACAATTACATTGAAACTTAATCAATTTTTTTTTCCATTTTTTTTAATTACTGGAAGATGTGCTTAAAATTCCAATAATGGTTGTGGGCTTTTCTAATTATCTCTTTAATTCTGTTAATTGTTGTGTCATATGTTTTGCAGTTGTGGTATTTGATGCATAGAGAAATTCTGAATGCTATGTCTTCCTGATTAATAGACAATTTTATCACTATAACATGTCCCTCTTTATCTCTCAAGGCTTTTATCTGATATTTATGGCCATACCAGCTTCCTGTTACTTTTTATTCACACTTTGACTCTCAATGTATGTGCCTTTACATTTAAACATGTAATTATTACATAATTTGTGGTGTGAGTAATTGGTTTTCATCCATTATTAAAATGTCTGCTTTTAAATTAGACAATTTACACTTTTTATATTTAGTTAATTGTTAATATGATTACACTTATGTCTGCCATTATAAAATTTATTTTTCATTTCTCTAATCTCTTTTGTTGATGTTTTTGTAGTTTTCTTTGTCTCATAGTTCCTGCATCCTTTACGGAGGACATTTTAGGGATTTTTGGTTTACATAACAATTATATTTCTCCATTGCCTTTATTGTTATACTTCACCATTTTTAGTGACTGCTGTAGGATGAAAATATGCATCCTTAAGTTATAACTGTCTACTTAGAGTAAATATTTACCATTTCATATGAATTTTATAGCATGAAACTATATAGTTTTATTTAGCATTATTTGTGTTTTCTTATATAGATTATAACTACACATGTTAAAAAGCCCATAATATCTAGTAACTTATAATATTCTGTGATTTAATTCTTTCCTATAGATAAACGTTTTTATCTTGTGTCATTTTCTTTGAGGTTGACAAACTTCCTTTAGCATTTTTTGTATTAAAGGTCTGCTGGCCAAGTATCCTATTTGTTTTTGATTGTTTAGAATCATGTTTTCTCTTGTATTCAATTTTGAAGGACTTCCCCCTGCTCCACTACAAAAATATGTAGTATATTATACTACATATTTGTATCATATATAGTACAATTAAAAGATATAGAATTCGTTTTATCATACTACAGGACTTTTCAGATATAATTTCACTGACTTCTGATCAGCACTGCTTTTGTGTGAAAGTCAGATATTCATGTTTGTTCCATTGTATGTCATATGTGATTTTTCTCTGGCTGTTTCTGACATTTCTGTTAATATTTGTGTTGCAGCAGTTTAATTACAATGTGTTCAGCTGTTGGTTTCTTTGACTATATCCTTCTTGATTTTTATTATGCTTTTAGTATCTGTATGTTTAGAGTTTTTATCAAATTTGGGATATTTATAGCCATTATTTCTTCAACAATGTTCTCCATTCTTTCCTTCTTTTCTTATTCTTGAAGTGGAATTACATATGTGATATACCTTTTGATACATCCCACAGTTCACCTTTTAAAAATTTTATTCTTCAGGTACCTCCACATTTTACTGACATTTACTTCTTTGGTTTGTAATCTGTGTTTTAAATATATGTGTTTTATGTTAAATGTTGTCATTTTTTGTCCTAGAATTTCTGTTGGATTGTTTTATATAGATTCAGTTTGCCTTCTGAAAATCACAATCTGTTTATTCTTTAGGAAAAATTGATTTTGAGATCTTGAATGCCTTTATAATAACTTATTTAAGGTCCTTCCCTAATTCAACATCAAAGATAATAGATAATTTGAGTTTCTTTTCTATTAGCTGTGTTTATTTTCTTTTATTGGTTATATTTTCCTGTTTTACCTCTAGTCTGAAGTTTGTGTGTGTGTGTGTGTGTGTGTGTGTGTGTGTATTGAATGATATATACTCCACATCTGTGACTTTATCCTTTCTTGAGTTGTTCCCTTCCATTTCTAAGCACTATGGAAATTCCAATCCTGAGACCCTTAAATTTCATATGTTGAAATCTCCAATGTGAAGTTATTAGAAGGTGAGGGCTTTGGGATGTAATTATGTAATGAGGATATAACACTCAAGAGTGGGATTAGTGCCCTTATTAAACAAACAAACAAAAAAAGCTAGCTCTTCTTTTCTTGCTTTTGCTCTCTTTTGCCCTTTCCCTGTCTCTCTCTTCCCCTTCTCCATGTGAGGATATAATTCAAAGACAGCCATGTTCAAATTAGGAAGTGGGCACTCACCAGCCATGAGATCTGTGCACAGTTTAGTCTTGAACTTTTCAGCTTCTAGAACTGTGAGAAAGAAATTATTGTTTAAGCCATGTAGTATATAGTATTCTGTTATAGCAGCCTGAACTGAAAAAGGGAGTGGGTTATAGAATTAAATATAAAATCTACAACTGTAAAGATTCTAGAAAAAAACAAAGTTACTTTAAATTGACATAGACAAAGTTTTTTTTTTAATCGGACAAAAAAAGCACTAACCATATAAATTGATAAACTAGTCCTCATCAAACTTAAGACAATCCATTCTTCAAAAGACATTTTTAAGAAAATAAATTGATAAGCCACAGAATGAAAGACTAGCTGTAACACATACATGAGAAAAATTTTATGGATTGTATAAATAACTCCTACAACAACCCAATAAAAGTGTTAAAAGACTTGAACACACACTTTACAAAAGAAGATATATGAAGGGCAAATAAGCAAAGAAAAAAGTCAGTAGTATCACAACACACTGATTAAGTGGCTAACATTATAAAGACTGATAATAACAAATGTAGGTCAACAGATTTGGAAAAATTATTACTTTCAAACATGGTAACAGAAGTACATAACAGTCCAGTTACTTTGAAGGGGTTGTTTGGTGGTTTCTAATAAAGTGAAACATATTTCTACCCTATGATTTAACAATTCTTTTCCAAGGTATTTTTGTGTGAGAAATGTACATATATGTTAAGAATGATGTATTAGTTTGTTCTCACATTGCTATAAGAAAATGCCCGAGACTGGGTAATTTATAGAGAAAAGAGGTTTAACTGGCTCACAATTCCACAGGCTGTACAGGAAGCATAAAAACTTCTTCTCAGCTTCTGGAGAGGCTTCAGGAAACTTAAAATCTTGGCAGGAGGTAAAAGGGAAGCGGGTACATTTTACATGGCCAGAGCAGGACCAAGAGAGAGGTGGGAGGCGCTACACACTTTTAACAAAATCAGATCTTGTGATAACTCACTCACTCCCTATCACAAGAATATCACTGAGGTGATGGTGCTAACCCATTCATGAGAATCCCACTTCCATGATCCAATCACCTCCCACCAGGCCCCACCTCCAACACTGGGAATTACAATTTGATATGAGATTTGATTGGGGATAGAGATCCAAACCATATAAATCTACCCCTGGTCTTTCCCAAATCTCATGTCCTTCTCAGTTTGCAAAATTAAATCATGCCTTCTCAACAGTGTCCCTGAGTCTTCACTCATTCCAGCAAAAAGTCCACAGTCCAAGTGTCATCAGAGACAAGGCTAGTCCCCTCTGCCCGTGAGCCTAAAATCAAAAACAATTTAGTTATTTCCAAAATACAATGGAGCTACACACACTGGGTAGATACAGGAGAAATTGGCCAAAAGAAAACACTACAGGACCCATGCAAGTCTGAAACCTAGCAGGGCATTCATTGAATCTTAAAGCTCCCAAATGATCTCCTTTGACTTCATGTCCCACATCCAGGGCATGCTGGCGTAAGGGGTGTGCTTCCAAAACCTTGGACAGCTCCACCTCTGTGACTGCAGGGTTCAGCCTCCATAGCTCCTCTCATGGGCTGGCGTTGAGTGCCTGTGGCTTTTCCAGATGCATGGTGCAGGTTGTCAGTGGATGTACAATTCTGGGGTCTGGAGGATGTTAGCCCTCTTCTCACAGCTCCACTAGACAGTGCCACAGTTGGGCCTCTGTGTGTGGGCTCCAACCCTACATTTCCCCTCCACACTGTCCTGGCAGTGGTTCTCCATGAGGGCTTCACCCCTGTAGTTGGTTTCTGGCTGGACATCCAGGCTTTTCCATATATCCCCTGAAACCTAGGCAAAGGCTTCCAAGCCTCAACTCGTGCATTATGTGTACCTGCAGGCTTAACACCATGTGAAAGCCATCAAGACTTATGGCCTGCATCCTCTGATGCAGTGGCCTGAGCTATATCTGGGGCTATTTGAGCTGAGGCTGGAGCCAGAGCAGCCAGAATGCTGAGAGCAGTGCCCCTGGGATGCAGAGGGGCTTCTCTCCTAGGCCTTTGGGCCTGTCATGTGAGGAGCTGCTGCAGAGGTCTCTGAAATGCCTTCAAGTCCTCCTCATTGTCTTGGCTATGAACATTTAGCTCTTTGTTACTTATATCAATTTCTGTAGCCTGCTTGAATTCTTCCCCAGAAAATGGGTTTTTCTTTTCTTACCACATGGCTGGGCTGCACTAAAACTTATTCTCTGCTTCCCTTGTAAATCTAAATTCCAGTTTTATATTATTTATTTGCTCAAACATATGATCATAGGTTGTTAGAAGCAGCCACAACACATCTTAAACACTTTGCTGCTTTGAAATTTCTTCTGCCAGCTACCCTAAATTATCACTCTTAAGTTCAAAGTTCCACAGATTCCCTAGAGCAGGAGCACAATGCCACCAGTTTCTTTGCTAACATATCACAAATTGACCTTTCCTCCATTTCCCAGTAAGCTCCTCATCTTCATCTGAGACCTCATTAGTCTGGGTTTTATTATTTATTATCCGGATCACTATTAGTATTTCAGTCACAATTCAAGCAGTCTATAGAAATTTACAAACTTTCCCTTATCTTCCTGTCTTCTGAGCACTCTACACTGTTTCTACTGTCAGAGGCATTCTAACCAGAGTGACTCCGTCTTGAGTGAGGGCAAGAAAAATGAGGCTGAGACTTGCTGGGCTGCATTCTCAAAAAATTAGGTATTCCTAGCCTCTAGATATTTACTGTTAAGGGAACAGATTGATAATGTTTACTAAAAGACCCAGACTTGGTAGTGTCCTGGGATATCTTGAGAACAGAAGCATTTCTAACTTTGCTTTAAAGATGATAGTATTGATTCTTGCAAAATACAATTATTAAGAAAATTAATCCTTTATCACAAATCCTTGTATCAAAGCACATCTCCCTATGATCCGTTTTTATTCTATATATAAACAAGTTTTATACCTAGGGTGGACGTGTCCTTCCTCTTACTTTCAGGAATGCCCTATTCTGTCTATGGAGTAGCTGTTCTTTTACAACTTTGCTTTTTAAATAAACTTGCTTTCGCTTTGTACTGTGGACTCACCTTGAATTCTTTCTTGCACGAGATCAAAGAACCCTCTCTTGGGGTCTGGATCAGGACTGTATTCCTGTAACACAACCTTTGCCCATTACCCAGTTCTGAAATTCCTTCCACATTTTCAGGTATCTTTATAGCAATGTCCCACTCCTCACTAGCAATTTTCTTTATTAGTCCATTCTTGCATTGCTATAAAGAAATACCTGGCCAGGCGCAGTGGCTCACTCCTGTAATCCCAGCACTTTGGGATGCCGAGGCAGGTGGATCACCTGTCAGGAGTTTGAGACCAGCCTGGCCAACATGGTGAAACCCCGTCTCTACTACAAATACAAAAATTAGCTGGATGTGGTGGTGCACACCTGTAGTCCCAGCTATTTGGGAGGCTGAGGCAGGAGAATCACTTGAACCCAGGAGGCAGAGGTTGCGGTGAGCCGAGATTGTGCCACTGCACTCCAGCCTGGGCAACAGAGCGAGACCCCATCTCAAAAAAAAAAAAAAAAAAAAAGAAAGAAAGAAAGAAAAGAAAAGAAATACCTGAGACTGGGTAATTTATAAACAAAGAGGGTCTGATTGGCTTACAGTTCTTCAGGCATAGCAGATTCTACTTGGCTTCTGGGGAGGCCTCAGGGAGCTTTCAATCTTGGTGGGAGGTGAAGGGGAAGCAGGCACATCTTCCATGGCCAGACCAGGACAGAGAGAGAGAGATGGGAGAGGTGCTACAAAATTTTCAAACAACCACATCTTGTGATATCTCTCTCACTCACTAGTACTGAGAGGATGGCCCTAAACCATTCATGAGAACTTGTCCCCCATGATCCCATCACCTCCCACCAGGCCCTACCTCCAATACTGGGGAATTATAATTCAACATGAGATTTGGGTGGGGACACAGATCCAAGCCATATCAAATATTCCTGGCAGTCTTATTTATAATAATCAAAGAGTTGAACAAATGAAATACTCATCATCACAGAAATAGGAAAACAACTTGTAGTGTAGTTACATATAAAAATACTATTTAGTAGTACAACTAGAATGTATTATTGATGTATGCAACAATACGAATATATCTTAAAAAATATCCAGGCATCTGCAGGCATAAAATAGTACATTTTTCTTCCATTTACATAGTATCCAAAAACAAATAAAAATCTATCATGAAAATAATTAGAAAATGTTTGCTCTTGAATGGGGTGGAAAAGGGATTAAATACAAAAGGAATCATGGAGTCAATTTGGAGTAATTGAAATATCCTTTTTCTTGACAGTTCTTTAGATTAATGTGTATGTAAAGTTGTCAAAACTCCTAGAATGTAATGCATATAACCTGTGAATTTTATTGCATATTAAATACACCTCAACAAAAAAGAAGTAAAAATATAAAAACTTACACCATGATTTGCTACATAAAATCTAGAAAGTCTATATAAAACTTGAAATGGAATAGTACCATTAAAAGTACTCAGAGCATTTCATCTGAATGTCTTTCAAAAAGTAAATAACACTATTGCCATGTCTTTGCCAGAATGAGTATCTTTTGACAATATCTAGTTATTCAGTCATTGACTATAGATACCATGATTTATAACATTGGTTAATTGATCAACATACTCCTATTTTGTTATTTTTTCTCTTTCCTCTGTTTTGGCATGTCTATGGCATTTTAAAAGAGATTTTATCATACGGGGTTTTGAAATGTATTTTCTAATTTGAATGAGGCAGATTAGGTCAATTCCATATCAGTTGCATATTTACTCAACTAAGGTTATGAAGAGAACTGAGTAAAATGTATGCCTGTTAGTGTATATACTCGTGGGGGGTGCATGTGTTTGTGTGTGTATGTGTGTGTTATAGATATGGGTAGGCAAGTAAAGAAGACTGATATTAAGGACACCTTTATTTCTTTATGTAAGCTTCTGTTGAGCAATTTAGGAAGATGAATAAATACAAAAACATAAATCTTACTTACTTTTTTCCTCCATTCTTGGCTCTCCTGAGAAGACAGCAGGTAGTACACTATTAAGAAAGAGAACTATTAAATCAAACAGAATTTTTAAATAAATGAGAGATGATCTGATTGTTGATGCAGAAAAATCAATGAGCCTGGCAATTGACACATTAGTTATGTTTTTCACAAAAGTATGAGATTATAACAGATATTTCTGGTATTACTGAGTAGTATTATTATGTGTGCCATGAATTTTTGTTGGCAGTGTAATTCCTTACAGTGATAATTTTTCAAACAATTAATCCATACTATCAACACTAGAAAATGATATTTTTTCTATATTTATACTCAGTAACTAGATGTTCATCATGAAGTGGAGAAGGCATATAATTTATATTAAAAAATGAAATGCGAGGTTTTGAAGGTTGACCACAGTTTTCAGAACCCCTGCTCTTCCTCATTTAGGAAATAGCTCAAGGGAAGAATTCATGAGGTTTTCTACAGAAAAACCCTGCCAAGTCTAAGCTCTGTTTCTGTGACAGCTGAATAAACATGGTAATTTGCTTGTGCCTGCCACCATCCTTTTACATTTTTTATGCTTCTTTTAGCTGTTTGGTTTATCTCTACAATCACAGAGATTCTTTATAAGAATGTTTATTGACTTGAGTGATACCTATTCGTGGGCACAGTTGTTGATAAACGGCAAAGCTCACCGGTGTATTCTATCCTAGTGCTGCTGATGGTCCACAAATGCAGTTAGTTTTGAGTAGGAAGAATAGGAGAGGTGATACACATGTCTTTCTCTCAGCAAAGTCAATAGTCAGATGGGGAGGACCCAAATTGAATTTTTCTAGAAGGCTGATCCAGAATGTTCCTTCAGTGTCTTATTATGCTTTATGCTTCCTGACATTGGCAGGAGGCTCAGGGTTCAGGTTTAACAAATTGACAGCACTGATCTTGGTTCTGTAGCATTGTTCTTGGTTCTGTAGCATTGTTCTAGGGACAGTGAAAAATAATTAAATTTTCTACGTGGAAGCATCTTAGCAAACCCCTCATGAGTCACTCTCTCGCTTGCTTTACAAATAAGTAAATGGAATCCTTTAAAAGAGACAAATTTGAAAATGCAATTTTATAAATCAGAAATAGTATACAGTTAATCATATCTAGTAGCTTGGTTATTTCAAAAATGTAACTATCAATAATCATTAAATATTAACTACTTTTTAAATCATACATGTACCCACTTTAAAAAATAATTAACACTTTTATTTTTTATGGATTTAAACCAAAGGAGATTACTCCATTAATGGCTAATTTAGTCAATATTTTGAATAAACCTTGATTTTCAGACATTATAATTTTATTAATTAGTTTTAAAATGCTAACAAAAATATAACTATATTTATTGGTTTATTAGGGCTGTCATCACAAAATACCACAATCTATTTGACTTAAGCAACAGAACTTTATTTATTTTTAAGTTCAGAAGTCTAGAAGTTTAAGGTCAAGGTGTCAGCAGGGCTAGTTTCCTTTGACTCCTTTCTTTGTGGCTTACAGATGGTCTCCTTCTTGCTGTATCCTCACATGATATTTCCTTCTTGTTCACACCTCCAAGACGTGTCTTTTTGTGTCCAAATTTCCTCTTCTTAGAAAGACACCAGTTGTATTAGCTTAAAGCCGAACTTAACACTTTCATTTTCACTTAATTATGTCTGTAAATAACTTATCTGCAAACACAGTCACATTCTGAGGTGATTTTATAGATTAGAGTAACTAGATATTGTCAAAAGAAAACCTGAATATAATTCATCAATATATGATTTTTGAGAGGGATGCCGTTTAGCCGACGACACTGTATTTATTTAGAAACTAGTGGGGGAAAGATAGAAACAGAAAGTGGACACTCATATTACATGTCTGAGAAAAAAACCCAAATAAACATTCTTGGAAGTGAGAGGCATCATTATTGGATAAAACCTCAATGCCTTCTTTTCAACAGTGCAAAGGGAGAACTTGTTTTGGTAGGAGGAACTCTCTTGCACAATTTAATTCCTGAAACAGAGAAGACGAAGCTAAACAAAGAATCTCACAGAAAGCTATCATTTCAGGAAGCAGTGGGAGAGGACCAAAGAGACTTCATTTTTTTTTTTCTTTCTTCTGAGACAGAGTCTCACTCTGTCGCCAGGCTGGAGTGCAGTGGCGCGATCTCAGCTCACTGCAAGCTCCGCTTCCCGGGTTCACCCCACTCTCCTGCCTCGGCCTCCCCAGTAGCTGGGATTACAGGCGCCTGCCATCGCGCCCGGCTAATTTTTGTACTTTTAGTAGAGACGGGAATTCACCTTATTAGCCAGGAAGGTCTTGATCTCCTGACCTCGTGATCCGCCCGCCTTGGCCTCCCAAAGTGCTGGGATTACAGGCGTGAGCCACTGCGCCCGGCCCGAGACTTCGTTTTTAAAAAGCCCACAGTGGTCTCTTCTCCTTGGGTGGACAGAAGTAAATCCAAAACACATAGAAGTCAGCACAATGAAACGCCCTTTTGAACCTTGAATTTTTTTGTTTTCTTTTTTCTTTCTTTCTTTCTTTTTTTTAGTTTATACGGAGCCTCACTTTGTCGCCAGGCTGGAGTACAAGTGACGTGATCTCGGCTCACTGCAACCTCTGCCTCCTGGGTTCAAACGATTCTCCTCCTCTGCCTCCCGGGTTCAAGCGATTCTCCTGCCTCAGTCTCCCAAGTAGCTGGGACTACAGGCGGCTGCCACCACACCTAGCTAATTTTTGTGTTTTTATTAGAGACAGGTTTTCACCATGTTGGCCAGGATGTTCTCAATCTCCTGACCTCGTGATCTGCCCACCTCGGCCTCCCAAAGTGCTGGGATTACAGGCGTAAGCCACCGCGCCCGGCCGCCTCAAAGATTTTTAGCAACTCTAAGATTATAAGCTGTAGGTTATAAGATTTTTTTTTTTTTAAAAAAGTAGGAACAGAAATGTCAAACAGCAGATGGAAAATATTCATTGCCAAATTTTTACCTGAGGATGAATGAAAAAATTGCTTTTATAGAGTAAGACCATTGAAAACACAGCAATAGAAGAAGGTGGTGGGCAGAACTCAAGAATTTTTTTTTTAAATCAAAACACCAGAGAATAAAAAATAAAATAGGAAGTCAGACATAGCTAAAAACACAGCAAACGAACTAGAGAAATGAGAGAGGCAGGCAAAAGAAAATAGTCACACATATTTTTAAGAAAAGAAATTTTAAAATGTTGACGAGAAAAAAAATCAACCATATGAGTCACCAATGTCGTTGGACACAGGAAGGGGAATATCATACTCTGGGGACTGTGGTGGGGAGGGGGGAGGGGGGAGGGATAGCATTGGGAGATATACATAATGCTAGATGACGAGTTAGTGGGTGCAGCGCACCAACATGGCACATGTATACATATGTAACTAACCTGCACATTGTGCACATGTACCCTAAAACTTAAAGTATAATAAAAAAAAGAAAAAAGAAAAAGAAAATCAGTAACAATACCACGGGAAGTAGACATATTTAAAATTATAATTGAACAGATTTTTCCTGACTTAAGCAAAGACTTTGAATTTTCATAATGATGCTACACCTATTTCTTAGGCAAATTTGGCCAAGAATATCAAAAGTAGAGATACAGACCCACTTAAAATTATTGCAGATAATAAATAACAAAAGGTACTTTGGGGAATTACTTAAAAAAAAAGTCAAATATTACATGAAGGTTTAAGTGTGGAAAAATTGGGCTGACGTCAGACTTCTCCAAGAAAAAAAGTCAATAAATTATCTGTGACGTTTACAAGAAACTAATGTATGTTTCAAGAATTTTACACTCAGCTAAAGTATGCCTTGAAGTGTCAAAGTAGTAGGCAAACAATTCTGAACACGCAAATCTTAGAAAACATTGTTTCCCTGAGGTCTTCTGGTAAGATCTGTCCCTAGAGGACAAACGAGCAAACAGAAGAAATACGGAGGGAAAAATAACAAAAAGACTGGAAAAGAGCATCAAATACAGTTTTGTTTTTTCATCTGGAAAAGACCAAATGAAACAAGAAAATTCCTGTGAAAGAATGAATGTTTATGATACCGGAGGGGGCAGGGAAATGCTGGGTCGAGAAGGGTGGGGTCCCTGGTGAGGATGCACCCTCAGGCGGGTGCCTAGGGACCTAAGTAAGAATAGGCACTCCTGTTTTCGCGCCCAAATGTTGCATTTTCCAAGACCACTCTGGCCTGCCACACCCCCTGATCCTGTGCCTATAAAAAACCCGGAGACCCTAGCAGGCACACACACAGGTGGCTGGATATCGAGAGGAACACAGCAGTAGAAGAACACACCAGCAGATGCTGGCAGGCCACTGATGGCAGAACGACAGGGACGCCAAGGGGAATTCGGCCAAGGGTGGTCTGAGGAGAGCCCGGCCACTGAGCAGCCAACCCCAGGGGAAGACTACCTTCCCACTTAAACCTCTTCTGTCTCCCCATCAATCTGCTGAGAACTGCTTCCACTACTCAACAAAACCTTGCACTCACTCTCCAAGACCACATGTGATACGATTTTGCTGGTACAGTAGGGCAAGAATCCAGGGATACAGAAGCCCTCTGTCCTTGCAATTTAGCAGAGGCTGTGATTGAACTGACTAACAAGCTGCCTGCGGACGGCTAAGCTGAAAGAGCAAACTGTAACACACGCCCACTGGGGCTCCAGGAACCGTAAACAACCAATCCTAGTTGCTGCCGTGGGGTCGGAGCCCACGCTCTCCACCATCTGCTCATCGGCATGCTTGTCCTAGGGGTTTGAGCAGTGGGGCGCCGAAGAAGCAAGCCACACCGCTGTCACACACCCAGCAAGGAGTATAAGGGAAAACTTCTCCCGTTTCATTTATAATATGAGCACTGACAATATATTATATGTCTACGGATAGAGCAGCAGAAAAGAGGAAGTACTAAAGGTAAGGGAATTATGCATATTTACTTAATGGATTTTAAATTATATAATATTTGGAAGGCAAATTAAGTCACAAAATTAAGATATTGAATAGCACCAAAGTAAACACAAATAAATTTAATAAGTAATAAGAAAATTAAAAAATTTTATAAGTGTAATAAGTTACAATTAAAGTCATGGCGGAGAGGGGAAGAAGAGCCACATTAATTTCATCATTGATCATATGCAAAAAAATAGAAATTATTAGAAGAATTAGAGTTTTAGGGAATTGTATTGAGTAAAAAATGACAAGAAAACCAATATTGACAGAAATATGGATATAATGAGTGTTATTTAAAATCTTAACATAGTGGAACAAAGCTAATATCAAGTACATCAGTTACCTTAATTTATGTACATTAGATAAACTCACCCATTGAGCAAAAAATGCTTATTTTTAGGTTGGATTATAAATTAAAACAAACCCAGAGAGATACAGGTAAAACAAAATAACATAGAAATATGAAAAATAAAGGAATGAGGTATGATCTTCTAGAAAAGTGACAAGTTTGGGAAACATGATTAAGTATGAAATAAGTGCCAGTATTGGATATAATTCATATTAAAGATATAACAGGTAACAATATTAATTTCATAATTAAAAATCACAGAAAATTAGGAAATATAGAAATATATTTTATTGGATAATTTAGCTCTCCCATTTCATGAAAGAATAAGGAATAAGATTTTAAATTGCAAACACATAGTTAATAAAGCAGATAACATGTAAAACACGTACAATTTCTTTTCAGGAACCCATGGAATATTGACCAAAATCAACTATTAAATGCCAGTGAAAATGTCAAAGAATTAAAAGTATAACTTGATTTTAAAACCAGAAAATGCAACAGTTCCTCTCATCTGGAAATGTAAGGGAAGAGAAATTATCTCTCTCAAAGCCTTTTGAGGCAAATATTAAATCTAAAAATTAATTTCAGAATATCTACAAAGTGATAATGCAAACATATAACAAAACATACGCAATCTAATTAAAGCAGTGATATACATATGAGACATATTTTATATATGTATATGTACGTATGTGTAAATACATATAGGTATGTAACTATAGATAAAAGAATACAAATTAATACATTAAGTTAATAAGGATTATATTTAAAATATTTAGGGAACAAATCTATAAAGTTGAAGCAGAAAAAGTTAATGAAGATAAAATCATTGAGGTCAATTAATTTAAGCAGTTCAATTCGCAAGTTGTCCAAAAACTGCTTCTTTGAAAAAGAATATTATGAAATAAAATTTAAAATTACACTTACAGGAAAATACACAAAATGAATGAATGTTAAAGGGAAGAAAGGACTGATAAAAAAGTAAAGGTTATGAGTCTAACATTCTATGCTTTGTATAAACTAAAAATATGAATGAAAATAATATTTTAAGAGTATGCAATTTACCCAAAGTAATTCCAGAGGAGACAGAAAAATTTGAACAGATCAACTAACCAGAAAATCAAATAAGTTTTCAATGAACAAGCTCCAGCTTTTAAAAAAATGACCATGTTCAAATGGATTCAGTGGAAAATCTTACCAAATTTTCAAATATCAGATAATTTCAATACTATTTAAATTTTTCCACAGCATACAAAAATGTTTATTTTCTTAACTTAATAAGGAAACAAATAAGTGATAACAAAATTTACAAAGGCTGCCATTTAAGGAAAGAATCAGTCCCACTTTATCAACTTAAAATCTTAGAATAAAATTAAGACAAAATTTTGTACTACAGTAAAATAATGTTATGATATCATAAATGGGGGTCTTCTTTCAGAAGAAGAATAAAAGGTATAATCACCTTTTAGATATTAAAAATATACTATTATACTTAATTCTTATGTTTATGAAACATTTTTATTAAAACAAGATTAAATGGACACTATCTTAATATGAACCTAAAAGCTTGCATTGTGTTGAATGTGAAAAAACTAGAAATGTTCCTATAGGAGCTGAGGATGAATCAAATGTGGACAATCACCACTATGATATACTTAAAAAAAATTCTAGACAATGAAATTAAAAAAGAGGTATAAATTAAATTTTAATAAAATGGAAAGAAGAAAATGAAATCAGCAATATTTACAGAAGTGATATTTATACTTGGAAACCTAAAATAATCAACTCCAAAATCAGAAACCTTATAGAACTCTAAAAAAAAGACATTTATATAACTAGTTACAGCATTAATATACAAAAATGAATATGTGTGTGTGTAATCAGTTAAAATATACAAAATATGACTTCATTTATCATATGAAGAAAGGATAAAATACAAATAGTAATAGTAGTATGAAATATGAAAGATCTATACAGAGAAAAGTGAAGACAGGAGGAGGAGAGAAAGGAAATTTTTGGATAGGAAGACTCAGTATCAGAAAAATGAAGCTGTACCTCAAAATAATTGAGAAAAGTAACATATTCTTATTAGAAATGCCATTATTGATTTTGAACCTCTAAGTAGATTCTTTAGTTTATTGTGAAAATATTATTTAATAAAGCAAACTTTCAAGGAAAAGTCAGTAACAGAAAAGTAATAAAGATGGGACCTATGGTATAGTAAGATTTCAGTAATTAAAATAATGTGATACTGGTATATGATGGTTAGGCCAATCAAATAAACATAATAGAAAGCAAAAAAAAAAGATTCTAGTATGCATGCCAATTTATAAAATGACAAAATGGGGACTTTACTTGAATAAGGAAATAATGGAACTATTTGAGTAAAGCATTATATGATTACTTGTTATTTAAAGAACGACTATGTTGGCTTCATACCTCACAGTCATAAACCATAATAAATTACAACTTCATTCAATATTGAAATGTCACAAACAAAAGACAAAAATTACTAGGATAGATTATAAGAAACATAGTTTCAAATGAGAAAATCCTTTCTTATTATGACCAGTAGGAAGCAAAGCGTAGTTAAAAAATATGCCTTGCTTGAAACCACACACACACACAAATGATATATTGGAAAAATAAATTAATAAGTTAGCAGCTAATTTCTGTAAAGAAGAGTTCCTACAAATCAATCAGAAATGCATTTTAAAAAATTAAAATGAGCAAAGATGACAGTAGAAGCTTCACAGAAAAAGAAATATAAATGGTTATAAAAATATAAAATTATCAACTTTCTTCATAAGAGAAATACCAAATTTAAAAAATGAGAATTCTTTTAGGCCTGTCAGAATTGAAAGACCAGAGAGTCATATTATTTTGTGTTGGGAAAATAGCATTCTTTTATGATGTAGCTCCCAGCAAAGCTTGTGCCTTAATAAAGGTTGCCAGGCAAAGCTGTGAGTTGGGCTGAAATTCAGCCAATGTGTAGCTCTTTAAGCCTTGCCATCAGGACTAATCCATCTATTTCAGGGGTTGGTTGACAAACTATGGCCTGTGTGCCAAATCTAACCCTCTGCCTGTTTTTGTAAATAAAGTTTTGTTAGAGCACAGCTTCACTCACTGGTTTTTGTATTATCTACGGTTGCTTTCACTCTCCATAATGGCAGGGTAGAGTAGCAACAGAAACATTACAGACCTCAAAGCCAATTATATGTACTATCTAGTCTTTTATAGAAAACATTTGCCAATCCAGATGAAAGTGCCATTTGCCTTCCACGAAAGCTCTATTTAGTCACAAAGCCTTACCTGAAAATGGTACATTGACCAGAAATAGTGTTTTTTTCTACTTCAGTTTTTCAGAGATGATGAATTTTCCTAAATTTTCCAGACATGCCTATGGACTGCCAGTAGCCTAAGCCACATGGTGGTATAGTATTTGAAGTGCAATTTAGCAATACCTTCTAAAATGTATAGCACATAAACCGTTTGACCATTTAATTTCATTTAAAGCAATTTATCTGATTAACATACTTATATGTGTATGAAATTATGTACGCAGTGATTCACTTTCAAAAATAAAAATAACTTAGCCTATTTACAAGTTCATCATTAACAAATTGCTTAAGTAATGCATGAACCATTACAAAACGGAATACTATGTATATATTAAACAGTAAAATTTCCTTTAAGAACTTCATATGATATAAACTTCTCAAAAATGTTTTTGAATGAAAGAAGTAACACGCCGATTCTGGGATTGGCCAGGTAATTTGCTTTGGCCAATAAAACAATACTACATCTAATAAAAATAGAAGCTTAAAAAAGAGGTTGCACATTTCTAGTTCCTCTCTTTGACCCTTGTCATGACCATGAAAAGTTGCCTGCAGGGATGTGAAGGATGAATGGAGGATATGTGTTCAGGTACCATCAATTGAGTACAGATGCATGGGTGAGTATAGCCATGATTTTTCAAGTCTTCCAAGATTAGCAAGCAGATATTATATAGATTATAAAAAGTGTTATACATAGATTACCACTTGTTGTGATTGCTATTGTTATGTGTTTTTCTCTAATGTGTCATGAGTTGTCTCTTTTGAGAGTAACCACAAGACAACATAGCCACTTTCGAAGAGAGAGCTCTGACAAGGTTCGGGTGTCTTGGTCAGATGGGACATAATAAGGAAATGAAACCAAAATGCATAAATCAGAAGAAAATTATTAGTAACAGGTCTCAGAGAGGGTAGGGTTGCCAATAGGAGACTGACCAGAAGTTCAGAGGCAGCGGGGAGCTCAATCAGTGGGTGGGAAGTGAGAGAGAAAGAGAGAGAACCTCTCTCTTTTTAAGTATAGTTCTTCCGTGGAAACTTTCTTTCTTTTCTTTTCTTTTCTTTTCTTTTCTTTTCCTTTCTTTTCTTTTCTTTTCTTTTCTTTTCTTTTCTTTTCTTTTCTTTTCTTTTCTTTTCTTTTCTTTCTTTCTTTCTTTCTTTCTTTCTTTCTTTCTTTCTTTCCTTCCTTCCTTCCTTCCTTCTTTCCTTCTTTCCTTTCTTTTTCTTTCTTTTTCTCTTTCTTTCCCCCTCTCTCCCTTCCTTCCTTCTTTCTCTTTCTTTTCTTTCTTTTTTCTTTCTTTCTTTTCCTCCCTCCCCCCTCCCCCCCCTTCTTCCTTCCTTCCTCCCTCCCTCCCTCCCTCCCTCTGTTTCTTTTCTTCGAGGGAGTCTTGCTCTGTGACACAGGCTGGAGGGCAGTGGAACATCTCGGCTCGCTGCAACCTCCTCCTCCCGATTTCAAGTGATTCTCCTGCCTCAGCCTCCGGAGTAGCTGGGATTACAGGCGTCTGCCACCACACGTGGCTATTATTTTTGTATTTTTAGTAGAGACAGGGTTTCAAATTCATGACCTTAAGCGATCCACCTGCCTCGGCTTTCCAAAGTGCTGGGATTACAGGCATGAGCCACTGCACCCAGCCGGAACTATACTTTCATTAAAGTCCACAAGCATTATCTTTTAGATTTTCCTTTGCGGGTTATAGATTGACTAATTTAAGGAAAACACGAGTGAAGAGGGAATTTATTTACATGATATGGCCTTAGATTTTATCATGGTTAGCAGCTGTAGGTTATAGTGGGTTTTCTCTCAGTAAGATGAGGAACAAGCAGGTTACATCACAATCATATAAAGAGGGGAAGTTTTCAGTAAGTTACAGGTGACCTGTTATGACTGTTTCAAATAACTTATGTCAGGCCTACAAATGGATACAGAGGCAGCAACTATATTAAACAAATTTATGACTTTGCTATTTAACACCCTACAGGCTGAGAAGCTTTGTTACACAGCAACAGTTAGCTGATACTCTTTCAAAATTAAAAATTTAAACTTTGTGAACATTTTATTCAACACTGAAAAGAATTTAAAAATGCAAATGAAAATAACATAAATAATTCATTTGTCATATGTCATGTGGGCAATTTTAAAATGTTAATTTTAAATATTGATATAGATAAAGAAATAGGAATAAAATCAGAAATATTGTTGGCGAAAACTTACATTTTAAAAATCTTCCAAAATATTTTGGAAATAGGTATAAAAATATGAGACTCTTACGTAGTCTTATGTCTAGAAATACCATTTATAATTTGTCTAAAGAAAATAGTCTTTGATGCTCATAAAGTCATCACTATAAAGATTTTAATGATGAACATATTTTTGATAAGGTAAAATATGGTATGTTACTAAGAATGAAATGCTAAATGTATGGTACTTTGACTTTATTACCTATAGGTGATAGGCACTTTGCTAATAAGATGTCCTTAGACTGACAAAAAAAAAATCCACATTTAAAAAATTTTCATAGTCACCGGTTAAACTGTTTAACTAAATGAATTGTCATGATACTTCCTGGTTTATTCCTCAATTCAGTGCCCAGTAACCTTGACAAAAGTTAGCAGTTACATTTTCCTAATCCATCCAGATTGTGAGCCCCTTAAAATAATATCAATTTTTTAGATGAAGAGGCTGTGGCAAAGGGAGCTTTAAATATTTGCCTAAGGTCGCATGATGTGGCAATAAAGCTGGGGCTTGCCACCAGGCAATCGAATTCTAGTATCTGCATTCTGAACTTCTCAGAAAACATTCTAGACAGTAGAGTAAAGGACTAAGTTAATGTACAGAGACACAAAAGCACCGAATGCATGGGGAGAGATTTCAACAGCTTTCAGACACACCTACTGAGTATTTACTTGATGAAACACAATTCTATCTACTGAGTAATACACAGAGGATGTGATAAAATACAAATTTAAAAGGCAACTTGGAGCTAGAATTTGGAGCTATTTTAACAACTGATAAAATAATAAGACATTTGAAAATACGAGTGAAATATTCAAGGTAGAATGTAAAATTACACCTCTATAGAAAATTTACATCTGCCAAATAATAAACATCTCATATTGATTAAAAGTAATTTAATATTTTGAAAATTTCTGAGAGAAGTAAAAAGAATAAAACTCTGTGAACAGATTGGGGCATCTGTTGAACTTTTAAATGAAGCTTTTAAGTTTGAATTTTATGAATATTTTTCTCAATATTTTTCAATCATTCATATGTTTGCACATCTGTTTGTTATCTGCCTTTAACACCATACATGACACAATATTGAATTAAATTACAGAAGCAGATCACATCTAATACAATTATAAGTGTGATTTATACCAAATGTCAGAGAAAAATGAAGTGCAAAAATGTCTAGCTGAGTAAATTATGAAACTTGAATTTTTATATTTGATTAAGATGCAATATTAATAAAGATGGGAAACAAGTTTTAAGTTAACTGGCAATAAACTAGTTTAGGTAAATATTTTTGACAAGAGTCTATGTTTTCAAAACATGTCTATCTGACATAAAGAAACAGTAACTAATACCAAAGGAAACATTATCTATGCTTACAAGTGAATAAAATTTATTTAATAATTTGATTATGTAGTTAAAATATTCTTCATTCACTCAGTCCACAATTGTATACTGAGTACTAATTATCATCACTCATTTGTTCCTGGGCTCTAGTCCCAAATCTGATATTTATCTAGCATACATTACTGATTATACCCTTCCTAGAAGGGTCAACCTGAATAAGCGTAAATATTCTGAGTTTTGACACGTATGTGTGTAATACAGAAATATATTACATATTTTTTCCCATGTCGAAGTGATTCAGTGACATGATGTCTATGAAAATGCTTTGTTAACTTGAAAACTAAATATACAGATGAGAATTTCCTAGGAATAGTAATATAATTGTAACAAATTTTAGTATTCATATAGCCCAGGATATTTGCTCTGCCGATGTTGTCACATATGAAAGCATGATAATTCTGCTCTCCACATTAGCACTCTCACAAGTGAACTTATAAACTATCTCTATTATGTGATGACATTTTGTTCTCCTATAAAACATGGTCAAAATATGCAAATTCTATTATTAATCTGATATCTAAAACCAATTATTATAAATCCTTTTTAAAACTCTAAGAATCACTGGGAAAAGAATAAATATTATGCTGCTAATCCACCAATTATGCCAGGAGAAGTCTCTAATTAGCGAGATCTCATTTACAAAATGGTTCCATGCAAGCTATTGACTTCAGATGCATTTTGATGCTGACAGTTTCCCCACCTGGGAAATGTAAAAACACTATGTGAAGATAATAGTGAATGCAACATAAAAATTGCCACAGCAAGCAACTTGTCAATCTGACCCTGACAGGACAGACATATTGATTGGCTGGGGCTGGCAGAAGATTAAGCAGCCAGGACAGAGAAGCAAATGCAGGTGGATAATACAACCCACAAGTTGCACTTCTTCCTTTAAATTATGCACCAATTTAAAATGACTGCTGCTTGGGATTGTGAGTTTAACTCACGATCACTGTAAAATGGAAATTGCCTGGAAGTTTCTACTAGAAGTAGCAATAAAGTTACATTTAGCCTAGGGTATTTGAAGGAAAATTGCTATCACTGGTAATAGAATTTATAGCTAGCTTTGCTATTGTAGATAAATCCATGTTTTTGACTTTGCGACCATTGAAACATAAAAATTAAACCTTTTAACCACGGTCAAGCCTTCTGTACTAAATGGTAAAAGTCAGTTACGATTGTTATCAGAAAGTTATTTCTAACTGTCAATTCTGGGGGAAGAAAGAATTTTGAAGCATCTCTGAAGTTTTATTTACAGTTAATTGGATACTCAATTGTAAAAAGATTATGAATTGATTTATGAAAAGAGCTTCTAGAGGCCATGGCTGAGCTCCGTGCCTTTGGTCTGAATGTGCTTTGCTTTTATTATTCTTGCTAATGCATTGATAAGAACACTTCTGTTGATAATAAGCTTAAAAGATATTTACTTTATTTTGCTTACATGTTCATAGAGGATGTCTGAACAGAATTTTGCTGAATGGCTTGGCTGCAAACCAAACACAGCATCGAATGCTTCCTTCTGACTATTCAGGGAATTCATGGGAAGTAATAAATACAACAACTGCTTAAGCCTCAGCTGAAAGCCTTAGAATACTACCATTTTAAGAAAGTGTGTCCTGTAAGGAGGTGAATATTAATTAGTTTTACCAAGGCAAAATGAAATAGACACCTGAGGTAATTATCCAGATACTGTATATTTTCTCTTAAATAGGAGCTCTAATTAAATTTAGGTGGAGAGGTAGATTATTTGCATTCATTTTCCAAATAAAAGCATGCCAAAGGGAAATCAGAAAGCCTTGTAAGAATGCCTCTGAAAACTACATAATAATCAGAAATAAACAACATAAAAATGTTATACATGTCTCATTCTAATTTTGAGTATAACATTTATAAAATTTCAGATATTCTTAGAAATACTCAAATTGGCCTTTGGGTCTTGTATCAAGTGTTTTAGTCTTCTAAAGGAGAAATTATGAAAATAGGAAAGGAGAATGGTAAACAGTGAATGTAGTCTGAGAAAAATAACTCAGTTATGCCGTTCTTGCCTTGCTATAAAAGAAACCTGAGCCTGGGAAATTTATAAAAAGAGGTCTAATTGGCTCACAACTCTGTAGGCTTTACAGGAAGCATAGCACTGGCATCTGCTTCTGGTGATGCCTTAGCAAGTTTACAATCATGAGAGAAGGTGACAGGGAACAGGCACATCACATGGTGAGAACGGGAGCAAGAGAGAGATGGGGGCAGGTGCCACATACCTCTAAACAACCAGATTTCATGTGAACTCACTCATTACCCAGGGTATGGCACTAAGCCATCCATGAGGGATCTATCTTCACAATTCAAACACCTCCCATCAGGGTCCACCTCCAACACCAGGAATTACATTTTAATGTGAGATTATGAGGGGACAGATATTCAAATCATATCATAAGTCTACACGATTATTTAAGTGAGATAGTTCAGCACTTTCTACAGAATACATGCACAGGAAATAAATGCAGAGGACATTTTGAAACCCTTTTCAGCATAACATGCAAATAAATACAGATATATGTTTGGGTGTGTATATATGTGTGTGTGTGTATTGTGTCTTTGCATGTATCCTATTTCAATAACTGAAACAATCTTGTGGGAGAAAACATATACAGAGAGTATACAGAAGAAACAACTGTACTCTGTCATGGAGATTATGACAAAAAAGCAGAACAGTGATCTGTGGACACAATTACTGATATTAGATTGTTCTACATATCAATTTGCTGCTTCTCATACTGGTGAATTTAAGGACAAGTTATATATTCCCTTGTTGTTTCCAAGTACCAATACACTCCTTCTTCTTCCAATAGGGCCCCTATTAAGAGATATTTTTTGTTATATAATAGAAAAATCATGGCCTTTGGAATCAATCTTGTTTATGAAAACTGGCCTTGTTGATTCACTTTCTAAGTGACCTTGGACAATTTTCTCAACTCACATTGTGATTTTGTAAAGGTAAAAGGCAATAATACATTTGAAATACGTATAAATACTTGGTAGATTACTGTTAATTTCCATTTTGTTTTGCCAAGGGCCTACTCATTAAATCGAACTTATTCCTTACCCTAAGCATCCAGATCTCATTTATAATATTAACAAAAACTCTGTGTTTATTAATATTTATGATCTGCCTTACATAAGTCAGCAAGGGTATGGGGCTGCTACCTATGGACAGACGCCTGCTTGAGTTTCCACCATTAACTGTTTCCATGATTTCCATATGACCTGGCACTCCACTTTACTTGATGATTTTTTGAATTTTGTTAGAACCTCAACTTCCTTCAGACAATCCCATTCTTTTCCCCCTGTATATTCTGTCTAATCAGCTCCCTAAGCTCACTGTTGCATACTTAGGCAATTCTTTTCTGAGAAATCTTTTTTCCAAGAGGGAGGATGATACTATGAATGGTTTCAAGTCAGTTTCGACCACTGATCCTAGAAGAGAAAGTAAATCTTTGGTGATTTAGTGAGTGAGCGTAGACAACGTTGAGTGTAGACTGGCATATGTAGGCAGATGAATAGATTATGCAAAGTCTAGAGGAGATAAAGATTGTAATCAGTTCAATATGTCTGGACCACAGAAAAAGCAAGATTAGAGAGTAGCAAGAGATGAAGTTGGAAATGTAAAAAGAAACAAAGTCACGATGGGGCAAATAGCAACTTTAAGAATTGGTATATTCTCCCAAAGGCAACTGGAAATTTGTGACTTTAAGCAGGAATCAGTCAGATGAACTTTGTGCATTAGGTGGATTATTTTGTCCTGAGCCAAAGTATGGGTAAGTAAAGGCAAGACTACAGATGGAAAGAACATTTATATAACTTTTTTATTAACATAGGTGCAGCATAAAGGTCACAGGAACTAAATTACTGATTGTATAGATGTAGAAAAGTAAACTGATTTGAAACAGAATTACGAAAATTGACTGATTAAGATTATTTTAAACCTGCTAATATATCCTAAAGAGAGTTAAAAATAACTTGTTTTAAATTGCCAGAATTTTAGCTAAATCTAACAATAATGTGCCAAAAGCCTTTTTTTTTTTTTTCACTAGATTTACCTCACTAGTTGTAAATGACACAAAGCCCTAAGGGTCATTGTTCTATTAAGTTTAGCTTAAGTTAGAGAGTTTATGTTTGTCTTATCAAACCTCTTAAGTTCTTATGTGAACTAAACACAATCTATACGATCATTCCTTGATAGATATGCTATCTGAAATGGGCATATTTATTTATCTATTTTTAGTTGTTCAATGTTATGAACACTTAGCTTTTCTGGTCCAAGAGTGATAATGACTTCTGGAGTTTACGATATAAATCTACATAAAGAAAAATTTTGAGTGTTTTAAAGTGGCTCTAGTTATTTCCTTATGCCTTGTTTAATCTCCTGCTTTCAAAATGGAATATCTTTCAAACAGGTATTATATTAATATGACATTTTGGCATGTGTATATTCTCATTTTCTCTCATATGACATGTTCTGTCCTATTTAAAAATCAAAACATATCTCCAAAACTCTCCAAATCTTAGGTTCAATGTGATTGATGAATGTGAAGTTTTTCTTTTTCATTGTTCATCATTGACAAGAGGAACAGGCAGATAACTTTAAAATATCATATTTAATAAAGTTCACCATGAAATTTCAAAGAATAATGGATTAGCTGGACAAAATAAAAAATTTAACTCTTCTATTATACTGGTCAAAGATTTTTAAAGCAGGTAGAACGCCAGTTATTTCAATGACAGCCAACTTAGATGGAAAATAGAGAGAAGCAATGTGCAGCCAACAGCCAGGAGTGCATTTGTCTAAAGTGAGTTTGTGAGTGTAGGGAATGGGCAACTTCAGCAAAGTTTCAAAATAAAAAATCAGTGTGCAAAAGTCACTAACATTCTTATACACCAATAACAGTCAAGCTGAGATCCAAATTGGGAACATAATCACATTCACAATTGCCACACAAAAAATAAAATACCTAGTAATACATCTAACCAGAGAGGTGAAAGATCACTACAAAGAGAACCACAAAACACTGCTCAAAGAAATTGGAGATGACGCAAATGGAAAAACATTGCATGCTCATGGACAGGAAGAATCAATATCATTAAAATGACCATATTGCCCAAAGCAATTTACATATTCAATGCTATTCCTATTAAACTAACATTGACATTCTTAACAAAACTTCAGAAACTGTTTTGAAATACATATGAAATTGAAAACAGCATGAATAACCAAGGCAATCATAAGCAAAGAGAACAAAGCTCGAGGCATCACACTACCCAACTTTAAACTACACTACAGGGCTATAGTAATCAAAACAGCATGGTGTTGGTATAAAACCAGACACACAGACAAATGGAACAGAATAGAGAACCCAGAAATAAGGCTGCATACCTACAACTACCTGCTCTTCAACAAGTCTGATGAAAACAAGCAATGAGGAAAGAATTTCCTATTCAATAAGTGGTGCTGGGATAACTGACTAGCCATCTGCAGAAGACTGAAACTGGACCCCTTTCTTATACTATATACAAAAAAATTAACTCAAGATGGATTAAAGATTTAAACATAAAACCCCAAATTACAAAAGCCCTGGAAGACAACCTAGGCAATACCATTCAGGACATAGCCATGGGCAAAGATTTCATGATGAAGATGCCAAAACCAATTGCAACAAAAACAAAAATTGACAAATGTGATCTAATTAAACTAAATAGCTTCCACACAGCAAAAGAAACTATCAAGAGAGTAAACAGACAAACTTCAGAATGGAAGAAAATTTTTGCACACTATGTATCTGACAAAGGTCTAATATCCAGCATCTATAAGGGACTTATACAAATTTACAAGAAAAAAACATTAAAAAGTGGGCAAAGGACATGAACAGACACTTTTCAAAAGAAGGCATATGTGTGGCCAATAATTATATGAAAAAAAGCTCAACACCACTGATCATTAGAGAAATGCACATCAAAAGCACAATGAGATACCATCTCATACCAGTCAGAATGGCTATTATTAAAAACTAAAATATAACAGATGCTGGCAAGGTTGTGGAGGAAAAGGAACACTTATACATGATTGGTGAGAATGTACATTAGTTCAGCCATTGTGGAAGAGAGTGTGGCGATTTCTCAAAGACCTAAAGACAGGAATACCATTTGACTCTGCAATACTATTACTGGGTATATACCCAAAGGAGTATAAATCATTTTATTATAAAAAACACATTCATGCATATGTTTATTGCAGCGGTATTCACAATAGCAAAGACATGGAATCAACATCAATGCCCATAAATGGTAGACTGGATAAAGAATATGTGTTACATACACAATAGAATACCATGCAGCCATAAAAAAGAATGAGATCAGGTCCTTTGCAGGAACATAGAAGAAGCTGGAAGTCACTATCCTTAGCAAACTAACACAGTGGCAGAAAACCAAATATGACATGTTTTCACTTATAAGTGGGACCTAAATGATGAGAACACATGGACTTGTAAGAGGAAACAACAAACACTGGGGCCTTTTGGAGGGTGGAGGTTAGGAAGACCGAGAGGATCCGGAAAAATAATGAGGATTAGGCTTACTACCTGGGTAATGAAATAATCTGTATAACAAACTCCCATGACACAAGTTTACCTATGTAACAAACCTGCACTTGCACCACTTAACTTAAAATAGAAGTTTTTTTTTAAAAAAAGAAAACAAAAGCCAACAATTAATATCAGTAGTAGACTTTGCTAGATCAACCCTGACTCACTAAAACAAGACAAAATTGTTGGTTAGAAAAAGGAAGGTTGTTGAAGAGTGTAATGAATGTTTGATATCTGGATGCTTATTAGATGTCCCATAGTAAGAAACAGCAGCTATGCTGTGGTTAGTTATGGAACATACAAATTACCAATAAAATTTTTAAATGGTAGACCCAACTCCTAAAAATTTCACTTACTGGGTACATAAGAAAATGCAAACAAAATAAGAAACTAGCTAAATATACAATCTTTATTTATTTATATCTGTAATAGTTTGTATTTTGTCCAGTCCCATCTGCTGCTGCTAGTCTGTGAGCTGCTACCAAAGGACAAAACTGCTGAAAAGACAGATAACATCTCTACAGCTGCTGGTTGCCAAAAGGGAAGTCCAGTAAATCAGGATAACCAAGAAACTACTGAATCCTGAGGGTACAGGATAAACAAGTTGTCTCATTTTATAAAGCGGTATCATCAGATTTCTGGAAAATCCTTACTAAAATGGATTGTGAAAGATTTAGAAGTCTCCTTTGTTTTGATTGCTGCAGAAAGGAAGAGTATGTTGTGTTGATGCCGGCCTCACAACTTATTAGTGAGTAATAACAAATGAATGAAGGTACATGATCCAAACATACAACAGTGTTCTTACAGGACAGCTAGCCTGTTGGACTGGGTAAAAGCTGCTGTAAAGTTTTCTAGTCCTGAGAAAATAAATTATCCTTCTCTTCTAAAAGCCAAGTGGAACTCCCCATTTGAAGTGGCTGATGTGCATATACAAGACACACTGGTTTTCAGGATGTTCATTTATTTAATACACCCCTTACCTGAATCATGGTAAATACTGTGATTATGGATCCCATTTTATATATAACATTAGTGCTGCAAAATCAAGCAATAATTTAAGAAGACATATCAGATTTGTTGTCTCAGCTTTCCCTTATTGTCTTACAGATGCTAAAAAAATTAGAGTAGGTCACAAAGGAAAGAAAAAATAGAAAAGACCTGTTTATGAGACTTATCACAGCATGCAAGAAGTCTTTAAATACTATGAAAGTAAGGGGTGAATAAAGTCAACATTGCCAAGGTAAACACAAGGCTATAATATAGCACCATTGTAATTTGGTGAACCAATGAGAGCTCCTGCTTTTCCTCCAACTTCAAGGGACCCTAAACAAATCTACTCTCTTTATCCTAGTTTGTAGAAATTAAAAAAAAAAAAAGAAAAGAAAAGATATCAAAGAGAAACCTGAGCTTGAATGGCTGAGAATGATTGCCCTCAAAATTAATTTGGGTGGAGATTGACAAAAGATCTAGGATCTCTTGGCCTATCCTCCAGCTGGAGACCCATGGACTTCAGGCCATATGCATACATTTGGGTAAAATGGCCACATGGCCATTACCATTACCATACCCAGGTGGAAATAAAAACTTTCTGGGGCTGCTTGCCACAGTGCATTTACTGTAACTTCAACACTTGTTGATGTTCTAAATGGGGCAATAATTAGGTTGAAAGTATATGAAAATGGAAACTTTATGGGGTTAAAGTAATAGTTTGTATAAAATTGGAATATTTTAACAGATTTTATGTGAAGTGGTTGTGTCTCCTTTACCTGAATGTATTATTGCAATGGATATTATGTCTAATTTGGGAACACTTCCCTCACCTAGTATCATAAAATGGAAGGCATATAAATTTGTTCCTTTGCTAGTATTAATTGGACATGCAAAATGGGAACCTATAAATTTACTTGAGCCCACACAGCTTCTTAATATATAATAGTATCAGATATCTAGTAAAACCAAAGGCATTACTACTTGTCATCACCCCTGTTATCTGTGAATGTTTTGAATTATTTGGAAATAGGTTCTTTGCACGTATAATCACACTGGATACTAATCCAATGTGACTTGTACCCTTATAAGAAGAGAAATATGTTATCGTTTATTATTTATTATTATTATTTTTGAGATGGAGTCTCACTCTGTCACCCAGGCTGGAGTGCAATGGCACGATCTCAGCTCACTGCAATCTCCACCTCCTGGGTTCAAGCGATTCTCCTGTCTCATCCTCCTGAGTAGCTGGGGTTGCAGGTGCACACCACCATGCCTGGCTAATTTTTGAATTTTTGGTAGAGATGGGGTTTCACCATGTTGGTCAGGCTGGTCTTGAACTCCTGACCTCAGGTGATCTGCCTGCCTTGGCCTCTCAAAGTGCTGTGTTTATAGGCATGAGCCATTGCACCCAGCCCTGAAGAGAAATATTTGGACACAGACACACAGGAAAAGTTCTGTGTGTTGACAGAGATTAGAATGAGGCCACTGATGATTAATTTTTTGTGTGTAAACTATACTGAGCTAAGGGATGCCCAGATAGTTGGTAAATATTGTTTCTGGGTGTGTCTGTGGAGGTGTTTCTGGAAGAGATTAACATTTGAATCAGTGGACCAAGTTAAAAATAATCTACCACACCAATTAGTGTGGATGAGGATCATCCAATCTGTTGAGGGCCTGAATAGAATAAAAAGGTAGAGGAATTGCAAACTTTCTCTTTCTTTTTCATCTGGGACATCCATCTTCTTTTGACATCCAACATCAGAGCTCCTGGTTCTTGGGCCTTTGGACTGTGCCCCTCCACCACCCTCACCCTAGTTCTCAGGCGTTTAGACCCAGATGGAGTTATACCACTAGCTTTCCTGGGTCTCCAGCTTGCAAACAGCAGATGGTGAGACTTCTTGGTCTTCATAATCATGTAAACTGATTCCTACAATAATCTCCTTATATGTATGTCTATAGCCTATTCCTTCTAAAGAACCATGACTTGTACACAGCTTCAAGAGAAAGAATGGCATGGATTGACAGCCACAATCCATGCGAAAAAAGTGAGAAAGATTTAAGGAAAGATTCTCTTCTGCTGCTTTCAGAGGGAGCATGACCCTGCTAACACCTTAATTTTGGACTTTTGGCCTACAGAACTATGCGACAAAAAATTTCTGTTGTTTAAAGCTATCTAGCTTGTAGTACTTTTTTTTTTTTAAATGACAGCCCCAGGAAAGTAATACACCACTTTAATTAATGACAAGTTAGAAGTTCTAGTGCTGATACCAACAAATTCTATTTACAATAGCCCTGAGTGGCCCATGAAAAAGGCAAATTATTTACAGAGAGTAACAGTAGATTACCAAGGCTTTGATAAAGTAATTCCACCTATAGCAACAACAGTCCTTGATAGTGCAAAAGATACAACAAGCTAAAAGAGACTAGAACTCAGTGATTAAATCTGCAACTGCTTTTTTCTTTATTTCAATCTTGGTTTGGAGTCAAAAGCAGTTTTCCTGGAAGGACACCAATTTACCTTTGTTGTATTGGTAGCGTTATTTGAATTCACCAGCTTACTGTCATTATTTAAATGAACAAGGGGTTTGGCCTTAAAGCAGGTCTCAAGTGTGAATATACACTACATTGATGACAGCATGGTAATATCAGAAACTGAACAACAAACTGTCAGTGATATAAATGTAGTAGTGACATGTGTGACTGCCAGAGGCTGGTTGATAAATCCAGAAAGGATACAAGGATCACCCAAAAGGTGAGATTGTTAGGAGTAACTTCGGCAGGAGTCACCTATAACATCATACAGGCAGCTATATATACTGCTAATTGTTGCTACTATGGAAATTAGCAAGAGGAAAAGGACTTTGTTGGATTATTTTGATTTTGGAAACCTGTATTTCACATCTGGGACTATTGACAGTACATATTGCCTAAAAGAAGTTCATATTTGTATGGAGGCCTGAACAACAAAAGCCTATGTCTTAATTGTAATAAGTGGTGGCTTAATCAATGCCTACAAGACTAACTGACATCCAATTAACATCCTGGACAGCAAAGCTCTGAAGATCTTCCCTAACTGATAACATTTCACATATGTTGACACACTTTGGGAGAATTAAGCACACCCATTAAACTCCTTTGAGAGAGGACCCTTCCTTGGAAACTTGTACCTCCTTTCTCCTGAACTTTACTCATGCACATTTTCCCCTTTGTTGATTTTAAATGATATCATTTTGCCCTAAAAAACTTTACCATAAGTATAACAGCTTTTGAGTTCTGTGAATCCCTTTATCAAATCATCAAGTCTGCATATTATCATAAGGAACGCTGACACAATTGTCAGTTGTCTTTTGGAAATATTTCAAAAACAAGAAAAAATATTTTTTTTGAATTACTATTTATATTGGCTTAATCCCTTTGTGTACATCCAGATTTCCATCTGGTATCATCTTCTTTTGAGTGAAGGACTTTCTTTAACATTTCTAAAATGTGTATTTGTGGGGATGAATTCTTTCAGTTTTTCTAGTTTTAAACTTGTATTAGTTAGGGTTCTTTTAGAGGGACAGAACTGATAGGATGTACATATACATATTATATATATATGTAATATATATAATATATATATTATATAATAAAATATATATTATATATATTATATATGATGGAGTTTATTAAGTGGTATTAACTTACACAATCACAAGGTCCCACAATAGGCTGTCTGCAAGCTGAGGAGCAAGGAGAGCCAGTTCGAGTCCCAAAACTGAAGAACTTGGAGTCCGATGTTCAAGGGCAGGAGGCATCCAGCACAGGAGAAAGATTTAGGCTGGGAGGCTAGGCCCATTTCTCCTTTTCACGTTTTTCTGCCTGCTTTATGTTCACTGGCAGCTGGTTAGATTGTGCCCACTAGATTAAGGGTGGATCTGCCTTCCCCAGCCCACTGACTCAAATGTTAATCTCTTTTGGCAACACCCACACAGACACATCCAGGATTAATACTTTGTATCCTTCAATCCAATCAAGTTGACACTCACTATTAACCATCACAACACTAGTCTTTATCTTGTCTTCCTTTTTTTGTGGTAAGAACATCTAACATGTCTGCCCTTTTAAAATATTTTTAAGTTTACAATATTAGCATTGCATCTTTAGCCACAATGTTGTACATCCTATCATCATGCGAAACTGAAATATTATAGATAATGATTAGCAACTCCCTACTTCCCTCTTCCCCCAGCCTCTGGCAATCACTATTTTATTCTTTGTGTGTATCATTTTAACTACTTTAGATGCTTGATATAAATGGAATCATGCCTATTTGTCCTGCTATAACTGCTATAACTAACTCATATCAATTAACATAATGTCTTTAAGGTTAATCCATGTTACCATAGTTGTAGAATGTCCTTTTTTTAAAAGCTAAATAATATTCCATGGTGTGTTTATACTATATTTCCTGTGTCCATTTACCTGTCAATAGACACTTAGCTTGTTTCCACATCTTGCTTATTGTGGATAATGCTGCAATGAACATTGAAGTACTAACATCTCTTGGAAATCATGATTTCAATTATTTTTGGTAAATAAGCAGAAGTAAGATTGCTGGATCATATGGCAGTCCTACTTTTAATTTTTTAGGGAACCTCCATACTGTTTTACATAGCAGCTGCATTCCTACCAACAATTTACAATGGTTTCCTTTGCCCCACCTCCTCACCAACACTTGTTTTCTTCTTTCACTCTTTTTTTTTTTTTAACATAATAGTCATTCTGACAGATGTCAGGTGATATCTCATGAAGTTTTGATGTGCATTTTCATGATGATTAGTAATATTGAGCATCTTTTCATATGCCTGTTGGCAATTTGTATGTCTTCTTTGGAAAAATGTCTGTTCAAAGACTTCCCATCTTAAAAATCAGGGTTTTAATGTAGTTCCAACTTGTCTATTTTTGCTTATGTTACCTGTGTTTTTCTCATCATATTCATGAGGTTATTACTAAGACCAATGTCATGAAGCTTTTCACCTATATTTTCTTCTAGAAGTTACACAGTTTCAGATATTAAAGTCTTTCATCTATTTTGAGTTAATTATAGGGCAGAAATAAAAGAGAGATTAGAAAATAATGCAATAATTCGAAGAAATTAATAATTTTTTTGAAAAGACAAACAAATTTGATAACCCTTTAGCTAGGCTAATTAGAAAAAAGAAAAGAAGACTCAAGCAAATAAGGCAAGAAATAAAAGAGGACACATTATAACTGATGCCACAGAATTAAAAAAGTATCATAAGAGACTAGTATAAATAACTCCATGCCAACAAAATGGATAACCTAGACGGAATAAATTCTTAGAACCATATAACTTATCGAGACTGAATCATGAAGAAATTGAAAGTCTGAACAGGCCTATAACCAGTAAGGAGATTGAATCAGTAATCAAAAACCTCTCCCCTAAAAAAGGCTAAGACCAGATGGACTCACTGGAAAATTCTACCAAACATTCAGAGAATTAATGCCAATCCTCCAACTATTCCAAAAAATTAAAAAGGAGATATCACTTCCAAACTCATTTTATGAGGCCAGCATTACCTTGCTACCATAGCCAACGACATTAAAAGACAAAGAAACTGTAGGCCAATATCTCTAATGAACAGAACGTAAGCTCAAAAATCCTTAACAAAATACTAGCAAACTAAATTCAAAAGCATATTGCCTTCATTTGGGGATACTTTTTTTCACTTGGTATAGAATTATAGGTTTACAGTCAGTGTGGCGATTCCTCAGGGATCTAGAACTAGAAATACCATTTGACCCAGCCATCCTATTACTGGGTATATACCCAAAGGATTATAAATCATGCTGCTATAAAGACACATGCACACGTTATGTTTATTGCAGCGCTATTCACAATAGCAAAGACTTGGAACCAACCCAAATGTCCAACAATGATAGACTGGATTAAGAAAATGTGGCACATATACACCATGGAATACTATGCAGCCATAAAAATGATGAGTTCATGTCCTTTGTAGGGACATGGATGAAGCTGGAAACCATCATTCTCAGCAAACTATCGCAAGGACAAAAAACCAAACACCGCCTGTTCTCACTCACAGGTGGGAATTGAACAATGAGAACACATGGACACAGGAAGGGGAACATCACACACTGGGACCTGTTGTGGGGTGGGGAGAGGGGGGAGGGATAACATTAGGAGAGATACCTAATGCTAAATGACGAGTTAATGGGTGCAGCACACCAACACGGCACATGTATACATATGTAACAAACCTGCATGTTGTGCGCATGTAGCCTAAAACTTGAAGTATAATAAAAATAAAATTAAAAATTAAAAAAATTAGAAAATAGAAAAACAGTAGATCTAATAAATCCAAATGTTGTTGTAAAAAAATAATTATAGGTTTACAGGTTTTTTTGTATCTACTTTAAATATATTGTTCAATTGTCTTACTTATTTCCATCAAGAAATCTCCTATTATTCTCATCTCTGTTCCTCCCTAACAATTCTCTATGTGCCTTTTTCTTTAGCTACTATTAGTATTTCATTTTTATCATGACATTGGAGCAAATATGATGTGCCTTGGTGTATTTTCTTTCTGTTTATTGTGTTTGGGTTTTGTTAAGTTTCTAGGGTCAATGAAATAATGTTTTCCTTTATTTTAGGAAATTTTCAGCCATTATTTTGTCGAATATATTTCTGCTCTTCTCCTTCAGGGACCATAATTATTTATGTATTAGCCTGCTCCAAGTTATGCCACAGCTTGTTGATTTATCCTTTCTTGTATGCTTCCTTTCTTCTTTCTTTCTTTTACAAATCTTTGTGTGTGTGGTTCTATCCTCCCTTCAGAAAGTCTCTTCACTGATTTCTCAGCTGAATAACTGAAAGAATCTTTTGAAGATCTTCAGATTTCTATCCTGTTTCTAGTACTCTTCTGGGAACTATTGGCACCTGTCTCCTAGGACCACAGAACCGCATCTCCCCACCTGAAAGATTCCATTAGGTTCTTCCCGGTTTCTTCTTTCTGTGCCATCATTTGGAAACTGTGTCCAGGCTCCAAGTAAAGAGAAGCATGGTGTTCAACTTTTTTGCTTCCCGGCTCGTAGGGATTGCTGTTCTTTGACTTCTAACACCCATTGTCTTGAAACCACTCCTTCACATATATTATTGTTAGTTTTCAGTTATTTCAGGTAGAAGAGTAAATTGATCCCTATTACTACACAACAAACAAAAGGGGACATCTTCTGGTATATTTGGAGATGTTTCAACCACTTTTTGTGCTTCCTTGCCTTATGAGATATATAGAGTTCCAAGCTAATTTTTCACTTTCTAAGTGTCAACCCAGTAGGGGAGTCCTAGGTCCATTAGTGGAGAATGGTAATAAAATATCTTATGTTAGGGACGCTTACCGCTAGTAAAGTGTTGTTGAATCCAAGCCCTCTCAGTTGGCTGAGCTAAGAAAGTTTTGTGTGTATGTGTGTATGTATATATGTGTGTACACATGTATAATAGCAACTGCAAAACACTTTTAAAGTTGTAAATATATCTAGAATAGGATTTGCTCCAATAATAATAAAACAAAATAACTGTAAGTAACAAATGACTCATTTTTAATCAATAATGTTAAACTTAAGGTTAAAAATCAAATACACAATTTACTTTGTCAGTAGTGTAAATATATATAAAATACATAAACATTTTACTTAATAGTTGATATAAGTTCAAGATAGTAAAGATATGAAAATTTATTTCATCTTTGTGCTTTTGGATTGATGGTGTACCTGATTTTTTTTCTACCATCATTGTACATTGTTCTAGATATATTTCAAAATAAATCATGGGAAAGATCAAGTATCATGATAGTTTCAGTTACTTCAGTTCCTAGTAATGTCTGGTTTCTTGCTTTTAAAAACTGTATTTGCAAAACCATAAAAGGAAATAAATGAACAATAGCCTTCTGATCATCTACAATATGTTGCCTATGGCACATTTCAAATACATCCATATCGGTTTCTAATATTTGGTTGACGGAGTCCTCTGTTTCCTTTTCCAGTGATTAGGAAATGGAAAAACAATTACTTTAAAAGAACATGAACTGTGACCTAATAACTCTAGAACTTCATACTATATGGTATTATTAAATGAAACTATATGTGTGATATGATATTATGAAAAGGTTGCCTTAAAGAAACTCCACAAAAATAGCAACTAGAAAAAAATAATTCTAAAACCAAATGAGTCTCCTGCCAAAAAAAGGTAAGAAATAAATAGAAAAGGCAATTCTTGACATATTTTCTACTAGAGTGGTAGTACTAATGATTTATATACATTGCAGTCAGAATAATATGAAGTTGTGAAAACCGTGTAAAAGAAGTTTTCATTGAATTTTTCAAATAACTTCACAAATTTTAGCATCCTTGATTTAAAAATCTCTCTCTTTATTTTCTTCCTGTTATTTGCTTCTAATATCAGGTGGTAGAAATTAAATTTCTTTGTTTCTTAAGCATTTTGATTAGCTGTTTTTATTTAATATTAGAACTTTTCTGAAAGATGCATTAAAAGAAAGGAAAAAAGTCTAGCTTAGTTGAAGTAATAAACATTTTAATACTAGAAATAACAGAAAAGTAGAAACAGATATAAATTGATATATTAGCCAAAGATGGATCATTTTCCAGATGAGATTTAATAACCAAGTTAAAGGAAAATTAATATTGACTTTTATGATGCTTGTAATCCCTATCACTTTCGAGAGTGCTTTATCCCCTCCCATTCATTTCTCATCCCCAGATATGAGGAAGAAAATTAGTAAATAAAAAGTGTGAGTATTCTAAAGGTGGTAGACTTTTTAACTTTTTGTAATGCATTGACATTCTTAATCTCTGTGGGTAATTTTAACACAGGAATCAGACAGTTTAAACTACCTTGAAATTACATGTACACTATTGATTTGTCTTTTCTTGATGGTCAGAAAGGGACAATTGATGGCACTCTCAATTCCTATTTACTTTTAATTTTTCCGGAAGTTTCACATTTGTTATTATTTTCTCACTGATTTTTCAACTCTTTCTCAATTTTACTTATTCTGAACCAAAATTTGACATGGCACCATTAGTTGGAAAACTCATTTCTATTTTCAGATGTTAATCTGTTACTTACTCATGATACATTTTATATTGTCTCTAGATACTATTAATTTGTTCCATATATTCATTTCTTGCAGAAAACTTTATTAGACTTCACCCATTATCCACCTTTAATTTTTGAAACCATAATCTCAATTCTCTTCTTCAGACTTTATATCAAATACCTGTCAAAAACTAGGATATATAAATGTTACTAGTTTAAACTAGACACATGCTTCATTTAGCAATTCAGCCTGAAAGTCTCTTTGGGAATTCAGTCTTTTCCCTGGTGATGATGGATGTGCCTACCTACTGTCATTTTATTCTAGTTACCATTCTGCTTTTCACGTGAATAATCTCTAAAATACAAATTGTGCAAACTGCTTATACTGATGTTTAAAATAATCTTTTATTTTATTGTCTCTAAAACAACCTAACATAACTACTGCAAACAGAATGATTATTATATCTTCTTTGGTGAGAAGGAATCATTTACTGTCTTTTTCTCTCCAAAAGTCTGTATCCAGTTTCATCTCAATCTGACCTAAATTTCCCTTTCTTATCTTTTACCTGAAAATGTATGCTACATAGTTTTTACCCCTGCCTCTCTGAAAAGTTTGAGAAGTGTCATTCCTTAAATATATCTTGTTTACATCTCCAAGTTATTTTCTTTGTTACTCCTTCCTCAAATAATTTTAAACCCATTTAGCTTGAGAAAACTAGCATTTATGTTTTAAGACTTGTATTAGTTCCTTTCCACTCTGCTACAAAGAAGTGCCCAAGGCTGGGTACTTTATAAAAGAGAGAGGTTTATTTGACTCACATTTCCACAGGACTGGGAGACCTCAGGAAACTTACAATCATGGCAGAAGGGGAAACAAACATGTCCTTCTTCACATGGCTGCAGGAAGGAGAAGAATGAAAACCGATCAAAGGGGGAAGCCCCTTATAAAACCATCAGATCTTCTGAGAACTTACTATCATGAGAAAAGTATGGGGGAACCACCCCCATGATTCAATTACCTCCCGCTCGGTCCCTCACACAACACGTAGGAATTATGGTAACTGCAATTCAAGATGAGATTTGGGTAGGGACACAGCCAAGCTAAACAAGACTCTGTTCAAATATCCCTTGCTGTGAAAGTTTTTGATTCTGTTTAATTATTGGTATATAAAAGAAGTTATTTCAGTGTGGCATATGAGAAAAAAATAAAAGAAACAGAAACCTGAGCTAGAATTTTAACTCTGTCCCTCATTCATCTTCATGAGCATGTATCAGTCACTTACTGTTCTTGAGCTCCAGTGTTCTCTACTGAAAATGGTAGTATTTGTAGCCAATTCATAGTTGAAGAGCATAATGGTGATAAGTTGTTTATAGTAACTCACATAGTTTTGATATCCTGTAGGTTCTCAATAAGTGTTGGTACTAATTGCTATAAATATTATTAATACTGATATCATTATAAACATGTTTTCTCTTAGGTGGGTAAGGTTTCTCTATTAGGAAATGCTTAATATCAGTTTTCTAACAGCCCTCTATATACCAAGCTTCTGTAGCTGAAGCAAGATCTCTCTCTGTTTTTGTAAGTATCCACAATACATGAACTATGAATTGAATTTTCTTTGACATGGCTTTAGTTTTTTCTTATCCTCTTTCCTAAGGTAGTTCCACAGACTTTCCCCTTTATTTATTGGTCTTTCATTTTCTCTCCTTTGAATTAAGAATGTGCATTTGATGAAATCTATTTTCACATTCTCTTCATTTTACAACTTTCCTTGCGCTTTGACCATGAAGAAACTTACCCCCATTGAAATTACAATTGTTTCCCAGAAAGGGTCATCAAATCTTTATTTAGGTATTTGAATTACTAATACAAATTTTAAAAATCACATTCTCTTATATATTTTGAAATATTTCCGAGGCAGTTTTACTTTAACACATAATCGATTCTTTTTCTGAGTTTTGCATCAATCACTTATTATCTTTCAAAGCTGGCAGGATCTATTTCTAGATGATTATTGACTATAATACAATTATTTGTAGATCATCTAGCACTTTCTTCACAGACACCTCCTCCTATCATTGTGAAATAAATAATCTATAATCTAACTAGACTAACTACTTTGCCAGATTGATAAATTAACAAATAGGTCAACCAAAATTTTGATGAAGTCTAGGAAATGGCAGTCATACGTGAATCCCAAATTATCTCTGTAATTAAAAAGAAAGATAATAGAAAAACCTTTTCTTAAAATCCAATACTCTTCAAAACTATGTGAAGCCCAAAAAAATCACATGCCTTTTTTTTTTTTGGTATTCAGTCCACATTAAGTCCCAAATTAAATATTTTCAGTCTCATTTATCCAATGCTAAAAATGCAATAATTGCAATGATTGCAGACTTCACAGGTTTACTGTAGCACAGAGATTAGAAGATAATCCTACTTTTCATCTTATTGTTTTATTTATCAGAGACTGCTGATAAGTGTCTTGGCTCATGTTTCAAGTGACTTGTTTTTTTGAAGAGCCTTAAATGCAAATATATAAATGCAGTGCAAATATTGATAGCTATTTTTTGTAACTCTAATTCCTCGAAAATAAAACTTAAAACAAAAGTTAAAGCTTCCATCAATAATTTAATGATTTGGAGGGTGCCTTTTTTATACAAAATGATTAGAGACATATGAAGCCAAAATGCTTCAATTACTTGTGATATGGTTTAATTAACTAGGCATATAAAACAGTAGACTAGACCTGTGGTTTCCAGCTGTGGGCTACTGAGCCCCAAAGGGACATTTAGCAATGTCTGGGTCCATTTGTGGGTGTCACAACTGAGAGTGGGAGTGCTAATGAAATCAAAGGACAAAGGCCAGGGATGCTTCCAAACATCCTACCATACACAGGATGCTCCTGCCTACCTCGTCACAAGCAAAGAATTATACAACTCAAAATGTCAATTGTGCCAAGGTGGAAAATTCCAAAACTAGCCCAAAGGGGGGGAAAAAACTACAAAAAAACAATTGATGAATGAATACTGAAAATGTAGTATAACACAGAGAAAAGAGAACTCTTATACACTGTTGTTAGGCATGTGAATTAGTACAACCATTATGGAACAATGTGGAGGTTTTTCAAAACACTAAAAACAGAACTACGATATGATTCAGCAATCCCACTACTAGATGTTAATCCAAAGGAAAGGAAATCAGTATATTAAAGAGACATCTGCTCTCTCAAGTTTATTTCATCACTATTTATAACAACTAAGATATGGAATCATACTAAATGTCCATCAGCAGATGAATGGATAAAGAAAATGTGGTACATATGCACAATGGAGTACTATTTAATCATAAAAAGAATGAAATCCTGTCATTCACTGCAACATGGATAAGCCTGGAAGACATTATGTTAAGCAAAATAAATCAGGCACAGAAAGATAAACACTGCATGTTCGCACTTACAAGTGGAGCTAAAAAGCACATTTTGAGCTCATGGAACTAGAGAGTAGAATTGTGAGTATCAGAGGCTGAGAGGTGGGGGGTGGATGAAGTGAGGTGATGAATATACTATTTACCCTGATTTGATCATTACTCATTGTATACAAGTATCCAAGTATCATTTTGCATCCCATGAGTATGTACAACTATTATGTATCAACTAAAAATAAAAAGATAATATACACATACAGTGAAATAATATTCTGTGTAAATAAAGAAGGAAATTCTGACACATGTGACAACAAGGATAAACCTGGAGGATATTGTGCTGAGTAAAAGAACCCAGTCGCAGAATTACAAATACTGCATGATTCCACTTATATGAGGTGTCTAAAATAGTAAAGCTCAGGCCTGGTGCAGTGGCTCACGCCTATAATCCCAGCACTGGGGGAGGCCCAGGTAGGCGGATCACGAGGTCAAGAGATCGAGACCATCCTAGCCAAGATTGTGAAATCCCTTCTCTACTAAAAATACAAAAATTAGCTGGGCATGGTGGTGCGTGACTGTTGTCCCAGCTACTCGGGAGGCTTAGGCAGAAGAATCTCTTGAACCCAGGAGGCGGAGGTTGGAGCAAGCCGAGATTGCACCACTGCACTCCAGCCTGGTGACAGAATGGACTCCACCTCAAAAAAAAAAAAAAAACAGCAACAACAACCAAAAACAAAGTAAAGTTCAGAGAAACAGTACAATAGTGGTTTCCAGGTGCTGGGGAAAGGGGAAGTGGAGAGTTGCTTTAAAGGAGTATAACAATTTTAATTTTGCAAGACACATAACTTTTAGTAAACTGCTGTACAGTGTTGTGCCTATTGTTAACCATACTATATTGTGCACTTAAAAATTTGTTAAAAGGATAGATCTCATTTTAAATATTCTAACCACAACCAAACAAAACAAACAAACAAAAGAACAGTTGAGCTTCTGCCTCACTGAATAATAAAATCAATCAAGGGCTACAACAAGGTTAAAATAGCTACTACTATTTTTAAAAAGACCAATTTTCCTTTTAGATTGACATAAATAATTTAGATCACCTGCATATTTCAAAATCAAACTGGGATTTAACAAATATGCACATCCCTCTTATCAACTGTTGTTAGCATGATATTATGTAATATATATATGTATCATGATATACATATTACAAGAAATCAATGATTAAATGGTAATAGAGGGATGAGATGAGATAAAATAAATAGGTTTAGTGTGTGGTGGGATGTATGTGGAGAAATGCAGAGGAAGAATAAAAATTAAAGACTAACTTATGGAAGTAAACGATACGAGAATCATTGTCACTCAAAAATAGAAAGAATAGGGATCTCTTGATTTGGTTCTCATGTGAGTTTATTTCATTAAGTCATTGTTACTTAACAAAGTATTTACATATAACTTTGACAAAGAGTAAGTTATTTTTTCTATGATTATAACCATGAAAGAATAATAGCATGAGTGTCAAGCAGAAGTAGGCTCAATTTTGTGTGTGTTCTTTGCTGTGTTATTTTCATGTGCCAAATTCTCAGTTTAATCATCTATAAAATGATGCTAAAAATAGTATATACTTAGAGAATTTTGAGAATTATAGAATGTACAAAAGATACTTATAAGACTCATTTTCATACTCCTTAGATAATAGTCATTATAGGGTTAGATGATGATGATCATGATGATAATGATGGCTACCTGTGATGATGACAGTGGTGAATAGGACCCCAGGTGGGTAGGGATGACCAGGAGGAGGAACAAATCACATCTGGCCAGGCAAGCATGATAGAAGAAACTAAGAGTGAGACATACAGGTCATTATGACAAGATCAATACAATATCAACATTTTAACAGGCAAAAGACAAATCCAGGAGTATTCCAAGAAAAGGATTAGCCACCTCCCAAAGTCCTAGGTAGACAAGGTCTAAGGACTAGAACTTCAGGAATTACATAACTTTAGATATTACCAGCAAGAGAATCAAAGTCAAGTCAAAGGAAAAGAAAATGAAAATTTATTTTATCTTAACCCGAACCTTTGAAAATCTGAGCATAAAGGAACTAAAACATAACTGGTTTACCTTATTGTTGATTAAGAAGTGATCAGTGAGCTAATGTGTTATTATAGCCAATGATTTCCAGAGCCAGGAAACAGTATTGAGTCCTAAATGTCTTATCTGCAGGCTCAAGATTCTCACCCACATTCTATAATCACAAGTGGAAAGGCACATATTGAAATGTAGGGTGCTAGAGAAAGAACATGGCCCAATACCATCAAAGAAAGATAAAATTAATTATTCTAAAATTACCAAAAATATTTTCTATATGTGATTTGAAAAGAAATAAATGTGTAGGAAGCTAAAGAATATATGAGAATTCTCTGTATTTTCTGCCCAGTTTGTCTATGAACCTAAAAGTTCTTAAAAAATAGAGTATTTTCTTAAAAGAAATTAGCATGAAATCATAGCTATTAATCTGAGAAGCCCTTAAGAAATTGTGTTTTAAGTCCAGAAGAAAAAATGTATTCTGGCCCATTAATGACTGAAAAAGTATAATTTTATTTTATGTTCAGTATGTGATATGAATTTTACATACCTTGTCCTTAAATTTTGTCACAAAAGTGTTGAACTATTGCTATTATTATTTCCTTTTACAGATGAGAAAATGGAGGATTCAATTATAAGAAAAAATTATGTTGCCAAATACCATATCCCTAATATATATCAATGCTATAAATTGAACCAGGTCTTAAAGTACTTTTCTCCAATACTTTTCACTATACCATGTTACCTTAATTGGGTCGTACCAACACATCATTTTCTTCAGAAGATGGCAATAACAGATTTGTGTCTAAAGGGAAGATTTTTAAATTTTTTTCAATACATAAAGAACAGACATTAGTAATGGTTTTTCTTTGGGTTTAATAAAATTGAAATCAGACTACTGTTTTAAATAATATTTTGTATTCCTTATTTTTTTTTCCCACAATTTAAAGCATAAAAACCATTCTTAGCTCAAAGGTTGTATAACAATGATGGGCCAGAAATTGCACAACAGCTGTAGTTTTGCCACTTCTGAGTTAAAATATTTTGCTAAGCTTGACACTTCTTTAGTCCCCCTTATACATTTTTTCAAATAATATACTGAGTTGAAATTTATATAAATTACAAAGTCAATCATTTAAAGTGAACAAGTTAGTGGCTGTATATTCACAATGCTGTGTAATCACTTCTATCTAGTTCTAAAACATGTTCATCACTTCAAAGTAAAATCCCTAACCCATTAAGTAATTCTTCCCAATTCCTTGTCCACAGCCTTTGGCAACCATTAAGTTGTATTCTATCTCTATAGATTTTTCTATTATGAATATTACATATAAATGGAATTATGCAATATGTGACTTTTGTGTCTGGCTTCTCTCACATTGCATAAGGTTTTCAATTTTCAGCCACATTGTAGCATGTATCAGAATTTCAGTCTCTTTTTATGGCTGAGTAATATTCTATTGCCTGTGTGTGCCACGCGTTGTTGATCCATTCTTCCCTTGATGCACATTTGGGCCGTTTCCACCTTTGGCTCTTATGACTAATAATACTATGAACATCATGTATAGTTACTTGAAGTACCTGTTTTCAATTATTCTGGGTATATGCCTAGGAGTGGAATTGTGGAATCAAATCTCAATTCTATGTTTAACTTTTGAAGGAACCACAAAGTCTTTTTCAATGCAGCTGAACAGTTTTACATTTCTACCAATCACAAACGACTCTAATTTCTCTACATCATCCTCAACACTTACTATTTTTGATTTTTTGTAGTGATCACATCCTCATGAGTGTGAAGTGATATCTCATTGTCATTTTGATATGCATTCCCCCAATGACTAATGGTGTTGAAAATCTTTTCATGTACTTTGTCATTTGTGTATCTTCTTGGGAAAATTCAAGTATTTTGCCCATTTTCAAATTGATCATTTGTCTTTTTGCTGTTGAGTTGTAAGGGTTATTTTATATACATTCCGGATACTCTTTCTTTTTGAGATAAAGTAAGTCCTCACATCTTGCCCTCAATAGGTTCTTGGAAATGTTATTGGGGAGTTTCTTGGCACTGAAGTTCTAGGTCAGCCACAGGTGAAAGCTTAGGGTCTTCTCAGTTATTTTCTAAGCATGTGTCCTTCCCTGGGCATGCACAGAGTTTTCTAAATTCCCCAGTATAGAGGGGTGATTTTGAACACCATAATTTCGCAAAAAAAATTGTCTGTCCAGATTTTTCTCTCAGAATTTAAATGGTCCACTGTATAGCTCAACAATAACTTTTTGGCCCGTTAGGTGCAGGTTTGTTTGGTTTTTTTATTTCCTTAAAATATTTTAAAGCAGTGTCTGACACTTTCCACCTTGAGTGAATTCCAATTTAAGTAAAACAGAAAGGAAAGCCTTGCATCAGTTCTTCAGGTGTTGCCTCAATAGGTTAGAACAGATAAACACAATAATTTATGAATAAGGTGGGCTTTGCTCCCTCCAGAACTAGAGACCTTAATTCCCACACTGGGTATTCAGACCATTGTCTTCAAAATCATTGCTGAGCCATTCCAGGATTGGAGTAAAGGCAAGTTAAAAAACCACTAAATTTTGGGCAGGGCGCGGTGGCTCACGCCTCTAATCCCAGCACTTTGAGAAGCCGAGACGGGCGGATCACGAGTTCAGTACATCGAGACCATCCTGGCTAACACAGTGAAACCCCGTCTCTATTAAAAATACAAAAAAATAGCTGGGCGTGGTGGTGGACGCCTCTATTCCCAGCTACTCGGGAGGCTGGGGCAGGAGAATGGCAAGAACCCGGGAGGTGGAGCTTTCAGTGAGCCGAGATCGCGCCACTGCACTCCAGCCTGGGCGACAGAGTGAGACTCCGTCTCAAACAAACAAATAAAAACCACTAAATTTTACTAGCAGTTTTAAGTTTTCTTAATTCAACATTAGCTTGGTTGATGTAAACCTTTGACTGCTTTTTAGAGTCATGACATACTTGGTCCTGAAAGTTTTTGAATTTTTAAAAAATATTTCTGTAGAAAAGTTAAAGTTTAGAGGAGCTGCTTACTATACCATTTCTCAGACACAATTCTTCTATACTTAGTTATTTGAAAATAAGTTCTCATATATTGTAAGAGGAGCGATTACATGATTTCTTTCTTTATTGACTTCTTTTTTTTTTTTTTTTTTTTTTTTTTCTGAGATGGAGTCTCACTCTATTGCCCAGGCTGGAGCGCAGTGGCATGATCTTGGCTCACCACAACCTCTGCCTCCCAGGTTCAAGCAATTCTCCTGCCTCAGCCTCCCGAGTAGCTGGGACTACAGGCATGCGCCACCATGCTGGGCTAATTTTTGTATTTTTAGTAGAGACAGGGTTTCACTATCTTGGACAGGCTGGTCTCGAACTCCTGACCTTGTGATCCACCTGCCTCGGCCTCCCAAATTGCTGGGATTACAGGCGTGAGCCACAGCGCCAGGCCTGACTTCAAATTTTTTAAGCTCACTGAAGGCATAATATAAACTTGTTAACTTAATTCTTTATCCTTAAAAATACAAGTGAACGGGAAGATCATTATGATACCTATAATAATTAAACAATATTAAACATGTCTCAAGTACAATAAAGTTCCATTTATGAAATAACTTTCTGGTTTTAGATTTTGAGAAAAGCCCTAGAATTTAACAGCCATGTGCTCAGCATGTTTTTTTCTATGTTCCTCAACTATAGTGCAAAGAACATACAAGAAAATAATTTCTTATTAATTAAATACATTTTTAAAGCATGCTTTTCTGATTACTAAGCATCACGCATTTCCTATTTCCCCTGAAAATGAGAGCCGCATTAAAGAAAAAAAAATAACAAAAGAAGATACATTGAAAAATATATACTGGTTAAATATTAATCCAGATATGATTTAAGGTGTGGATACGTTTACAAGTTATAGGGTGTTTTCCACTGCATCTACCTGTCCCTATTACAAACATTCTAATCAATCGTTCCAAGTGATTTATCTGTCACAGCTCCATACCAATTCTTCCAGGAAGTGCTCGTGGGCAAGTGGCATAACAAGGTTAGAGAATAGTGGTGCCTGTAACTGTGTGTCAGCATAAACTGGGACAAAAGCTTGAGGGTTTGGAAAACTTATCTTTCACAGAGCAAAATATATCAGCATAAACAAATAACATCAAAGTCATTTTTTTAAATAATTACAAGACTAAATGTTTTGCAATAAGTGATAGAAATTTCATGGGGATTTCAAGTTTACTAAGTTAGAGTATTCATTATCGAGTTTAGTAGAAACTGTACCTTCAAAATGTTATTTTTAGTTTTGGTTCAAAATTAGAATAAAGTTCTAGGAGTTAATTTGCATGTAGATGAATGTCATATAAAAGTGCTCACTTAAAAATAATCCTTATCCTTATATTTTGACATATTCACTTTTAATTCCACATTTTCAAGAGATTATCTGTGAGCTTTTGCAATAGTCAAAGGCTGCTTGAATAACTGACTTTTGTTCGGATCATACCACTTGTGATCAGATTGTAAGTGGGGCTTTTCTGTGGCTTAAAAGTGCTTTTGGTCTTCCTAACTGAATTCAGAAAAAATTATATTTTATGAATTTCTGGGTATATTTGTGCATGCATATGTAACGTTTTTAATCTATTTTTGATAGTTTTGAATTAAAAATAATGTGAATTTATATAAGGTTTGATTGAGAAGAAATTAAGGCTATTATTTCAGCTTTCATCAAAACTAATAACCTTTTCTAATTTAGACCTTTACAAAATTATCATAGATTAGTGGAAAGTGGGAAGTAAGTGATGGAGTGTCTATCAAAGGCAGCATTTGTGCTACATGACTGAAACTGTTATGTCATATTGGAGGTAACTTTTTAAAAGACTAAAATTGAACGTGATTTGAGAGGGCCAAAATGGTCTTGTTGCCTGGGCATTCATTCTTACATGTGTGAGCCCCCAGAGCTGGGGGCAGGCATATGTTATGTGATCATAAGTGGTAGTTGTCAGATATCCACTGTACAGAGTAAATTGTACTTCAAAATTGGTAGCTTCAAACTGTGACACAAAGATAGCAAAATATCATAAACGCTTGATCCTACAGTTGTTTTACTGTGTGATAAAAAAAAAAAACCGTATCTGACTGTGAGAAAGTTTGTGATAGCTTGAAGCAAAATATAAATTCTTTTATATTTAATATAACTAAGATATATAAATGTTAATATTTATGTATACTATATGGGATATCTGTGCCCATATATAATTTATTTATATGTAAAATACAAACAAATACCTGAAAGAGACATAACCCAAGGACTAGATAATTTTATTTTATTTATTTTTTTGTTATGATCAATTTTTTATTATACAGGTTACAAAGCCGCACAGCTAAATGAAGAGATGTATATTGATGGGTAAGGTTTGCGAGGTTCCAAACACAAAGTTTTCCAAACACAAAGCTTCCGCGTCCTCAGGATGTTTCATGCTTGCAGCACACCGATGTGTGATTACCAGTCAGGGAAGTTCACTCAGGCTTTCAGTGTCCACAGCTTTTATTGAGGTTTCTCTATGTAGCATCATTGGTTGAATCATCAGCCATATGACAGAACTAAATCTCCAGCTCCTTTTACCTTATTGGAGGTTAGGAGGTTGGGCTGATACCATATCGTGCAAAACCCTAACCCTCTATTCATCTGACTGGTCTTTTTGACATGGCCAGCCCAATCCTGAGTCATCTCATTAGTATAAATGACCTAGGAGTCTGCCATGAATCATCTTGTTAGCATACACTATCAGTGATCTGAACGGCTCATCATGAAAAAAAAGACACTCCCGTCACTCAGAGAATTCCAAGGGTTTAGAGGCTCCCAAGGCTTCTGAGATGGAGTTGAAGAAGAAAATACTAGAATACAGGACTTTCTTTTTCTAGGATGTTTAATTCAAACTTAATTAGTATTTTTTCTTAAGTAGAATTAAGAAACAAGAAAGGTAGCAGAGCAAAGAAAGCATGAGGAGCAGAAGACAGAGCATCCTGAAGGAAAACAATGACCGCCTGAAGACAAAACACAGGAACTCTTTGAAATTTTTAAAGCTCAAATTCCATGTATAAACAGATATTCTCCCTTTACTCAATTCTAAACTTTCTTCCTTTCACTAACTGCTCTTCTATTTGTTGAGAATTTTAAAGTATGATATCTTTAAATCATTTCTAAATTCCAACACAGTCCATGATGTAAACACTGGCAAAACACAAACAAACTGTTTTAATTTGGTTTAAATTTGTGGAGGCCACCCACTGCTACATCAAGCAGCAGGGATGGAAGTATGGAGGTAATTAAGTAGAATTAGTACATTTGAAAGTATGAATCAAATATTTCCCAAAACAAAGTCCAACAATACAAATCTTTGTTTATAGTTGCATGATTAGTAGTTTCATGTGTGTTGCTGTGTACTGAATTTCATCCTTGCATCACCCATATGTTGAAGTCCCTACCCCAGATATGACTATATTTAAAAATAGGTCATTTAGAAGATAATTAAGGCTAAATGAGATGATAAAGTTAGGATCCTGATCGATAAAATTGATGTGCTTATAAAAAGGGACATCCTAGCTCACTTGTGCTCACTCTTTCTCTTCCTCTCTCTCCATCTCAACACACATGCTTCAAGGAAAGACTCAAAGAAGGTGGCTGTCTGCAAGCCAAAAGGAGAGCCCTCACCAGGCCAGGCACCAGCCCTGTTGGCATCTTGATTTTGAACTTACTTACCTCCAGAACTATGATGAAATTATGTCTGTTGTTTAATCTGCTGGGTCTGTGGTATTTTATTATAGCAGCCTGAGCAAACAAATCAAATGTCCAGTGGATTAATATATCAATTTAATCTTTGTTTTTCTTCTCTCCCACTGATCATAGCCTAATGCATATAGTTTAACTATGTTCCTTATGGAACGTGTACTAAATTCAAGTTGTATTGATAACGGTTCATGTTCATTTTAAGAATGAAACATTTTATTTAAAAAAAAAACTATACAGGGCTGGAGAAACAATGAGATTCTAATCCTGGTTCTTTTGCTAATTAACTCTGAAGATTTGCACAATGAATTTAGCTTCAAACCCCAAAATGACTGCTTATGGTCTGTGTCCCTTTTGATGATTTTACCAGCCCATAGTGTACTAAAGAAAATGAGAGCCACATAGTAATATTTTCATAACTACAACAAGTATTGATACTTATCCTAATTTTTGTTTTAAAATAACCTCCATATATAGATGGTAGGGTTTGTTTGCAATTATTGTGTTTTTTGACAAAATTTAAAAAATACATTCACATGATGCTAGTTTCTCTTTCTATGTATTCATATACATATGTACATACTTATATGCATATGTACATTTTATATAAACATATGCACACACATATGTGTATGTATGTGTGTTTATTTATGAAATATAAAATACTTAAATTGTTTAAACATATCATGTGTTGCATTTATTCAACAAAAAAGTGAATGTATGGAATTAATGACCACTAGGTTTCTTCTAGTTCTGAAATTCTGCAGTTTGCAAAAATCACAAATATTAAGGTAATTTCTGAATTCAGTCTTTACAAGACTCTTGAAAGCTTCCTCTGAAAGAGTGTTTTCAAATGACTTTCAGGTTTGAATTATTTTCTTTTACTATAACAAAATGTTTTGTTGTATATTATCTGTTTACACTCCATTTAATAAGCAGACAAGAATTCATTGGGTTCTTACTGCATGCCATACATTAGAGGAGAGCTTGGTATGTTTTGTTAACACTGCATTCTTCACACAAATATTTTAGGAAATGGTTTTCATTCTCATTTTGTAAATGAGGATACTTAAGCCTGGCGTATTAACTCATTCTGGGTTTCACTACTTCCACTTTAATTTCATTATTCTTTAGAGTATGCTATACCTGCCAGTGACTTAAGGCAAACAACTTAGTGGTACACAAGTGATTACTATTTTTTTAGGCATTAAGATTTTCAAAGCTCTATAGAAATGTTTATTAGAATAACAGACTATATTCTCAACCACCAACTCTCTACATGGATAATAACATGATGATGATAGAAATAACTTTCTGGGGAAAGCCAGCAACTATACAAGAGGGCTGAGACCTTTGTGTCTCAGAAACCAAGGCATGTGGAAAGGCCTTGGAGAATGAAATCTCACAGAAAGACACATACACACACACACAGAGAGAGAGAGAGAGAGAGAGAGAGAAAGAGAGAGAGACCAAAGATCTTTGAGGTGCCAGATATGTGACAAAATAAGTCATCTTGGAAATGGCTAATCCAGCCCCAGCCACCCCGACCGACGGATGCCACATGAATTAGTGGTCAAGCTATCGACAGAGCCCTGCTTGAATTCTGGACCCGTAAACTTATTAGTAAAATAAAATGATTATTTTACACCACTACTAGTTTTGTTGTTGTTGTTGTTTTTACAGTAGTATTTAACCAGGACAGACTTCATAATAATGTCTTATTTGGGTTTCATCCTTGCAAAGTCTTACAAAGCCTTGCAAACATCCATCCCTATGGGAGTCATATAAACTTAGAGACAAAAAGCATTTTTAATGTTCACGTTGTTCAACATCTTATAGATGATGAAAATGAGAGCAAGACAAACGAGGTGACTTAAGCAAATTCCCTCGTCATTTGGTAAGCACCAGGGCTGGAGCAACAACATAGATTCTTGGGTCTGGCAGATCTATTTTCATTCACTTCAAAGTTTATCAAATGATTTATTTAATACATACACACATATTCTAGGACTTCAATATTTTTGTACATCTGATAACTTCTTGAGAAAACATGCAAATTTTAAAATACCTTTTTAAATAAAGAGACTAAGTGAGTTGGTAAAATTAGATCAACCAAGATGAAAAGATAGTGTTCACAGTGCTTTATTGTAGAATCATTCAATTTATATTGACTATTTGGTAATTTTGAGCCAAATTAAATTAAGGTTAATTAGCAATTTGATGATTAATAATGCAATAATTTATTTTGGATTTTAAGCAATAAAGGTATCATAAATGGAGCAGCAGCAAATTATCTGTATGGAGGCAAACATGTATTTTTGGTGTAAAAAACAGAAGTATGTTAAGTAAAAGGTCATCAGAAGACAGATGAGAATAGGCTTGGGGCCTCTCAGGCTAAAAGAATCACGAGTGCAAAGGCAATTACAAGTCAACTAATCTGATATATTCAGAAAATCATAAGGAATTTAACACTGCTATCTCATATAATTTAAATGAGGAAGATGGCAAGGTGAGGAGAGAATGAACAGTGATTTGAGTATTAAGTAACCTGTAAATGTTTTTAAGCAGATTATATATATATATATAGTTGATCTTAAAGTTAGAGAGATCACCTCAGTGGTTAGGTGGAGAAATCGGTATGAAAAAGGAAAGCCTGGAGGAAGGGTGCCCAATTAGGTGGCCATCAGCAGACTACATTCAAGAGGTACTTGAAGTGAGATGGTAACAACTGGATAGAGAAATAGAAAATATCTGAAAAATAAGATGTAGAAGTTACAAGGAGATGGTGACCAACTGCATGAATGGTTGGGATTAAGGAAAGGGATGACTCCAGGATAATGCCCGGACTTACGGTTTAAAAGTTTTGTTGGATGAGTAGCTCCAAAAACACCCATAATGAATGTGAAAACAAAGAATATTTAGAAATAAAAGGGGTTCAGTTTCAGATATGGTGGTTTTTGTATGTCTATGCACATATCACGTGGCTATAATTTCTCTTTCCATTGTAAAGCCTTTTTCCAACTCTCATCCCCTGAAAAAAGCCAATTTATTCTTTCTACAAGCTCTGTTTCTCTGCATACTTCTATTTGTATCCATTAACAATTATCAAAATATATTCTAATTAAATATATATGTCAGTATGCCCTCCTGTATTACCAGTTCTTGAAGGTTAGAGACGATGTGTAACAGCAAGTAATATTTAGTAATTCGGCCAGGGGGTAAAGTAATTACATGAAATAATAGCACAGTAACTCTTTCCTGATTTGCCCTCGTATGACTTACACAGCTCCATCTAGAGTCCTCTTGCTTCAAAAGCAAATTCTTAGAAACACCTGAAAAACTACTGTTTCCCCATTTCCACATGGCCAGTATGCTCCCAGTACTTTTTGCCATCCACTCTATTTTCCTCCCAGTGTCTTATTCATCCTCACAGCTCCTACATAGCTATGTGTTCGGAAAGATCCACAAGATGACTCATCTGTTTCTCTCTCAACAGACATCTTTGGCAGTTTTCCTTCCTGCTATCTCACAGTTACAGCAACTCCTGGGATTAAATACATTTGAACATGCAGATTATAGACTCTAGTATATCCCGCTTTCGGTTATCTTTGTTATATGAGTTTGATCCTATTTGTTTTTTTCACCAAAGTACAAGTGAATTTCTCACCCAGACAAGCTTCAGAATGTGTTGAAGTTGTATCATACATTCTTATCCCTCAAGCTCAAGACAGCTGTGGGAGACTTTTAAAATCCTTTTCTAAAGAAAGTTTGAATTGTTATCTAACTATATCTGTATGCTTAACCACTTCTTCCCCTTTGCTGAGGTTGTGTGAACATGGGAAAAATTAGCAAGAACCACTTTTTACAGAGTAGCTAGGATATAAGGAGGTAGGAGGCTTTGGCCATGCATCCACAGATTCAGAATTTATCCAGGATCCATTAATTCACATGTATATTGAACTCTTTCATCCTTATTATTCACCCTAGTCAATATTCATTTGGATTTTCTCTCTTTACTCATTCCATTTGTACTGATGACCTGATCTACCAGCCATTACTTTGTATTTCAATGAATAATGCTATCTCTCATGACAGATGACCCACAATCTCACATTTTATAATAATCTCATGTACCAGCATCATCATAACAATTATTTCCAGTTTACTTAAAAAAAAGTTTACCATTTGTCTTCATCTGTTAGGGCTGCTATAACAAAATACCATGTTCTGAGTGATCAACAACTGATCTAGAGACTGGTTGTAAACAACTGAAACTTATTTCTCACAATTCTGGAAGCTAAGAAGTCTAAGATACATGTGTCAGCAGATACAATGTCTGGTAAGGCAGAGTTACTCATGAACAGCTCTTCTCACTCTGACTTCATGAAGGAAGGGGTGCAGGATCTCACTGGAGGCTCTATCCTCATTACCTAGTCACCTCCCAAAGACCCCACCTCCAAATACCATCACATTAAGAAACAGGTTTCAACATATGAATTTGGTGGGGGGGCACACAAACATTCAATTTAGAGAATCATTCATTCAACCATTTCCAACCACTCTTTACCTCTTGCCCCACTCTCATCTTCACCTCTGGTAGGTTACAGATTTCTTTCTAACTTTCATCTATTATTTAGTTCCAAAGGTGAATATGCAGATGTATTTTAAGATTTTCTACTTATTCTTTGTTACTTATTATTATTAAATACTTAACATTAACTAAATGTTTGACAAAACTTAAATGAATGAAGAGGTTCAAATTGCCCCACCAGCTGGTTCTGAAACTGGGCTCGTTTTTTGCCATATGCCTCAAGGGTGTCACCTTTCATCCCTTTTATAGATGTTTTCTCTGTGTTTTTCATATCTCTGGACACAAGTTTCAATTGCTAAATCCTCCCTTTATGTGGCAGGAGATTAATGACCTGTTGCTGAATTCATCTCCCTTGACTAGGATTCTACTCTCTCATCCGATCTAAATGACTGCTTAGATTCCCTCCAATGGCAAATGATCACAAGTGTATGGTTATAATTCATCAACCTGCCAGACTCTGTTACTTACCTGTGAGCTTTCTTTTAAATATATCAAATCTTGGCATATCTTTATGCTTATTTCATTTTGCCCATCTGGCAATTATGCTTAACCTGCCATCCAGACCTTTTCTAGCTTCCAGTACTTGAATGTTTTCTATTTGCCTGTTCTACCAGCTATTATTGCCTCAAGCTTTTTTTACCTCCTCCCCATGCCATGTCTTGTCTCAGTCTGCACCAAATCCTACTTCTAACAACATGCAACTCCTACTTTTCCATGATGAAAATCATATTTTCAAGTAAAGCTTCAAAACTAAGCAGCAATAAGTAATCCCAGAAGAAGATTATAGATAATAATTTGAGGATATTGTTTTGTTTTATTTTGCTTTGGACACAATGAGTCAGAGTTCAAACTTGCTTTAACTTTTCTATCACCTCAGCTTCTATAATGTTAGGTAGCACATAGAGAAACACACACACACACACATGTTATACCCACAAATTGTGCATCAAAGTGGAGGCAAGAAATATGTTTAAATTAAGTCATGGAGGTGAATTTTTCAAAACAAGTGGTCAATTTTCAGTGTCAAAAATGCATTCTCTTTTCTCTGAGCAGTGCTGACCCATACAAGATGGCTATTAACACATAAGAGCTCTGAAATTTGAACAAAACTCAAACATTATTGGTAAGCCTTAGGAAAGATTTCTCATTTTATAAGAGGATTAAACAATGAGGAGAAACATACACATATGTGTACACATGCGTGCACACACACACAAATAGGCTGATTTGGAGATAATATTTCATTGCATTTTTATTTTGTTTTACTGTCTTTTTTTCTACTTGAATATTATTATCTATAAACAAACTTTAAAGTGATTATTTGCTTATCATGTAAGAGTTCATTTTTTAATAAAGTGTGAATTCGGCTAAACCATATGACTGTAATGCCTTTATTTCCTTATCTTTAAAATTAGGTAGTAATTTAGGTCTTCTCTCTGCATGTAAAGAATATCTGAATTATTTTATTTTGATAGCATCATTCAATGACTGATTAATGCATACTTGTGGGAAAAAAGCGTGTTCAGGATTTTTAGAACAAGCTATTTTTATGCAAAGTTCACAATAAAGTGTGATTCCTTTTTATGGTTAATTTAAAAAAATGAACTCTAGATCTATTCAAAGTGAAGACTGTTACGTTATTTTTTGAGTTATCAAACTCTCTTAAACTCTGTATATATTTACATCAGTAAAATAAACTTATATTTCACTTGAAATACTGTTCTAGATCCAACTAATCCCAACTTAAAAAATAATTACCAAGACACCCATAATCAATTATCCAATATCTAGTATCTAAATAAGCTGCAATATATGAAATTTTAGCCAAATAAATAAATAAACATCAGTTATGTATTAATTTAATCCACTATTTTTTGTTTGGCTCATCATATTAGCTAACAATAGCTATTTAATTATGACAAACCACATAAGTCATCCATCAGATAAACTGATTAATAACGATTACTGGTCTAAATTAATCTAAGAAGAAATATGTTTGAGGTCACAAGGATGCCTTGGGAATGGCAATCAAGCAAGGAGCTAGTACATAAATGTTCATTCCAGTTGTAGTTGCTTAATGGATACATCAATACTTAAAGAACCACTCTAGAAAATAAACTGTGAAAAACATCATCATAAAAATTAAATGTTTTATTTCTAAATATATGCTCTTGTTACTATTGAAACTGACAACCAGCCTGGAAGCAATTAATTTTTTCAACCACATTTACCAGTCAGGCAATACCATAACTTCAGCAGTCATAGAATAAACTGCTGTAATAATTATTCAATCACTTAAAACATTTTTTAAAAAATATTGTTTCATAATATACCTGATCTAAACTAGCATTAATATGTTGTGTCTATAATATCATTCAAAATCCAGATAAATAGATGTTTCAGATGGAAAATAAACACTTCATTATCAGCATTAGGGTAGATCGAACTTAGTTAAATTAAGGAAAAATTAAGTCTTAGGGAAACAAAGAGATTATAGATTATCTTAAATTAGACTTGAAACAAGACACAAGGAAAGCAGCCATTCTCTTCTATTACATTATTTGTTAATATTAATCAATAACAACAATATTATTATTAACACAATCATTTACATATGAAGTCTATGATTTCATGAGCTTCATAACAACCTTGTCAAATAACTATGAAATAACATGATGATGGTCATTACCTTTATTTTATAAAGCACAATTAAGATAATTTAAAGCATTTTCTTCAAAGTGCAACAATTTTCAACAACTTGTAAGTAGTAAAGTCAGTGTATGTACCTTTTACAAGCCCTATATTTTATTATATGTAAAAGAATATGTCATTATTAATATTTCAATGTCTAATGTAAGTACTTACATTATGTTATGTGACAAAAAACTAAGCATTGAAGCATTGGATGAGTTCTAATTTTAACAGTATTACTGTGATAAGTTCAATCTGTTCCCTCTGCCTCATCCCCAACTTAGGTATACTTACTCAAGTGTGGAGAAAACACTTACTGAGTACATGCTAAATGTTTAGCATAGGTCCTGGCATATTTATCTATCTAATTTAATCTAAAAAAGCCTTTAATGTCAGTTTAATTTTAAACAAATTTAAAATATACATTGTGCACAGGTGGTTTTCACTATTTTTATATATTTGATACAAAAAGGGTCTAAATAAATGTGGAATGTAACACCATAGTAATTAGCAATATTGTGATTAAAGTATAAGTCCCAAATCATCAAAGAGTATTGAGCCAGCTTGAAGGAATACCCAAGAAAAATGTTAGTCACAGAAGCATCTGTAGCTGTTCTTCCCAAAGAGGTTCTCAGGATGTTTAGGATTTACTTATTTTTCTTTTGAAAAGTGGTGACAGCAGTGAGACAAATGATTGCATGCTAGTGAGACTTTAGTTAATGCCCAGTAAATCTACATTTTACATAAGGTGAGCATTTGAAGAAAAAGAGAAGAGAGGAAGGAGAAGTCTTGAGATGGGTTAAGAGAATCATTAATCTAATCTTGTCTTTGCTCTGCACCTGGGAAGATAAGCTAGCAGTTTTTTGAAAGCGCTTGTTTCTTTTTAGCCCTCAGGGAAGAAGACCTCATGGCAATCTCCCAACCCAGCCTGACTGTGCATTCAGCTTCCAAGGTTTCCCTGGGGTTCCCTGAGCTATGAGGGGGTCTGTCCAGTCAGTTGGAGACTAAGAATTTTATTTTTATTTCTCATATATGAGAAAATATACTTAATAACATAGATTCTGTATGCATATTTAATTTTGGGCATAATTATTGTAAAACAGTTTATAGTAATAGGACATATTTTACATAATACTTGGCTTAAAAATAAGATCATAAAGAGAACTTATTTGGAGAAATATTCTTGGGAAATTATTTAGCTTCTCCAAAGTCATTCCTTAATTCTATGAAGCACTTATACTATTATCTTAGTTTCTGAGATGTTCTCTTTTTCAGACTTTATCATACCTAATGCTGAGACATTCTTCTGTTTTCAGTGCCTTTTGGTAAAACTTGAGTACCTCATAGCTACCTTCATTTTAGTCAACTTTATGATATCTTGCACTTTTGAATCATTAGAAACTTTTCTTTGCACATTATTTGAGTGGATTTTTAAAATTACAAATTAATAAAAACTGTGTGTCTGGCACTGTTCTAGGCTCAGTGGTGAAAAACACGGTGTTCTTCAAACAAGTTGAACATATATTGTATTTGGGAAAACAAATAAGAAATGAATGAATGAATGAACTGACTAATCAATTTATAAGATAAACTTAAATTACTGTAATTGCTATGTAAAAGTATTATGGTAATACAACTGAAATTGATGAGCAATGAGTAGGATTGCTGCTTGGGCTGCAGGCTTAAGGAAAGATCTACTGAGTTTAGAGTGAAATGATGGGTTGAAGCAATTCCTTTGAGGATCTTAGGGTATAGCATTCTAAATGTAGAGACTGGCTAGTACAAAAGGCTTTAGATGGGAGTATGGTTGCTCTGTATGCTAAAAAGAATGAAGACAAGTGTAAGTGAGCTATACAGAAAAGGAGGTTTGGGAAATTAGGTTTGAGAGATTATGTAGAATTTGGTTGGCATAATAAGAAATTTGTATTTCGTGCTGGTTAAAATATAAAAGTTTGAGGTGGGTAGAGCAAGATGACCAAATAGAAGCCTCCAGCAATCATCCTCCATGCAAGAACACCAAACTGAAGAACTATTCACATAAAAAAATCACCTTCATAGTAACAAAAAAAAAATCAGGTAGGTGAGTGATCACAGTACCTGGTTTTAACATCATATTAAGGGGAAAAGGCACTGAAGAGGGCAAGAAAGACAGTCTTGAATAGTTTATACCACCCCTACTTCATTCCCCAGAAGTGGTCACATAGTAGAGAGTGAGAATCTGTGTTTGAGAGAGAGAGAGTGCAGTGATTATGGGACTTTGCATTGGAACTCAGTACTACCCTGTCATAGTGGAAAGCAACAGCGGGACAGAAATCAGATGGCGCCCACAAAGGGAACATTTAAACCAGCTCTAACCAGAGGGGAATCACCCATCCCAGTGGTCAGAACCTGAGTTCTGGCAAGCCACACTGCCATGGGCTAAAGTGATCTGGGGTCCAAAATAAATGTGAAAGACATTCTAGACTATGAGGACTGCAATTTTTAGTGCTATGCAGGACTCAGAGCCAGTGGATTTGGGTACATGCAACACAGTGAGACAACAGCTGAGGTGACCACAGGAGTGATTGCATCACCTCTCTCCCAACTCCAGACAGTGCAGCTTGCAGCTCCAGGAGAAACTCCTTCTGCTTGAGGAGAGCAGAGGAGAAAGTAAAGAAGACTTTGTCTTCCAACTTAGATACCTGCTCAGCAATGGTAGAATAAGGCACCAGGCAGAGTCCCAGGGACACATCCTGGTCTAGAAGGGAACATGCTACCTTGAAGGAAAAGACCTATTCTTGGAAAGACTCATTATCTACTGACTAAGGAGCCCTTGGACTCTGAATAATCAGCAGCGGTACCCAGGGAGTACTTGCCATGAACCCTGGGAGAGACTCAGAGATGTGCTGGCTTTAGGTGTGACCAACACATTCCCAGATGTGGTGGTTATGGGGAGAGACTTCTGCTTGAGAAAAGGAGAGGGAAGAATAAAGGAAACTTGATCTTCATGATTGTTAATACTGAGTGTCAACTTCATTGTATTGAAGGATGCAAAGTATTGTTCCTGGGTATGTCTGTGAGAGTGTTGCCAAAGGAGACTAACACTTGATTCAGTGGACTAGAAGAGGCAGACCCATCCTCAATCTGGGTGAGCATCAGCTAATCAGCTGCCAGTGTGGCTAGGACATGGAAGGATTAGAGTTGCTGAGTCTTCCAATCTTCGTCTTTCTCATGTGCTGGATGTTTCCCACCTCAAACATCAGACTCCAAGTTCTCCAGGTTTTTGACTCTTGGACTTATACCAGTGATTTGCCAGGGGCTCTCAGGTCTTCAGCCACAGACTGATGGCTGTACTATGGCTTCCCTACTTTTGAGGTTTTGCAACTCAAATTGGCTTCCTTGCTCCTCAACTTGCAGACTGCCTATTGTGGTACATCACCTTGTGATCGTGTGAGTCAACACTCCTTAATAAACTCACCTTTATATATACATTGATACTATTAGTTCTGTCCCTCTAGAGGACCCCAACTAATACAGTTTTGGAGCTTAGGTGCCAGCTTGACCACAGTTGGGTAGAGAACTAAGCAGGTTGCTGGGGTACCCAATTCCAGGTCTTGGCTTCTGAGTGGCATTTCTGGATCTGCCTTGGGCCAGAGAGGAGCGAACTAGGCCTGGCTGCATTCACCACAAGCTGACTGAAGAGCCCTTAGGCCTTGAGTGAACATTGATAGTAGCCAGGCAGTAGTCACCACAGGTCTGGGGCAGTGGTGGCCATGGGAAGGGACTCCCCTGCTTTAGGAAAGGGGAAGGAAGAATGGAAAGTACTTTGTCTTGTGGCTTTGGTGTCAGTTCAGTCACAGTAGAATCAAGTAACAGATAGCTTCCTAGATTTCTAAGGTTACCAACCCCTGACTCTGGCTCCCAGATAGCATCTCTAGACCTGTCTGGGCCAGGGGTAACTGGCCGCCCTGAAAAGAAGGACACAAGCCTGGCTGGATTTGCCACCTGCTGATTGTAGGGCCCTTGGACCTTGAGTAAGCATAAGTGGTAGCCAGACAGTGGTCCACATGGGCCTTGGGTATGATCCAGTGCTGTGCTGGATTCAGGTCTGAATCAGCACAGTCCCAGTGCTGGTGGCCACAGGGGTGCTTGTGACACCCCTCCCCTAGCTCCATGAAGCTCAGCACAGAGAGGCTCTGTTTGAATGGGGGAAAGTAAAGGAATAGAGCAAGAGTCTCTGCCTAGTAATCCAGGGTATACCCCTGGATCTCAGCCAAGGTCACCAAGGTGGCACCTCTACAAGTCTGAAAGAGCCACAGTGTTACTGGGCCTGGGGTGCCCCCAAAACAAATATGGCTGCAGTGACCAAAGACTTAGATTACAACTCTCAAGTCCCTTCAGATACCTGGAAATTAATATGTTCCATTGATCAGTCTGTCTATTTTTGTATCAGTACCGTGTTGTTTTGGTTGCTATAGCCTTGTAATAAACTTTGAAGTCAGGTAATGTGATGCCTCCAGCTTTATTCTTTTTGCTTAAGATTGCTTTGACTATCCAGGCTCTTTTTTGGTTCCATATAAACTTTAAAATGTTCTTTTCTAATTTGTGAAGAATGACATTGGAATTTTGATAGGGATTGCATTGAATCTGCAGAAAGCTTTAGGCAATATAGTTATTTTAACAATATTGATTTTTTCAATTCATGATGATGAGATGGTTTCAATTTGTGTTATCTTCAATTTCTTTCATCGGCATTCTGTAGTTTTCCTTTCAGAGATCTTTCAATTTCTTGATTAAATTTATTCCTAGGTACTTTTCTGATAAGTATTGTAAATAGGATTGTCTTTTCAAATTATTTCTTGGTTGAATTATTATTTGTTCATAGAAATGCTGTGGATTTTGTATGTCAATTTTGTATTCTGCATCTTTTTTGAATTCATTTATCAAATCTAAGAAATTTTTGGTGAAGTCTCTAGGTTTTTCTAAATATAGGATTATATCATCAGCAAGGAGTGAAATTTTGACATCCTCTTTTGCAATTTGGATAGCTTTTATTCTTTTCTCTTGCTTGATTGGTCTGGCTAGGAATTCCAGTGCCACGCTGAATAGGAGTGGTTAAAGTGGGCATCTTTGCCTTGTTCAATTTCTTACAGAAAAGACTTTCAAATTTTCCCCATCCAGTACGATGTTAGCCGTGGGTTTGTAATATATGGCCTTTATTATTTTGAGGTATGTTACTTCTAAACCTAGTTTGTTGAGAGGCTTTATCATGAAGGATTCTCAATTTTAACAAATGCTTTTTCTGCATCTATTGAAATAATCACATGGTTTTTGTCCTTCATTCAGTTGATGTGAGGTATCATGTTTATTTCTTTGCATATGTTGCACCATTCTTGCATCCCTATTGAAGCTGCTAATTGACTGTTGTGTATTATCATTTTGATGTGGATTTTGCTAGAATTAGATTTGCTGGTATATTGGTTTGCAGTATTTTGTTGAGAATTTTTGCCAGTGTGTTCATCAGGGTCATTGGTCGGTAATTTTTCTTGTTGTTGTTGTTGTTGTTGTTGTTGTTGTTGTTGTTGCTGTTGTATTCTTGTCCGGTTTTGGCATCTCGGTGATGCTCGCCTCATAGAATGACTTGGGGAAAATTCCCTAGTCTTCAATTTGTTGAAATAGTTTTAGTAGAAGTGATATTATTCTTCTTTGTACATTTGGTATGGCTGTGAATCTGTCTGGTCCTCAGCTTTTCTTTGTTGAGAGACTTTTTATTACTGATTCAATCTTGCTAGTCATTATTGGTCTCTTCCAGTTTTCTATTTATTTCTGATTCAATCTTTGGCAGTTACATGTTTCCAGGAATTTATCAATTTCCTCTAGGGTTTTTTTGTCAGTGTACATTTTTTCATAATAGTCTTTTATGATTTTTTTGTATTTCTGTGGTGTCAGTTGTAATGTGTCCTTTTTTAATTTCTGATTTTGTTTATTAAGATCCTCTCTCACTGGGCTTGGTGGCTCATGCCTGTAATCCCATCACTTTGGGAGGCTGAGATGGGCAGATCACCTGAGGTCAGGAGCTCTTATTTCGTGATTACTCTAGTCTGTGGTTTATCAGTTCTGTTTATCCTTTTGAAGAACCAACTTCTCTTTTATTTGCTTCTTTATATTTTTTAGTCTTTATTTTATTTAGTTGCACTCTAATGTTTACTATTTACTCTGCTAACATGAGTTTTGATTTGTTATTGATTTTCTAGTTCTTTAACGTGCATTGTTAGGTTGTTAATTTGTAATTTTTCTACTGTTGTAATGTAGACATTTATTGCTCAAAGCTGCTCTCTTAGCACTGATTTTGCTGTATCCTGTAGGATTTAAGATGCTGTATTTTCATTTTCATTTATTTCAAACATTTTTTATTTCCACCTCAATTTTATCATTAACCCAATGATCATTCAATAGCATGTCATTTAATTTCCATGTATTTGATATTTTCCAGAGGTCCTTTTGGTACTAATTTATAGTTTTATTCATCTAAGAAGACTTTAATATAATTTTGATATTTTAAAATTTGTTCAAAGTATTTTTTGGCCTATAATATGATCTATCCTAGAGAGTACTTTATGTGCTGATGAAAAGAGTGTAAATTCTGCAATTGTTAGATAGAATGTTTTGTAGATTTCTGTTCAGTCTAATTTATCTAATGTTGAGTTTCAACATAATGCTTATTTGTTGATTTTCTGTATAGGTGATCTGTCTAATTCTGAGAGTGGTGTGTTAAAGTCCTCCACTATATTTATTTTGTAGCCTATAGCTCCCTTTAGATCTAGTAAAATTTGCTTAATGAATCTGTATGCTCTAGTGCTAGGTGCATATCTGTTTTAAAGTTTTTATATCCTCTCACTGGACTGACTTTTTTATCATTATGTAATGGCCTTATTTCTCCCTTTATGCTGTTTTTGACTTAAAATATGATTTATCTAAACGTAGCTGCTCCTCACTTTTGGTATCCATTTGTGTGGAATATCTTTTTCTAGCCCTTTCCTGTCAGTCTATATATGCCTTCATTAATAGAGTGAGATTTTTGTTAGCAGCATATAATTGGATTATGGTTTTTTTTTTAAATCTAGTTTTTCATTCTATATCTTTTAAGTGGATAATTTAATCCATTTACATTGAAGGTTATTATTGGTATGTGAAGTTTTGTTCCTGTCATATTGTTAATTGTTTTCCAATTGTTTGATATATTTGAGTTCCTTTAGTCTCTTATTGTTTGTTTTTGTGGTTTGGTGGATTTCTATAGGTGATATTTGAGTCTTTTTGCTTCCTTCCTTATGTGATTGTTTTACCAGTGAGTTTTATATTTTCATGTATTTTCATCATGGTGGATATTATCCTTCTGTTTGCAAGTTTAGGACTCCCTTATGCATTTCTTGTATGACCTGTCAGGTTGCAATGAATCCCCTCAGCATTTGGTTGTCTAGGATATGAAAGACTTGATTTCTCCTTAATTTATCATGAATAGGTTAGCTGGATATAGTATTCTTGGTTGGCAGATATATTTATATATATTTTTTATTTATTTATTTATTTATTTATTTTTGTACTTTGAATATATCATCCCATTCTCTTCTGGCCTGTAAGGTTGCTACTGAGACATCTTGCTGTTAGTCTGATAGGTTTTCCTTCTTAGGTAACTAGACACATTTGTCTTGCTGATTTTAGAATCCATTCTTTATCTTTGACTTTAGACAGTCTGACTATAATGGGAAAGATCTTTTCGCATTGTATTTTCTTGGCGATAACTAAGCTTCTTTTATCTAAATGTCTAAATCTCTTGTAGTATTGAGAAGTTGTCATCTATTATTTTGTTAAATAGGTTTTCAAATCCTTTCTTTCTTTGCCTTCAGAGATACTGATTATTTTAATGTTTGATCACTTTATGTTGTCCCAAATGTCACAAAGATGTCACTTCCTCCTTTTATTGTCTTCATTTTTGTCTGACTAAATTATTTCAAAAGACCTGTCTTCCGGTTCTAAGATTCTTTCTCCTGCTTGAGCTTGCCTATGGTTGAAGCTCTCAAACGTGTGTGTGCATGTGTGTGTGTGTGTGTGTGTGTGTGAGTATATACATATATATACGTATATATATACGTGTATATATATATATATATATATATATATATATATATGACTGCATATGCATTCTTCTGCTCTACCTTTTAAAATATCTATCCCTTTGGTAAATTTCTCATTTATATCCTGAATTGTTTTTCTGATTTTCTTGTATTGTTTTTCAGAATTCACTCGTATTACACTAAGCTTCTATAAAATCAATATTTTTAGTTCTTCACTGAAGATTTTAACGATTTCTTTTTGATAAAATCTATTTTAGATCATTATCATATTCATTTAGAAGTTCCATTTTTTCTTGCTTTTTCATGTTGCCTGTGTCCTTATTTTGATATCTGTGAAGTCTTCCTATTTTTTTATTTATCTTTGTAGGAAAGGGATTTTTCCTAAAGATATATCTACAGTTTTTGTTGAGTTGGACATTTTGGCTTTGGTTCTAGGTTCACGTAGCAGTGAAGTGTCTATGATTTTTTTTCTTTTTTTTTTTTGGTGGTGGGGGTTTATAAAGAGCATTAGTGGTATCTGCAAATTCCTTCATGAGTTATGGTGAAGTTATTAGAGGAGGCTGTGGTGAAGGTATATTAGGGACTGGGGTTCAGGTGGGCCAGTCCTCAGGTTCCAGAAGTGTCAGTAGTGTGCTGAAGCTGTCAATCTTTGCATCCTGGGGTGGTGTACACTAATACCACTGTTGGCTGTTACTCTCAGGCTGATTCCTGGGCCTCCACATAGTTTGCTCAGATGTCAGATGCCTGTAGTAGCAGTGGTGGACCAGGTGGATGAGCAAGTTCTTGGGCCACTGGGCAGATGGTGTGGTATGGATGATCACAGTTGCAGTGGCAAGATGATTCTTTGGGTTCTGAGCAGTATACATTGGTATTGGCAATGGCTGTGGTGGGCTGAGTGGGCTAGTTTCCAGGCCTGCAGGTGACACTTATAAGTGGGTGACACCTGAGTTGGCAGCAGCTAGGAGTGTAGGCCCAGTCTCAAGCTGCCTGAAGAATTGCTTAGGTGTCCAAGGTGGTGGATTGGGTTTGGCAACCCCCCAGGACCTTGGGCTATGTTCTGTGTGTTGTGGTGGGGGAAAACCTAAGCTGGGCAGGCTTGTGCTCAGACCTCTCAATGGTGACAGTAGGCACCAGTTGTGGTGGACAGGGGCAGGGTGATCCTTCTACCCCAGGAAGGATGCTCAGTTGAGGGGCAGTAGCAGCTGCACTGATATCCTGCTGCTGGAGAGGGAGAGGCTGGTCTCTGTGGCCACAGACTTGGCTGGTGGGTGTGGAGCATACATCCCTCTAACACTCCAGTCAAGGAAGGGATCATTCCCTAGCCTTGGTGGCAGTAGCCTGCACCTAGCTTGAACATCATCCCTAGCTGCAAAAGCCCTGCCTCACTCATGACTAAGTTCCAGCAGCAACTTGTGCATTGCCAGTTGTTTCAGCATTGCTTGCTTCTCAGCACTGACAGCTGTTACCCATGGCTCTCTCATATTTCAGCCCTAGCTGTGGGAATAACCTCAGCTTGCACCACAGTTCCAGCAGCAAAAGCACTGATTTCTTTTAAGCCTCAGTCCCTGCTATAATAGGCCCCAAGATAGCATAGAGTCTGCCAAGGGTTGGGTATGAAAAGAGAGCCTTGTCTTGGCCACTTAGATCTCAAAAAGTGTGTAGTATACAGTGTGAGCTCAATCTCTGGAGCAGTTCCATCTTTTGGTCTCCTGGGATCACCTTATGTTAGTTTCAGGGGTTGAGAAGTTTGAGAGGTTCTCCCACTGCTAGGATTGCAGAATTCCATGATGAGGATTGGGCTACTGGAACTCACTCACTTACCCTTTCCACATGTTAGGAAGTCACTTCCAGCTCCCAGCCAATCCCACCCAAGCAGGCCACCTCATTTCCTTCTCCTTCCTTGCTTTTGGTGTTTCCTTTCACTTTTCTATTGAATTCCAGTGTTCTCTCTTCAATAATATATTTGGAATGTGATTGTCTATGTATTATTTTAGTTATTCTAAGTGAAAGATATGAGCATAAAGTACTTCTAGTCAGCCATCTTGAAACACTTTATTATCAGAAGATTTTTAGAGCCAAAAGGGGAACTGGTTTTAAAAGGATCACTTTGTCTGAAATGTAAGAGAACAAGTGAGATAAGAGGTAAAGTAAGTAGATGACTCTTACATTAGATTAGGTGTGAGATTATAGTGAAATGGGTAAGTGTTGTATCAGAATAAACAACATGACTTTAAACATATTTGGAAAAATAGAGCCAACCAGATATAATAATAGATTTATTGTATACAATGTGGCAAAAAGTAAAGTAGAGAAATATTCCCACGTTTAGGAAAGGAGCAATTCATCTGATATTGTCATTTACTGAGGTGCAAAGTCTTGGTTATGGATTAAGGGTTAAAGATAGAGACTAAAATTTCAGTTTGGAAAAGTTAACTCTCATTTATGTATTAGATCTTCAAGCAGAGGTGGTTTGTAAATAGTTAGATATAAATGAAGAGAGGTAAAGCTATAAATTTAAAATCAGTCCCCAACATATAAATGGTATTTAAAGGCATGTAGATGATGTGAATTAATGATTAGAAAATATTTTTAATGACTACTAAAATCATTGAGTGGAATGTTCATAGATAAATATTATAATAGATAGATAAGACCTGCTGAAACTGCTGATCAATTTTGACCTCTTAAATAGGCAGATATGATGTATCTCTTGGTTTGAAATACACAGCAACAAAATATAAATGATGACAACCTGGAAATATTCATGTCTAAATATAGAACATGTATCTCATCATATCTCTAGTTCTAATTAAGTTTATATAATGCATTGGAGCTAAGAGCACAGTGGCACCATGGAGATGCAATTAGCCAAATAAAGAAGGTTAGAAATTCTACGGAACAAATAACTGGTTCCCTTAAGAAACGAATTGGGAAAGAAACAGTGAGGTCTATTCTAAATTAAAAGAAAATTTAAAGCTATAGCAAATAAACCCTCAACACGTGGAACTTCCTAGTGTCATGATTTAAACAAAGCAAACAAAAATAGAATGATTGGAATTGGAAAATCAAAGATATTTTAACACTGAATGAATATTAAAAAACAATTATATGATTATTTTATGGTTAAACTTAAAGAAAACTGAATTTTTTTAAAGTAATATACCTAGTTTTAAATGGTTCAGCTTGGACTGGGTGGATAACAATAATCTTAGTTCATTCCAAATGAATTAAGATTGATCATATATTGGTTATTATGCAGCTGGGTTTTTAAAATTAAGTGTATTAATATTTAACCTATTTTTGAAAATTCTAAAGATAAACATGTATATACACAAAGAAACAAAGGAGTAAATATAATTTTAAAAAGAATGCCATTGGTGCAGCACACCATCATGGCACATGTATACATATGTAACAAACCTGCACATAGTGCACATGTACCCTAAAACTTAAAGTATAATAATAATAATTAAAAAAGAAAAGAATACCATGGAAATAGAGAATAAAGTTGAAAAAAAAAAAACCTTGGAGGAGCTTCAACATTTAAGGATCTGATGGAAGAGGAGAACTAGCAAAGGACACTAAGAGGGACTTTTCAGGGATATTGGAGGAAAGCCAGATAAATATCATTGCCATGTCATAGCATCCACAATTTATATTGCATTATATAATATAATGAAGGGAGTAATCAGTAGTGTAAAATTCTACTGAGAGTTTTGATAGGTGAGAACTAACTCTTCAATACCAGCTTAAGAAAAATTACTGGTAATAGGTGACCTTTCCAAGACCAATTTCAGTGTGTTATAAAAATAAAAATACAAATTTAGTGGCTTGGAAGAGAATGGAAGAAGACAAAGTTAAGGTAGCATTATAATAGACAACTTTTGAAAGCATTTGAAAAATGAGGAGGCAACTGTATTGTTACAAGTATCAGGAATTTTTATTTTTTTAGCTCAGAGGATATCAAGTATGTTTAAAAGTACACAGAATGTCACAATAGAATAGAAGGAACATACAGATACAAGAAAGAAGTGGAAAATTAAAGAAAATATTTTCTCAAGATAGACTGAGTGAGGTTCTATCTATGAATAAAATCATGGTCCATAATAGGAGTAGATATACTTTTATGTTCACAGAACAGAAAGGAAGGCAGCATAGGTAGATACAGATTATATGGTGAGAATGAGAAAATCGTTTGCATCAAATTTTGTCCCTGAAAACATAATTGATTGAGGTGTATACTAAACTCTTCAGGAGAATTGTTAAATCAAAAAATAAAAATTATAATTTATGTGCAGCAAAGTATAATTTTCTCTCGGTGTTCAATGCCTATTTGGAATTGGCAACCACAAATCTAAAGCAAACCAGTCAGTATGGTTGTTTCTCACTATAAATGTTCAGCTGTTTGTTTATAAGCATTAATTATGCCCACAGGTTGGATCAAACAGGTTTAGCATTTTTATAAACTGATATAGTAGTAGAAGAGACAGAAGAAAGTTGGGGTTGTTTGTAAAGATGTGGTTTAACCATGGGGTGATGAATTAGCACTCTTAGGGAGTTTGGACAATCACTGGCCTGGGAATAGCAGCATAAGTGAACTGGAAGGATCACAGATGGTGACTAGAAAGTGGGATGTCAGAAAGTACAATCTGAGGGATCGGAGGGATGTTGCTACTGCTAAGGAACATACATTCAACCTAATAAACAGGTGAGTGGATGCATGCTTAAAATTAGACTAAGGAAACATTTATTTGACCTACGAAAACAAAGAAACTGAAAGACTTATACTTTAAACCTATCATTTACATGGATATTTATGTAACTAAAATAGATGACAAAGTGGTGGTAAAAGAGAAAATACGTGGATTGAAGATGGTGACATGTTTTCAAAGACCTGATTCTTTTGAAGGAGGAAAGAGATTCAAAAATTTTTTTAAAAGCCTAAAGGTAGAAATGAGCAAGTAACAGTGCATCTAATGTATTATACTTCTCTAGAACCTGGGGTAGTTGGAGAGAAACAACAAAATCAGCCTATACTTGAATGGACTCCAAAGAAACATTATGTGCTCAATGTCCAGCCAGGTCCTACTGAGAATAAGAAGACAAAGAGCAAACCAAGTTTAGGGATTTTTGATGAAATAGTATGGGAGTTTGGTGAGGGAGGACTGAATTCGAGAGAGCTTGTTGAAGGAGTCTGGTAAAGTGAGAAATAGAAATAGAAATAGTATGGGAGTTTGGCTCAACTACAAGGAGATATATTGAACAATATGGAGATAACATCTTTGGAGATTTAAATCACCTCAGATGGTTTTATGTCATGGCAACTGCAACTGAACTGAGAATGGAAGGAAGGCATGATGGGATTGGGCCAACAATTTTCTAGGAAAAAAAAAAGAAGTAACTAAATATAGTTGACATGGCTTGCGATAAAATAATTTTCAGGGGAAATGATCAAAGAGAAGCTTTGGGGAGCTGTTCAGTTTTGCAGGGTTGTTTCTTTTTTTTCAAGTTGAAAATGAAAGTAAAATTTGATTTCTATATTCTTCATGACATTATACCATTGATTTCAGCAGAGAAATTTGTTTATCTGAGACATATGTAATTTCTCATCATCTATTTGCTACTTTTCCCCCTTTTCTTATTCACCTCTGTTCATTGTGTTTCACAAAACTGAATCTTTCTTACCAATTGCTTTTCTTTATTTATCCTATTGTCAGCAAGGTTTTATCACAGTGGACATTGTGATAAACACTGATATCTGTGTTTTTGATAAATAGGATCAAATAAAGTATCACTCCTATGCTGTTGCCTCAGGAGAGCTGTGTGACACTCGGTTGCACTGAGAGACAAGTGTTGAGATGGTAGACCAGCGAATATGATAGCTGTTATTCTAACCTTTCATTTTGTAATAGCTCCATGTGAAGGAGCTTACCCACATTTATGCCTTTGATATAAAAATAATATCTGTAAATATTCACATATTCATTTATATACCACATAATTCTAAAAATATCTTTAGGTGACTTCTAACTGCATTTACTGTGCAACAGGATAAACATAGAATTTTGATCCAATTGTACATAGTTATTAAATCTGGCTAAATACTTCACTCCAAACTTTAAAACATACAAAATGAAGTGGTGAATGCATGCTCTATAGGATCCAAGGCATAATAATTTTAATCACTCTTTTCTAAATATATTTTTTTCTCTCTAAACCAATACTGTCTATTTATTCATATTGCAATTCAGAAGAAAATCGGGTCAGATAGTTGACAAGGTTATTCATAAAATACTTTCAAATGTTTGACAGCAGATAATATAAATGAATACATGAAATCATAGACTGCTTTGCTTCAATTTTTACTTTAAGTGAATTGTTTTATTTATTTCCTATTTTTAACAGCTCCTACATCAACTCATATTTTTAAGGTACACAATAATATTTCCTGGATGAATTGTTTAGTTCAGTGAGCCAATTGTACTGGATTACCTTAAGGAATATGTTTTTAGCTTTGGAATAAACCTGGAGAAGTCATATATAGGCCAGCTGAACTCTTTTTGGAGGTATGTGGAAAGATAGATAGATAGATAGACAGATAGATAGACAGATAGATAGATAGGGATATATTAATTAAAGTAGCTAAACCTTTTTTGATCCATCCATTTTAAAATAAATCCACTTTTCTGAGACAGGGCTTCTGAACAAGGTATGACATGTGTCCAATTGACATGTCCTGGACATGCCTCAGCCTGAAATTTTTACTTTAGAATTAAACCAAAACTAAAATATCTGAGTTTCACAAACCAGTTAGATTTGCTAGCAATTCTTGTTAGATAACACAAATTGAAAGCTTATCTTCACCACCTGTAAAGCTGTAACTGGTTTTATTCCTAATCACCTTATATAAATTTGACCCTTGACATATAATAATTTTGGTTTATTTTGCTAAAGCCACCTATGCATTTTTCTTGACTTGTCATTACCAAGAAATTACACAGTATCTGTTAACGTCTTGGTCTAAATTTTTTTGATCAGAAGGGCACATCTTTATAATAGCTTATCTCTAAAATCAAGTACTTCTCTCTCTTTCCCTTTCTCTCCCTTTTTCTCTCTCAATAGAATCAGGGCATTCAGCATATTAAAACAATTTTTCACTCCTAAGGCTGAATTTAAATTCATGTTTCTCTTTGAATCCTTCCCCAACATCTTACTGATACTTTAACCAATTTGTCTTTATGCTTTTAAAATAGATTGATTATATCCTTCTAGGCACACATTTCTTTTTATTCTTTTAATACAAGTTAAGTCATCCAAAGTTAATGTCCACATCATAATCATATTTTGTTGTGTGCATATCAGGGAATAAGTTGAAATGTTTTATTAACATTCTTACTCTCAATTAATCACATTAAATCACACACTACTAAAAGCTGATGTTACCTTTTATTTAACTAATAATTCTAGAAGAAAAAAATTTGAGTCAGTGGTGAAATTTGAGAAACTTAAACGAGTAGTCAGGGAGTTATTTTAAGGTGACCGTGATTATTAGGGAGCCATTTTCCTGTAACAATTTTATATAAATCATTTCCTTTGGTTACTCGCTCACAAACGCAATCCAGGTGCTATCAATTTATCTCATTGGACTGTGTCTAAGGGTGTCCTTTAACTTGACTTTCTTGTCAAATTCCTTAGGGTTTCCCCACAATATTTTATCTCAACTGCTCCCAATTACCTATTTCACTCTTACCTTCCATTACTATTTTTATACATGATGTTTTGATATGAGAAATTCAAACCTTCAGCACCTCAACAGCAAAACAATTACAAAATAATGAAGGGATGTCAGAGTATTATGATCAATATAAAAGACTATTAGTGACATAATAAACTAGAAATCAGAATGCCCAATGCATGACCATTTTGCTGAAGGCCATCTATGCATAGCGTAACTTTTATTAAGTAGTGAGGGAGGCTATATTGACTAAATGGGTACTCAAGTTTCCAGATATCTGAAGGGCCATCATTAAAATTATACTTAAGGGAATCAAGTAATCAGTGAAAAAATGTGGTGGCAGGAAAGAAGAAATAAACATGAGGGAATTAGTTATATGGCTGTTGCAGCTCTGTCACTGTAATGTTCTGGAAACTACGTTATGTCCTCTAAATTACATTAATAAAATGCTCAGCAGTCAAAGGAGCTGATTTCTATTTGAAAAGGGGTATTGGGAATAGAACACATACCAGGAAATAATTATGCATCATGTTTTCTTTTACACACATCAGTTTAGGAGTGTAAATTGCTATTCTGCACTCAAAGGTCTTAAGAGTTTAAATTATCAAAAGATTTATACTATAATCTCTTGAAGATCTAAACTAAGTAAGCTTTGATTTAAGAGCATTAAGTAGGACTAAAAGAAATAAAAACACTGACAAAAGTAAATGCCTATATAATGTCAATAACTGTCAAAACAATCATCTATAGATTATATTTTTCCTTTAGATTTTAACCAAACTTTTGTCTTTTAATACCTTTTATATAACATGTCATAACTATGAGTTTGATTGTAAACTTAATTAGAACTTTAATATTTTAACGTATTTGAAAACGTAAAGTATGAGTCAAAACTCAGAGATATGGGCAGGGTGCATTTGCTCATACCTGTAATGCTAGCACTTTGGGAGGCCCAGGCAGGGAGATCACCTGAGGTCAGGAGTTCGAGATCAGCCTGGCCAACATGGCAAAACCCCGTCTCAACTAGAAATACAAAAATTAGCTGGGCTTGGTGGCACATTCCTGTAATCCCAGCTACTCAGGAGGCTGAGGCAGGAGAATTGCTTGAACCTGGGGGGGTTCTTTTTAAAATCTGATAACCAATACAGCTGTTAAGTGGCTAAGGGACAGGTAGCATCTGCAGCATGAATACAATGGACAAAGGGCTATTTTGTGACCTGCGTAGGTCTGATTGAACAGGACTGATTGAGATTTTATCGCGTTACTTATTATGTTGCACACAATTTAAAAACTTTGTTTTAAATTGTTTATTTCTGGGATTTTCCATTTAACATTTTCAGACCACGATTAACTAAGGGTAACAGAAACTGCAGAAAGTGAAGCCGTGAATAAGGAGGGACTACTGCAATGCAAAAAAAGGTGTTTTCAGACAGTAAAAGGTTACTGATAAGTATTCTAAGATATTTACTTAAATTATCACATGCTATGTCAGACATATAAAAATAATTAGTGACATGTTTCCTTCTATATCATATATTGAAACAGACTAAAAATTGCATTAACTAAGTGTTCATCATTCTAAGCTATCATACTTCTTAAGGCCTGAATGTTTGTGTTTCCCCCAAATTCATACTTTGAAATCCCAGTCCTTAAGGTGATGATATTAGGAGGTGGAACTTTTAAGAGGTGATTAGATCATGAAGGTGGAGCCAATATGAATGGAATTAGTGCCCTTATAAGAGGCCTGAGGGAGCTTGTTTGCCCTTTCCACCATTTGAGGTCCCAGGGAGAAGCTACCATGTGTGAGGAACAGACCCTCACCAGACAGCAAATCTGCCAGTGCCTTGTTCTTGGATTTCCCAGCTTTCAGAACTATGAGAAATAAATTTCTGTTGTTTAAAAGCTACCCAGTTTATAGTATTTTTATAGTATCTCAAATGTACTAAAACACTATTTTTTATTTCCTTTTATTTTTGACCTTCTTGATTTTCAACTTATAATATACTTAACAGTGTATTTTGCTATAGTGAGCATGTTATATTTGCTATAACCAATTGATGATATTGTGTATCTTAATTACATCATCAGTAGTGTACAAAACTGTACCTGTTAATAATATTATTAGTGGTACCAATTCTATCTTGGATTTTCTGGCAGGACATTCAATATTTAGTGGGGTTTAAGAGTCATCTTTTCTGGAGCAGAATATATGGTGATATAAACTGAGATATTAAAAAGAAGAGACATGATTAAACCAATTTAGATAACCCGCTTAATTATATACATAGAATATTAAAAACAAGTGAACATCTACAGCAAAAAATAATATTTTGATGAAGACTGGAAAGTTGCTAACACAACCTGTAAAATATCATTAACTGGTTTAAAGCAAGTGAGAAGAAGATCAATTAGAAACTGGAAAGTGATCACTTAGTAGTTACCATCCTGACAAAGAGCAGCAAGAAAATAAAATAATAAATTCTTTTTTCTGAAGTCCTCTCAGTGGTGCTCTGGTTTTATGTATTAAGCTACTCTTCTCTGTCCTAATAATATAATTTTAAAATATGCACATATAAATTAATATATGGTAGACATACTCAAAAAGAAGGAAAATTTCTCCATGGAGCAAAAGCAATTAAGAGGAATCAGGGTGAAACTACAGACTTAGTGGACTTTGGAGCTGAAATGCAAGGTGAAGTAATTAATTTACGTTTTGCTGTAACCCAGGAATTCTAATGTGTACTGAGCAGAATGTAGAACTTAAGTGTGAAAGGTGCTCTACTATGAGTGGAGAGACATTTAAAAGCCTTTAACCAACACTCCCTCCTCAAAGAGCTGCCTCCAAAGATAGAAGGGACTTAATATAGCTCACTAACCAGGACTAGAACAAATCAGAACTTGAATTTACAATATCTCAACAACCAGACAATTCCTTTGAAAATGACTGTCATTCTTCTACTCAAAATTTCTGCATGGCCTTCCAAACATATTTAGATCAACATCTACATTATTTAACAGGGTCCCCATAAGACCCTAGTTTGCCTGATCCCTGGATAGCTCTAAGACCTCATACCCAATTAGTCATCTTCTTTTTCAAATATTCCGGAATCTCTTTTTGTTAAAAAAAAAAAGATGCCTATTATTTTTTCCCAAGGAGTTATAAGTGATATTCCCACAGGTTAGAAAGTTTATGTCCACATATTAACATAGCTGTCGCATCACTTCACTCAATTCTCTGCTCAAATACCACCATCTTCAAACAGGCTTTCCTTGACAACTCTATTGAGAAAAGTATCCATTTCCCTAATACCCTATCCTTACACTGATTAATTTTCCTCTGTAGCACTTTTTTCTTTCTTTATTACAGAATATCACATTGTGCATTTAACCTTTTCTTTTTTGGTCTCTTCCATTAGAATATAAATTCTATAAACTCAGGCACTATTTATATTTCATTCACTATTCAATATTGGGTCCCAAAAAGGCCCTATAAACAATAGCAAATAAGCAACAAAACAAAAAAAGAAAAACAACTAAAAGCACTCAGATTCTGTTTAACAAAGTAATGAAGAAAGAAGTTTCTTCAGTTTAATTTGTGGGGCAGAATAGTAACTTGGGCTAATTTTAATTGAAGAGCTATATCAAGTATCTTGATCCTTATTAAATAAGGAAATTCTTTTTAACATTCATTCAGCTTTACTTGACAGTACTATATTTTTTAAGTTCCTCTAAGTTGAAAGTTTCACACATTTAGAAACCATCTTAGTTCATGAGAAGATTTAGGTTATTTGTGGTGACAGCCAGCCTCTCTAATTCCATTCACTCTGTTACCAGCCCGTGAGTTGAGCATACATTGTCTTTTACCAGAATCAATATCTTATCTATTCAGCTCCCCGAAATGAGCTTTCATTAACCAGGTAGTTTTAGATAGATGGCTTGTAACTTTTATTACCTTTAGTATAGCTTGCTAGGATGTGTTGGGACTTTTGTATAGCAGATACAGGCATAAATCAGACTAGGTCACCTTGAGATTAAAAAATCAATGAAGAGGAAAATAACAGTTGAGTACTTCTGAGTTTAGCACTCATTATCGAAGCTGTATGTATGTAACTGGAGACAAAAGTAAACACATGGTAAACATCCTAAAGCACAGTCTTGGGGTGCCAAGCTGTGAATTACATTGTGAGAACGCTTTCTGGGTTTGTTTCACTCAGAATGAGACTCTTTATAGTATTTCTGCATCCTTGAAGTTTGTATAGGATCTTGATGCTTGGTTCTACAGTTGATGGACTAAGTTACAGAGTTATATAAATGTTTAAAATTATGTCTCAATTTAGAAAATCTTCACTAAAATAAGATATCCATCATATACAACAATATGAATAATTATGTTAGTGGGTATTTGCAAATTCTACTTCTAGGAAGCTTTGAGATTGTTAGATGCCTTGCTTTTCCTGGTAGAGATTACTCTTCACACCAAAGAACACCTCTGGAGGTGAGAAAAGATGAGGAGAGGAGAACACTAAGTGCAATCCTTCAAAGGGAAAAATATTTATTTTCAATCGTATTATTTCTTAGTAATATTTTGTTTAAAAAAGATGTTCTACAAAATAAGTGTGGAAATCACTGCTTTTATCATTATAAATGATATTTTTATTATTACACAATAAAAATAAAATAGTCATCTTTCTAATAATCAGGAAAATTAAAAGGCAAAAATCAAGCAAAACAAAAATTACTTATAGGACCCAAACAGGGAACAGACAATTTTATGAAGCATCCTAGGTCTAAATAGAAGAGAGTGATGGAGTTTTTGACAAACTGGAAAGAGTTGAGTTAGATGGATGGCAGCTACTTAGCTCCAGCTGATTTTTTTTCCACTGGGAATGTAGGCTCATTGTTGTCAAATCTGGTTCTTAGCAAAGAATAGAAATCTATATTTAAATGAGAATTATCTGATTTTTAGCTTTTGCTAAGTAATTGAAAACTTTTAAAACTCTATGCTGATAGCATAAGACAGATTTGCTAATCAGGATTAACCCAGAGGTTGCCCATATTTAACATTTGATAATAAAACAATTAGAAGGAGTTCTGACCATTAAAGTGATGGAATATTTACTTCCTCACCCAACTATAATGATTTTATGTAGTGGACATACTAGCAGCACACTATAAATAGTTCAGCCTTTGTACTCAGAGATTCTCAAAATGGGCTCTGAGTCACCTTGGAAAGGTAACAGACTCTAGGATCTTTGGGTAAGCTAATTATCTTTTTGATCTTTCCTGTTAAAGAGGAAAAATACGCTGACAACTTTTTCTTATATCATTTCTTGTTACCAGGGAGAATAAATTGTTGTGAGTGTGGAGTAGATCAGCCAAAAAAATGGAAAATGAGAAAATATATGTATTCACTCTCAAATTATTTTTTAAATGTCTAGTTAAATAGTGAGTAAATGTTTGACTATTTAAATTTATAGCATTGATTTATTAAATTTAATATTTGGGATTTTATATCTCTTGCTCTTTCCACAAAATATGCATATCGATGTTGAGAGTCTCTTTCCACAAAATATCCACATCAATGTTGAGAGTACCATGCATATACTATAGTGAGAAAACACATTATTTCTCTACAGTTTCTGAAAAGCTATCATATTATAATTTGGAAAATATGAGACATTTACCTTATAATACATCTGCTCATTGAGAAAGTATTTTCTAAATTATAATTGTAATCTATATTTGTTTCAAAATGTATGAAAAATTTAGAAACGCAAAAATATGAACACATAGAAAAAAGGAACACTTAAAACCTCCATGGATATTAAGAAAATTAACCAATGTAATTGATATACATGTATATATACATAAAATATAAATGCACAGTGTTATAATCTCACATTTGTATTTTTCACCTTTGCTATTTTTAATAATTTTAAAGTAATTAGATATTCTAAGGTATAATTTCAAATGAATTCTTAACATTATTTCATATGTATACAGAATAATTACTTATAACAATACAACCTGTAGATATTAATTTGTTCCTTCTAAATTTCCCTTATTGTAATATAAAATTCTGTAATGAACAATCTTCATCTCAATTACATCAGATTATTTTCTTTTGATACATTTCTTTAAAAATGCTATTGTACGCCAGGTGTGGTGGCTCATGCTTATAATCCCAGCACTTTGGGAGGCCGAGGTGGGTAGATCACGAGGTCGAGATCGAGACCATCCTGGCCAACATGGTGAAACCCCGTCTCTACTAAAAATACAAAAATTAGCTAGCCATTGTGGCATGCACCTGTAGTCCCAGCTACTCAGGAGGCTAAGGCAGGAGAATTGCTTGAATCCAGGAGGCGGGGGTCGCAGTGAGCCGAGATAGCACCACTGCATTCCAGCCTGCCAGTAAAGTGAGACTCCGTCTCCAAAAAAAAAAAACAAAATGCTATTGTACTTTTGCATTGATTCTTACATGCAGACTATCAGCAAATTTAACAATGCTACAAAAAATAAATAATGGAATATATTAAGTTTATGATTGTGAGGGCTTACTATCATAAAGATTTCAAATATCTACAAATTAACCTAAAATATATGTCTTAGCATCTACAGTGCTTATCCCTACTCCAAAACATTTTATCTCTTGCTAGATTTTTAAATTATCCTTCTGAACAAATTGTAACCAATCACATTTGGTGCCACACAATTCACATAGTTTACAGAATGAGTGTTTTTAGAAGGTAAATAATAAAATTCTTCTTAAAAGTCAAAAATTGTTTTCAGTAAAAATATAAGTGTTTTCAAAATAAACTGACATTTTGTTTCCAGTAATGCAGGACCATGAACCTACCAGATAACCTCCCTGTCACCTACAAAAACCACTAGATATTTAGATAAAAAACAGAAAGTAATCACTTGAAGGTACTAGCAGGTGAGCTAAACAAGCAAACTCTGATGATTTGTTTACGTTTGGTGAAGAAGGGAAAGGATGATTCATGTGAGTAAGTTTCTGCCATCAAGGATTTTAGCACAGGCTTAAATAGAATAAGAACAGCAGTCTTTCCAGATTGAGGAACCTGAATAGTGAAGGCACAAAACTCTAGTCAGTCAAGAGAGTTGAAATAATGGCCAAAAAAGCTCCCAAATGTGATGGACAGAAATTTGCAAATAGAAGAATCTCAATAAATGTCAGAGAAAATAAACACAAGTGTGCACACATTGAGGCTTAGTATAATGTTGAAAGTCAAAGAAAAATGAAAATATTAAAACTGGCAAAAAATAAACCCATGTTACACAGAACGGGACAATAATTAGATTAACTTCTCATTAGAAGCCATAGATACCAAAATAAGGTAAAAAAAATATATATATATATATGTATTGTGTTTATGTTTAGTGATGAAGAGGGATGATGAGTCCTGTGAGTCAGTCAGTCCTGTGTGAAATATATATATATATAAAAATAAGGTGAATATATACACACACTATATATACATATTAGGTGAATAGTGTATACATATGTGTATATATGTGTGGAAACATAGTGTATATACATATCCACCTTATTTATATATATATTACTCACATGACTGACTTACTCGCATGACTCTTCATCCCCCTTCATCACCAAACATAAACACTTTAGCAGAGTTTACCTATTTTAGTTCACATCCCAGTACCTCCAAGCAATGTGTATATATTTCATCATATATATATATGTATTATATATGTAAGATATATATAATATATAAATTTTCATTCTGGGTTGACTATTATTTTTTCTTTCTTAAGTCAACTCAGAATTAAATAGTTACAGGAATATTAAAAGTTATTAAATAATCCAAAAAATATTAAGTAGAATAAAAGAAATAAAACGGGAAACTCTAATCCAACTATACCCGTTATTATATTAAATATTAATGGATTACACATGTAGAATAAAGGAAGAGATTATCAGAGCATATTTTTAATTATAAAGAAAATTATTGTCAACAAGAAATACACCTTAAAATTAAAGGCATATACAGGTTGGAAATAAATGAAAGAAAAAACATACTATGTAAACCTTAAGCTTCAGATAGATACAGATGCTATGCTGAGATAAGATAAAATGAATGTCTTTTCAACTACACATGATACAGTTTTCAGAAATCAATCTATGTAAATGTATAAGGACTAAAATTACACAAAATATGTTTTCAAATTCCACTGAAATGTAGTTAGATATTAATAAAAAACATAAATATCAGAGCCCAGCTATTTGGAAATGAAACAAAACACTTCTGTGTAATACATGAGTCAAAGAAAAAATCAAAATGATAAATTACTATTAATTAAATGATAATAAAAATAAACATATGATAATTTCCAGAATGCAGCTAGAACACTAGAGAATATTTATTATTCTAATTTTTTAAAAGAAGACAGCTCCAAAATTAATAATCTGAGTTTTCCTGTTAAGATTAAGTAAAGAAAAAAAGAGCAAAATAAACCTAGAGTAAATTTAAGAAAGTAATAAATTAAGACACATTAATCAATTAAGTAGAAAATAGACAAAAATCAATACAATCAAAAGATGACATTTAAATCTTTTATTGTATTGATAAGCCTATGATAAGAATAAAAGAATGAAAGATGAAAAAAGGATAAAATATTTTTGAATACTTTTTTTAAGTTTATCATTGTCAGTAATGAAAGAAATTTCTTTCAAACTTTAAAAGATCTTGCAATCTTAAAAGAATATTAATCAAATATTATAACCAACATTAAGTCAATAAATTTTACTACTTTTTGAATTATATAAATTCAGTGAAATACATGTAATAAAAAAGACCAAAGAAATAATTCAAAATTAAATAATTCTGATAATTAAAAAATAAATTTATAATTAAAAACTTTCCCATAAATAATATCCAGGCCCAAGTGGTTTCACTGACAATTTCTATCAAAAACCTAGGAAAGGTATTCGAGGAAGGAAGACTTTCAAATTGACTTTATAATCTTAATATTAAGTTTTATAGCTAAACCAGACAAAAACATCACTATGAAAGAGAGTTAAACTAATAGTGCAAATGATATGGCTTCAAAAATTCTTAAAAGATGAGCAAAACTTTTTCAATTATGTATACATATATTATGGCCAAATATACTTTTTATTTCCCCTGGAAATTAAATTGGGATTAATATCTAAAATTCAATAAATATCTATCATAATGATAATAAAAAACAATCTGATCATATCAATAGATATAGAAAATTATTTGATTAAATACAATACCTTTATATTACATAAACTACCAATAACTAAGAATGTAAGTGTGCTTCTATAGTTTGGAGGGTTTTTAAAATTTATCATGCCAGGAATTCCACTCCTAGGTGACTATCTGAGAGAAGTAAAAATAAATACATGCACACAAAATTTTTAGTAGCATTATTCATAAAAATCAGTGAGTAGAAACAACTGAAATCAACATGTGAATATTTCTATCAACATGTGAATAATTCTAAAATGTAGTTTCACCATACAATGAAATACCACTTAACAAAAAGATAAATATAACTAAGAGTACAATGTGGATGAACCTAAAAATAATATATGCTAAGTAAAAGAATCCAGTCACAAAATTCCACATATTGTATGACTCCATTTGTATTAATTATCTGGAAAAGGTAAACCGAGAGAGAGAGAGTAGATTAGTGATCTGCTAGCCTAGGAACAAGAATACTAGTTAAATGGAAATTAGCATAAAGAATTATTATGGAGTAAAGCAAGTGTTCTAAAAGTGGATTAGGATGGTTACACAACTCTGCAAATTTACAAAATACATCATAAAATTTTACACTTAAAGTGCATACCTTTATTATATGTGTTATACCTCAATATAGCTATTTAAAAATGAAATAAATAAATAAATGGAACAATAAGTAGTGATGTATGAAATGAAAGATTTAATAAAATATTTTATTAAGATTAAAAAATACTCTTCAAAAATGAAATTCAGTAAATCAAAAAGAAACCACAGACTGAGAAAATATATGGAACACATTTATCTGATGAAGAACATGTATCCAGAATTACATAATAAGCACTTACTACCTAACAATAATAAAAGAAACAACTCAATTAAAAATTCATTAGAGAATTTAAACAGGTATTCAACACAAGAGAACATATAAGTTTTTAGTAAACCCAGGGCAAATGCTTGATATCAGCAGTTAGGAAAATGTAAATAAAATAAAAATAAGATGCCACTACAAATTTACTAATAACAAAAGTCTTTGTTAAAAAGACTGATAATATCGAGTCCTGGTAAGAATGTGGAACAAATGAAACTTACACATTGATGTTAGGAATATAAAATTTGACTACTTTGTAAACCTGTATATTTAAAAAGTTAAACATACATTTACCCCAAGACCCAACAATTTAATACCCTTATTATTTACTTAGGAGAATTAAAGTACACATCTACATGAAGATCTGTAAACTTGAATCTATAGCAGCATTATTTATACCTCAAAATAGGAGGGAACCCAAATATCCCTCAACAGGTGAATTTTAAAAAAAACAGATTATAATATATCTGCCCTATAAAATATTACTCAGCAGTGCTAACATACACAACAACATAGATCAATCTCACAATATAAATTATGCTAGGAGAAAAAGTTAAATACAAAAGACTGAAGTTTATTTATATAAAATTCTGGAAGATGAAAAATCTAGTGACAGAAAATTATTGGTTGCCTTAAGATGAAAGTCAGGAGAGAGAATCCACTGCAAACGACCGAAGGAAACTTTTTCAGGTAAGAAATTAATTTGATATCTTACTTGGCTTTACACAATTACTAAAATCAAATTTCAAACTTAACATTGGTGAATTGTATTGTATATAGATAACATATCAAAAGTTATTTGAAATAATAAATCATTTATTATGGCCTATTAAAAACTATATTATCTAGTCCATTTCACCCTCCTTAATCTCATGTCTTTTCACTCTCTCTCTCTCATTCCCTGTGCAAGAGTCACACTGCCCTTCTCAGTCCATGGAAAGCCCCAAGCTAGTCACACTTAAGGGCCTTTACAAGTGATGTCTTTTACATTTGTCACTTATTAACTGAAGCCTTTGCTAAGAACTATTTTTTTATTCTGTACATTTTGACACAAGTTTATTTAATAACCACTTGTGCTAAATATGTTTTACTTAGATTGTCTCTCTCTAGTCTTTTTGACCTTGTTCTGCACCCTTGGAAACCAGCATTTATTGACAATATTACATGACTCTCCTGGCTTCTGGCTTGCAATTTTGCTCTGCCAATAGATAAGGGACACTAGCTGGACATGTGAGGAATGGCAGAGTAAATGACTAATATGTTAGCTCCCACACTTTTGTTTTTTTACCAACAGCCACAAGTTCTATTGGGTGGTCCTATTGGTCTTCAGGTATATGTTTAACAATCAGCTCTCTGAAGGAAAAAAAAAAAAGCTTGTTTTTAGCAGTTTCTAAATTCTGTAGTGTAAATCATTGCACCATAGCTAATATCACTAATATCAAGCTGTCAATACCAATTTTAGTATCAATATGACATCATAGGCTGTGATGGTTTGTGGAGTTGGGAAGAGATGCTGGCAGTCTACCACAGTGAGCTTTATGACCATCTCCAGTACATCACGGAGTGGCACCTTCAACAACTACACCCATTCTCTCCGTCACAGCAAACTCCCCATCTTCACGCCCCTTCAGGCCTAGGTAATGGTTCACTGCTATGGCTTGTCCCATTGTGCCTTCCTCTGTTCTGTGTGTTTCCATTCACTATGACCACACCTTTATCTAAATACTTTATATTAACTGTTTTTATTTACCTTGACCAGGTGGACAATATTATTTTCTGATAGGATCTTACCTGTTCCAGTAATTGATACAAGGAATGATGTCAGAAAACAGACTTTCCCTACAGATTCTGCAATGGGATTCTGCACATGTTCAAGAAATAAACAGAAAACATTCCTATCAGTGGAAAAAATGGAAATTGGTAATCCATGCTATGCATCAGCATCACATTCACATTTTCATGTGGTGGCTTGGAGGCATCAACTAATATGTAGATGACAAGCATGGTATTGGGGAATTGTGGCTATAGCAATGTAATAGCAATTTGATAACTATGAAAACAATACGATTATGCAAATCATGGCCCCAAAGAGCCTGTCTGTGGAAAAAATCATTGAAGTTCCTGAATGTCCAAACTCAAAACACAAGTGTAAATCCACATTCCTTCCAAGGAAGCAATATCTTTGAGAACCTTAATCCTAGCTGAGCTCTGTTGACCATATTTGACAATAGGAGATACTATGAATAAGCTGAGGTCTTATTCCCCAAGACTGGGTAATTTATAAAGGAAAGAGATTTAACTGATGTACAGTTCAGCATGGCTGTAAGAAAACTCACAATCATGGCGGAAGGTGAAGAGGAAGCAAGGCACCTTCTTCACAAGGTGGCAGGAAGAAGTGAGAAGTAAAGGGGGAAGAGCTCCTTATAAAACCATCAGATCTCGTGAGAACTTACTATCACGAGAACAGCATGAGGCAAACCTCCCCCATGATTCAATTACCTACACCTGGTCTCTCCCTTGACACGTGGGGATTATGTGGATTACAGTTCAAGGTGAGATTTGAGTGGGGACCCAAAGCCTAACCATATCAACTAATGACAGAGATTAAGTGGTTTGGGAATCGCAGGAGCCTAGTGACAACATTTAACCAACAGATAAGGTGAGTAAAATGACCATAATAAACCTCATGACAGTAAAAGAAACAAGAGTGACTTATCCTACAGGGAAGTAATATATCATAGTTTTTCTAGGAATGAAATACAAAGGCAGCCAACTAAGTTGTGATTTGATTATATAACCTGAATAATCAAAAGATGACAAGCAATAGAAAATTGCAATCTCTTAGACCCTTTTCATGTATAAGCCAGTTCTCAGCCCAGAGCTCAATAGGAGGACTAGGTCACCTAGAAGAAGGACTGTGTAATGCCAATGCAAGTATATTCAATGTATGTTCCATTGAGATCCTTTACCAGAATAAATGTACACTGGGGAAATTTGATTACTCATATCTTTCAAGGGTTTTTAGTTCAGGGTCTAAGTTGGCAGTGATATTGCTGATCTGAAACACAATCATAGCTCCTTGGCTTGAGAAAGGTGTTATGGAATTCAGGCTTGAGAAAGGTGTTATGGAATTCAGGCTTCAGAAAGGTATTATGGAATTCAGGTAATAAATGGAGTCCAGACCAAGTCACAGTGGCAATTTCCATGGAACTCACTTGTAACACTAGGATGGATATACTTAGAATCTTATTAGTTCCTGACCTGTTAAGGGTGAGCCATTATAGAATGAAAGACCAGCAGAAAACTCCAGCATCATCCCTCTTACCCTCAAGGCCAAGATAGTCAATAAAAAAAAGTACTGTACGTCAGGAAGAATTGCAGGAATTATTGACAACTTCAAAGTTTTTGAGGAGTCAGAGGTAATTGCTTTTATGATATCTCTATTTAGTTTACCTGTATGGCCCTTTCAAAACATAGATGGCCTATACTGGGTAATAGAGGATTAATATAAACCTAAAGGATGATACCACATGTGCAACTGCTTTGCTGGATGTGTTTCTGGAATAGAATATAACTTCTGGTACTTGGATGTCACTATTGATGTAGAGAATACATTCTCTTCTATCTCCATCAATAAAAATGTATCAGAAGTAATATATTTTTGTATCACTCTATTCATTGACAGTTTTGGACCAGGGGTATGAAAATGTCCTCGACTTTATCTCATTATACCATTCTGAGACCTTGAGTATATCTTATAATTTTATGGGGCATTACACTTGTCACTGTATTCATTTCATTATGCTAATTTTACCTGGTATGAAATAAGGAGACTGGACACCCTAGTAAATTACATGTTTCCCAGAAGTGGTAAATGAACTCCAGAAAGATGACAGTCCTGCCACATCAATAAGGACTTGCTTCCTAAAACAAAGGATAGGTTATTGTTCTTCACAAATCCTACCACTAAGGTAGAGTCATAGACATAGAACTTAGTATTCATTTTTTTAACAATCAGAATTATGGTTCTAGTGCAGTGCAAACTTCCCTGGACATTAGCCACCTGGCTGTTAAATATAGTGGTGTCAGAAGTATCCAAGATGGATAAAGATGTTGCATGTATTTCAGGGTCAGGCCATCTGCAGAAGAGAACTAAGCACTCTCGGAAAACCACATTCTTATGTGCTACAGAGCCCAGCAGAAAAATAAACACTGCATGTGGAACATCTGTTGACTATACAGAAAGAGCAGGTATCCAGGAGTGAGGTCAAACATATGCAATATACTTTTATTGCATAATTGAAATGGTGCATTTGGATTTGGAAATTTGCAGGTCTAGAACAAAAAATAATTTATGTGAAGAGGTGTAAATTCCTGAAAAGTGCAACATTGGCATATCTAATAAGAGCAAGTTTGGGCTTCAGTGAGGAAACAATAAGAATTTTGCAGAAGAAGCACATGAATAGATCATGAGAGTGGGCAAACAGCATAAGAAACTGTGTCTCACGTTGATATCTACCTAAAAGTATCCAATACAGAGGAAGCACTTAAAAATAAGAGAAATAAGTGGAATCCTTTTAAGGATATAAAACACAATTTGTCTCAGCCACTCAGCCGTCCAACTTGAACAATGAGCCCATTAAGAGAACAGCACGAAAACAAGGTTTTCCTTTCTTTGTCAGATCTCACTACTGCCATTGCTGATAGTCCAGCCTGCCAACATCAGAGACAAACATAGAGCACTCAATAGGGTAGGGTCAACTAATGGGACAGGTCAATCACTTAGCAATATATTGATTATATCAGACTTGTCCAAACTGTTGAGGACAGTAGTCCATTCTTATTGGAATAGGTGTTTCTCTAAGATTTGGGTTTGCCTTTCTAGCCCCTGTGCCTTTGCTAGTACCATCATCCAGGGGTTTATATAATGCCATGTTTACACCTTGGCACACAATATAATATTTACTTAATCAAAGTAACCATTTTCTTATGGTGAGTACAAGTATTCTTTTTATTATGATTATGATTATTTAAACTATGAATATACACCTTATACTGGTCTTTGTATGTGTAATACATATTTGTATATGTATAATATACAAATATATAATATATATTTGTGTTTGTATAATATGGATTATATTTGTATATGTATAATATATGAATATATAATATATATTTATATTGTATATGTATAATATGGATTGACAATATGTTTTAATCATCAAGATGAATAAAATAATAAAGATGAATAAATTAATAATAAACCAAATATATATGTAGGGTTATGAGTCCACACTTTTATTCTGTTTTTTCATTCATTTTACAAATGTGTAAATCCCTTAGAACATATTGTGTGATTAGCCCTTGAAGAACAAAGAAAAATAAACATAGCTTGTGTATTTGAGGAATCTCCAGTCTAATAGATAAGTGTTCATTCTAAGTGAAAATACAACATAGCAGAACAGTGCATTAGATATTAGATATTTGGGACTATGAAATAATGAGTAAGTAATACAATAAGGGAGAGGGCAGAGAAGAAAAACTTGAAAGGAAATGTAATTGTGTAAGTATTGATTTTCCAAGTGGAAATGGTATTTCAGAAAAATAAATAACATGCAGTAGCAAGAGGTGTTAGGAGTCATGGTAGGTTCAAGGGATGATATGGTTTCTTGTCGCTAGAATCAGAGGGGGATTTGTAGGAGATAAAGCATCAAACGTAATTTAGAGTCAAGTTTTAATAGGCCACGAAGGCAATGTCACCAAGTTTTAATTTTATCCCATAGACGTCGTGGTGCCATTGAAAGCTTTTAAGCTGGGAAGTTACAGAATTCAATCTATATTTCAGAAACATCAGTCTGCCAGCAGTGTTGATAATGCATTAAAGGGATATGAGATTATGTTTTGGTGGTCACTTGAGAAGATACTGACACAGACTTGTTAAAGGAAAGGTTGCTTTTAAAAGGTTTAGAAGTTGGGTTTTATAAAAATTGGTAGAGAAAACTCCTACAATAAAATATGTTATATGTTCTTATGCATACTACATTTTCAGACATTTTAATATTTCCCAAATGAATACAACTTTGAAAGTAGGCATTGCACTTTAATAATCTGTTTATTCTGCACATTATAGGGGCATTGGCAGTGAAAGAGCATATATAGCAAGTTAGATTTTAAAAATTTACAAAGTGCTTCAAGAATATTTTTATTACAGTCAAGAGATGATTTCTAGGGAGATAGTTTTTCTTCTGTTCAAGAAACCAATCAGTTAAAGAAAAGGGCAGAAGATGAATCCAGATAGAGGAAATTTGTGGAGGCATGCAAAAGTATAACTAATTTGAAAAACTTTAAATACCTTAGCATGTCTGAAACACAAAGCATATTTGGTGTTGAGTAAAAAGAAAAGACCATATTTTGGGGGTATTGTACACCATAATAAGGTATTTGCATTTTATCCTAAGAACAATAAATAACTGTTAATCAGGAAATGACATCATCCTTCGATTTAAAAAAATAAGATTACTCTGGGAGAGCGTCAAAATTATTCATGAGACTATAATGTGGAGAGTGTGAGAAAGAGAGAGGAAATCATTCACAACGTTATAATAGTAACCGTGATCAAAACAAAATGAAATTCTAAAATAAAGAAGGAAAGAATCAGTGCAAAAGGAGAGAGAAAAGGAGAGAGATCTTCATTGAGAAGGAAAGCTAAAAAGTGTCTTACTGAAGATGACATTGACATAGCCACAAGAAAACTTTAAAAAAACCCTCAGGCTGCTTGCCCCAGCAAATGGATAATAGGAGTCCTACCATGTTTAAGCACACACACACACACACACAAACAAACAACAAACAAACAAACAAAAATCCAAGATGTTTTCCTTTTATTTGATGTGTATGTATGGGTGTGTGAATAGAAGAACAGCTGTTAAATATATTGAATTTAATTTTAAATACAGTAAGCCCTCACTTAACATCATCCATAGGTACTTGGAAACTGTGACTTTAAGTGAAACGATGAATAATGAAAACAATTAGATCCTAGGCAAATTGACATAAACGAGAGTTAATTTTCCGTGGTGTATTTCTAGCTACAGTAACATCACCAGCCTTCTAAATAAAAACCAAAACACTTCCAATATTAAACATCGAAATAAATATGAGCTATAGATACATTTAAGAAAGTTTTTAAAAAGTAAGATAATTATTTCCCCAGTTCTTGGTGAACCTGTGAGTCATGGTGGTCATAGCGGTGGGTTAAATAATAAAAAAAAAGTATGCAAAACAAAAATTGTAAGAAGCACATCTTACCACCACACAATTCAAAAACAATAAAAAATACAGCATGCTTGCTGAGTGCTTTCATATCACATTGTTTATTGTTGTGCATTTGTATGATTATCATAGACTTTACATATTTTTATTTTGCAATAATTTGTATTATTCATTCATTCCTTCATTCATTCATTTTGCTACCTGCTTATTCTTGTTCATGGTTGATGGAACCTATCCCAGCAGCTCAGGGCACAAGAGAAGGGACTCAACCTTGGAAAGGACTCCATTCCATTGAAGGGCTCACTCACATACACACCCACACTCATTCCAAAATTGGAACAATGTACACGCACCAATTAAATTAACAAGGCTGAGGCCGGCGTATCACTTGAGGTCAGGAGTTTGAGATCAGCCTGGCCAACATGGTGAAACCTCGTCTCTACTAAAAATACAAAAATTAGCCAGGCGTGGTGGCAGGAACATGTAATCACAGCTACGTGGGAGGCTGAGGCAGGAGAATCGCTTGAGCCCGGGAGGCGGGGGTTGCAGTGAGCTGAGATTATGCCTCTTCACTCCAGCCTGGACAATGGATTGAGACTCTAGCTCAAAAATAAATGAATAAATAAATAAAGAAGAAAGAGAAAGAGAAAAAGAAAGAAAAAAAGAGAAAAACGAAACAAAAGAAAAGAAATTAACACACACCTCTTTAGGATATGAGAGGAAACCAGAGTACCTGGTGAAAATCCACACAGACATTAGTAGATGATGCAAATTCTACACAGAAAAGTGGCCCCAGCCAGGAAATCAATTTTTATTTTCTCATCAACCTTATAACAAAATGAATGGAACAAAATGATGTTATTAAAGGACCTGCTGTATATTGAAAATGATATAGCTAGTAAAGTAAGATACTCAGCTAGGGAGGCCAGAAAACTTTGATGACTGTTTGGCAGTCTTCTTATTGCTCCAGAATCTGGAAACATAATATTGTCAACTGAAATTAAGGTTGTTAAGGCAGAATTAATTTGATAAAGGTCTATTGGAAGCTAAATGTGAGGACTGACCTGGGAAGTCACAGCAACAAATTCGGGAGTATTCCGGAGACGTATTACAAGATAGAAGGCTTTTATAAGAGTGATTAGGAGAAGGCGGAGGGATTCCTCATATCAAAGTTGTCTTTCTATATAGAAGTTACAATCATTGGCTTCAGATTGCAATATACAAGCTAAAATGTCTACATGCAAGAAAATTAGTAAGACTTTCTGATTCCAAAATAAGTCAGTGTTTTTTTCATTGCCAGTATATTACATATCAATCAGTACATCAACTATTTGAGGAACTTATGATAAGATTCTTTATTCAGGGACAGAATGTGGCCATGAATCACCAGACCTCCCTGAGGTGGGTTAATTTGGAAAGCTGCCAAATATGACCTGTAGTCTATCAGTATAATCCTTAATGTCTTCTCTTCAATATAGCAATTAACTTCTTATTGAATTATATGCACCAAGATTTCTTTCTTTTTTTTTTTTTGCTTTCTGTACATTCATCTTATACAATTATGTTTTTTTAAGTTGACATAAGAACTTTAAACTGAACTCTCAAACAATTTTTAAACCCATATATAATGTTTCCTATAAGTGGAACATTGCAAAATAGTTTTCTTTGTATTCTGGTGTTTTAGTAGAAAAATGGATAATGAACGATTTTGTCTGTAGATGCCCAGTTTTTGAAGGTAGACTATTCTAGCAACTTGATTCTGGAACAGGAGAAGAGCTTTCTGTGATTCAGTGGAAGTGTGGTTTCTTATCTCCAAATTGAAGCAATACCAATTTGACAGTATTGGTCAGCTTTGTGGACAGAATCTTCTTCTACTAGTTCCTTTCCAATAAATTATAAAACTATACAGATACCAATTGTAGTGAATGGTCATCAAGCTTTGCATGTTCACTGTGGAATCCTAGTCATCTTTGTACTGCTGAAACCCAAGGACTCTATTAAGACCTTAATGAAATCACAATTAGATGCTGCTAAATCTTCACACTGATACCTGATCTCATGGTTCAGCTTACAGGGCTTTATGACATTTTATCTTCTGGACCAAAAAGCAGTTTATCAGCTTTGCAGAGAAATGTCTGAAAGATATTTTGTTATGGGCTTATGTACACTTTTAAATATCTCACCTAGAATCATAAACATCCATTTTTGTATCCATTTCTTGGTTTCATGAATATGATTGAAATGATGACTCAAATCTTGAATATAACTGATCTATGTTTCAATGAGTGATACTGTAGAGATGTCATTAATATTATTATGATAATATTATTATTCAAAGATTATTCAAAAGAATTTTACTTAAAAATGCCTAATAAACATTTGTTTTGTGAAAGCCGGCATCAGGCAGGTAGGTAGGCAGGGAGGAAAAAGAGGAAGGAAGGAAGGAAGGAAGGAAGGAAGAAAGGGAGGGACAAAGAGGAGAAAGGTTGCTTGTAAGCATTTTCCTCCCTCCCTCCCTTCCCCCTCCCTCTCTTTCTCCCTCTGTCCATCACTCACTCTTTCCTTCCTTCCTTCCTTCCAGATTTTTGTTATATATTTTGTTTATGTATTTTGTTTTATAGATGCTGGATACCAGAAGTTAATGAAGACTTGAAGCTATGATTTTCAATGTAGAATCTGAATTAGAATTAAAGTCTTCTGGGATTAGTTTTATACCACACATTTTCCAAGAGTTTGAGAAACATTGATTTATAATATTTTGATCCTTGAAATTGGAAATATTATTTTAAATAAAAGATATCCAAAAAGCAGTAGGTGTAAAATATATAGTTGAAGCACAACAATGTAAAGTGTCAATGGGGATTATGTTCTGTTTTCCAGAGTCTCCCCAAATATTCCAGGATTATTAAAAAACAAAACAAAACAAAATAACCTCCTCATAGTTAAATTCAGAGATATTCTGTGATATAAGACATACTTTTATATCTGAAAGGAGTCGGTGCTTTCAAGGAAAGATATTTGAGTTTCTGTTCTAAAATTAAATGCTTGATGGCTTGAGGCACCTGTTTTCTCACTCTAGCGGTGTAAGCAGGAAAAGAAAACAAAACTACAGTAGGAAGTCCAAAAAGTTAGTAGAAGTCAAAGATTGCATCGGCCCAAATTTTCCTATTGGACTTGGTGGGGATTTCTGTTTCCAATATGTCCATTTCAGGTCACAGAGCAGAAGAAGACATTGACACCTGGCCAAGGTGATAGCTGCACTGGGATACAACAGGCTAGGGCATATGGACTACATAGAGACCCTCCTGCTTGTGGAAATGTTATCATGAAAATAGCTTTGAATTTGAAACTTGCTTAATATGTTATACATTAAGACTGGCTCCTGATCAACAGTTGAAACCTGAAATTTAGGGACAGCTGAAGACAAGTAAGAAGTGAACTGTAAGAAATGAAATTATACCCCCCCTACCATGATTGCACGGGCATTCTTATGCGCAAACACTTCTGCTTTGCTCATCCGGTCAGCAGAGCTCTCCGGTAAAGCTGAGGAGGTGTAGTGACAAAAGAGAGATGTAACTTCAGTCTGCATAGCTCTCTACCACAAGCAGCTCCTGGTTATAGCAAACAAGTTAGACTTAAGATTTTCATTTAAAATTGTCAATATAAATTGCACTGGACTGTTTTAAACTGAAGTAACTGAAACACTAGGTCAAGAAGTAATTCTGTTAATTTTGATCAAAGATGTCTGCCATTTTTCTCTAGTGTAATGTAAACTACTATATGACTCTTTGGAACAAGTAATTTGCAGAAATATATTTGAGATTATGTAAATATATGTAAGTATCCTGTTCCTTATTAAACCTTTATCCCTTTTTTGGCAGCCATTAATGAAATCATCATTTCTAACTATATCATTTCTCTTAGATTGATTAGTTGACATTGTGCTACAAGAATTTCCCTTCTCTCCATTTATTTATCCATTTATACCACTATCAACTCATTTTTATTTTAATATATTGTTTATAATCCATTATAATATCTATTTATTTTGTTAAGTTGTTGTAAAATTGGCCAATGGCCCCTCATTCAAGCTGGCTTCAGGTTAAAGTCTGCTGATTTTCTCTTCCCTTGATGGTTGTTGAAATTTTTCTTGTTTTGTGTGTGTCAACTGATTTTACATTGTATCCTAAACATTTTTGCTCTTACATTATGTGAATTTCAATTCTGTAAAAAACCCTGTGGACATTACTTGATTTTTTTTGCCTTTTCTTTAGTAGGCAATCAACCTGCTTAGAGTGAGACAACAATGATTAACTCAGTTCCACACGTGTGCAGCTCAGAGGCAGGCATCAGATGTTATATACATATTTAGGAGATCTCATTTTCCATTTTTCTATCTTTTTATATTTCCTCACATCCTATGGCTGCTAGAATTCATTTTGTCTTGGTCCTCTGGCTAAAACCATGGTGTTTTTACCTCCCTATGTTAGAGAATTTGAGAAAATGACATATCTTCAATTGTCTGCTTTGGGGGCTAAGCAGAAAGAGAAAAATAACAAGGATTCCCTGCACAAAATTTAGACCACAAGGGGAACAGTTCCTCTGGCCAGATAGCATTTTTTTGTCTCATAATTTTAGTAACTTTTAAATCACTGCTGACACCACAGTAAAGTTTCATGGTTTACCTGGTTCCCTGAGCATAAAATAAATACTAAATGAATTTTTAAAAGGGGGATTATTCCTACAGTCTCCTTTCTTGGACCTCTGTAAAGAAAAGGAGATATGATTTTTCCTGAGGCTTTTTCATCTGTGTTCACTGCACAGTTCTGAAATAGCAGTCATCATTTAGTCTAAACCTGAATGTATGAAACAACAGCAAAAGATATAACCACCACATCAGCCATTATTTTGGGTTTGATTTATCTCCTTACCTACCTGCCATTATGCACTTTTAAGGGCCTGAACTGTTGCTTAATTATTTTCAGTTTCTTTTGTTTTTTTTTTTTTTTTGTTGTTGTAATCAGTGAGAGTTAGAACAGAATGATTATTCAATTTAGCCAGACTTGAAAACTATATTTCACTTTTAAAAATTATTTTGTTGGCTATAGAATTTTATAGGGGTGTGTGTGTGTGTGTGTGTGTGTGTGTGTGTGTGTGTGTCTGTGTTTATACCCATGTCCAGGCTATTGATGAGCCCATCAAATATATTTTTTATTTCTTTTTCAGTGTTTTAATTTCCAACATTTTCTTTTCTTTTCCTGTTTTTGTTTTTTTTTTTTTTTTTGACACAGAGTCTCAATCTGTTGTCCAGGATGGAGAGCAGTGGCACAATGTCTGCTTACTGCAACCTCTGCCTCTCAGGTTCACCCTTACCTAACATCAAACAATTCCCTTGCTCCAGGCACCGGAGTAGCTGGGATTATAGGCATGCAACATCCATGCCCAGCTAATTTTTTTTTTTTTTTTTTTTTTTCAGTAGAGATGGGGTTTCGCTATTTTGGCCAGGCTGGTCTTGAATTCCTGATGTCAGGTGATCCACCCACCTTGGCCTCTCAATGTTCTGGGATTACAGGCTTGAGCCACTGCACCTGACCAATTTCTGACATTTTCTTCAGATTGTTTCTTAGAGTTTCTAAATCTCTGCAGATATTACTCATCAGTTCTTGCATGTTGTCTATTTGCAAGCAATAACCTATTAATCATAGTTACTTCAAATTGCCAACATTTGTGTTATATCTAAGTTTAGTTCTGATCTGTGCTCTTTCTCTTTAAGCTGTGTTTTTTCTTGCCTTTTGGCATGGCTTGTGATTTTTTTATTGGAATTCAGATATGTAGTATCAGGTAATAGGAATTTAAGTAAATACGATGTTAATGTAAGCTTGTATATTAACCTGGCTAGAAGTAGATTATGTTTACTGATTGCTCTATGAGTAAATATTAGAAACTTCTAATTGATCTAATGCCTTTGTTTTTTGTCTCCTCCCTTGAGTTGGGATTCTCTAAGTGGCATTACTGAGAGAGAGTCTGCATCTTGTTCCTTTTTCAGTTGCAATCTACTTTTTTATTCTGAAACAACCTTGATGCTATGGTGAGGCATGGGAGAATAAAACCATTCTACAATATTAGAATTAAATTTCAGTCTCTTAGTGGGACTGTGGTTTGAGATTGTGACCTTAACAAATATTTCTCAGGAGTACGGCTTCTTCTTTATACACACACGGTAGGTGAGACATGAATGTTAGAAAGGGCTGGATTTGGATAAATGCCTTTTAGGAGGATAAGACTATGTAAAAACCTTTTTTCCCAGGATAATAGACCTTTGTTATGAAGGCGTACTTCACAATGATTTATCTTCCCCTTCCACTTCCAAAGCCACATTGTGATTTTTCTTGAATCTTCACCGTACGAACTTAGTAGGGATTGGGAAGGTAAAACAATGAAAGTGAGGAATGCCCTGAAGAATGTGGCCCCTGGGAGTTACTCACGCTAATACACGCTCAGCCTTTAACAATTCATCAAAGTTGTCATTTACATGTTTTTACTAGTTCATAGCTGCAGAGGATGCTGCTTCAGGTCAACACATCTTGACTGTGGCTCTCTGGATTTACCTGTCTCCCCAGATACCAGAGAGGAAGTTGTCCTGCAATCTACATTCTCTGGTGTATCTAAGAAAATTTACAAATGTTTGGTTTGTTGACCATTTTCTAGGAGTAGAAAGAAACGACTTCAACATAATAAAATCCATATGTGAAAAACACACAGGGAATATTAGACTCAATGTGAAAGACTAAAAAATTTACCTCCAACATCAGGATCAAGGCAAGCATACCAACTTTTGCCATTTCTATTCAACATACTACTGAAAGTTCCAGCCAGACAATTAGGAAAGTAAAATAAATAAAAGGCATCCAAATATAAAGGAAGAAATAAAAAGATCTTTTTGTAGATGATATTTTATGTAGAAAACTAAAGATTCCACACAAAAAATGAATTGTTTAATAAATAATTTCAGTAATGTAGGTGGATGCAGAATCAAAATGCAAAAATAAGTTACATTTATTTAAACTATCAGTGAGCAATCTGAAAAAGATATTATGAAAATAATCATATTTATAATAGCATCAAAAAGAATAAAATATTAGGCATTAAATTAACCAAGGAGGTGAAAGCCTTGTGCAATGAAAACTACAAAGCATTGTTTAAAATAATCAAAGAAGACATAAATAAATAGAAATACAGCCTGTGTTCATGGTATAGAAGACTCAATATTGTTAATATCAAAATACTACTCAAAGCAATCTGCGATCCTTCACAAAATCATAATAATATTTTTTGCAGAAATAGAAAACCCATCCTATAATTTATATAAAATATTAAGGGACCTCCAAATAGCCAAAACAATCTTTAAGAAGAAGAAAAAAGCTGGAAGTTTTCTGATTTCAAAACTTGCTACACAGCTATAGTAAACCAAAATAGTGTGGCATTAGCATAAAGACATATGTACAATAGGAATAGAATAGAGAGACCAAAAATAAATTATCTCATGTATAGTCAAATTATATTTAACAAGAGTATCAAGACCACTCATGCTGAATGGACAGTATTTTCAAGAAACAATGCTGAGAAAACTGGATATTCACGGTCAAAAGAATAAGTTAGACACTTACCTATCACCATATACAACAATTAACTCAAAATGCATAAAATTCCTAAATGCAAACCCTAGAACTAAAATAAACTTAAAAGAAACCATAGAACAAAATATACACAACATAAGACATGACAGTAATTTCTTGGATATGACATCAAAGACCCAAACAATAAAAGATCCAACAGATAAATTGAATTTCATGAAAAATTTTTAAATGCACCAAAAGACAATATTGACAGACTAAAAATTACACCTACAGAATGAGAGAAAATATTTGCAAATCATATGTCCAATAAGGAAATAGCCAGAACATATAGGTAACTCCTAAAAGATAATCAAAATATGATTCCAAAATGGGCAAAAATCTTGAATAGACATTTTTCCGAAGAAGATATACAATTGGACAGTAAGCACATGAAAATATGTTCAACCTTACTAATCATTAGGAAAATGAAAATCAAAACTACAGTGAGATATTATTTAATACCCTTTAGAGTGACTATCAAAAACACAGATAACAATAAGTATTGGCAAGGATGTGGAGAAATTGAAACCCTTGTTCACTGTTGGTGGGAATGTAAAATGATACATCTGCTGTAGAAAAGAGTATGGAAGTTCTCCAAAATATTAAAAATATAATTACCATATGATCCAGCCATTCTGCTCCAGAATATATCCCCAAAAATTGAAATCAGGGTCTCAAAGAGATATTCATACACCCATATTTATAGCAGCATTATTCGCAATAGCTAAAATCTGAAAGTAACCCAAGTATCCATCAACAGATAAGCAAAATGTGGTATCTACATACTATGGGATATTATTTAACTTTAAAAAGGAAGAAAATCCAGACATATGCTACAACATGGATGAATCTTGAGGACATTATGCTATGTAAAATTAGTCACAAAAAGTAAGTATGATTCCACTTATATGAGGTACACAGAGTACTAAAAATCAAACAAACAAAGAATAGAACGGTGGTGGCAAGGGACTGGGAAGTGGGGTAAATGGAGGATTATTGTTTCGTGAGTATAAAGTTTCAAATTTACAAGATGAAAAGTATTATGGAGGTGTATGGTAATGATGGTGGCACATTATGAATGAATTTGAAGTCACTGAACTGTACACTTAGAAATGGTTAAGATGGTAAGTTTTATGATATGCATATTTTACTACAATAAAAAAATAGAAAAAAAATAAAAGTTGGGCTGGGCTTAGGTTTGTTGTTTCTAGGATTACCCTCACTTGACCACAGCCTTTAAATTCTGTTTGTAATAGTTTATTTTTGTGTGCTGGGCTAGTTTGACAGAAGATTTTCCTCTGTTTCACTGTCAGCTGAGGTTTTCTCTTCTCGCCCTGCCTCTGTAAGGACTATCTCCACATTCTTGCAACTTTCCTGGCGTTTTCCACTGTTACTTGTTACAAGACACTTGTTAACCTGGTGGCGGCAGACTAGGAGAGCATTCTCTGTTCTCATCACACCTCAGTCTTAGACAAACATTATCTCTCTGGATCTCAAGAGTGTGACTTTCTTGTTGATCCTGCCCCCTCCCATTACTATCTTTGTGTCCAGAATATATTCCCGTCCCTCCTGAGAGACTTCCTTTTCCATTACTCCAACTGCAATGAGTATTCCCCAATGACCTAAAGATATGAGTGTTTGCTGCCTTATTTGAATAGGGAAAAGGGTTCAGCTTTGGTTTCCTGTCCCTCCTATTCAGACTGTTGGACCTCTCCCACGGGCCTGCATGCTAAGAGAAAGTTTCTCAGGGCTCTCACCAATCTTCATCCTGTGTGTGTGTGAGTGCGTGTGTGTCTGTCTGTCTTGTGAAGATGGTGGAGAAAAGCCTATAGGAGGTTATAAACTCTCCTAAGTTCTGTAACCCCTAGGGGCTTCACATTCTTGCACCAGTTCGCCCACACTCGGCCTCCTCCAACTTATCAATTATTCAAGCTGATTCAAACTGTCTCAGGAAAGCAAGAGCTTGTCCTCCATCGTTCTCTGCTACATACAGCCAGTCTCTCCATAGATTTCTGAGTAGGTCGTTCGTTGCCCTGCGACATCAGCTCTCTGACAAATTCAAGGAAAGTCATGAATTTACACTTTTTGCAAATTTTTGTGTTATGATAAAGCTAGGAATAATGTTATATACAGTTCTTCACAGCCTGAGTAGAACAAAAAATTTTCTTTCTTTATGCTTTATTACTTAATCTAATTTATTGAGTTCAACTTTTCTTCAGTAGAATACTACTGATTATTCATTTTAATTACATTTTTATATAAAAAATATCCCTAAAGCCCTGTGGAATTAATTTTTTGTTGTTGTGAAGCTGACCTAAAAATATTTTTTAAAGCAAAGCGAGAGCAGAAAAGGATGAAAGGCAAGAGAAGAGAGTTTTGTGTTCAGATGAGATTTACAAACAGTTGGAAACTAGATACGACTGAAAGATAGAGAAAGAATTATCTTTAATCAAAGGGTTCCCTTTCAGTTTTATTCTAAGTCCCATGATGAATGTTATGGCAGTTTCTCTATTACCAAAATCCAGTTTACAGGTTCACACATCACAGTTTGCCTTATTTTCACTATGTACTACTTAAATAACTCTGTACTTTTTCTCTCTTAGGAAACATAGATCATTTTCCTTTGTCTTTTGAGATACTTTAGCTACAAAAATTACTTTCTGTGTGAGTTAACAGCCCAATTTATAACTCCCTTTACTTTCAATACTGATTAAACTAAATGTACTATCTTCCTTTTTCAATTATTGGAACGTTTTTTGCCCCATGGTGCTTTCCTTTAGAAAAGCTAGTGTCTTTTGCTTCATAACAAAAGACTTTAATTCAAGCTAATCCAATATATTTCTTTTGTATTTTAACCTACATTAAGTTTTAACCTACATTAAGTTTGCATTAAAACTGATTTTTCCAGATGTTTTTGTATTAAACAAATTATATATAATTTATATGTAAACAAATATTTAAATAATTTATATATAAACAAATATATATATAATTTATTGAATCCTTTATATATATTGACTGATTTTAATAACTGAGGATTGGGCCTCAACTTATATCAATTCTCTAGAACATTTTAACTCTTCGATTTTACAAATCTCTTTACTTTGGGTTGACTAGTCCATCTTTTTCTATTTTTAATTTGTTATGGAACCTCCATAGTGTTTTTGATAGCAGCTGTACTAATTTACCTTCTCAACAACAGTGTGCAAGGATTTTTTATTCTCCACATTCTCTCCAACACCTTTGTCTTTCTGATAGTAACCATTTTAACTGGTATGAGGTGGCATCTCATTGTGGATTTAGTTTGCATTATCTTGATATTTAGTGAGGTTGAGCTTTTTATATTTTTTCACATTCCTATTGGCCATCTGTATATCTTCTTTTGATATATGTCTATGCAGGTCATTTGCCTATTTTTAAATCATTTACGAAGGAAAATAAACTCTAATATAAACACCTCTTTCCTGATAAGTCACACATTTTTATTTTATGTAAACAAACAATATAAGCATCACTTTATTAATTAAAAAATGAAAGGAAAGAGTCTTAGCCCTGAGAGAAGTTATGCAAAGAAAAATATAAGAAGAAGTTATGCAAAGAAAAATGTAACTTTCAGTTAGGAATTCAAATTTTGGAGGTCAAACCTAATGGCTCATGGCCACTTGGTTTTGCATTTGGACATTTGTGGCCCCAGAAGTGTAAGGGTGATACTTAGAATAGGGACTATTTTGCATAGACCTGAGGACTTATCTCTGCACTAAACGTCAACAAGGACCTTAAAGGGAAGGTTTATCCTTTCTTCTAAAGCTCAGCAACACTCAAACAGCTATTAAATTCAAGATTTCTGGATGTATAATGTGGGGTGGAGGCCTTCAAGTATTTCCCTGTATAAATTGAATTTGATCCAAAGGAGATAATGTTCCTATTAGAAAATTTAATAAACAATCTACAAATGGACTACTTGATAGTATATCTTTCTGAGGTAGATAGAAATAAGTGAAATGGCATTCTACATATCATAATTTGTTTTTGAAAATTTCACTTTTTAAAACCACAAAAAATTAAGTGGTCTGAATTCAGGTGGCCTTGATTTTTTATCATTTTGTAATTTTATTTGCAGAATGTATAAAATTCTACTATATATTTTTTGAAGAATTTTTTTATTATACTTTACGTCCTGGGATACATGTGCAGAACATGCAGGTTTTGTTACTTAGATATACACATACCATGGTGGTTTGCTGAACCCATCAACCAGTCATCTACATTAGGTATTTCTCCTAACGCTATCCCTCCCCTAGCCTACCACACCCTGACAGGCCCCGGTGTGTGATGTTCCCTTCCCTGTGTCAATGAGTTCTCATTGTTCAACACCCACTTATGAGTGAGAACATGCAGTGTTTGGTTTTCTGTTCTTGTGTTAGTTTGCTGAGAATGATGGTTTTCAGCTTCATCCATATAATTTATTTACTATTTTAGAATTTTTTGAATTTAAAATATTAATTCTTTATTATCTGATTAATTATAACTTTATTCTTGTGAATTCCTAAATTTTACACATTTTAATAAATCTACACTACCAATGTTTTTCTCCTTTATATGTCCTTCAATATTTCTCAATTTCAGTTTTCTAATGCTTTTAGCATATATTCTTTAATATAATTAAACATATCTATGGATCTTTCTGCCTAACTTTTCTTTATGTACTGTTTTTCATATTGTGTTTCTTTTTCTAAAGTTTCAATTTAATTTATTTTTCCTATTTCATGTACATTTACTACTAGATAGCAAACACAATTTTTGAGAATGCAGGAGGTATAGTTTCAACGATAGTTTTGAATACAGTTTCTATATTCTATTGCCCATGGTTATATTTTTGATTCAGAAATAAATGAATGTTTCAGTTATCTTAAGAATGATTTACACTTTTTAATATTAAACTAGAATATTTATTCATTGTTATTTAAATATCAATTTTCACTACTTTTTGAAAGACATATACAAAAATCAATTTCTCAATTGATTTCAATGTAACAAATTTTCTGTGAACATAAAAACATACTTAATGTTTGATAGTGTGTTAAGCATTGTGGGATTCAAAATGATATATCCTATAGACAATCATTTCAAATAGTTTAACAATGTGTACATTACCACTGTCTATCAATAGGAACATATTTTAAATACATAGTAAAATTATGTAGGCATGTGTGTGTTGTTATATATATATATTTAAATATATATTTACATACATTTATATCACCTATTCCCTCTTACAAAGACATATCAACCAATCATAACATAGGATTTGTAAATATTTTCAAAATATAAAAGGGATTTTTATGTTTATCATTTAAGCTACTTTAAATTCTTTATATTGTATAATTGTGAAACAGTGGCAGTTATGACTAAATAAAAAAATTTCAATGCTTACACTATTGGTCTCTAAAATTAGAACTTCATGGGTATCTTTCTTTATTTTTTGTTTTAATTATTGTAGAACACTTGGGATACAATGACCTACAGCTTACAAAATCTATTCTTAAGATTCATTATTACCACATATTACTCAGCTATATTTTTTGTTACTTATCTTATTATGATAACATAATAATTGCCTTAATTTTAGGTAAAATTTATGTTTATGGATATTCAAATTTATGATGCAAAATAACTTTCCATTTATCTGGGAAGTTATAAGATCCGGATTCTACCATTCAACTTACATATGCATTGCAAATATCTGAACAGAAGATTTTTCATTAATCACCAACAAAGAATAGATTATATGCTGAAGTAAACGATGTGTATGTTAAACTTTTGATTCAATAAACAACTGCCATTCTGGCTGAACTGTGAAGTGACAAAAGCTCTGGCTATATTTTCTATATAAAACTTATTTGATATCCTGCCCGTGGCCTTTGTTTCAGGAATATTTATGAAATTTTCCAATTCTTGATCAGGTAGTGACCTTCACTGAGAGAGACTTGCTGATGTTCAGAAAAGAAGGTCACATGAATACAAATCTTTGTAAACACGTCTTTAATATATCTTAAAACAGAGGCCATAATGAGTAAAACAAACTTAATGTTTCCTGAGAGAAAACAAGAAAGATCAATCCTTGTTCAGGAACTATAGTGATTATCTGTCTACAAGAGATCTTACTGTAGTTTCTTTAGGAGAAAAGTAGGTATAATTTAGACCAAACAATGGCAAAATTAATCGGTTGTTAAAAGGAGGAGAATTCCTGGGGTAAGTAATGAAACTGCCAATCTCCATTTCCCACAGCTGAAGCACAGGGCACATTGCTTTTTAAAAGGTGAATCGTTCTGACTATATTAATCCTGATATTTTTCATTTTAGGCCTAACACTCACACATCAGCACCCATTTCAAAAGATCTAAATCATATTATATATCAAATTTGGGGTGCAAAAAATCAGAGAGAAAAACAACTTTGTTTATAATGTGAGAGGTGGAGGGATAATGTTGGTATTGATCTCACTTTTATGAGTTCAAAGGACTCCTTCAACAAGGCTTTATGGGAAAGGAAATAAGACAAAAAGACAGACCATGCTCAGTATGAGACCTGCTGACATCTTGCACCCTACAAGTTTATTCAAATGACTCTGTTCATGTTATTTCATTATCACATTCTAATTTTATTGCCCCAGATGTTATCTTTTATTGTACTACCATGCACAAATCTTTTTTTTATTTGGAAGTAGCTTCCATATAAAGTTGTAAGCCTCTGTGTGTGTTATGTTTCTCCATTCTCACAATGAAATAAAGAAAGTCAGATTTCTCTCTGTGATAGAGTTATACATAGATTCCTAAAACTGCTGCCAACAGAATACTTTTCACTGACGTTTTAAGTGATAAGGTAGGAGAGCAGAATATGAGCTCTTCCTAAGTTATTCACTCTCTTATTGAATGTCTTTATGTTTATTGTTGGTTTGGTTTTGTATCTGTTTATGGAAAGGCAGGCAGTCAGGCAGATATCCTGTGATTTTCATGAAATGTGTCAAGTAGAATGCACTAGGGCACTGAGGACATGCTAAATTCTCTATTTCATCTCTAATGAAAAGCTCAAATAACAGTCTCTGCCAAACTGCCCTTATTCTTATGGAGAAATAATTTCTTTTAAATCTGGGGGTGAATTCTTTTTGCTTTGGAGTACTAGATTCAAGGAACGCCTGAGAGTTTTCGGAGAGATATTTTAATTCTGTCCAGCTTCTACACTAGTATATAGATCTGGGTTATAAACCTCAAAAAAGACAGAAAACAAAAGGTTACATAGAATCATGCATTACAACTACATGGCTTTCATATTTATGTAATATTGTGTTTAATTTCTGCTAACAAGCACTCTATTGATCTCAAAGAGAATGAAAGTTTGGCCATAGGTCAAATATCAATGATTGGGCAGGACCTTCACTAGAGGGAAATCATGGACCCCCTGGAGTGGCGTTTTTTTTTTTTTTTTTTTTCAGTTTTGTCCACTGTTTTCCATCACAGGCAGGAATGGGTATAATCCTATGATACTGATGAAATAAACCAACAATAATTTTTAATCAATCAATTACATTAAATTGACAAATAAAAAAATGGCTGGGCACGGTGGCTCATGCCTGTAATCCCAGCACTTTGGGAGGCCGAGGTGGGCAGATCACGAGGTCAGGAGATCGAGACCATCCTGGTTAACACGGTGATACCCCATCTCTACTAAAAATACAAAAAAATTAGCCAGGCATGGTGGCGGGTGCCTGTAGTCCCAGCTACTCAGGAGGCTGAGGCAGGAGAATGGCGTGAACCCGGGAGGCGGAGCTTGCAGTGAGCCGAGACCACACCACTGCACTCCAGCCTGGGCGACAAAGCAAGACCCCACCTCAAAAAAGAAAAAATTGTATATATTTATCATATACAACATGATGCTGTGATTTATGTATATAGGTGGAATCGCTAAGTCAAGTTAATGTGTGCATTACCTCACATACTTACCATTTTTTTGTGGTGAGAACACTTTAAATGTACTCTTTTGGCAATTTTCAAGAACACAAGATGTTGTATTAATGATACTCACCATGGTATATAATAGGTCTTTTGAGCTTATTCCTCCTATCTAACTAAAAGTTTGAATACTTTGACCAATATCTTCCCAACCCCCATCTCCCTGTCCCTGGTAACCTCCATTCTATCCTCTGCTTCATGAGTTCAATTTTTTAAGATTCCACATATAAATGAGATCATGCAATATTTGTTTTTCTGTTCCTGGCTTATTTCGCTTAACATAATGTCCTTCAGTTTCATTCATGTTATTGCAAATGACAGGTTTTCCTTCTGTTTTAAGGATGAATACTACTCTACTGCATATGTATAAAACCCATTTTCTTTATCCATTTATACACTGATGGACACTTAGGTTGTTTCCACATCTTGGCTATTGTGAACATTGCTGCAATGAACATAGGAATGCAGAAATCTGTTGCAAATACTGATTTTATTACCTTGGGATATATACCTAGTAGTGGGATTGGAAACCAGCTCTATTTTTAATAATCAGGTAACAATCCAGTCCCTTCTGCTGGTATTAAAACTGTTTCCAATACACAGCATACTTTCAGAATATTTGAATATGGTACTAATAAAATACAATTAGAAAAAAATAGCTCAAAGATACTTGAATGCTTTTAATAATGAGGTTATGACCCAATTCATCTTCTTACATTTTTTATAAAGGTAATACCCTTCAACTTTATCATATAAAATACTACGTAGTCCAGATAATATATAATATAATAAATTACAGAAGTTTTAATTTTTTAAAAAAATTTTATAAATGTATTTGTTATATACAGTGATTCAATATTGGGGATATGTCTTCTCTTTTTCATACTGATTGGATTAAAAATAATGATTCATGTTTTTGTTATTTTTATGCAATTGCTTCAGAGACACCATATTTGAAATTTGATATAAAAGTGAATCTTTTGTTATACAATTATTTTAGTTTTTATTTTTTTCTGGATTAAACACAAAATTATAGCTTTCCCTTCTTCCAGAGACTTTGGGGCTAAGAAAAAAAAAAGTACCCCAAGGCAATTTTATCAGTGTTGTCTATAGAGTAACAGCTCCTTGGAACTGAAAGATATTGGCTTTTCAGGGGTTAAACCTTTTTTGAGCTCACTTTTTCCATGGAAAGAAGAATGTTGTGTTGAACCAGGTTACTGTGACAATGTCCAAAATTGGTAAAAGGAAAAGGAAAGAAAACAGTATCATCAGTAATGATACAGGGGTTAGAAAGTATTTAGGCAGATAGTGAGGCTAAGTCACTCCTTGGTAAGGTTTCCCTTTTAATGAAAAGCAGTCCCCAAAGCATTTTCTTTTCTAATAAACAGCAGCCTATAAAATCGAGCTGCAGACATAGGCAAGTGAGCTGGAAGCTTGCACGAATGAATGCCAGCAGTTGTGCCAATAGGAAAATGCTACCTGGGACTAGGCATAACCCAAATGGTGGCTCCATCTTCCCTTCTCTTTGTCAGCCACAGGTACAGTAAGGAACAGACAAGATGGTGCTGGACAAGTGGAAAGCCCGTTTGCATAATAAGATTAGGATGGGGTGACCAGCCTTCCCCATGCACTGTGGAAAGGTCACACCTGGTCGAACCAATCTGTGGGTCCTATGGAAATCAGACACTGCCTCCTCAAGCCTGCCTATAAAATCTGCTGTGGTCCTCCACAGGCCGGCTTTTCCCTTTTGGACACCCCTCTCTCTCACAAGAGAGAAAGAGCTGCTGTCCTTTCTCTTTCTTTTGCCCACTGAACCTCCGCTCCTGAACTTCCTCCTCATGTGTGTCCATGTCTTTAATCTTCTTGGCATGAGATGATGAACCCGGGTATTTACCCCAGACAACGATGCCTACAGATTTACAAAATAATCGCAAACAAGAAAGGAAACTGTATAGAAAGCTGGCTTTACTTCAAAAGGGATCCTTATTTAAAAGCATGATAATGGATTAATTATCATTAGAAAACAGAGGAGCAGGCTATCTATATAGAGTTACACAAAGAGAATCTGAACACCTCCATGTTCTCAGATAGCTTTAAGAATAGGTTTGTAAGCTCCAATTTATCTTTGGGATAGGGTAATAAATTCCACCATCCAAATTCCAATAGCCTTCTGGGAAAGTTGATGAATTCATTTATTCATATTTATTTTTAAAAACTTGTTTTATTATGAAATATTTTAACTTTATAAAAAATGACAGATTTATCTTAATAGATGACGTTTGAATCAGTATTAACATCTGGCAATTAATTATTTGATACATGCTACATTCCAGGCAATTTGTTAGCAACTGAACTTTGAACTTACAGTGTTTTAAAAGAGAACTAAAACAGTCTTTGCCTTAAAAAGACTTTAATTCTTGTAGTAAAAACTTATGCAAATAGCTAACTACAGTGAAAGATAGAAGGTAGCAAATGTTACAGGATAAGTGGGCATACAATAGATTAGGAAAACTGAAAATGTGAAATCATGTGAGAAGAAGGGGAAGAAGATTTTAGGTTCATATCTACTGAGGAAATTATATAACGCTAGTGAGTAGAAGAGAGTTCAGTAGAGGTTACAAAAGAGGGTAACTCATTCAGCACGTAACAGTTTTGCCCTAACACACATCTGGTGTTGTCTAAGTGCTAGAAGAAAATCTAAGGCAGGGTAAATGAAATGGGAGAAATTCTAGAGGTGAAGGAGAAAGTGCTATTTATATGAGTGGTCCAATAAAGCCTCTCTGATAAAATGACATGTGAGGGGAAACCTCATGGAAAGAAAAGCGTGAGTTCTACAAATGGATATCTGGTGGTAGGGGGAAAGTTGAATTTTCTGGGTTGAGTGAAAAGTTAAGTACAAAGGCTCAGAACCTGGAGAGTAACTTCTGAATTATAGGAATGGAGAGGAGGTCCATGTGACTGCAAGAGAGGGAGTAAAGGTTTGGGGCAAGTGTGGTAAGAAACCCAGGCTAAGTGGTAGCAGACGAGTTTGTTGAAAATTAAGCAGTGTTCCACAGACTTTTCAGAGTAAACAAAATAGGACAATATCAAGCCAGTATGGAAAAGTGTTTGAATGAATTTGCCTGAAAATAAGTAAATTGATTAGAAAAATGGCTATTTTTACCTACCATACATTTTGAGAGAGGAGAAAGGAAGAAACTGGCAGGGAGTTAGGTTGGGTCCTTGGTTGAATTCTTTTTAACAAAACAACAGCCTGCAGGCACAGATAAGGGAACTTGCACAGGGGATCTTGCCTAAGAACTGCCTACAGCTGCACAGATAAGAAAGGCTACACAGGTGATTTCCCTGGTCATGCCCACGACGGAAAATCTGGTCGCCTGACACATGTGCAGTAAGGGGAACAAAGCAATGTGGAATAACTCAAGCTAAGGACATATATGCGCACTGGGAGGATGAGGTGTACCTACCAGAAATTTGTGCTTTATGCAAATAAGACACCCAGCCCTCATTGGTTTCTTATAAAAGCCTTTGCATTCAACTGTAAAAACGGCAACCCTTTTCTGGGTGCCCTCTCTGCAAGGGAGAGCTTTCTTCTTTCGCTTATTAAACTTTCACTCCAACCTCACCCTTTGTGTCCACCCTCCTTAATTCTCTTGGTTGTGATACAAAGACAAAGAACTCTGAGTGATACTTCACCAAGAGAGACTGCTACATTGTGATGCATTGGCAAGACTATAACAGTTTTATCTCATGGTTAATCATTTCCCTTTTCCTTCTACTAAAGGTACTTCTCCATAAATGTAAGCATTTGGCACATGTATTATTTGTTAAACATAGGCTACTTTAGTTCTCTACATGAAGTCTAAGATGAAGATTATTTTACCAGGTAGACTGAGGCTTTATATCTGGCCACATTCTTACCTAACTGGTAATTGTCAATTAATTGTAGTGATTAGAAATGACAACTGGAAATTCCATTGAGAAACAAATGGAACAGTTTTCTTTCCTTTTCATTTTTCTTCCTTTGGACATTGTCACAGTACCCTAGCCCAATACTTTTTTCTCAATCAAAAGAAAGCGAGAGATCAAAACAGATTCAATATCTGAAAAGGCAATATCTTTCAGTTGCAAGGTAGTGCTACATTATAGATAACATTAATAAAATTGCTCTGGGAACAGAAATTTGGATTTCTTAACCCCAAAGTCTTCTCTGGGAGAGAAGAAACATATAAATGTTCTTGTTTGCCTAGGGGAGGGGAAGGCAAGATAAAATAATAAACTAACAAAAATAACAAAAGATTTATATGTTTTATCACAAACTCCAAAGAAAATATTTTTTACAATTCACTGGACTTGCTGGATATTTAGATGCCTGTAATTTACCCAGAGAAAGGTAGAAATAGCAATGAAGATAATTAAAAAATTATAATGTCACTATTTTACAGTAACACAAGGAAGAGATTATAAGAGCGGATATGAATTTAAAATGAGAAATTTAATTTTTTCTATTGAAAAATAAATGAAAGGACTTCCCTTTCTTCCTTTTCTTAGAGCATTTATTTTAGAATACTTGTAATGCTACATTCTTTCTATCTCTTTGACATGTATGTAAATCTTTAAAACAGCAAATTGCCTCTTGCCAGCTTTAAGACCCAGGAATATTTTTCTCAAGGACCTGAGAGCCATCTCTTTGAAATGTAATCATCAAGGAAGATAGTGCCTCTATTTTCCAGTTTCTATGAGAGGGTAGGAGCCTTACATAGGCAGACACCTCCCTCCAAGTAGCAAAACTACCTTTTGTCATAAAAATATGAGTTTATTTTTCTTCTGCATAAACACAATTAACAAACACAGATGCTTGCCCTAATTAGCAAATGAATTTAAAATCAACTTTATGTGCAAAATGGCGCTGTCAAGTCCTCCTCTTTGAGGATTTACTTACCTTGAGAACAAGTGTGTAATGTGTTGTACCTGATTATCTAAAAAGAGTGAGACTGTTGTCTTTGAAAGCTCTTTTCACATTGTCTTTGATGTGCAACACATTCTGCTTTAATGTTTAATTAATAATAAAATTGTTTTCTTTGTCTTCTACCTTTGTAATAAGTTTTCTGTTAGGAGATTTGGGAGGTTTTTAAAGTCATATTTCATCCAGCTCAAGTAATGTATTTATTAGTATGTATTTTCTTACTAGAATCTAAGGTCCATGAGGGTAGAGATTTTTTCTGTTTTATTCTTTATTCCCAGTATCTGGAACACTATCAGGCATATAGGAATACTAAATAATTATTGTGAATATATAAATATATAAATAAATGAATAAATAAATGAATTAGGATTTCTCATCTGATTTTGTCACCTATTATTTCTTTCATAAGATGAAATTCCTATTTCTGGTACCCCCAGGCCCTAGTTTCATATTGTAAACCAGTACCCAAGGCATATAAAGACTCAAACGTCCTTTATTTGAACATGCCTGGTAATCAGACTCCAAATACTGAGCCATTTTAAACGTCATTCAGGGCAGTAAGAGTGTAAGAATAAAAGAGAAACTCACTTATCCTCCAACCTGTCTGGAATCTTTTTTATGGTAAAAGAGTAAATCATTAAACTGTCATAAATCATCAATTTATGGTAAATCATTAAACTATCGTGCCAGAACTTCTTATGTTCTGCATCAAAATTTGAACACAAATAGAGATTTACCCACAGTATTTTTCTGCAAATCATATAAAGATCTTTTTTTTTCTGGCTTACACAACAGAATTAGGAGCCTCAAATAATAGTCTTCTGTTCTCAGAATAGCAATATAAATATTGTTTCCCTATGCAACATGACACTCCAGGACTTTTTTGAAAGAAGTGTAGATAGCTATCTATGCTGAAGACAATTAGAGATTTGAAAAATGCTAAGATCTCAGTTTGTCTGAAGGATAATGAGTTGGTAACAGCAGTTATTCACTAATCTCAGTACCCAGGGATATTGGACTAATAGAAAGGAAAGTTGCAGAATTTAAATTAGACATAATAGATATATTTGAGAGAATATTATAGTAAGCAATCCAGCTTTACTAAGAGAATATATATGAATGCTTAATAGTTTACTCTGTAGAATGATTTTTGCATATTTTATGCCAAGGAAACAATGCTTAGATGCTCTAAAAATAAGCTGCCAACAGATTTCCCCATAAGCTCCATGACTATAAGAAGTATTTATTATTGCTTCTCTGGTGCAGATTAAGAATGCGAGAAAAAAAAGTAGGAAAATGAGATCATTTTAATACACTGATGATAGCTTTAGTTTCAGGATGTCCTTTTGAAAATGAAACACTTAAAGCCTTCAGTGAGCCTTCAGGCAATTCAGCAGCTCTTTTCTCCTCTGTCAATTCTAGAACCATTTATACCACACATCTATTGGACTTTCTGACATCCTCCTTCCAGGAATCCACATTCAAATCTGATTGTACCTCAGAGGTGATGGATGCTTTAGGCCTAAATTCCACTTGGGCGAACATTAGAAAGCCCTCTTGAAGCCATGCAATGTCATTTGCATAGTTATGTCTCCACAGCCAAAGATTTTTCCAACTCCAGAAATTTTTTATAACTGTGACAAGGAACTCCAAATATTACAAAACATTCATCTTGCTATTTTTGTTCTTGAGAGCTATTTCACCAATATATTCAACATATAATTCCCTGCTGTAATTAAATAGACATATTTGCAAAAAGTTAAACAAAAGAATTATCAGCTTAAGTAGAAGAAAGAAAAGTCATCTTATTAGAATTGCTTTTTATACTGAAAATATGCTTAAATGTCTCACATCATTTTTGGTGATGGCACTTCTTGCAGCTAGAGTGTAATATGATTTGGTATGGATTTTTTTGCATAATTTCTATGACAGAAGGAGGTATGCTTAGCAATCCCTCAGCTAATGAGAAAGCTTTAGAAGAAATGGATCCTTTTTCTGTGAAAAAAATCTATTGTTAATGCTCACTGCCAGCAAGAGACTAATTTTACTGACAATGTAAAGAACTTTATTATCTCAACTAAAAACACAAGTGATATTAACACAAAAATCACTTTTGTTTTATGCTATTCATACTGTTATGGATTGAACTATGCCCCACACCAACGTTCATATAGAGAACCTCTAACCTCTATTGTGACTATTTTTTAAAATATGAGCTTTAAGAACATAATTAAGGGTAAATGAAGTTATAAGGTAGGGATCCTACTCCAGTAGGCTATATGTCCTCATAACAAAAGAAAGAGACACCAGGAGTATATGCCTATGAAGAGCCATGTGAGGTAGTAGAGAGAAGGTGGCCATCTGCAAGCCACAAAGAAAAGCCTCACAAGAAAGCAAACCTAGTAGCACTTTGACCTTGGACTTCCAGCCTCCAGAACTGTGAGAAAATAAGTATCTGCTATTTAAGCGATCCAGTGTGTGGTATATATTTATGGCAGCCCAAGCAAACTAATATACATGTTAATGCCAATTTATTTTAACTATGGAATTCCAGAGATGGAAAACATGACTCATTTAAGGTTACTCTTGTTCCTGACTGTTCTTAAGGTGATAAATACGATGGTATATTCTGAGTTAGGAACATATCAAAACGAAGCTCTAACTATAGGAACAAACTTGGTTAGGTAAAACACAATGATTGAATATTGCTAGTCAGTCTTTCTTACCATTCTGTGTGGGGCATTTAATTAAATAATTGTCAACAGCAATAATTGACTGGCTGCAGATATACTTTATTTTCATTTTATATAAAGTTGTGCTTAGGATTAATGTGCCGTTGTAGGATTTGATTCAATAACAAACCTCTGTCAGATAAACTTCTGTAAACAGACCTAATTTTTTTCATATTCTAAATTTTCAAAACAGCCAGTTTTGACAGGGCACATCACAGAAATGGCCAGTTTGTTCATATGAAACTCCTTGGGGGCTGCAGCTTGAAACACTTTATATTGATTACTAGGTAAATAATGTAGTGACTTGGTTGAGGGGGTCTTTCCTCATCTGATTTCTTCAGCTCACATATGTTATATTCCTCTCCTGTGAATTTCCATTAACTTGCTATATTGTTCCTCTCTAGTCAAGTCACTTTCTAAAAGTTTAGCTGCTGCCCTGTACAATCGCCTTCTACTCTATGTTGAATTCACTACTCTTAGATAATTGCTTCTTTATCTGTCTGGCATTTATGGTGCTTTTCTCTAAATTGGTTCTGCTTTATTTTATTTTACTTTTTATTTATTTTATTTTACTTTTTATTTATTTTATTTTTTTTTAGATGGAGTCTTACTCTGTTGCCAGGCTGGAGTGCAGTGGCGAGATCTCGGCTAACTGCAACCTCCACCTCCCAGGTTCAAACAATTCTGGCTCAGCCTCCTGAGTAGCTGGGACTACAGCTGCGTGCCACCATGCCCAGCTAATTTTTGTATTTTCAGTACAGACGGGTTTTCACCATGTTGGCCAGGATGGTCTTGATCTCTTTACCTCATGATCTGCCCTCCTTAGCTTCCAAAAGTGCTGGGATTACAGGCATGAGCCACCGTGCCCGGCCAGTTATGCTTTTACATAATCTAATCTCCTCAATATATCATTTTTTTCAATGGCTTCACTGAAACTTACTGTGAATTTGAACTTCTGTCATTTCTCTTTTGTGTTTACATTTATTCATTAACTAGACTATATTTTCTCTTTCTACTTCATTTTCCAGCCTCTCTACTTAATTCCCCAATGTCTGTTTTATATATTTATTCTTTCTGTGACAGTGTCTATTAAAATTCACATTCAGCTGGGTGCAGTGGCTCACACCTGTAATCCAAGCACTTTGGGAGGCCAAGGCAGGCAGGCCACGAGGTCAGGAGTTCGAGACTAGCCTGGCCAACATGGTAAAACCGTGTTTAGTCTCTACTAAAGATACAAAAAAAAAAAAAAAATTAGCTGAGTGTGGTGGCACATGCCTGTAGTCCCAGCTACTCAGGAGGCTGAGGCAGGAGAATCACTTGAGCCCAGAAGGCAGAGGTTGCAGTGAGCCAAGATCGCGCCATTGCACTCTAGCCTGGATAACAGGGCAAGACTCCGTCTAAAAAAAAAAAAAAAATTCACATTCAAGGACTCTGATTATTCAAGTACAATAGCTTCTTTCTTGTTCTCATCTTAATGGTTCTTACCATTGACTGAGGCAGGACAAGGAAAAGGTAATCAAGTGGCAGTTTTATATTTAATGTCTGAAGCTAAAATAAAAATGCCAAACTATATGCCATCAAAACACCTTGTCAAGGAAAGCCACAGGTTCTCTTAAATCTCTCTCAAGAACATTATTCTCTATTAGTATAAAATTAGAAGGTTTTATTGTCGTTGTTAGTAACTGTTAATTTTGTGATTAAAATTGGTTCCAAATTGTGGCTGGTAAGTCCCATACATTACATATGGATGTTAAAGGTGATCGTGTTGAAGTTTCAAAAGGTAAGTGAAGAGAATGGTAGAGAAAGCTTTTATTGTTTTAGTGAATGCATATATCATCATAATCAGAATGTTCATGGAAATAATCAGCCTTAAAGGAAATAAGAGGAAGAAACTTAGTATCATGCTATTGGACACTGGAGATAAGGTGATCCATGTCATAAAGTGACAAAAATCCTGGATGAATTGTGTTCTGTTGGGTGGAAAATAAAACTTTTAAGCAATGCACTTGAATATTTAACTGTGAGGGTTTCCAAGCAAAGTGTAGAAAATGTAGTCTGGTATCTTCTTGATACTTATTGGAGAACACGAGAGCAAAGAGATGAAGTTCCTAATGCAAAAAGGAACCAGCACTTGATGGTTTGGGAAATTCTCAACCTATCCAGACAGTATACTTTGGAAATAAGACCAAGAATGTGGTCATCTGTTAAAGAGATTAGTTATACATTTAATGGATTCAGTCAACCATCTCAGCAGAGGCAGGGAATGGAGACGGGGTTATCCAGATGGAATCTGTGAAGAATGCTATTATGCAATGGTCTGAGTCCCCTGGAAGTACATAGAAGACCAAAAAAGTCTTTAAAAATGTTATATCTTCAGAAACACTTTCAGCTTGGGCCAAAAGGGACAGAGATGAGACAAAATAAGGGAAGGCTGTCAACCTTCTCAGAGTCTATAGGCAGAAATGGGCTGATAGAATTACTCAGCTATGCACATGCACTACCCGTCATGAAAGAGAAAGAATGGCTCCTGAGACACAGCCGTGGGTGTAGGAACAGAGACCAGATAGGCAAGACCAGAGGCAGAGGTTGAGTAGGACAAGAGGCAGGGGATCCATACCCTTGCATAATAGCATTCTCCATGGCCCCAAGGGGAGATACCACAGAGAATTGTACTGAAGCCCTGAAATCCATTGCAACTTGCCTTGCTAAATTCTTGCTTTAAATGCTTGCTTTAAATCAGTGACTGCTTTATTCCTTCCTTACAGACTTCAGATAGAGCTAAGTCATGCAAAACCACCATTTCAGAATTCTGGTATTTAGAATTCAGAGAAAATATATTTCTGTTGTTTGAAGCCACCCAGTTAGTGGTAACTTGTTAAAGCACCTCTAGAAAACTAATACAGCTTAACAGAACATTTAATTAAATATGTATTTAATCACAGTATTGGTAACTTAAAATTCCTCTGATGCTAAGCAAATACTGCTTGTAAGTCAAGGTGTATCTAGACGTCAAATGCTGTTGCACAGCATACCATGTTTTAAATAAAATGAATTATACCTAAAGTCATTACTTGTTTCAAAGCACAATATATTCAATGTTTACACTTAAAAAATCATAATTTTCAATGGTATTCTTAAAAAGCAGTAGTATCTGCTATTAGGAATTCAGCCTGTCCTGCTGGTCACTAAAATTTCTTCTTTTATTTCTCCTCCTCCTCCTTCTTCTCTTCTTCCTCTTCCCTCTCCTTTTACTTGCCCTTCAATTGCTCCCAATTTAATACCTCTATCATATCGAAAAGTTATAAAAATTTCCTTGAAAGTAATTGAACTACATTTAAAAATCTCTTCATTGCATGTGAAAAAAAAAGAGTTGTCCTGAATGAAAGACAGCCTCGATTTTAGTTGACTAGTGCTTACAATCTCACATTATCTTAAATGCACATATATTTTAAGGAAAATTTATCATACGTGAACATAGGATATAAAATTTACAAAACCTCATTAAGATTTTTAAATCTAAATGAGATAAAAAAGTCTCATTAAGATTTTTAACAGCCCATGGTAAAAATAATGATAGTTCTTTTACATAAATTTGCATGATTAACTTGGGAGACCCCAATAGTTTTAATGATGTATTTACATAACATTTGAAAATGTACTATAATTTCAGTCAACCAGAACAATTGTCTTAATCTATATAAGTTACAAATATATTCACAATTTAAATAAGAAAAATCACCAATTAATTACTTACTGTGCTGTTTTTATCCTTATGAAAAATTCATAGGATAAAAGCTTCATTGCAAGTAATTAGAGCACATTATGTGTAATCACTTGCCAAATTTCATGTTTTAAATCAATCATTTTTTGTGTTCATATGTTTGAAGTAATTTCAGAAGTAAATAATCACAGAGCCCCGCAAATGAGATAATATGGTAAAACAAATATAGCAAAGTATTTTAAGAAAGCAATAGACTAAAGCAGAATCCCTTCTGTGAGCTACCTGGCATCTTCACATTAGTTGGAGGTATCGGGTAAATAACATCTTTACGACCAACTTGTATATGAGTGAAGTTCCTGGAAAATATTTACTTTTACTTTATTTTTCTAAGAAAGCAACTTACATTCATTGCCTTCTTTCAAAACAAATTTGATCTATTGTGTCACTAGATATTTGTTCCTAATTCATTAAATTATACTTTGATTATAACTTCACTTTTTCCTACTGTACTTGTATATACTATTAGATACATTTATTCTCAATATGCATCTTTTGATGTATGGCTTTGTAATATTTATTTTGACACTAGCAGTTTATAATACTTAATAGATTATAACTATAGATGAGCAGTCAGTATTTGCATCTTGCATATTATGTGTTTTATTCCAATTTACCTGGTATATACTACATATAGTTACTATTCAATAAACATTTATTTTTGATGTAGATTGCAAGGAGAATGTCAGTCATAAGTCAATTAGAGAACACAGAGAGGTTGTACTTAAAGCTTAATTGAAGTATAAAGCATAAAAATAAGAACATGTTCGAAACGATTGCTACGTCACCCTTTGAGAGAATGATAACCACTGAGGATTAGAATATTAGACTTTATTTACACTTAAGCATGCTTGGACTGTAAAGAAACACTTTCTTATATATGGGACACTCAAGGGTACATGTAGACACATACCCTTATTGACAGGGTACATGTAGACATATCTGCCGTCCTGCAAATATCCCAGTGAAAAAATATTTAGTTCACCTGCTCATGGAAAATATCAGTGTCTTTTGAGACTTGTGTCACCATAGGACTGTTCTTACTGATTTTGTGGTTTATTCTCTTGAAAGATAAAAAGCAACAACAAAAAACAGGCCTAAAACTTAACATGATTCAAGGTTGCTATTGCCCCCTGGTGTGTGGAATAAGTAAGTACAAATTCTCTCTGGAGTTAGGATTCCTAATCCATTTTCCTCTGAAGTCCCAAAGATTTAATTTAGCCAAATATGAGCCATCATTTATAAATCATAAAAATACATAAATATGGCTGGTCTTCTGTAATAACATTAATAAAGTTTTAAACTTCCCTCAATGGTAATCTTGTACAATTTTTTGTTAGAATTTTTTCTTTATTTTCTTGAGATACCCCTGTAAGATGATCACAGTTTTGACGTTTATTCTCAAATCTATGCTATATTCACAATACTTGCATAATCAGAAGTCAAAATAAAAATTTAAGTCATTAAATATTTTAGTTATTGGAATTTTTTCATTTATGATCAAGAACAAGATAGGAAAGCTCATCATTATTATTTCTGGACAATGTATGACCAGAAAATCCACTTTATATACTATAATACGACAAAAAGAAGAGTTAAATGGATTTAAAAAATAACTTACAATACCATTATTTTTCATAAGTGATATGCCAAGATACATAGAAAAGCACAATCAATTTTAGGTAGTTAAGGAATTTTGCTGGATCAATATATAAAATCTACTTTCATTTATAAGGCAGTATTAATTAATGACAATAATTTAAAATGAAATTCTATTTCCAATAGCAACAAAAAGTATAGTTCTATCAGTTATTTATTACTACAGTATAAATTAATTTTACATAAAAACAATAAAAATAACAGCAAATCAAACTAAAAAAGTATTAAAATGTATATATCATTACAAAGTGGGATATTTGTTATGAGTATGCGAGGATGGCTCAATTTTTAAAAAGTCAGTGTAATCCACCACATCAACAGAATACAGAAATGAAATTACATAGTTATATTAAATTGAGGCAGAAAAAGCATTTGACAAAATTTGACAGCCATTCACGATTAAAAACTTCAGCAAACTTGGAATAGAGTAAACTTCCTCAGCTTGATAGAGAATATCTGCAAAAACCTTCAGCCCTTATCATGCTTCATTATGAGAAGCTAGATAATTACCCCTAAAAATGAAAATGGGCAAGATGTCTTCTGTTATCATATCTATGGAACATCATATGGTGATCTTAACTAGTGGAATAAGACAATAAAAATAAATAAAAGGTGTGAAGATGAGGAAAAGGACATAAAACTGTCTCTGTTTATAGAAGACATGTTTGACTATGAAGAAAATACCTCTCAAATCAGATTTACGGGTATAGTAAAGAAACATAGACATGTAATTATATGTGTATGTACTCACTTGGTGTTATTTCCCATCCTCAACATATATTGAGGAACTTATAATCAGGAAAAGTATTAATTGTTTTTCAATTTGAAACATGCCATATCTTCCCCTAATAATTTTAAATTTCTGATAGTATTTGGGCTTCCTGATTTTTAGCTTCTATTTTCCATTTTTTTTAATCTGGTAAACATCATGTTTAAAGAATTCTTTATATTTTGCCAATCTCAGGGCTTTACCTAACTAATTCATAGAAATTTTATTATTAGTCATCCATTGGAAAACACAACTATTCGGTTAGTGAGTCTGTTTTTGTTTTAAAACTCTTATTTGTAAGAATAGTATCTAAAAGGTTTTAATAGCCTGTCATGTGCCAAGCATAGTACATGAATTATCTGTAATATATTTAGCCATAATTAACACTACAGAAAAAATAATAATTCCCCATTTTACAACTTATTTTATTTATCCATTAACACACACAAATATGCAGCACATACCATGTGACAAGTACTGGTCTACATACTTTCTTACATTAGTGATCATAACGAAAAAGTCCCAGTTTGAGTGAAGCTTATATTACACTCAGGGAGGAAAAATAGTATATAGACAAAAAACAACATGTATAACAGAAATGTTGATTGTATAACATGTTAGAATATAGTAAATATCATGTTCTAGGAAAAGGAAATTTGCAAATGTCAATATGAGTGGATACGGGCACAGTAATTGTAGGAAATAGAAAAAATTAAAATCAAAAATCAAAATCAGAATACATCGATGTTTCAGCATAAAGAAAATTGATGATTATGCTTTTAAAAAAACTTTACATATAGCTTTCAATATATCATATCACTAACTCTTCCTTTATCAACAAATAAATGCCTTTATCTGACAGAAGTTTGTCCAACCTGTGGCCTGTGAGTCACAAGCAGCCCAGGACAGCTTTGAATCCAGCCCAACACAAATTCATAAACCTTCTTAAAACATTATGAGATTTTTTTTGCAATTTTCTTTTTAGCTTATCAATTATTGTTAGTGTTCATGTGTTTTATGTGTGGTCCAGGACAATTCCTCTTCCAATGTGGCCCAGAGAAGCCAAAAGATTGGACACCCACCCCTGGTAAAAGATCCATATTTATTGGTTCTACACTCAGTACAAGATGTTGTTCTGTCACTCAAATTTAATATAAATAATAGTTAATGAGCTTTTTTTTTTTTTTTTTTTGAGACGGAGTCTCGCTCTGTCTCCCAGGCTGGAGTGCAGTGGCGGGATCTCGGCTCACTGCAAGCTCCTCCTCCCGGGTTCACTCCATTCTCCTGCCTCAGCCTCCCGAGTAGCTGGGACTACAGGTGCTCACCACCATGCCCGGCTAATTTTTGTATCTCTACCATTTCTAGTAGTGTGGATGCAGGAAAAAAAAAATATCTACAAGGTATTTTATTGTTTCAAGATTTGTTAGATTATGATGATGGCAGGACATAACAACAATGACTCCAGAAAAATGAAAGGCAGAATTATTTATTACTTATATATACTTTATTACTTATACCCTACAAGAGGCGGCTGTGGGGTAGGGCTACATAGGGGTTGCACCCAGAAAAAAGGTAGCAGCAACCTAGAAACCTAGGAGGAGGCTTATATAAGGCAAGTCAAGTGAGTGAGCAAGGTTTAGAGGGTTCATTATGGACTGGGAATTTTGAATAATTCCATGGGCCCAATGAAGGAAGGGCCATTCCTCCATATGTGGCTCCCAGGCTTTTGGCAGTTGGGTACGTATGCAGTAAAACGGAGCAGCAGAGCCCGATAAGGTAAATCACTGGGGTGTAGGTTTAGCAAACAGCCTGGGAAGAAGACTTGAAGATTTTTTGGCAATGGTCTGAAAACTGGATCAAGACAGCACTTGTGCAATATTATATTGTAATACGTCTCTGCAGGGAAAGTATATTATAATTGTGGAGGTGCACATAAAACATAAAGAGGAACACATAAAATGCTTTGTGAATTATAATCATTCATATTTGCCCACTATTATTATTTCATAATATCTTGGCTGTATTATTGACATATTCCTACTTTTTCTCTATGTACTAGTACTCTATCACATGATCAATTTACAGTAGAAAACCAGATAATTCTTTCTAATACACATATTGCATCTATTCCATGCCTTCAATGAATTTCCCATTGTTTAAACTATAGGTCAAGAAACTGTCCAATTGCTATACTTGTTTGGGAAGTTTGATACAAAATACAGATTTCTGTGATTAAGCATGTCTAGAGAGAAGCATATAAATCTTAATGAATTTTAGTACTTTCTAGCATGTAAATATATTTTTTCTAATTATTGAAAAGATGATTGGTTAGGATTCAGATGAAAAAAAAAAGTATACACTGTTCCCATTAAAGTAACTAGGAAGCCACTACAACCAAGAAGTTGCCAGAGGTGAATGCCTTCTCTGCCTCTACAGGTTCCAAAACCACGTCGGCTCTGATCACATGAACACAATGAGTTGCCACAAGGCTAGTGACCAGATAGTTTCAATAGCCCAAAATGGTCAAAGTCCGCACTATCATAAGTACTCACATTAGCCATCAAAGTAATAATGCTATCAAATGTGATGCAGCCTTTAGAATACTCTACTGTACACCCATGAAACAATGAGTGTGTAAAGGGTTCAAATGTCTAAGAGTCCTTAGAATCAGGGTTCTCTAAGTATTCTGAAAACCATTGTCTTGGGGCAATAGTCATGTACAGAATTTGTAACTCTCCCTGAACTATCTAAGCTCAGATTATGAAATGTTACATAAATGGGAATCATAATTGTTAGTGTCTCGGGAATCAGGTTTGAACATTAATGCAGCAGCAACAAATGTAAGACTTTATTTTCAGGACAAAATAAACTATTTACATGATTATGTTTCTATCTATTCACATGATGGGTAGAACACATGACATCATCACTTTTAGATGAAAAACACTGAACATTAGAAATGGTTTGGTTTGCACTAAATAGGACATGAATAATATTCTGCTTTAATTTTAAAAATGCAAAAAAAATGTATGTGTATCTTTACTTATTGTGCATTTCACTTTCAAAGTTAGGTACACCATACATCGCATACTGTATCCAAATATATTTCAACCGTGATGAAAATTTAGTTATCATGTTTTTTTCTAAATGGAAATTTAGTCTTATTTTCATACCAGTATTATAAGTAGATTTCTGTTTTGGAGTTTGCAAAGCTAAAAAAATCTTTAGTTAAATATGGGAATAGTTCTGCCAACATTCAGTCTTGGAAATTATGGACAGTGAGCTCTAATCCCGTTTTGCCAGTGACTCTTCTGTGGCATTGAACATGTCATTTTGCCTTTCTGTTTCAGTTCTGTCATCTGTGAAGCAGAGATAATATTGTTCATTTGAGCACATTGTTCCAGTCTATATCCTCTGAATGACTTTGCAAAAGAAACTCTGCATATGAATTTGAATATATGCCAACAAAATTAGAACAAGTTATCTACTTCAAAAGTATGCAAAAACGAACCAATAGAAATCATTTTGGAAATGCACTATGTGCATTCCTAAATTGGAGCAAATTTATCATTCTAGGCAATCCACCTCCACATTTATAAAAATATAAGAGATAATTGTTTTTCTCTTATTATAGAAAAAAGCAAACTACCGAAGTACAATTTGTCTCTTTCTCTTTGGAAAGGTTATAATCGTTATCACAATCAACTATATCTGTTAATCAGATTTGGTGCTAGTTGTTCCCAATGACAAAAATAGAGCAGTATAAACATTTCTACTCTCTGTTTTGTTACGTAATCAAATTTTTCAGCCTCAGACAATTTCAATATTACTAGTTAGAAACAACAACAACAAAGTTCCTGAAGTCTCCAGAGGTAAAAGTATCAATTTTACTTAGAAGTACTACCCCAGACAGAGAAAAATAAACACGTAAGTCTGAGTTTTTGTTTGTTTGTTTACCGTCCTTAACATTTATATCTTTAGTAGTCTTAGCCTTGTTTCTGCTACTCCAAAAATCATGATTGGTATCTTCAAGGTACAATTTTATCAGAAAGAATAGCATACTAATTATGATTGCAGGATCTGTAATAAGAAAATGTGGGTTTGAATTTATTTTCCCATTTACGAACCACATATTATTTCAAAAACTACCTATTGTAATGAATGTGTAATTGTAATAAATATTAAATAATGTGCTTGATTATATATAGATTAACATTTGCTTTATACAATTAAAGGAAATCTATTATTTTAGAAACATTCCTTTGAATGGATTGAACTCTGATTAACGTATAAATCTTAGAGTTGCATTATCTCACAGATAGATAAATTTAACTAAATTTGAGTTTAAAAATGTTTGGAGGAAAACAGATGAAAATTAATAGTGGTACTCACATTGAGAGGATAGAATTTAGTATTTTAAATATTGTTTCCTTAGACTATTCTACATTTGCCAAATGTTCTATGATGAGTATGTCTAACTTCTACAGTGTTTTCTGTTCATCTTACATTAAGTTTTGTTACCTACTTGTTTTAGTTTCCTTATTAGTAAAACAACAAATAATATTACCTTGTTAGACTCTTGTAAAAATAAACAAGTAAAATTTAAACAGAAGTAATAAACAATATTTTACCATTTTTAAAATCTATTGAGACAGTTGTATCTCCAAGCCTTCTCCTACACAACTTATTCCATTTCAGATTTGTATCTTTAATTCTTAACTATGAGGAAACACTCTTGCAACTTTAGGACAAACATCAATATTTTAGTGACAGTGGCCTGGGGGCTGACCAGCTTATTTGGTTAGAACATTGTGTAGAGGATAAATGCTATGGGTTCGACTCATACATGGCAATTCATTTATTCATCCAAGAATTATTTACCAAGAATATCCTAAGTTTCTGTGCTAGGCAATGGCAAGAAAAATGAATTATAAAGTGTCCCTCTTTTGAGTTACATCTTAGCTAGTAAGACCAACTTGTTCAGCACCTGCAGATGTCATTTCACTGCCTTCTGATTTTCATTGTTTCAGATTAGAAGTCATCTTTAATTCTGATCTTTTTTCCCCTGCATGTATGAAACTTTCTTCTCTGGCCAATTTTAAGATTTTTTTTCTTCCTCATGTTTTACACAATTTTATTATAATATACCTTGGTGTGGTTTGTGTTTTCTCCTTGGGGTTTTTTGAGCTTCTTGAATAAAATCACATGTAATGATTTTGTGATATCTCTCCCAGGAATAAGAATAAAAAAAATCAGCATCTTTTCTTTCAAAAATGCATTGGCTCTCATCCTCACTCCCGTTACTACCCAGTTAAGCCTCTTTAGTTTATTTTAAAAACTTTTTTGCTCATGGAAAGAGTAAGTAATTGCAGAAGTACTACAATGCTGTAGGTCATCACAGTGATATGAATTGCTGCTTGAAAGAACAATAACTCTGACATGGTTACTACTTGTCACCGACAGAATCAAATTTTCATAGCATGGCTGAATTTTGCTTAATAAAAATGTACATTAACTGAAGAAACACCAGTTTCCTTGAGGGTAATGAATATACTTAAAATGCACCAGTGAGATTTATTCTGTGGAATGTATTCATTTCTGAAAATTTACTATCCAGTGGGTAAAGATGAAGCCTGGTTTCCACTCCTTGCAGAGAACAAATGTGATCATGGTTAGGGGGTAGAAAGAATGAGATGAGTGCCCACCTAAATAGCAGGAAGGCAGCAGAAAGCTGAGACTATAAGTTTGTCTCCATCTCCCAAACTGTGTAGCTATGGAAAAATTATTTAACACCTTGAAATCTCAGTTACTTCACATATAAACTGAGACAATGACACCTAAGAGTATTGTAGAAATTAAGTAAGAACAGACTACTAATATGTAGTATATTACATGATGCAAAAAGTTCATGAAATTGTAGTTATTGTAATTATACTTGCTCTGACGATCAGAAAATCACAGGCCATCTCAAGAATATGACAAAGTAGTGAAACTATTTCATCAGCCAGTAACTTTCATTTTTCAAAAATGTGTAGCTGCATTTTAACTTTCATTATATGCAGGTTATAATAAGAAAAAACAGAAAACATTTAACTATGGATTAAGTGTTCAGTAGGCCTAATTAAGAACCTTAATCTTTGGAATTCTGTGTTATTTACATGCTGCTATTTAGAATCTAAAGAATACCATTATAGATTGAGAATGTTTTGTAGGCTCTCGATTATAGAAATTTCTCCTTTCTGTGGGTGCTTGCATAATTTAAATGCCTTCACATGTCCTGCAAGTTAATTTCTTTTATTTAGGATTATGGAACCACATGAAAAGAACAATTCAGAAAAATAGAGTAAGGTGTCTTAAGCAAAGCTTTGCATAATAAAATAGCTTTACAACATATAAAGATTTTCTGGTCATATGCAGCACGCTGTGTTGTTTTTGATGAAAGGAATTCAGATCTTAACATATTCAAAGTAAATCAAGATTATTAAAGCAACAAAATTGTAATAAAATTTGTCACATAAAGAAATATCCAGCCTTAAATAGCTTCACTATTCAAATTTTACAAATATTGAAGGAACATATATAATACCTACAAAATAAGATAGAGAATAGAAGAAAAATAGAGCACTTTTAAACTTCTTTTATGAGTCCAGTATAATGTTAATACCAAAACCTGAAAAGGACATTGCAAGAAAAACAAGCAAAAAACGATCTCCAAAGTAAGCCAATATCTTTCACAAATATAGATGCAAACGTAAATTGAATTTATTCATATGTAGAAACATTTATATTTCATGACAAAGTGAGATTTATTTCAGGAATGCCTGTCTTGTTTAACATTAGAAATATGCCACTTCAAATAAACAAAGAAGAAAAACATATAATCTTTTCAATAACTAAGGAAAACAAATTTTGATAAAACCCAACACATATTCATGATTTAAAAAAATATACAAACTAAAAAAAAAAAAAAAAGAATCTGCATACAAGCCTGAAATAGTAATTTCCCTTCAGTTTCATAAGATAAATCTAGCAAAAGCCTACAACAAATATTATCCTGGTAAAATACTAAGGTTTTCCCACTAAATTCAGGAAAAATGTAAGGTTTTCTACTATTACTTGCATTCAACATTTTATTGAAAATCCAAGCCAGTGAATTATAACTGGCTGGAAAGGACCATCTCTCCCAAAGATACAAAAATTAGCTGGGTGTGGTGGTGGGAGCCTGTAATCCCAGCTACTCGGGAGGCTGAGGCAGGAGAATTACTTGAACCCGGGAGGCAGAGATTGCAGTGAGCCAAGATCACGCCATTGCACTCCAGCCTGGGTGAAAGAGTGAGACTCTGTATCAAGAAAAAAAAGAAAAAAAAAAAGAAAGAAAGAAAGAAAGAAAAGAAAGGATAACAAATATAAATAGAGAAGAAACCATTTTTATATGTGGAAATTTCAGATCAACTATTAAAATTTATTAGAGAATGTTATATGGTTGCTGAGTAGTCAATATTAAAACATAGTCTATATTTTATATACTAGCAAAAAGCAATTGAAAATAACATTGAAAACATATCATCTTTAATATTAGTAAAATGCATATAATACCTAGATATTAATGTAACAAAATATGTATAAAATCTATTTTGTATAGTTTTCTTTTGCTGTATAACAGATAAAATATACATTTCATATGTTTAAAGTATGAAAACACATGAGCTTTAAAATATGTATACACTGTGAAATCATCACGAAAATGAAAAAAAATCCCTATCAAATAATACTTTCAAACATATAGGTAAAATCACATGATACCTAAAAATTCATATGAAACACTGAGAAAAAATATTATGCATGAGACCAAATAAGAAAAAAGAATTCCAGAACGTTGGTAATTGTTGATATTCTTAATAAATACATGAAGATTCATAATATAATTTATTCTATTTCTATGTGTCTTTCAACATCAATTTTAAAAAGTTGTTTTGTTTTGTTTTTGTTTTTGTAAGGGAGGAGAGACAGAGGAAGGAAGTTGATATTAACAGTTAAAAAGAAATGATGGATAAGGCATTCAAAACACAGAGTGTGTATTATAAATAAGATTTTAAGAATAAATGCCTAGATAGAAATGGACAGTTTTCAAAATCAATATTTCTTCAATTAGTTAATTCAACCCTAATCTTATTCATAAATTCTGAGAAAATCATCTTTTTAAACTCACCATCAAATGGCACCTCACAGTCAAATTTCCTTCTCTGACATATCCAGATTCTGAAACATCAGGCATGATTGTAATCTAAAGATCCTCAAATGACCTGACTAGTCAGTAATATTCTGATTGCTATAGGCTTGCATTTCTCAGCTTGGCTTTTTTTCTTCATTATGTATATCTTTTTTATCATGCTGGCTATGTCCAGAATATCATAAATGAAAAACTGCCAAGATGAAGTGAAAGATACATTTCCTCTCTATTTTCTAGTTGCATTTTCCACCTCTTTGTGTATTTTCTTACACACATTTCTGTGTGTAAGAAATACAAACCTTTGCAACTTTTCCAGCTGAAGCAAAGATTTTTTTCTCTTTAAAAATCTAAGCATATTTCCTCCAATATACATTTCTACATGCTTGCTCTCCACTTGTCAGTGAAATGTGAAGTGACTATTATAGCAATTATCTAAAAAATGTTTCAATATTTAAAATGGCATTTAATAATAGACTTTTTTCAAATGTCTACAGTTCTGCTATAACATTAAAATATAAATTATTAAAATGACAGAGTCTACTTAAATTGTTGTAGCATTTGATAACAATTTAATGTATGTTTGCTAATGAAAGAATAAATGTATTAAAAATAATCTGGTCAAATGTTCAAAAATAAGAGGGGCAGAGCAATATGGCCATATAGAAGTCTTCATTGATTATCTCCCTAACAGGAACACCAACTTTAACAACTCTACTCAAAGAAGCACCTTCATAAGAACCAAAAATCAGGTGAACACTCGTGATAACTGGTTTTTGCTTTATATTGCTCAAAGAGGCACTGAAAAAGATGGAAAAGACAGTCTTGAATCACTGACGCCACCCCTTCCCCAACTGCCAAGATGGGGCCATGTGGTATGGAGACAGAATGTGTTCTTTGAGAGAGGGAGAGTGCAGCAATTGTGATACTTTGCATTGAACTCAGTGCTGCCCTGTCACAGTTGAAAGCAAAACCCCACTGAACTCAGCCAATGCCCACCCACATAGAGAGCATTTAGACAAGCCCTAGCCAAAGGGAAACACCCCAATTCAGTGATTGAAACTTGAGTTCTGGCAAGCCTTACCACAGGCTAAAGTGCTTGAGAGCCCTCAATAACTCAAAACACCGTCTAGGCCACAAAGACTTTTAGATGAGTTCTAGTGCTGAGTTGGACTCAGAGACAATGGACTTGGGGGCCATGCCACCTATTAAAACATCAGCTGGGGTGGTTGAGAGAGTGCTTGTATCACCCCTTTTCCAACCCCAACTGCACAGGTAAATTTCTAAGGATTTTTACTCCAGTCCCTGGTTCCTGGATGACATCTTTGGACTTTCCCAGGGCCTGGGGAACTCGCCACCTTGAAGGGAAGTCTACAAGCCTGGCTGGATTGACCACCTGCTTATTGTAGAGCCCAAGGGACTTGGGTAAACATAGATTGTAGCCAGGTAGTGGTTATGGCAGGCCTTGGGTGAAACCTAATGTTGGTTTTACCCAGTGCAGTACCAGTTGTAGTGGACACAGGGGTATTTGTGTCACCCCATCCCCAGCTCCAGGTGGCTCAGCAGAGAGGGAGAGACTACATTTGTTTGGGAGAAAGTAAGAGAGGAAGACAAGAGTCTCTGCCTGGTAATCCAGAGAATTCTTCCAGATGTTATCTAAGACCACCAAGGAGGTACCTTTATAAGTCTACAAGAACCACAGTGTTACTGAGCTTGGGGTTCCCCCTAATGCAAATAGCTTAAATCACAACACCCAAGTCTGTTTGAACACTCAGAAAGCATTCCCAAGAAGGATGGGTACAAACAAACCCTGACTCTGATGACTAAAATAAATACCTAGTTCTTCAGTGCCCAGACACACACAGACATTTGCAAATATCATGATAGTGAGGAAAATATAACCTCAACAAATAAACTAAATAAGGAACCAGGGACCAATTCTGATGAAACAGAGATATGTAACCTTTCAGAGTTTAAAATACTTGTGTTGGGGAAACTCAAAGAAATTCAAGATAACAAAGAGAAGGAATTCAGAATTCTAGCAGATAAATTTAACAAAAAGATTTAAATAATTAAAAATTATTAAGCAGAAATTCTGGTTCTGAAAAATGCAAATGACGTACTGAAGAATGCATTAGAGCCTCTTAGCAAAATTGATCAAGCATACGAAAGAAAGTGAGCTTGAAGACAGGCTATCTGAAAATGCACAGAGGAGAAAAAACAAACAAACAAACAAAAAGAATAGAGCATGCCTACAAGATTTGAAAAATAGCCTAAAAAACCTAAGATGTATTGGCCTTAAAGAGAAGACAGAGATATAGGAATAGAAAGTTCATTTTAGGGGATAAGGACAAACATAGAGAAAGATATAGTCCCAAATCTAGAGAAAGATATCAATATCCAAGTACAAGAAAGTTAGAGAACACCAAGCAGATTTAACCCAAAGAAGACTATCTCAAGGCATTTAATAATCAAACTCCAAAAGATCAAGAACAAAGAAAGGATCCTAAAAGCAGCAAGAGAAAAGAAACAAAAAAACATACAATGAAGCTCCAATATGTTCAGCAGCCAACTTTTCAGTAGAAACCTTACAGGCCAGGAGAGAGAGACATGACATATTTAAAGTGCTAAAGGAAAAACAAAAAACAAAAAACTTTTACCCTAGAATAGCACATTCAGCAAAAATATCCTTCAAACATGAAGGAGAAAGAAATACTTTCCCAGAGAAATAAAAGCTGAGGGGTTTCATCAACACCAGAATTGCCCTGCAAGAAATGCTAAAGGAGGTAGTTCAGTCAGAAACAAAAGGATGTTAATGAGCAATAAGAAGACATCTGAAGGTATAATACTCACTAGTAATTAGTAAGTAATAGAATAGCACTGTCACTGTGGTGAGCAAACTTCTCATCTTAAGTAAAAAGACTAAATGATGAACCAATCAAAATTAATAATTATAACAACTTTAAAAACATGGACAGTATAATAATGTATAAATAGAGAAAACAAAAAGTTAAGTTGGGGGACAAGGTTAAGGTGTAGAGTTTTTTTTTGTTTTGTTTTGCTTCTTTTTTATGTACATAATGTTGTTATTATCAGCATAAAATAATGGGTTATGAGATAGGATTTGCAAGCCTCCATAGTAACCTGAAATTGAAAAATGTACAATGGATACAGAAAATATAAAAAGCAAGAAATTAAATCATACCACCAAAGAAAATCGCATTAATTAAACAGAAGGCAGGAAGGAAGGAAAGAAGAAAGAGAAGACCAAAAACAACCAGAAAACAAATAATAAAATGGCAGGGTCAAGTCCTTATTTATCAATAATAACATTGAATATAAAATGGACTAAACTCTGCAATCAAAACACATAGGGTGGCTAAATGGATTGAAAAGCCAGACTCAATGACCTTTTGCCTACAAGAAACACACTACCTATTAAGACACACATAGACTAAAAATATAGGGATAGAAAAAGATATCTCACGCCAATTGAAACAAAAAAAGAGCAGGAGTAGCCATATTTATATTGGACAAAAGAGATTTCAAGACAAAAATGATAGTAAGAGACAAAGAAAGTCACTATATAATGATAAAGGGGTGAATTCAGTAAAGGGATGTAAAAAATTTAAATATATATGCACCCAACACTGTAGCATCCAGAAATATAAAGCAACTATTGTTAGAGCTAAAGGGGGTGATAGAACCCAGTACAGTAATAGCTGGAGACCTCAACACCCCACTTGGAGCACTGAACGTATCTTCCAGGCAGAAAATCAACAAAGAATCATTGAACTTTGTCTGCATTATAGACCAAATGAACCTAATATATGTGTACAGAACAGTTCTTCCAATGGCTGCAGAATAAACATTCTTTTCCTCAGCACATGAATCCTTCTCAAGGATACCATATGTTAGGTCACAAAACAAGTCTTAAAACATTCAAAATTTGAAATAATAACAAGCATCTTTTCTGAACACAATGGAGTAAAACTAGAAATCAATGACAAGAGGAATTTTGGAAACTATACAAACACATGAAAATTAAACAAAATGCTCCTGAATGACCAGTGGGTCAATGAAGAGATTAAGAAGAAAATTGAAAAATTTATTGAAACAAATGATAATGGAAACACAACATACCAAAACCTATGGGAGATAGCCAAACGGTATTAAGAGGGAAGTTTATAGATATTATATACATATAGAAGACTATCTCAAGGCATATATATATATATACACACACACACACACACACACACACACACACACACATATATATATATATGGAGAGAGAGAGAGAGAGAAACTTCAAATAAACAACCTAATGATGCTGCCTTACAGAACTAGAAAAGCGAGAGCAAACCAATCCCAAAATTATTAGAAGAAAAGAAATAAAAATCAGAGCAGAAAGAAACTAAATTGAAATGAGGAAAGCAATACAAAAAATCAATGAATCATTTATTTTTATTTTTATTTTTTTATAAACCTAATTGAAAAGCCATTAACCAGACTAAAGAAAAAAAGAGAAAAGATTCAAATGAATAAAACCAGAGATGAAAAAGGGACATTATAACTGATATCACAGAATTTCAACATATTATTAGTGGCTACTATAAGCAACTATATGTCAATAAATTGGAAAATCTAGAAGAAATATGTAAATTCCTAGACAAACACCAAAATTGAACCATGAAGGAAAAAAAAAAACCTGAAGAGACTAACAACAAGTAACAAGATGTAAGTGTAATAAAAAAGTCTTTCAGCAAATAAAAGCCCAGGACCTGAAGACTTCACTGCTAAATTTTACCAACATTTAAAGGATAAATAGCATCAATCCTACTCAAACTATTGCAAAAAATAGACGGGGAGGAACTACTTCCAAACTCAGTTTAAGTGGTCAATATTGCTCTGATAACAAAACCAAAATACATTTAGAAAACTACAGGCCAATATCACTGATAAATACTGATGCAAAAATCCGCAACAATATACTAGCAAATCAAATCTAAATTTACAATAGCCACAAATACAATAAAATATCTAGGAATTAACTAAAGAAGTGAAAAATCTTTACAATGAAAACTATAAAACATTGATGCAAGAAATTAAAGATTATACAAAAATGGAAAGATATTCCATGATCATGGACTAGAAGACTCAATACTGTTAAAATGACCATTCTTCTCAAAGGAATGTACTGATTTATTTCAATCCTTATCAAAATATCAATGATATTCTTCAGATAAATAGAAAAAAGAACCTTAAAATTTATATGCAACCCAAAAAGACACAGAGTAGCCAAAGCTATCCTGTGCAAAAAGAACACAACTGGAAGAATAAAATTACCTGATTCCAAATTGTACTACAGAGTTATAGTAACAAAAACAGCATGGTATTAGCATAAAATCAGACACATAGACCCAATGAAAATAATAGAGAACCCAGAAATAAGTTGATACATCTACAGTGAACTGATTTTTGACAAAAAAGTGCCAAGAACATACATTGAGGAAAGGATAGTCGCTTCCATATACAGTGCTGGGAAAACTAGATATCTATATGCAGGAGAATGAAAGTAGACCACTATCTCCTGTCATATCCAAAAATCAAATAAAAATAAAGTCTCAAATCTAAGACATCAAACTATGAAACTACTATAAGAAAACAGTAGGGACACTCTTCAGGACATTGGATGGAGCAAAGATTTCATGAGTAATAGCCCACAAGCACAAGCAACCAAAGCAAAACTAGACAAATGGGATCACATCAAGTTAAAAAGCTTCTTTGCAGCAAAGGAAACAATCAATGAAGTGAAGAGACAACACACAGAATGGGAGAAAATATCTACCCAGTACCAGTCTGACAAGGGATTAATAACCAGAATATATAAGGAACTCAAACAACTCTATGGGAGAAAATTTAATAATATTAATAAAAAAATGGGTAAAAGGTCTGATCTTTTTTCCAAAAGAAGACATAGAAATGGCAAATGAGTACATGAAAAGTGCTCAACATCATTGATTATCAGAGAAATGCAAATCAAAGCTTCAATGAGATATCATCTCACCCCTGTTAAAAGGGCTTTTATCCAAAAGACAGGCAATAACAAATGCTGGTGAAGATGTGGAGAGAAGGGAACTCTTATACACTGTTGGTAGAAATGTAAATTAGTGCAGTTACTATGGAGAACAGTTTGGAAGTACATCAAAAAACTACAAATAAGGCTACCACATGATCCAGTAATCTCAGTTTCAGGTACACACCCAAAAGAGAGGAAATCAGTGTACTGAAGAGATACCTGCACTCCCATGTTTGTTGCAGCACTATTCACAATAAGCCAAGATTTGGAAGCAACCTAACTATTCATTAGCAGATGAATGCGTAAAGAAAATGTGATACATATGCATGATGAACTTCTATTCAGCCATAACAAACAATGAGATCTTGTCATTTGCAACAACATGGATGGAACTGCAGGTCATTATGTTAAGTGAAATAAGCCAGGCACAGAAAGACAAACTTCACATGCTAGCACAACAGTCTGACTGTGGTAGTAAATAATTTAATTATACATTTTAAAATAACTAAAAGAGTGTAATTGGATTGTAAGTAACTCAATGGATAAATACTTGAGGTGATAATACCTCATTTACTGTGATGTGATTTTAAGTTTTTCATGCCTTTATCAAAATATCTCAGATAACCTGATTATCAGATATTTTCATAAAGGCATTCTATATATAGATATATATATACACGCACACACATACATACATATATATATAAACATGTATATAAAATATAATATGTCAGAGGTAAGATAAAAGTTCATGTGAATAGATGATCACTAGAAGAGAGGAATTAAAATGTTCCCAACACAAGAAATGATACTCAAGTTGATGGATATCCTAAATGCTGTGACTTCATCATTACACATTCTATGCATGTAACAAAATAGCACATGTACTCCATAAATATGTATGAATATTATAAATTAACAAATAAAAAGAAAATATGATTAGGTCCTATTGTCTACATTGTGACTTTTCATTTTCTAGGAGCCATCTTAGTAAGAAAAAAATGTGATCAGTTATGTGAATGATCAGCTACAAAAAGTCCCAAAGATCAAAACAATGCAGTTGGCTATAAGAATTAAAATGCTGAACAATGAAAAACAGTTACTTTTGCTGATGTGTATACATATATTTACATATATTTTTGAATTATATACAAATATGTATATATAAATTTAATGCATATATGTATATATCTATATACTTATATTTACATTTAACTTTCAACAAAATAGCTGTCTATGAGAAGACTTCTTTTTCTGTAAATAGAATAACTAGAAAAAATGCTTCTGATATAGCAAATTATCAAAAATCAAAAACAGAATAAAGCAGTGAAGAATTGATGGGTCAAGATCGAGTAGAAAACTGAAATGTAAGACTTGAATTTGGATTTTGCTTTTTCTAAAAGCAGCTGCTAAATTCAGAAGAAGCTGAGCAGCTAAGAAACTTCTTTGACAGCCACTAGGAAATAGTGGTGCAAAAATGGACTGCAGAAGAAATGGCTGCCTTCCTAAATCCCAAGGATTTGGTTTCAATCCTGAAAGTTTATATCAGAGGGATACAATGGATAATACCAACTCTCACAAAGATTGAATACTGACTTTGAAATAACTCAGTTCACAAAAGTGGGTTGTGGTTATATAGATCGCCAGAGCAGACACATGGTGGAAGCTAATGTAACTCTTCTCTATGAAAAGATCCCTAACCTGAGGAAAATGAATCTGAATGATATTATGAGTTGAAGTGTGTCCCTCCAAAATCCATATGTTCAAGTTCCAGACCCTAGTACTTCTGAATGTGATCTTATTTGAAACTAGGGTCATTTGAGATGTAACCTGTTAAGATGAGATCATACTGGAAGACAGTGGGCCCCTAATCCAATATGTCTGACAATCTCATCTAAAAGGGGAAATTTTGACATAAACACAGGGGTAAGACATTGTGAGAAGACAGGCATCTACAAATCAAGGAATGCCTGAGACTATCAGAAGCTAGGAGAGAGACTGAGAACAGATCTTCTCCTAGTTCCTATAGAGGAAATGTGGCTCTGCCAACACCTTGATTTTAGACTTTTGGCCCCAGAAGTGAGATAATACATTTTTGTTGTTTTAAGCCATGTTGTTTGTGATATTTTATTTTAGCAGCCCTACCTAGGAAACCAATACAGATGAGCAAAAACATGGAATATTTGTTCTCACTAAAATCTCTAACTTGAATTGATAATTTTCTTCCATTAAGAATATAGGTAGAAATAACTATATTATTTGCAGTACATGAGACTTTGTCACAGATGAAAAATGTACATGTATCCATACTATTGTTCTATTTTATATAAGTTCTGGGGTACATGTACAGGATGTGCAGGTTTGTTACATAGGTAAAAGTGTGCCATGGTGGTTTGCTGCACCTATCTACCCATCACCTAGGTATTAAGCCCAGTATGTACTAAGAATTTTTCCTGATGCTCTCCCTCCCCCTGCCACCCGCCCTGACAGGCGCCAGTATGTGTCGTTCCCCTCCTTGTGTCCATAATAGTGTTGGAGATATCTATACGTAATACTTATGCACATCATTAGTTTATTTAGAGTAGTTATTAGAATGACAGTTATTTTTATATTAAATAAGCATATTAATCAAAATATGTATTAGTATAATTTTGTTAATGTGTTGATACAGTTTGACGCTGTGTCCCCACCCAAATCTCATCTTGAACTGTACTCCCATATTCCCAAGTGCTGTGGGAGGGACCTGGTGGGAGATAATTGAATTATGGGAGCGGGTATTTCGCATGCTGTTCTTATGATAGTGAATAAGTCTCATGAGATCTGATGATTTTATAAGGGGGAGTTTCCCTGCACAAGGTCTCTCTTTGCTTTCTGCCATCTATCTAAGATGTGACTTGCTCCTCCTTGCCTTCCTCCATGATTGTGAGGCCTCCCCAGCAACATGGAACTGTAAGTCCATTAAACCTATTTTTCTTTCCAGTCTTGGCTATGTCTTTATCAGCAGAATGAAAATGAACTAATACATATGTTAATAACTATTTCAATATAATTTGTTCCCTCTATAAATCTAAGTAACTTATAATGCATATTTTAAAAGATTAATCTGATAAATTTATGGGCTCGTAAGACTTTCAATAGTTCATTGTTATAAAAATTATTGAGAACTTTATGCTGAAAGAAAGAAATATTGTAGACTGCAAATTATTTCCACAACTATTTCCATTCAATACTTGACACTGAATTACAAACTAAAAGACACATAAAAATCAAAACAATAGACATACAAGCAAAATATGAAAAAGTAAGGCAGATGCAGTATATATTTAGCTAATAGATCCATCACACATTGCTTTGAAAACACATGTAAAATATTGACCAAAAAACGTTTGGGAATTTTAGAACCTAAAACCATGAAAATGAAAATATAAGTACTGAAAATGATATCTCAGTGAAATATTTTAATATGAGGTTAGGCAAACTTGAAATAATTACTTAGCCTTCAGAAAATAATATACAGAAAAAAATAGGGAAAGACAAAAAAATACATGAGAGTTTAGAAGATGTAAGAAAAGCACACCTAGACACATCTGGGTTAAACTTCCGATTAAAAGAAAACAACAGGATATCTTAAAAGCAGAAAGAACAAAGGTAAATTATCTTCAAACAAACAAACTGACTTCTCAACAGTATCAATGAAAGTCTAAAAATCAAGGATTGATTATTATAAACAGATAAAAGAAATTAATAGCTAACTAGGAAACTTATACACAGCAAAAAAAAAAACTTTAACAATTACTTACTACTATTCAAGATGGAATAACAGAGTTTTGCCTTCTTATCTGAAACTACTAAGAAATTGAATAAAATACAGCAAAAAACAATCTTCAAGATGGGAATATCAGACATCAAAGACAGTGACCTCTGAGAGACAGAAAACAAAGTGAGGCCTGCAATAGTTACAGCTCATTGCCTGGAGATAATTTTCAGGCTGAGGTGTGGGAAGTGGAAGCCAGGAAGAACCTGGAGTTTGGGGAGGCCAAAGACACTGTGTAGAGAGTGTAACTCAAGTCTTTAATGGAGTATTGAGCAGTGTATGCATGTGAGAAATTCTCTGAAGCCAGGGAAAGAACCACCGAAAGAATATGAGCATAGATGGGGTTCTCAGGGGTAGAGATAGTTCCTATTCCCACCAACCAGAATGGAAATCTTCATCTTCACAGGTGTAGGTAGAGGGCTCAGAAAGGTTTTGCCTCAGTATTCAGTGATACCTGCTTACAAAGCAAGGCTTAAAAAAAGTAAAACTGAAGAAATAAGCCTAAAGAAATAGAACTCTTAATAAGCAAGTAAACTTTTTTCCAGAACAAATCTAAAAAATATTAACAAGAATCTAAAAACAACCAGTACCAAACTAGGTCAAACCCCAATATGTAGCATCATTTCAGAATTTGTAATGCATGCAAAGAAGTGAGAAAATTTGATTCATTAATTAATCAAAACCATATAAAATCATACAGGTAATAGAATTGGTAGAAAGGACACTGAAATAATTGTGATAACTGTATTCTATATGTTCAAGAATCTAAAGCCGGGATAAGTATTTTTTTTCTGGAAAGAACCACATAAAATAAGAGGGTTAACAACTTTCACAACTATTAAACTATTAGCTTTGCTGTTGTAGCATAGATTAGAGAAACAGGTAGATAAATAGATAAAAACAAATATGGCTTTTTCTTTAAAAAAGGGCTGTGGACTGTGTTTAGTCTATGGACTATAGTTGGCTAAGGTCTGATCTAGAAGAAATATGGAGCATATTAAGATTAATAGAAGGTTTTTGTTTTAAATCAAGAGATAGAAACTACAATGCCTAAAATATAAAATACATGGTATAAAATTAACAAAAAATTAAGCTTAAAAAACATAGAAAACTATATGATTTGAAGCAATTTATTATATATGTAGCTGGAGTCCCCAACTTTTTAGGGGGACAGAAAAAAATGATTTGTAGTACCAATTATGACAAATTTTCCAAATTTGATGAAAACTATAAACATATAAACTTAATAAGTTCAAAGAACCCAAAACAAAAGAAACATAAAATAAACTATATGAAAGTTAAAACTTTAAAGGTTTTGGAAGAAAAGTCAGGTCAATATATTTGTGAATAAAGATTAGGCAAAAATGTGCAGATTGAAAGCAAGTAAAGTACTTAACATAAAAGTGATTAACAACTTGGACAACATCATACAAATTATAATTTTCTGTTCATCCAAAGACACTGTTAAAGTGAGAAGTCAAGCCACAGACTGGGAAAAAATGTTCATAATGCATTTGAAAAAGATTACATTCAGAGTATTAAAAAATCCCTACAAAGACACAATAAAACAAATATCAGTTAAAATGGAAAGAAAGACTTGAACGTGCACCTTTGTTTTGTTTTAAGAGAAGATCTTGCTCTGTTGACCAGGCTGAATTATAGCAGTGAGATCAAAGTTCATTGCAGTATCTACTGTTACCATTTATATTTAACACTGCACAGCTATGTCCTAGCCACTGCAATAAAGCAAGAAAATTATATATATATAAAGCAGGAGTCCCCAGCTTAAAGCACGGTACTTATCTGTGTCCTGTTAGAAAACGGGCCACACAGCAAGAGGTGAATGGTGGGGCAAGAAAGGATTACCACCTGAGCTCTGCCTCCTCTCAGGTCAGCGGTGGCATTAGATGCTCATAGGAGCATGAACCCTCTTGTGTACTGCCCATGTGAGGGATCTAGGTTGCAGCACTCCTTATGATAATCCAATGCCTTATGATCTGTTACTGTCTCTCATCACCCCAAATGGGACTGTCTAGTTGTAGGAAACCAAGCTCAGGGCTCCCACTGATTCTACATTATGGTGAGTTGTATAATTATTTCATCATATATTACAATGTAATAATAATAGAAATATAGTGCACAATAAATGTAATGTGCATGAATCATCCTGAAACCATCCACCCCAACCCCAGTCCATTTAAAAATTGTCTTCCATAAAACTGGTCCCCAGTGCCAAAAAGGTTGGGGACTGCTACTATAAAGGAAGAAATAGACCTGTCATCAGCTCCAGATTATATGGCTATGAACTTGGAAAACCGTAAGGGTTTTCAGAATAAACTATTAAGTTAACAAAATAAATCTGGCAAGGTTGAAAAATTAAGTTGCATTTTTATATGCCAGAAACAATCTCAAATTTTAATTATAAAATGTTATAACTAAAATCACTGGAATAAAGCTAACAAAACTATTGTATGTACATACATATATATTATATATAGACATACACATAGATATAATTGCACATTTGGGATAAATCAAAGATAACAAAGGGAAAATATCAGGTTTCAATAAGATTCAAGGTTTAAAGATGTCAGTGGTCCCAAATCAATATTTTCAATGAGTTTCTAATTAAAATTCAAAAGTTTTCTTTTTAAGTGTGGACATCAACAACCATTGGGAGATATACCTAATGCTAGATGACGAGTTAGTGGGTGCAGCGCACCAGCATGGCACATGTATACATATGTAACTAACCTGCACAATGTGCACATGTACCCTAAAACTTAAAGTATAATAATAAAAAAAAACAAAAACAAACAAACAAACAAACAAAAAAAGTATATAAAAATGCAAAAATCCAAATACATACAAAACAACCTTGAATAAGAGCAAGTTGATAGGAATTGCCCTACCAGTTACCAAGACTGTGTTCGTTACCAATTTACTGTCTCTCAGCTTCAAATCTACCCATCTTTTCCTGATTTGTGACACTAGCTGGAGCCCATAAATATTTCGTTTTTGTCAGCTGACTTGATATTAGGCTTTGATGATATTGGGTGCTAAAGGGATACTTCCAAGGCCAGAGAAGGAGAAGGTGTTTCCCTGGCTTTTACTGGTATTTGTGTTTCTTATTTTGGTTGTTGCTATTATTGCTTTTGTTTTTATTGTTCCATTTTTTTCTTTTTTCCCTGCATGGCAGCACTCAGCTAGCACTCTACCATCTTTTTCGCCACCATCTCCTCTGATACTTCTTTAGCCTGGAAGTTGTAGCTGCTTTCTGCATTTGCTATTTTTAGATCTTCTGGAACTCTTTTCATCTCTTTTATTTGTTAATGATATTTTACTTGTTAACAAATCTTTATGATAAATTCACCCTGTTTCCTGAATGGATCCTATATAAAAATAAATCATAAATGTACAGTAACTAACATGAGTCTTACTGGCTCACATATAAGCAAACAAATCAAATGAATAGCATAGAAAATCCCTAAGTTGATACCTGAAACTAAAGAATACTTGTTTGAAGCACAGGTGACATTTCCGAGCATTGAAAAATAGAAAATGTGGTCTTTTCAATAATTTGTCCTGGGGTTATTTGGAAATAAATATTCAATTTGACCCCTACCTAAAATTTCTCAAAAGTCAACATCAAGAGGATTATTGATCAATATGTAAAAGCAAATCAATATATCCTCTAGAAGATAATCTAAGAAAATATACCCATGAGGTCAGGTGAGTATTTCTTAAACAGGACACAAAAAGCACATTCTAAAATCAAATACAAAAAGGAGCCAGTGAGAAGTAACTGTAAACTATATTGACAATGTAACTAAACAATAAAAACACAATTAAAAAATAAACTTTGAACACTGTGCCCTGCTTTTACATGCTTGGATGATTTTTGTCAAACATAGATGTGAATATAAATTGTCTAATAATTTAATCAGAACATCAAAATCAACAGTTTTATTATAGTTCTAATGTTGTTGCTGAATCATGATTAAAAATTTTCTTCTGGACGAACACATTCACTAATATACTCTGGGATAGTCAAGTAATATTTTAGTTAATTTATTCAACAAATATTAAGTGCAAACTAGATACTAAGATTATAACTAGTCCAGTAATAGGCAGAAATCATTGCAAAGCAGTGTATCAGTTATCCATTACCACAAAATATATCCCAATGCAAACTACAAACTCTTTGTCACGTTAGCTCATTTGTCCCATGAGTTTGTGGATTAGCAGGGGTCAGCTGGACATGACTAGATGGCTCTACTTCAAGAAATGAGTCTAGGTGAGCTTTTCTCTGAAGTGAGGCTTTATGTGCACCCATTCTTTTGTCCTGGACTTGAAGCAGCAGCTACCCAGGAAGGTCTTCTTATGAAGATATCAGAGTCACGCAGACATAACCTGACTGCATGTGCACTTTTGCTATCTGATAGCATTCCATTGGTCATAGCACGTAACATGGTTAAACCTAAAGTGAAGAAGTGGTGAAACATCCTCCACTTATTTAGTGGAGGAACAGCAAAGTCACATGAGAAAAGACATAGATAAAGTGATGCTGAAGAACTGGAACCCTTCAGGCAATCTACTACAGGCCGTTAGACCACATAATATATATAATAACATAATTCTAACACCAACCATAGTACAAGAAACAGGACTTCAGTGTCTGTAGGGCTAAACATATGTTTAAATGTTTGTAGTAATAAGAATTTATTAGCCCATTATTTGGGGTGCTGGTTGTATTTTTTAATAGTTAAAATAGAGCTTGAGTAAATTGCATCTATCCTATTGTAATCCTTGGATAAATTGTACCGTGTTGCATTTTTCCGAGTTATGTTTATAGCTAACTGGTGTGTGGCATTGGTGACTCAAATTCAGCCACCTATCCTATCCAGTTTCTGTGATGAAGCAAAATATCTTTCTTAAACTGTCATATGATTTTTACTTCAACATTTAATTTTCTAATTATTTTTGCAATTGTGCTAATTAGTGCTTTTTAAGTGTAATTTATTCTTCTCATCCTACCTATTTCTATCACCACTGATGAAAAGCCAATATACCTAAGAAATATTTACTAACATCATAAAATCATAAAAACAATCAAATTGCCATATGGCATTGAAAGGAATGCCAAATAGCTCAGCAGTCTTTCCCTGGTCCTTTTGAAACAGAATAAATATCCAATAGATCTTGGGCTACTTTTTAAGAATTACATAATCCTGCCTGAAGGCTGGGGAATGAATTCAAGGAGGTCCGTGGCTAAAGTGATTCATAATAATAGAGTGATGGATGTGAACTGACAGCTTACATCTATTTTTTTCAGTTGTCATAAAAAAATAATTGGAAGTCAGTGTCTAGCATGGCTGCCAACTCAGTAAAATCAACAGGCAAAACATTAACAAAAACAGATGACAAATTCCCTGTGGAAATGCATTTGTTTGGCAGCTACTGTAGGTAATGTTGATGAACAGACAAGGCAGGAATAGAAGCTTGCAGGAAGTGATGCATGTGAGTGGGCTCCTTCACTTACTGTACTCTAGTGTGTTTCTCTTCAATCACAACATCTATAGCTTTGATCATAAATTTTATTTTAAATCAATCATAAAATAGCAAGCTACTGTGATCTAGTTAAAACTTGTCTCAAAATAAAATATCTAGTTTTTTGTTTGTTTATTTTTCCTTAGGAGGCAGCATGCTTGAATAATTCCTTTGCCTCTTCCCCTTTTCCCTAGGCTATGTCAGTTTCATCTTCACCACATTCTATTAAATGTCATGTACTGGCAGTAAATAAGATGATCTCGTTTGTTAAACTGAAAACAAGCTTTATCATTAGAAATGTAAGAGATAATTAAAATAGACAATTACTGCATGGACAAGTTAAATACTTCTGAACCCATTACTTTAAAAAATGTGAATTTTAAATTAACGCATTTAGTCTTGGTTAAGGGTTAGATATATTAACAGTCATTCAGTAACATAGAAACAGAACTACAAACATATTCCTGACAACTTTTCATCAACATAGCAAAAACATGCAAAATTTAAGTGGATTTGAATTTAAGCAACTATGCTTCAATTGCTTCTTTTATCAATGTTACTAGCAGAACTTACTCCAGATGATTGTGACCAGAAGTGAGATAATAAATATAAACTACTTCATGTGCTTAGTATTTAAAAATATTATTATTAGAATTCTTATTGTATATATTATTATATTATAATAAATATCGTGTCCCTCTTTTAAATTAGAATTTTTATTATCATTCTTCAAAATTTACAAGGCATTAATCAACGGTTGAATAGGAGCAGATCCTATAGAGTGCATCTATGTCAGATAATATGACTAGTGATCAGGTTTTTTAAAGAAATATTGTTACATATGCCATCTCCCTGAAAAACTTTAGCCAAAGCTATGACACACGCACACACACACACACACACATACAGACACAAATAATTTTTCTCTTATATACTTTTAAAATTTATTTTTGGTTTGGTTTTTATCTTGCAGATTAGCAGGGGTCATTTCTTTTGGCATTTCCCAATTCTCATTCTTTTGGCATTTCTCAATTCCCTAGCATTTGTAAGTAAACGAAAGAAACCATAGGGTTGGAATTTTGAGATATCAGTGATAGGGGAGACAGGGAAGTGATAAAATATTAAACATATGGAAAATAAATGTGACTATAATTAGAAAAAGGGAGGGGAGAGCATAGTTGTATACTATATACAGATATATATATTATATATATACACTTATCAGAAGTATATATATACTTTTATATATATGTAAATACACACATTCATATATACGTGTATATATATATAGAGAGAGAGAGAGACACACACACACACAGAGAGAAAGACAGACAGAGAGAGACAGAGAAAGAGAAGGAGATTTATTACGGGAATTAGCTCACTCAGTTGTGGAGGCCAAGAAATCCCACAATATGCAATCTGCAAGCTGGAGACCCAGGAAAATTGGTGGCATAATTCAGCTTGAGTCCAAAGGCCTGAGAACTGAAAGGGCTACTGGTGTACATTAGTCCCCCCTTATCTGAGTGGATGTCTGAAACTGTTGATAGTACCAAACTATATACTATTTTTTTCTCATATATATAGGCCTATGATAAAATCTAACTTATGAATTAGGCACAGTATGAGATTAACAGCAATAATAATAAATTAGAACAATTTTAACAATATGCTAGCATCCCTACTCTTGGACTTTGAAGCCATTATTAAGTAAAATAAGGGTTACTCGAACAGAAGCACAACAATACTGTGACAATTGAACTGATAAGTGAGCTAGCTATTTAGTGACTAATCAGCAGGTAGCTTGTACAAAGTAGATATGCGAGGAAAGGGAAGGATTATCATCCCAGGCAGTACAAAATGGGCTGCTACAGGACTTTATCACACTACTCAGAAAGTCATGCAAGTTAAAACTTATGAATTGGCCGGGCGCAGTGGCTCATGCCTGTAATCCCAGCACTTTGGGAGGCCGAGATGGGCTGATCACTTGAGGTCAGGAGTTCGAGACCAGCCTGGCCAACGTGGTGAAACCCCATCTCTACTAAAAATACAAAACAAATTAGCTGACTGTGGTGGTGCCTGCCTGTAATCCCAGCTACTTGGATGGCTGAGGCAGGAGAATCACTTGAACCCAGAAGACGGAGAGTGAGTCGAGATCACGCCACTGAAATCCAGCCTGGGCGACATCTCAAAAAAATAAAGTATGAATTGTTTTTATTACTGGATTTTACATTGCATATTTTTGGATCGTGGTTTGCCACAGGGAATTGAAACTGCAGACAGTGAAACCTTGGATAGACTATTGTAGATGTCCGATGTCCAAGCGCAGGAGAAGGTGGATGTCCTACTGTAAGGAATGGAGGATTCACTCAACTTGTTGTTTTGTCCTTGCTTTCAAAGGGTTGCATGGTGCCTGCCCACATTGGTAAGGGCAGGTGGGGGCTCTTCTTTATTCAGTGTAGTGATTTAAATCCTAATTCCTTTCAGAAACACTCTCAGAGACACATCCAGAAATAGTATTTCACCAGCTATCTGGGTATCCCTTAGCTTAGTCAATTTGACACATAAGTTAACAATTACAGTAGCTCATTAGCAAGATTGTGTTCAATGCTCATTTGTGCCTGTATTACTTTCCTATTGCTGCTGTAACATGTTACCACTAACGTGGTTGAAAACAATAAAAATTTATTATCTTACTGTTCTGGAGTTCAGAAGCCCCTAAAATGGATTCTTCAGATGGTGTTCTTTCTGGAAGCTGTAGGGGAGAATCTGTTTCTTTGCTTTTCCCAGCTTTTAGAGATCATGTGCATTTCTTGGCTCATGGATCCTTCCTCTATCTTCAAAGCCTACACTATAGTATCTTCTCTCCTCTATGGCATCTGCTTCTATCCTTACATATCACTCTGATTCTGATCCCCTCCTGCCTCCCTGTTAAAAGCACCCTTGTGATTACATTGGGCAATGCAGACAATCCAGGATAATTTTCTCATCTCAACATTCTTAACTTAACCACATTTCCAAAGTCTCTTTTTGCCCCAGAAAGGTAGCATGTTCACAAGTTCTGGTTTTCAGGATGTAGATTTTAGGGGGATTATTATTCATGTTATTATAGTATTTTATACCTTATAAGTTGCTATGGAAGGCAAAAACAAATAGAAATAAAAATATTTAAACAGCTGTTATCAAGCTCTCAGTGGAAATTGAGAACTAAATGTAGTATGAAGTTAAAGATATGGCAAATGTGAGCAGGAATAGAGATGTGTCCTTTGTCAATGAAAATTCAGAACACAGTCTGAAGATTAAGCTCTGAATAAAGCCCAGTTTATTTTAAAAAGGAAGGAAGGAAGATAGGAAGGAAGGAAGGGAGGAAGATAGGAAGGAGGGAAGGAAGGAAGGAAGAAAGGAAGGAAGGAAGGAGGGAAGGAGGGAGAGAAGGAAAAAAGAAAGGAAGAAATAAAGGAGGAAAGGAAGGAAGAGAGGGAGGAAGCAGAAGTAAGAAGGGGATAATCAATATTAAAAATATTTGTATAAATAGTGGCATGGCAATTGGGAAAATCTGTAATATGTGGACAATTTTTGAGAATTTGGGCAATTGTCAAGAACTTGTCAAGAACTTGGAATATTTAGTTTAGAAAATGTGAGCAATTTTGGAGAATTTGCTGTGATATATCCACTTGTATAATTTACCATTTTATTTTTCCTTGCATAAAATATGAGAAATATGACAACATAAAGACCTATTGCCTTTCTCTTTTTTTTTTTTTTTTTTTTTTGAGACAGAGTCTGGCTCTGCCGCCCAGGCTGGAGTGCCGTGGTGTGATCTTGGCTCACTGCAAGCTCCGCCTCCTGGGTTCAGGCCATTCTCACGCCTCAGCCTCCCAAGTAGCTGGGACTACAGGTGCCCGCCACCAAGCCCGGCTAATTTTTTGTATTTTTAGTAGAGACGAGGTTTCACCGTGTTAACCAGGATGGTCTCAAACTCCTGACCTCGTGGTCTGTCCGCCTTGGCCTCCCAAAGACCTTTCTCTTATGGAAAGTTTGCCTCTCTCAAAATAAGCAAGGTGAAGATCTGGAGTAGATGAGTAAATCTTCTAACTTCCCCAATTCATTCCTTCATTCTAATTCATTATGTCAAGGTGGAATGCCAAAATGGTGTACTAGTTTTTTATATATATATATAAAATATATGTGTGTGTATATATACAGTATATATATTATATATTATATATAATAACTAGTATACATAATACTGTGTGTATATATATATACTGGTTATATACTGGTTTTATATATATATACACACTATATAGAGAGCATTGTATATATAACTAGTGTATATATATACACTATACATAGAGCATTGTATATATAACTAGTGTATATACACATACACACATACATATATACATATATACACACAGTCATACACATATATATAGCTACTTATATATGTGTATGTATATATACACTTCAAATGTCATGTGAAATATAGATAGCCAAAAATGAAGTTTTATGAAGAGACATTATTTGACATAGTGGTTTTTATCACTAATCCAAAAAATATGTCCAGTGCAAATGTGGCAATACAATCTCATTGTCTGAACTTTGACATACTACTGTGTGTGTGTGTGTGTGTGTGTATATACGCTAGTTATATATACAATGCTCTATGCATAGTGTGTATATATATCCACTAGTTATATATACAATGCTCTATAAATATGTATATATATACACTGGTTATATACTGCTTTTATATATATATAGGTTATATATATACACACACTATATATAGAGCATTGTATATATAACTAGTGTATATACACATACACACATACATACATATATATACATATATACACACTCGTACACATATATATGTAGCTACTTATATATGTGTATATATATATATACACTTCAAATGTCACGTGAAATATAGATAGCCAGAAATGAAGTTTTATGAAGAGACATTATTTGACATAGTAGTTTTTATCACTAATCCAAAAAATACGTCCAGTGCAAATGTAGCAATACAATCTCATTGTCTGAACTTTGACATACTACTGTGTGTGTGTGTATATATATATATATATATATATATATATATATATATATATACTGGTTATATACTGGTTTTATATATATACACTATATATAGAGCATTGTATATATAACTAGTGTATATACACATACACACATACATACATATATTTATACATATATACACACACTCATACACACATATATAGCTACTTATATATGTGTATATATATATACACTTCAAATGTCATGTGAAATATAGATAGCCAAAAATGAAGTTTTATGAAGAGACATTATTTGACATAGTGGTTTTTATCACTAATCCAAAAAATATATCCAGTGGAAATGTGGCAATACAATCTCATCGTCTGAACTTTGTATTTCCCAGTGAGTAATATTCACTAAGAGCTTCCAAATGGTGAGGTCAAACCAGTTGCCATAGGGAGATTAGAAGACATCGAAATGTGAGTGTCATTATTATTTTCTGATAGAATATTAGAACAGAAAAAATGATCTTGTTAAATAGATAAATTATTTAATTTTCCATATAAGTAACTAAAACCAATATCAGTCATACTTGCCAAACACTTTTAGAACAAGTTAAATATATTTTTTAAAATTAAAAATATGTAAGAGCTAAACATTGTACTCCTAAATTAGTAGATTCTCAACATCTTTGAGGAATACATGTAGCTTTTTACTTGTGTTTATTCTTTTAAAATAACTGCTGTATTTCAAATTGTTGAGTAAATTTATGAATACAATAAACATCTATTTTAATATATCACCATGTCCACACTCTACAAGAGAGAAAATATTGATGTGGTTCAGTAAACACTGGATATACTTAGGACTGTAAATTTCTAGTTGTTTTTTCTTACATCTAACTTGTCATTTAAAATAAAGTTTGGTTTCATGAATCAAGGAAGACATAAGTCTTTCACTAGAAAATCCTGAAATGTTTCTATATAAAAACTCGGTATATTTAATGTTTTTCTTTCCAGTGCACACACTGTAATAACATACCAAATAATTTATAAATAAAATAAAGAAACAAAATGACACTAAAGCTTAATAAAGTAATGATGCAAATGAAAATTTAACACCACATCAAGTGCTTCAGCATACAAATAGATACACCATCAAATATACTGCTTTCTTTTGATCAACACAAGCAAACTTCAAGAGATTCATGGAAGGGAATGTAGTAGTTTTTTTTTTTTTTTTTTTGACAAGGTCTCAAGCTGGTGTGCAGTGGTGTGATCACCACTCACTACAGCCTTGACCTCCTGGGCTCAAGCAATCCTCCTACCTTCACCTTCCAAGTAGCTGGGACTGGAGGCATGTGCCACCATACTAGCTAATTTTTAAATTATTTGTAGAGACAGAGCCTTGCTATGTTCCTCAGATTGGTCTTGAATTCCTGTGCTCAAGGGATGCTCCCACCTTGATCTCCCAAAGTGCTGGAATTACAGGTGTGAGCCACTGTGCCTGGCCTGTAGCAATGTTTTAAAAACTCAATGTGATTTATTTTATTTTATTTATTTTATTTTATTTAATTTTAATTTTATTTTTGACACAGGTTCTCACTCTGTCACCTAGACTGGAGTGCAATGGCACGATCACAGCCCACTGCAACCTCTACTTCCTTAGCTCAAGGGATCGTCCCACCTCAGCCCCCTAGGTAGCTGGGACTACAGTTATGTCCACTGTACCTGGCTAATTTTTTAAATTTTAATCTGTTTTTTGTAGAAACAGGGACTCTCTATGTTGCCTAGGCTGATCACAAGCTCCTGGGCTCAAGCAATCCTCCCATCTCAGCCTCCCAAAGTGCTGGGATTATAGGCATGAGATACTGCCACTGTGCCAGGCCTATGATTATATTCTAGGCATTTATTTAGGGCCTTGAATATATTAACTCAAAATCTTCATAACGGACTATTATCCCCAGTTTGCATATGAAGAGAATAAAGTCAACAGAGGATAAGGAACTTGCTCAAAGTGATTCAAGTAATAGTTGAACTCAGGCAATCAGCTTTCAGGACCCATACTACTAGCTGTCTTTCTATTTAGGCTGTCCGTATACTGCACATGTACATAAGTAAAAAACAGTGGGAAATTTTATTGTATATTTATTATTATTCAATCTTGCTTAATATTGATAACTTCAAGATAAAATTTAAGGATATATAAAGAAATAAATATTATGTAATGTCGGCACCACTTTTGCTTTACCAACAGCATCTGAATACAGAAGCTGTGAAGAATTTTGTAGTCAGACATTCAGCATACTGTTTTATGTATCACGCATTTCTCTTTTCTATTTCTGCTTTGCCTACCTTGGATTCTGTCAGGTCAGTTGAGGCATTTAAACAATTTCAAAGTATAGTGAACCATAAACTGAATTTCCATAAATATTCTAGATGGAGAACAGGTAAAAATAAAGATGTGTAAAAAATTGAATCTCTACAGATATCTGAGATGTATGTACTGAAATGATTTAACACATCCATAGGCATTGGATTGCCTATGATGAAAAATCATTTTCTATGAAGAAAAGTATATCATTATGGGCTTATTCACGCTCAGAATTGGGAAGAGTTATTTCAAGATATGACACATATAATTTACACATCAATTTACATTTGCAAAAACATATGATGTACTTATATTTGTAGGTCACTGTAAGAAGGAGCCATCAATTTTACAGGTTGAAGTTGCATCTGTAGATATCCAGTGTACATTGTGATCTAATTATATGATGCCTGTAATATAAAAGCTTTTGTATAATCATTAGAGTAGATGTGAAATACTTCTCACTTTCCCCCAAAATCTCAAATTATTTACATGGCTCTATCATACCATCCTGTTGATGTTAGAAAGTATTAAAGTGTTTACTAATGTTGTTAATGAAAATGAAGATGTGATAAATGAAGGTACTTGTGACATGGATCATTGTTCTAATGATCAATATCCTTAAGTTCCTAGATGTTACAGCTCTTACAAAAGAAAATTAGCTAATGCCAATTACAATTTATCAAGGTGTCATTGCTAGCTAGTGTTCTGTAAATGCATTAATGATAGCTTACAATGGGTTTGAATGTGAAAGTTCCAAATAGCCAGTTTGGCAATGAGATGCTAATTTAAATGTAAAGTAGTATGCAAATACTAAGACACATGAAGTAGCACTTTGAAAGAAAAAGTTTATATATTATATACAAGTATATATTAAGTATGTAAGTATATATTATGTACAAACATATACATGTAAATATGTAAGCATGAAAAGTGTATATATAGACTCTCTATATTCCATACATGTTATCTCTATATATTTTCTCTATATACTCTGTATACATATATTTTATATATATATATTTCCATTCGTTATTTTATATCAATTTTTCAGACAGATTTGGTCAGAGAAAGTCAAGTTCTGTAAATTCGAAAATTTATTCAAAATAAAGATAAGTCAGGACTAGATATGTATTAAGATAAAACCTAATGTTAAAAAATATTTTTTTCTACAGAATTTCTTAAAAAGCTTTTTGGCCGGGCGCAGTTGCTCACGCCTGTAATCCCGGCACTTTGAGAGGCCAAGGCAGGCAGATCACGAGGTCAGGAGATCGAGACCATCCTGGCTAACACGGTGAAACCCCGTCTCTACTAAAAATACAAAAAATTAGACAGGCTTGGTGGTGGGTGTCTGTAGTCCCAGCTACTCGGGAGGCTGAGGCAGGAGAATGGCGTGAACCCAGGAGGCGGAGCTTGCAGTGAGCCAAGATTGTGCCACTGCATTCCAGCCTGGGCGACAGAGGGAGACTCCGTCTCAAAAAAAAAAAAAAGCTTTTTAAGTCATTGCTTTATGAGACAAGGCATATAAATCTATGCATTTTTGAAATATTGTCATGAAGTCCACTTAAAAATTGTTCTAATAAACAACGCTTGATATAGTTTTATAGTTTTGATTCTTGTCCTTACCCAAATCTTCTATTAAAATTTAATCCCCTTGTTGGAGGTGGGGCCTGGTAGGAGGTGAGCGAATCATGGGGCGGATTTCTCATCAATGACTTAGCACCAGCCCCTTGGTGCTGTCCTTGCCATAGTGAGTGAATTCTTGTGAGATATGGTTGCTTAAAGTGTATGCTACCTCCCACTCTCTCTCTCTCTCTCTCTTGCTCCTGCATTTTCCATGTGATGTGCCTGCTACCCCTTTGCTTTCTGCCATGATTGGAAGCTTCCTGAGGCCTCTCCAGAAGCAGATGTTGCTATGATTCCTGCACAGCCTGCAGAACTGTGAGCCAATTAAACCTCTTTTCTTATAAATTACCCAGTCTCATGTATTCTTTACAGTGCAAGAATAGCCTAAAAAATTCGACATAACATTTCTGGAAAGGGATAAAGAACATTAAGTTCAATGATAGCTCAGTGATATGGTTTGGTTCTGTGTCCCCACCCAAATTTCACCTCAAATTGTAATCCCTATAATCTCCACGTGTCAAGGGGGGAACCAGATGGAGGTAATTGAATCATCGGAGCAGTTTCCTCCATGCTCTTCTCACAATATTGAGTGAATTCTCATGACATCTGATGGTTTTATAAGGGGCTTCTCCCCCTTCCCTTGGCACTTCTTCTTGACGCCTTGTGAAGAAGATGCCTTGCACCGCTTCACCTTTCACCATAATTGTAAGTCTCCTGAGGCCTCCCCAGCCATGAGGAACTGTGAGTCAATTAAACCTCTTTCCTTTATAAATTACCAAGTCTCCGGCAGTTCTTCATAGCAGTATGAAAATGGACTAATACACTCGGATAATTGGTTTTATTTCTCGATGTATCCATATGTTTCCTACTTGGTTTCTCAGTGTTTACATAATGCATATAATCAGTTCCCTGATTATATACATTATACACATAGATATTATATACATATATTTACACTGAGGATTATACACATATACTCTCAGGAGTTTGTTTTACCTCAAATTGTTTCTAAATTTTAGTTAGCCTCTGACTTGCTATCAAGTTCTTGATATTAAGAGTAGTCCTAGCCTGGAGTGGTGACTCATGGGTGCAATCTCCACCTTTTGGGAAGCCAAAGTAGAAAAATTGTTTAAGGCCAGGAATTCAAGACCTGCCTAGACAATATAGCAAGCTCTCATCTCTACAGAAAAAATTTTTAAAAATTATCCAGGTATGGTGGTGTACACCTGTTGTCCCAGCTACTTGGAGGCTGAGGTGGGAGGATTGCTTGAGACCAGGAAGTCAAGGATGCAGTAAACCATGATCATGTCACTGCACTCCAGCCTGGTCAACAGAGCAAAACCCTGTCTCTCTCTCTCTTAAAAAAGTAGTCCTAAAACAGATACTTATTGTGATAGTTAATTTTGTGTGTTAACTTGACTGGAATAAGAAAATGTTTAAATAGCTAGTTAAAGATTATTTCCCAGTGTGTCTGTGAGGGTGTTTTCAGAAGAGAATGACATTTGAATTATTAGACTGGGTAAAGAAGAGTGCCCTCGCCAATTTGATTAGGTGTCATCCAATCTGTTGAGGGCCTGAATATAACTAAAAGGCAGAGGAAGGGCAAATTCCCTTTCTCTGTTTCAGTGAGACATTCCTCTTTTTCTGCCTTTGGACATAGGAGCTCCCAGTTCTCAGGCCTTTGGACTAGGACTAAATGGCACCACTTGCTTTCCCAGTTCTCCAGTTTGAAGATGACAGAGTCAAAGCATTAAATAGAATAATCTGACTGGAGCAGACCTATGGCATTTGTTAGTTAATCATTGTGCTCCTAGAAGTAGGATAGGAACCTATTATAGTCTTACTTGGTGTACATAAGCAGAAAGATTCTAGGTCAAGTGAACAAAAGTCTAACTTGAATAATAAAAACAGACGTCATATACCCTCAATCAACTTCCAGACTTGAGTCAGGTTGCAGACTAAGAACTCTTTGAATGAAGGGGAGGCCAGATATCCTCAAGAAAGGACTCTGCTACACAATTTGAAGATTTATACTGTTAATGTTTCTCCCACTCATCCCCAATGGGACCTATGGCTTTTTACCAGGGCAACTCTTCACGGAGGATAAGGAGATAATCAGCTATTTTGGGGTATTACTTGACACTGTCACTAATCAGACGATCATTCCTGGAAACCCAAAATGTCACTGTGGCCCTCCAGTCAGAGTAGATGCTTACAGAGATCAGATGATATATTAGTTCATTTTCACAATGCCAAAAAGAACTACCTGAGACTGAGTATTTTATAAAGAAAAGAGACTTAATTGATTCACAGTTGTGCAGGCTGTACAGGAGGCATGTTTGAGGGGGCCTTAGAAAACTTACAGTCATGGCAGAAGATGAAGGGGATGCAAGCATATCGTCATATGGAGGCAGGAGAGAGCCAGTGAAGGGGGGAAGTGCTACACATTTTCAAACAACCAGATATCATGAGAACACATTCACCATCATGAGAACAGCAAGAGAGAAATCTGCCCTCATGATCCAATCACCTCCCACCAGATCATCCCTCCCCCAACACTGGGGATTACAATTCAATATGAGATTTGAATGGGGACACAGAGCCAAACCATATAAGATGATCAATGGCGTTCTGTCTCAAGCACAAGGGGTCCCTGAACACATCCTGTGGTCATTTTTCCAGTCCTAGATGCACAATTATAATAGACATGCTTAGCAGCTGGTAGAGTCCCCACACTGGTTCCCTGACCAATGACTTACAAAGTGAGGACTGTTATAGTGAGAAAGACAAAGTGAAAGCTGCTAGAACTGCTTCCCCCTATAAAAATAGTAAGTCAAAAGCAATACCATATTCTTAGAGAGCTTGAGGAGATTAGCACCACCAGCAAGGAAATAAAACATGCAGGGGTGTTGATTCCCACCACATGCACATCATGCTCATTTAACTATCCTATTTGACCAGTCCATAAGACAGATGAATCTTGGAGAATGATTGGTTAGCGTAACCTTAACCAAGCAGTGACTGCAATTACTGCTACTGTACCAGATGTGGTTTCATTGCTTGAGAAAATTAACACGTCCCCTGACACCTGGTATGCAGCTATTGACCTAGAAGATGCTTTTCTTTACCCTGTTCCAAAAAGAACAATAGGAGTAGTTTGCTTTCAGCTGTCAAGGCTAAAGATACACCTTCACTGTCCTATCTCAGGGGAATATCAACTCTCCATTCCTATGTCATAATTTAGTTCTCAGGGATCTTTATCACCTGTCTCTTCCATAATATATCACACTGATCCATTACCTTGATGAGCTTATGCCAATTGAACTAAGGGAATAAGAAGTAGCAACTACTCTTATTGATAGGACATTTGCATATCAAAGGGTGGGAAATAAATTCAACTAAAATTCAGGGATCTTCTAACTCAGTGAAATTTTAGAGGTCTTGTGGTGTGAGGTATCACCCTTTTAAGATAAAGGATAAATTTGTTGCGTCTGGCTCCTTTTACAACCAACAAAGAGGTACAATGCCAAGTGGGCTTCTTTTGATTTTTTTTAAATATATATTTTCTCCCATAAGTTATTGGGGTACAGGCAGTATTTGGTTACATGAGTGAGTTATTTCTTTCGTGGTGATTTGTGAGATTTTGATGCAACCATCATCCAAGCAGAACACATTGCACCATATTTGTAGACTTGTATACCCTGTTCCCCTTCCACTCTTCCCCGCAAGTCCTCAAAGTTCATTGTATCATTCTTATGCCTTTGTGTCTTCATAGCTTAGTTCACACATATCAGTGAGATTATACGATGTTTGGTTTTCCATTCCTGAGTTATTTCACTTTGAATAATAGTCTCCAATCTCATCCAGGTCACTGCAAATGCTGTTAATTCATTCTTTTTATGGCTGTGTAGTATTCCATTATGTGTGCATGTGTGTATAGTGATATATATACATATATGTATATATATATGTGGATATATATACATATATATCTACAAACACACTATATCACTATATGGATAATATAATAAAATATACATTCCATTGTATGTGTGTATAGTGAGATATATATATATGTGTATATATGTGTATATATATATACATGTATATATATATATGTGTATATATGTGTATATATATACACATATATATATATATATCTCACAATTTCTTTGTCTACTCATTGATTGATGGGCATTTGGGTTGGTTCCACGATTTTGCTATTGTGAATTGTGCCCCTGTAAACATGCATATGCAAGTATCTTTTTCAGAAGATGACTTCTTTTCCTCAGGGTAGATACCCAGTAGTGGGATTGCTGGAACAAATGGTAATTCTACTTTTAGTTCTTTAAGGAATCTCCACACTGTTTTCCACAGTGGCTGTACTAGTTTACATTCCCACCAGCGGTGTAGAAGTGTTCCATGTTTACCACAGCCATGCCAACATCTACTGTTTTTTGATTTTTTTTTTTTATGGCCATTCTTGCAGGAGTAAGGTGGTATCACATTGTGGTTTAGATTTGCATTTCTCTGATCATTATTATGTTGAGCATCTTTTCATATGTTTGTTGGCCATTTACACATTTTCTTTTGAGAATTGTCTATTCATTTCCTTAGCCCACTTTTTGATAGGATTGTTTGTTTTGTTCTAACTGATTTGTTTGAGTTCATTGTAGATTCTGTATATTAGTCCTTTGTCAGATGTATAGATTGTGAAGATTTTCTCCCACTCTGTGGGTTGTCTGTTTATTCTGCTGACTGTTCCTTTTGCCATGCAAAAGCTCTTTAGTTTAATTAGACCTCAGCTATTGATCTTTGTTTTACTGCATTTGCTTTTGGGTTCTTGGTCCCGAAATCTTTGCCTAAGCCAATATCTAGAAGGGTTTTTCCAATGTTATCTTCTAGAAATTTTACAGTTTCACATCTTAGGTTTAAGTCTTTAACTCATCTTGAGTTGATTTTTGTATAAGGTGAGAGATGAGGATCCAGTTTTATTCTCCTACATGTGGCTAGCCAATTATCCCAGCACCATTTGTTGAAAAGGGTGTCCTCAAACAAATGGAAGAATATTCCATGCTCATGGATAGGAAGAATCAATATTGTGAAAATGATTCCCTATTTAATAAATGGTGCTGGGAAAACTGGCTAGCCATATGTAGAAAGCTGAAACTGGATCCCTTCCTTATACCTTATACAAAAATTAATTCAAGATGGATTAAAGACTTAAATCTCAGACCTAAAGCCATAAAAACCCTAGAAGAAAACCTAGGCAATACCATTCAGGACATAGGCATGGGCAAGGACTTCATATCTAAAACACCAAAAACAATGGCAACAAAAGCCAAAATTGACAAATGGGATCTAATTAAATTAAAGAGCTTCTGCACAGCAAAAGAAACTACCATCAGAGTGAACAGGCAACCTACAGAATGGAAGAAAATTTTTGCCATCTACTCATCTGACAAAGGGCTAATATCCAGAATCTACAAAGAACTCAAACAAATTTACAAGAATAAAACAAACCACCCCATCAAAAAGTGGGTGAAGGATACGAACAGACACTTGTCAAAAGAAGACATTTATGCAGCCAACAGACACAGGAAAAATGCTAATCATCACCAGCCATCAGAGAAATGCAAATCAAAAGCACAATGAGATACCATCTCACACCAGTTAGAATGGTGATCATTAAAAAGTCAGGAAACAACAGGTGCTGGGGAGGATGTGGAGAAATAGGAACACTTTTACACTGTTGGTGGAACTGTAAACTAGTTCAACCATTGTGGAAGTCAGTGTGGCGATTCCTCAGGGATCTAGAACGAGAAATACCACTTGACCCAGCTATCCCATTACTGGGTATAAACCCAAAGGATTATAAATCATGCTGCTATAAAGACACATGCACGTGTATGTTTATTACGGCACTATTCACAATAGCAAAGACTTGGAACCAACCCAAATGCCCATCAATGATAGACTGGATTTAAAAAACGTGGCACATATACACCATGGAATACCATGCAGCCATAAAAAAGGATGAGTTTATGTCCTTTGTAGGGACATGGATGAAGCTGGAAACCATCATTCTGAGCAAACTATCACAAGGACAGAAAACCAAACACTGCATGTTCTCACTCATAGGTGGGAATTGGACAATGAGAACACATGGACACAGGAAGGGGAACATCACACACCGGGGCCTGTCGTGTGGTGGGGGGGAGGGGTGAGGGATAGCATTTGGAGATATACCTAATGTAAATGATGAGTTAATGGGTGCAGCACAGCAACATGGCACATGTATACACATGTAACAAACCTGCACGTTGTGCATATGTACCCTAGAACTTAAAGCATAATTAAAAAAAAAAAAAAGAAAAGGGTGTCCTTTTCCCACTTTATGCTTTTGTTTGCTTTGTAGAAGATCAGTTGGCTGTAAGTTTTTGGGTTTATTTCTGGGTTCTGTATTCTGTTCCGTTGGTCTATGTGCCCATTTTTATACCAGTACCACACTGTTTTGGTGAGCATGGCTTTCTAGTATAGTTTGAAATCAGGTAGTGTGACGTCCCCAGATTTGATCTTTTTGCTTAGTCTTGCTATGGCTATGCAGGCTCTTTTTTGGTTCCATATGAATTTTATAATTGTTTTTTTCTAATTCTATGAAGAATGATGTTGGTATTTTGATGGGGATTGTGTTGAATTTGTAGATTGCTTTTGGCAGTATGGTCATTTTCAGTATATTAATTCTACCCAATCCATGAGCATGGAATGTGTTTCCATTTGTTTGTGACATCTGTGATTTCTTTCAGCAGTGCTTTGTAGTTTTCCTTGCAGAGGGCTTTCGACTCCTTCGTTAGGTATATTCCTAAGTGGTTTTTTTGTTTGTTTGTTTTGTTTGTTTTGTTTTTGTTTTTTGCAGCTGTTGTAAAAGGGGTTGCGTTCTTGATTTGATTCTCAGTTTGGTTGCTTTTGGTGTATAGAAGAGCTACTGATGTGTGTACATTAATCTTGTATCTGGAAACTTTGCTGAATTCTTTTATCAGTTCTAGGAGATTTCTGGAGGAGTCCTTAGGGTTTTCAAGGTAAACGATCATATTGTCAGCAAACAGTAACAGTTTGAGTTCCTCTTTACCGATTTGGGTGCCTCTTATTTCTTTCTATTGTCTGATTGCTCTGGCTAGGATTTCCAGTACTATGTTGAAGAGGAGTGGTGAGAGTGGGCATCCTTGTCTTGTTCCATTTCTGAGAGTGAATGCTTTCAACTTTTTCCCATTCAGTATTACGTTGGCTATGGGTTTGTCATAGATGGCTTTTATAACAAAAAGATATGTCCCTTGTATGCCTATTTTATGAGAGTTTTAATCATAAGGAAATGCTAAATTTTGTCAAATGCTTTATCTGCACCTATTGAGATGATCATGTGATTTTTGTATTTAATTCTGTTTATGTGGTGTATTACATTTATTGACTTGCATATGTTAAACATTCCCTGCATCACTGATATGAAACCCACTTGATCATGATGGATTATCTTTTTGATATATTGTTGGATTCAGTTAGCTAGTATTTTGTTAAGGATTTTAGCATTTATGTTCATCAAGGATATCAGTCTGTAGTTTTCTTTTTCGGTTATATCCTTTCCTGGTTTTGGTATTAGGGTGATGCTGGCTTCATAAAATGAATTAGGGTGGGTTCCATCTTTCTCTGTCTTGTGGAATAGTGTCAAAAGGATTGGTACAAATTCTTCTTTGAATGTCTAGTATAATTCTGCTGTGAATCATCTGGTCCTGGACTTTATTTTTTGGTAGTTTATATATATATATATATATATTTTTTTTTTCATTATACTTTAAGTTCTAGGGTACATGTGCACAACATGCAGGTTTGTTACATATGTATACATGTGCCATGTTGGTGTGCTGCACCCATTAAGTTACCATTTCAATCTCACTCCTTGTCATTGGTCTCTTCAGGGTATCTAATTCTTCCTGATTTAAGCTAGGAGGGTTGTATTTTTCCAGGAATTTATCCATCTCTTCTAGGTTTTCTAGTTTATGTGCATAAAGGCATTCATAGTAGCCTTGAATAATCTTTTGTGTTTCAGCAGCGTCAGTTGTAACGGATCTCCTGTTTTTTTTGTTTTTTGTTTTTTTCTTAATTAGGTTATTTGGATTTTCTCTCTTCTTTTGTTGGTTAATCTTGCTAGTGGTGTATCTATTTTATTTGTCTTTATATAGAACCAGTTTTTTGTTTTATTTATCTTTTGTATTGTCTTTTATGTTTTAATTTCAGTTAGTTCTGCTCTGATCTTGGTAATTTCTTTTCTTCTGCTGGGTTTGGATTTGGTGTGTTCTTGTTTCTCTAATTCCCTGAGGTGTGACCTTAGAATGTCAGTTTGTGCTCTTTCAGTCTTTTTGATGTAGTCGCTTAGGGCTATGAATTTTCCTCTTAGGACTGCCTTCACTGTATCACAAAGGTTTTGTTAGGTTGTGTCATTATTGTTATTCAATTCAAATAATTTTTTAACCGTCATCTTGATTTTGTTTATGACACAATGTTCATTCAGGAGCAGGTTATTTAATTTCCATGTATTTGCATGGCTCTGAAGGTTCTTTTTGGAGTTTATTTTCAGTTTTATTCCACTGTGGTCTGAAAAAGCTCTTCATATAATTTCAGTTTTCTTAAATTTATTAAGGCTCGTTTTATGGCCTGTCATATGGTCTATCTCAGAGAAAATTCCATGTGCTGTTGAATAGAATGTTTATTCTGCAGTTGTTGGATGAAATGTTCTGTATATATCCGTTAAGTCCATTTGTTCCAAGGTATAGTTTAAATACATTGTTTCTTTATTGACTTTCTGTCTTGATGACCTGTCTAGTGCTGTCAGCAGAGTATTGAAGTCCCCCACTATTATTGTGTCACTGTCTATCTCATTTCTTAGGCCTATTAGTAATTGTTGTATAACTTTAAGAGCTCCAGTGTTAGGTGCCTATGTGTTTAGGATTGTGATATTTTCCTCTTGGGCAAGGCCTTTTACCATTATCTAATGTCCTTCTTTGTCTCTTTTAACTGCTGTTACTTCAAAGTTTGTTTTGTCTGATATAAGAATAGCTACCCCCATTCACTTTTGGTGTCCATTTTCATAAAATGCCTTTTTCCACCCCTTTACTTTAAGTTTATGTGAGTCCTTATGCGTTTGGTGAGTCTCATGAAGGCAGCAGATGGTTGGTTGGTGAGTTCTTATCCATACTGTGGTTCTTTATCTTTTAATTGGAGCACTTAGGCCGTTTACATTCAATGTTAGTATTGAAATGTGAGGTACTGTTGCATTCATCATGCTCTTTATTGCTCTTGAAATTTCTTTCTTTTTTGTTTTTGCTTTTTAAACATATATTTTTGTTTTATAGCTCCTGTGTGATTTACACTTTAAAGAGGTTCTGTTTTGATGTGTTTCCAGGATTTGTTTCAAGATTTAGAGCTCCTTTTAGCAGTTCTTGCAGTGGTGGCATGGTAATGGCAAATTCTCTCAGCATTTGTTTGTCTGAAAATGAGTATATCTTTCCTTCATATATGATACTTAGTTTCACTGGATACAAAATTATTTGCTGACAATTGTTTTGTTTTAGGAGGCTGAAGATAGGACCCCACTCCCTTCTAGCTTGTAGGGTTTCTGCTGAGAAATCTACTGTTAATATGTTATGTTACCTGATGCTTTTGTCTCACAGCTCTTAAGATTCTTTCCTTTGTCTTAACTTTGGATATCCTGATGACAATGTGTATAAGCGATGATGTTTTTGTGATGAATTTTCCAGGTGTTCTTTGTGCTTCTTGGATGTCTAGGTCTTTAGCAAGGCCAAGGAATTTTCCTCAATTATTCCCCCTAATAGGTTTTCCAAGCTTTTAGAATTCTCTTCTTCCTCAGGAACACTGATTGTTCTTAGGTTTGGTTGTTTAACATAATCCCAGACTTCTTGGAGGCTTTGTTCATATTTTCTTAATCTTTTCTCTTTGTCTTTGTTGGATTGAATTCAAAGAACTTGTCTTCATGCTCTGAATTTCTTTCTTTTACCTGTTGAATTCTATTACTGAGACTTTCCAGAGCATTTCAGATTTCTCAGTGTGTCCACAGTTTCCTGAATTTTTTATTGTTTTTTCTTTAAGCTATTTCCTTGAGTAGTTCTCCCTTCACTTCTTGTATCATTTTTTGGATTTCTTTGCATTGGGTTTCACTTTTCTCCAGTCCCTCCCTGATTAGCGGAATAACTAACCTCCTGAATTCTTTCTCAGGTAAATCAGGGATTTATTCTTGGTTTGGATCCATTGCTGGTGAACTAGTATGATCTTTTGGGGTATGTTGGAGAGCTTTGTTTTGTCATATTACCAGGGTTTGTTTTCTGGTTCCTTCTCATTTGGGTAGGCTTTGTCAGACGGAAGGTCTAGAGCTAAAGGCTATTGTTCAGATTCTTTTGTACCATGGGGTGTTGCCTTGATGTAGTACTCTCCCCATTTTCCTATGGATGTGGCTTCCTGTGAGCCGAATTGCAGTGACTGTTGTCTCTCTTCTGGGTCTAGCTACCCAGCAAGTCTACCCAGCTCTGGGCTGGTACCGGGAGTTGTCTCCACAGAGTCCTGTGATGTGAATCATCTATGTGTCTCTCAGCCACGGATACCAGCGTCTGTTCTGGTGGAGGTGGCCGGAGTGTGCAATGGACTCCATGAGGGTTCTTAGCTTTGGTGGTTCAATGCTCTATTTTTGTCCTGGTTGGCCTCCTGCCAGGAGGTGGCACTTTCCAGAAAGCATCAGCTGTAGTAATATGGAGAGGGACTGGCAGTGGGAGGGACCCTAGAACTACCAAGACTATATGTCCTTTGTCTTCCACTGCCAGGGTGGGTAGGGAAGGACCATCAGGTGGGTGTGGGGCTAGGTGTATCTGAGCTCAGACTGTCCTTGGGTGGGTCTTGTTGCAGCTGCACTGAGGAATGCGTGTGAGATTCCCAGGTCACTAGAGGTGTGTACCTTAGGAGGATTATGGCTGCCTCTGCTGAGTCATGCGGGCTGTCAGGGAAGTGGGGGAAAGCCAGCAGTCACAGGCCTCACCCAGCTCCCGTGCAAACCAAGGGGCCAGTCTCACTCCCACCGTGTCCCCTCCAACAGCACAGAGTCTGTTTTCTGGTGGAGGGCGTGATGGGCTTGAAAACTTGCCCTGGACAATCCTCTTCCCAACTGCAAAAGAAAAGGGTTTGGTTCTTCCCCGACCTGTGGAGTCTGCACACCAGATTTTCGCCCTCCCATGAGTTGTGGCCAGAGGCTTCTTGCCCTGTTCAAATTGTTACAAAGTTCAGCTAGAGATTTCCTTCTCTCTGTGGAGTTTTACCCCTTGCTTCTCTGGTCACCCTCCTGATGGATACCTGTGGTGCCAGGCAGGAATGGGCTGCTAGGGGGTGCAGTGAGCCCCTAGGGTCTTTCTGCTGCTTCCTCTCATCTGTATTTTGCTTGGCTCTCTAAATTGACTCAGCTCCAGGTAAAGTCAGAAACATTTCCCACAAACAGACCTTCAGCTTCTCCAATGGTGGTGTGTGATCAGGAGAGAAGGGTGTCCCTTTCCAACTTCCACAGTTGGGGCACTTGCAGTATTTGGGGTATCTCCTGGGTCCTGCAGGACCAGTCTGCTTCCTTCAGAGGGTGTGTGGGCCCTCTCAGAATTGCTGGTTTGTTCCTGCAGTTGATCTGGAGCTAAAATTAATAAATGTGAGCTTCTGCATGCTGCTCTGTCTGAAGCTGCAATCTAGTCTTGCCTCCCATCCACCATGATAATCTTCTTTTGATTTTGGGGGCAACATGTTCTTCATTTGGGTGTGTTACTAGCCCATTTAGTAAATGACCTAAAACGCTGCTAGTTTTGAGGGGGCCCATAAAAAGAGATGATTATGAAATGCATCCAGGCTACTCTGTCACTAGAACCATATGATCCAGCAGATTAAATCGTGCTTTATATGTCAGTGGCAGATAAGGAATCTCTTTGTAACATTTGGAAAGTGTAGACCTTTAGCATTTTAGAGCAAAGCCCTACCATTATTTTCAGATAACTATTCTCTTTTTGAGAGACAGCTTTTGGCTTGCTTCTGGATCTTAGTAGAGACTGAACCCTTGATTCTGAGCCAACAAGTCACCCTGAAACTTGAGCTGCTCATCATGAACTGTGTGTTATCTGGCCCACCATGATATAAAGGGGCTACATGGTAACACTCCATCATCAGTTGGAAGTAATATTATCTGACCTGGCCTAAGCAGGTTCTGAAGGCACAAATAAGCTACATGAAGAAGTGGACCAAATGCCTAGGGACCCACTCCTGCTACAGTGCCTTCTGTACTCATGCTTTTATTCCTATATTGGATTGTTTACAATTTTTAAGAACACATTGAGGTCCCCCTTGTAAGTAAAAAAGAGGCATAAGCATGTGTCTCAGATTCCCATGCTACTTATATCTGCTGTGTTTTCGGCTGTCCTTCAATGTACACTATGTTACCATGAGGTGTTTCCTATGACAAATTGACATAAAAAGATATGTTAAACATGAATTACAATGAGTATGCATGGTATGATGGCATGAGAATAAAATAACTGCTCCTGAAGATCAGATTTATTTAAAATGTGTCTCTGAAGGACAGTAGATGAAAGAAAATTTTTCTAGTGAGCAGTACACCTGTTTGTGGAGGAGTAATGGCTCAGTGGTATGGATCTACACTGATTCCTTGGCAGAGGTTTGGAGTGTTGTTCAGGACTCAAGAAAGAATACTGGAAGAAAACAGGAATGAGGAACTGAAACATGATTAAAATATTCCCTTTTGACTTTTCTCATAAGCCAGGGCTGATGGTAGAAGAGGTCATGACATTAGCAGGCTCACTGATGACAATGAGAATCACAGAACCTTGAATTTCTAGAAGCCAGGTGTCAGTAGCTAATGCCTGAAACCTTTTTGTGGACACAATTATTATAAAGTGGGGAAATGGATCGAGGTGACAGAAAAAGGGTCTGGCCTACAGAATGTTATAAAGATGTTTGAAAAGACACAATAGTCCAAAAGGGAAAAAGAGATGGCCAGCCAATGAGTGTGCAACTAAATTCCACTACAGGAAGAAATCAATGATGAAATGCCAGGAGGCTAAGGGGAGTCACCCTAGTGAAATGTTACAATCCTTTTTCCGATTTCCTTTTTTCAGTTTTCACACTTGGAGACCTGTGAATGAAGAGGAATAGTCTTCTCTAGAAAAAATGGAACCTGCCATTCCTCTGCCCTTCTGCAAATATATTTATAGCTGTTCACTTGGGAAAACAGACCCAGGCATTTCAAAGACCACTGGATATAGGGTCCAAGTTGACACTGATACTCAGAGAACCAAAATGTCACCATGGCTCCTGTTAGAATGGGAATATGTAAGATTCTGCTAATAAATGAAGTTCTGGCATAGTTAAGCTTACAGATGTCCACTAGGTCTGCACACCCACACGGTGGTATTTACCCAATCGTAAAATGTATAATTGGGATTACACTTGGTGTCTAATGTAATACTTATGTTATTGTGGGTTATGAATTATCATGTTCAGGAAGGCCAAGTGGAAACTTTTCCCTTTTCTGAGCCATTACATTAAATAAAAAATAATATTATACAGAGGCAAGGTAGTGCTATCCTTTAGGCTATAAAGGATGCAGAGATGGTAGCCCCCATCATACCCCCAATTATATATACATTTAATACACAATTCTGGACCCTGCAGAAATCAAATTGATCTGGGAAGAAAAAAGTAGACTACTATGAACTCTCTCAAGAAGTAGATTCAACTGCAGCTGCCATGACAGGTGTAATATCTTTATTAAAGCAGATTAAGATGGTTTCTGACAAATAGTATGCAATTACAGATTGGAGAGTGCACTATTTTTTTACTATGATCTGAAAAGACGATCAGAAACAGTTCATACCTAGGACAAGAATATAGATTTAACGTTTTGTACCAGGGCTCTGTTGACTTTCCTGCCCTCTGTCATTGTATGTTCCAAAGAAACCTAAGTCAGAAGTCAGAAAACTATGGACTGTCACCTCTTTTTATAGGATATGTGTGCTAAAAAGTTTTTACATTTTAAAATGCTTAATATACAACTTTTAAAACACCATGAGCTTTTGAGTAAGAACAGTTGCTCAATTTTGCTTCTTTGGCAGCAAAGTCTAAAATATTTACCATCTTTCCCTTTACAGAGAAAGTTTCCCAATTCCTGATCTAGACTACTTTACCATACTGCAGAGTAGCACAGTGATCACCTATATCAATAATATTTTAATTTAAATGAATAAAATGTGTAACAATTTAGACAGATATAACTTTGAAAATATTTAGAAAATAGCCATTTTAAAATTTTATGTAAGACATAGTTAACTAGAGATAACAACTTTTTTATTGCAGTTTAAAATTTTTATTTACAGAACGTGATCCTGATTCTTATTATACCACTAGATTCAGTTACTCAAAAAGGCTATAAAATCTTGTTTTTTTTTTAGATGCTTCTAAAAGTAATTGTGACTAAACATATTCTGGAAAAATGATGCATTGCCCTATTTAGAAGCCTCTATGAAGTTTGTTATTTTTGTTTTAGCATACTTTTAAGATTTTAACCCACTTTTGTCTTCTTTACTTTCCCCCAGATATTCACATTTTACTTTCTGTTTCTCTTGCGAAGAGTTGATTTTCTAATTGTATTATATTTCATCATTTTAGAGGCATTGAAATATTGCTAGCTAATTGTTTTACTTTTTGTTTTGGTCTAAGTGTTAGCCAATCTTATTTTCGCAAGTACTTCTTACTGTAATTCTCTCATTTTGTTATTTTTTTATATTATTATTTTTGCAGGTTTTAATATATAGAAGCATTTAACAATATTTTTTCAATGTTTTGCAGTTTTCTTCTTTGATAAACTTTGCTAATACATACACACAAACACACACAATATATGTGATATGATACATATGTATATATATTTTTTTCTTAGTTCACGCGGTATCATATTGAAAAGAACATTCTCCGTTTTAATTAGTGTGTCTCACCATACTTCAAGATATGTTCACCTGGCCAGGTTGCTTTGCGTCGCAATTATATCTGCTTTTTCTTCCTCTCAGATGATTTTTAAATGCTACAAATAATCTTCATCGAATCCAAAAACAATAGTAATTAATTTATTTGTATAAATTCTGTCATTGGAGGTAATTTATAAGAAATAAATGAGTAAATTTGCAGTTTGAAAGCAAATGGATTAAATAAGGCACAAAACAATAGCTGTTGTGATTAAATGGATAAGGATGATGTTAAATAAGTTAGTAAAATAAAATAATATTCTAGTTTCTTATTAAGAAACATCAAGCTATAGTGATCTTTAAAAGTCGGCAAATCCTGCAAAAAAGAATATATTGGTGAAATGGTTGTAAACAACCATGCATGTCTCCGCAGATGATGAGATAAACAATAAATTCAGGAGCAAGCTTTCATAAAAACTGCTAGCAATTTTTTGTTAGGAATAGGGAAGTCTGTGGCATTTTTCCTGGTACTGCCCCAATAAATCCCACTCAATTCAGGCAGCAAGAATGGTGGTGTTACAAGTGTGGACCTGGCCACAGAAATCAGGCACCTGGCTGCCATAGGGGATGGACTCCATTTGGGGTGATGACTGGAAACTCGCACTTGGTGACATTGCCAGTAAAATTTGCGAACTTATAGGAAATGATTAAGAAAAGGCACAGCCCTGCTAGCCTAAAGTCACAGTTGCAGTTGGGGCAAGTGGAAGATCAGCCTGAAGGTTAATGGGGAAAGCCTGGAAATGAGAGCTCCACAAAACAGCTTTTCATATTTGTTTGCCTGACTGACTAGAAAACTCCACTCATGTGCAAGGAGAATTGAAAGAACTTTCTATATAAAGCTAAAGCAGATTGGAAAACTGACTGAAGTTTACATATGAACTCTTCAACAGAAACACAGTGCTGAGGTTTCTAAGCACAATATCTTTCTAAATAATCATCAGCTGATCACTAACATATAAAATGAATAAATAATGTAAAATAAATGACCAAAACTAAGGAAAAAAATTCAATAGAAACTGACTTCTAGTAAACCATATATTGGATTGAGCATACAGACACATCAAAGCAGTTGTTATAAATATGTTCAAAGTGTTCAACGGCACCACGTTGGAAAAATTAAAGAAAAATAGGTTTACAATGACTTAACAAATTAAAAATCTCAATAGAGAAATAGACATTTTTAAAAAAATGAATATTTTAGAGTTGGAAAGTACAATTCTAGAGTTGAAAAATACACTTCTAGCGTTGAAATAAATATCTGCTTAATGGGTTCAACAGTAAATGGGAGATAGCAGAAAATATAATGAACGTGAAGATAGATCAGTAGATATTCTTTTGTCTGAAGACAAAAAGTAAGACATTTGAAAAAAATGTAGTAGGTAGAAACATTTGCTATCTCACCTTTGGATTAGACTCTCTATAAGGTACATTTTGCAAATTCTTCCAAGATTCTCAAGAGGGATTCAGGTTTTTGATAACATTATTTACTGGTTGTCTTCCTATCTCACTTTCTCAATCACCTACCCTTCTTCATAGGAACATCCCCCACATAAACTAATTGCCCTCAAATACTTCTCTTTATAAGCTTTTAGAGGGTCTCAAACCTGCATAATAGTATATAAAACAATCTATAGTAATACATAAATTATTTGCCTACATATTTATTGTCTTTTTTTTCTACCAGAATATAAACTGTGTAAGGGAAAACATCTTGTTTCTGTTAATCCATTGCTTTCGCCTCAGCAGTTAGAACAGTCCTTGGCATTATAGTAAATGCTTCACTAAATATTGGCTGAATAAATGAATACATAGTAAATATCGACATGCATTTTTATTGTGCTTCCTCCTGTTATTCTATTTCCTCTCTTCTTTCCTTTTTGCTCTTTAAAATGAGGAAAGGTAAAATTTATACAAAGTCGGTAGATGGCCTATGTTTTAAGTGTGTTTGACGCACTGGCTGTTGTTGGCTTTAGCTTTTAAAGTTTCCTTTCAGCCCCCAAAGGTTCTATTCCAAAGTTAGATGATTCTTTTATCTTAAAAAGTAATCCTCAACAAAGGTTTTGCAACCCCAATCTAAAAAATCACAGCTTGATGGAGATATAAAGGAAAATTCTTCCTCCACAGGCAACTCAGCACTTGTGAAAAATAATGTTTTATCTTCTTAAAGACTGATCATCGCTATGTGATAAAAGCTCTGTAATTAAAATGTGTGGTTCTTTCTGTAAAAGGCAAAACTACAGGGGGAAAAACAGACAGTGTTTGCTGCATTGAGTGGTTGGTGTTCACTACAAAGAAAAACATGAGGGAAGTTTTGTATCTTGATTGTAGCAATGGATAACAAGACTTTATTTGCTTGACAAAATTTGTACAACTGTACATTAAAAGAAGCAAATTTTACTCAGTTTGCATCTCATCTATTTATTTATTTATTTATTTTGAGACAGGGTCTTATGTCGTCCAGGCTCAGCTGCAGTGGCACAATCATGGCTTACTGCAGCATTGACCTCTGGGGCTCAAGGGATCCTCCCAACTCAGCCTCCCAAGTAGCTAGGACTACAGGCACTCACCACCATTCCTGGGTAATTGTTTTTACTTTTTGTAGAGAGAGGGTCTCACCATGTTACTCAGGCTGGTCTCGAATTCCTGGGCTCAAACGATCTTCCTTCCTTGGTCTGTCAAAGTGCTGAGATTACAGGTGTGAGCCACCACACCTAGACCAACTCAGTTTACATTTTAAAAAGATGGTGTATAATATTTTGTAAACCCTCAAGGTTGTCAAGTTTCTTAATAAATTTGAAAAAAGAAACTGTGGAAATTATTAACTAAGGTTACTTCAATGAAATTCATCAGTTTTAGAAAATAGCCAGGAGCTGTTCTAGTAAAAGACATTTTGAACATATTTTTATGTATTAAATGCCATCATCAATATGAACATTTTAAACTGGATTGAATGTATTCTCCCTTAACTTATTCTGATTCTCTGACTCCCACCATATCCATAATGTTATTGATTATAGGGGTGAAACAGCTAAAAGGGAGTAGATAATTTCTTCACTTCTAACAACTGTATACAGCTTCAATTCTCTATTGAGAATAACAGGGATTTTCTTCCTAATTATATTCCAGGACATTTGGAAACATTTGAAACCAGCCTTAAGTAACTTATGTTATATCTTTCTTTTATCTCTCTCTTTCTCGATCTCCAACTATCTCTTTCTCTCTTTATCTGCCTATGTTCTCTGATTTATAAAGAACAAAACAATCACAATATTCATGAGGTATCACTTTAAGCAAAACTCAGAGAAAGCCACACAGAAAAAACAAAAGAAAGAAAAGAAAAGAAACCACTGTTAAACTAAGATCTGTTTCTAAGTATCTTATAGTTTTAAAATGGGATTATAATAGATCCCAAAGGGACACACTGGTATTTAGCTGTCAAGGCCAATAGGAATTTCAGTTTAGGTGATGTTGTACCACATGGAATAATTTCTAATAAGAGAAATCACTAAAGCACAGATCTTTGGATATGAGGCAATTTTTTCCCCTAACTTTATAGTTCTATGATAATCTTTTTATTTTTGTAATTATAAGGTTTCCATCAGCTAGACTTCTCTAAAATACCTGGGACAGCGCAGTGGCTCAGGCCTGTAATCCCAGCACTTTGGGAGGCTCAGGTGGGTGGATAACCTGAGGTCAGGAGTTTGAGACAGGCCTGACCATGTGAAACCCTGTCTTCACTAAAAATAAAAATAAAAAAAAAATCGAGCAGGCATGGTGGCGCATGCCTGTAATCCCAGCTACTTGGGAGGCTGAGGTGGGAGAATCGCTTGAACCCAGGAGGCGAAGGTTACACTGAGCTGAGATCATGCCACTGCACTCCAGCCCGGGCCACAAGAGTGAAAATCCATCTCAAAAATAAAATAAAATAAAATACCTGGGACAACTTTGCGGAAAAAATGTGTGAAACAAAGATTCCATATATTTAGCTTTACTTAGAACGTTTTCTAAGAAACTATTGCTAATTATTTTAAAATTATTCATCACTAGTGATTCAGTTATCTATTGCTGCATGAAAACGACTTCACAATTTAGTAGTTTACAACAACAGTCTTATCATTTCTCCTGATTTCGTGGCTTGGTTGGGCAGATTTCTCCTGCTTTTAATCTGTATATGCTCATGTCGCCGTATTGAGTTGAAAGATGGCTGTGCTGAAAGATCCTTCACACATCTGGCAGTTGGTGTTGAACATGCTCTGGGACACCTTCATTTCTCTATATAGCCTCTTATTTTCTAGGGGGACAGACTGACTTGTTTAAATGGCAATGTCATGTCAGCATTTCAAGAGGGTGCAGACCCCAGCAATAGTGCCTCTTGATACTGAAGCTTTGGAACTTACACTAGGTTATTTTTGCCAGTATCTTTTGCCCAAAGCAAGTCTTGAGGGCATGGTAATTCAAGATGTAAGCCAGTAGACTCTTCCCTTGATGGAAGTTGCCAAAAAATGCCATGGCCATGCTTTCCAGTCTAGTAACTCCTCAGCAGATTTCCTCAATAATAACCCACAGTCCCAGAGATTCACCTAATTTAATTTTATGAAGGGTAGTCTTTCATATCTTCCCTGTCATTCTTATTAGCCATGTACTTCATTCAATTTTATTCATGATTTTTTTAGTCAAAATAACTTGACTGGGACTCTCAATATAATCTTTTTTATTACATCAACAAATATGTTTTAGGCATTACTATTTGAAAATTTATTATTAGAATATCCTTGGTGCTGAGACTAGTAATCTACCTAAACAGTATTTTATGTCAGTCACTTGGCATGGACAACTTATTCATGACCCTGAGAGATAGATACTAGCATCTCTATTTCACAGTTGAAGAAACTGAGTTCTGGAGGTATTAAGGAACATCTCCAGATTGGCACACATCACCATGGTGGAGGTCTCTCTATCCTCCAAGTCCTTGCTTTACAAAAGCATCCTCCATGCTTTACAAAATAACACAATAATATACCTCCACTTCATAAATAAGATTATTGTTTTCATAAATTGACTTATCATTTGTTTCCAATTTTATAGTCAAAATCACTCTAAACACAAACTTCTCTCATTGTTGATGCCCTCCTGTATTTTCATTATGCGTGGTACTTGTGACTACACAGAAAAACAAGCATTCTTTACATAAATCAATGCTAGTTCCAGAAAGGCTAATTCCATGTGAGCATGGATGTATCCAGTGGGGTGGCAAAGCGGAGCATTTCTTGTGAGAGATCCCTAAAATCCTAGGCAAAGTAATGACAGAGGCAGAGTCAAAAGAAGCCACAGAGTCAATAGAAGATTGGAGTGAAAGTGAGAATCAGGGAAAAAGCCAAATCAAAAGCCAAAAGCCTGGGAAGACTTAAACAAAGGAAAAGAAATGCCATATTTTGAAGGAGAACTAAGAAACTAAGATTGTTTGTGAACCCCTTTAAAAGGCAAGAATTTAAGCAGGAGATTGAATTACAGCATGAAGCTAAGTGGACTCCCGACTTCTGTGGAAATTGAAATCTCTTTGAAGAGGAAGCAGTCTCTTTTATAGCCAGTCTTAAATAGGATGCTCTTTCACAGAAAAAGACAGGGACATTATGTGTTTTGCAACTAAAGGCTCAATTCCCTACTATCCTTTATTAATATGTCTTGCAAGAATCATCCGTTATTTTGAGAACAGGTACTGGCAGGGAAAAATGAAAGAATTCTAAAAGTACTGAACACACATGTGATTGACAGAGCCCAAAAGACTCTTAAGACAAGCTTGGATAGTCTTGAGCTCTACAGTAGTTTTCAGAAAAGGACAGTGATGGCTCCTTATTTCAGGTCTTTCAAAGCAGATTTTGGTAATAAATACTGGTGTTTATGGACCATGAGTCTGACCCAGTAATGCCACTCCTTTACTCTGTAGAGGATCTGCTGGCCAGCTAGTTTATGAGCTCTCAATAGAAAATAAATGGCCCAGAAAAGATATTCCTTCCACTAAAAATCAAATAAAAGGCATATGCGGAAAATAGATGGCTACATAAGTTCTGGAATGAGGAACATATACAGTAAATTGTTGGTTATGGTTAATATGATTTGGTCACAGAAATCTCGTGCAAGTGGTCAAAGATATGTGTCATACTTCACTAACAAGGCAGGTGGGATTAATTTGAGATTTTATCTTCCTATGATTTATATATGGAGAAGTGAAAGGAAGTGTGGGAGTCAGGTTTATTCATACTACTGTTCAGAGAGGGATTGCTTTTGTTTTTATTTTCTTTAGATAATGTATTTACATTTTGTTAAAATATTCTTCAACATATATGTATGAAATGTGTTACAAATTTGGTTGTCATTATCATACGTAAAATTTCCAAACTTGGCTGAAAAGGCAATAGTTGTAGTATAAATATTTCAGTGCCCATTTCTTTTGAAAGAAAAGAAAGTACGACATAATTTTCTCATCTTTACTCAGAGGTTTGTGATTTCAGAAACAGAATATTGAGGCATTCATAACCTGTGATTATGACCTCAAATTTATTGCACAGAATTCAAGATGGATAATTCACATTCCTTGAACCCTGACTTCTAAACTAGAACTGGACACCCTCATTATAAGGCCAAACTGGCATCATGAGGCACATACTTTCAGTAAGTTGCATGCCAGCTCCAAAGCAGGTCACTGCTAGCATCTCCCTGATTCTCTCAGCATCATTCTCCTTGTCCCTTGAGAAGGTCTCATGACCACACATCCACTATGCTTCCTGTGCAGCCTGCAGAGCCGTGAGCCAAATAAACCATTTTTCTTTATAAAAAACAAAAAAAAGAAGGTCTCATGACTAGGTCATCTCTCTATAGTCAGGGTTCAATTCCAGTTCAATAATTTTGTGTATGTTAATTTTTTTATCATTTCTTTAAATGAAAAATCCAAACCCTAGCCCTAATGTGACTTAAGGATCAAATCTTCAGAAATGTGGAATAACGAGTTTCTGATAATTTTCTGAAGATTCCATCATTAGCAATGTTTCTGTGGGACAAAAGGTTGTGTTCAGGATGAAGTAGCTATTTGGCAAAATCGAGTATGTGTTGATTACTTTCTGTGTCTCGAGAAGTCAGCTTTAAGGCACAGATTGTAATTAACTTGAGTTTCATGGGGCAAAGATGAATCCATTTCCCTTAGCTCTGGGTAGTTTCAGAATGAGACTTCAAGTTACAAGACAGCCTCAGGTGTTCTAAGTTCATTGTTGGCACCCATGATGTGTGCCAAAATACAAAATGACACTCTCCTACCACCCTGCCCTGTTCCTCTTTTCAGAGCAGAGCATGTTTCTTTTGGTTTAGAGTAAAAATGATTTTAATTAATGAGAGTACTAATGCACTAGGTATATAAAAGAAATAGATAAAGCTGCCAGGTGTAAAATATTAGGGAGTAGTATGTTCTGTTTAAACTGGAGTGTATGCATTAAATAAAACACTCAAGTCTTGTGTTTTTTTAAGTATTATTCTAATTATTTTTAGTTCTTTTTCATTTTTGTTTTGTTGTTTATTAAGAAAGCCAAAAATTTAACCTATAACAGAATATTGCACATGGGTCAAGAATGAAAAACTCATCTCAAATTGATAGTAATAATTATTCTTTCAAGAAAAAAAACCTGTAAAGTTTGTGACATCTAAACTGAACATGCATTTTAAAAGAAGAGCTGTTATGGAAGGAATAAAGGGTGGCAGGTGTGATGTCCAGCCACGAAGGTGGCAAAACTGAGAAACAGGCGAAGGAGATGGATGAGGAAGATATGGCTTTTAAATTAAAACAAAACAGGAGCAGAAGAAATGGACATGAATAGATACTTCTAGAAATAAAATATACAAGCAGTCAACAAACATGAAAAAATGTTTCACTTCACTAATCATCAGAGAAATGGAAGTCAAAACACAATGAGATATCATCTCACACCAGTCAGGATGAATTATTATTAAAAAGCCAAAAAATAACAGATGCCGGTTAAATAACAGAGGCTGTGGAGAAAAGATAATGTTTATACACTGTTGATGGAAATGTAAATTTGTTCGGTCACTGTAGAAAGCAGTATGGAGATTTCTCAAAGAACTTAATAGAGAACTACCATTGACCCAGAAATCCCATTACTGGGTATATACTCAAAGGAAAATAAATTGTTCTACCAAAAGGACACAGGTATTTGGGTGTTCATCATGGTACTATTCACAAGAGCAAAAACATGGAATCAACAAAGTGCCCATCAGTTTTGAATTGGATAAAGAAAATGTGGTACTAATGATACACCATGGAATACCATGCAGCCATAAAAAGAACAAAATTATGTATTTTGCAGCAAAATGGATGCATCTGAAGGCCGTTATCCTAAGTGAATTAACTCAAGAAAAGTAAACCAAATGTTACATGTTCTCATATGTAAGTGGGAACTACATGTTGAATGCCCATAGCTATAAAAGTGGAAACAATAGACACTGAGGAATATCAGATGAGGGAGGGAGGAAGGGGGTGAAAAAAACCACGTATTTGGTACTATACTCCCTACCTAAATTATGGGATCATTTGTACCCCAAACTCCAGCATCATGCAATATACCTGTGTAACAAATATGCACATGTACCCTTTAATCTAATATAAGAAAAGTTGAAATTATTTTTAAATAAATCAATAAACTTGAGGAGCTAAATCAAAAGCCATGATGAAAGGCCCCCTGGCCATGCATGGAATTAAATAATCTGGCAAAAATAAGCTTTCCCTTGTGCCTGAGGCAAGAGCGAACCTTTTCTCCGTTTCTTCTTAAACATCTAAATTCACTGCCAGAACACTTTTGCCACTTATAGCTAGAATGTCTTGGAGCTTGATGTGCATTATAAAATACATTTTTGTATAAATAAATAAATAAATAAACTTGAATGGAAGGACGGAAGGGTCAGAAATACAGTCTATCCAGTTGAGTAATCTACTTATGAAAGTACCAACTGGTGTTGTTCTTTGGGATACTATAATATTCATGATTCCAAACTAAATTTTTAGGAATAAATCTTGAAACAATTCTACATCTTTAAATATATTATTTGATTTGATTTTTGTGTTTTTCCATGAGAGGCAGGTTTAAGACAATAATGATTCTTTATTATTATGTCCCTATTTTAAAAAATCATTTATTTTCCATTTCATGTTTATGGTTAGGAGGAATTTTTTAATGTTATACTTCAATTTATATTCTACTTTTTCATTGCCATACACATACTTTTCACATTGTTTATTCTCAATGGAATAAGAAGACTCACTTTACTCATTCATTTTAGAAGACATTGTACCTCTATTTCCTAAACTACAGAAAGGAAACAAAAATGGCAATTACTTAATAGAAATTAAATTAATTTTTTTAAAAAAGATAAACCTGAATAACCTGCTTGGAAGACTGCCTGAAACATTGAGTCCAAAATTGTTAGTCAATATCATTGTCATTATCTCTGAGCCTATTTGTAAAAATATACTATCTAGAAAATGTAGGAGGTGCTATGTTTCCCCATTTGGAAACACTGACAGCCTGGCTGTGAATTCTATAAGGACTTGGCAGACTTTTGCCTGTCCTGCTGTCTGACATTCTTCAGCACTCTGAGTCAGAAATGCTGGGAGAAGCCATTCCTTATACTTCCATCATGGTGTGTGATGCCTCTCTGTTCTCTAGTACATCCAGTTGGATATAAAAGTAAGCACCATCCTGAATGGAATCTAAGCTGAGATAATATATTTACACAGTCAACCTTACAAAGGTTATAAATAAACACAAACCACCCTCTTCTTCTAAAACAAGACAATAAAAGCACCTGGTCAATTTAGAATTAGGTGAACATTTTAAAATCTAAAGATACATTTAATATAACCTCTTGAAGCCAGTGTGTGTTGGGTTGGCAGTGGGGTTGGGTAGATAGGATTCAGTGAAATGTGAGCCTGAGCACCTTTTACTCCTACCAATGAGTTCAGACTGTCCTGGAAGAAACAGCCCATCTCACCATGCCTCTGGTCTGTTTCCTTTTATGCTTAAAGCATGACACACTGGCCAGCCAGTGATTTTTCTCACAACATTCTGTTCCTAGGAACCATTCAATCCCTGGGGATAAATTCACTCATATGCTTGCTTTCTTTTTTTCCTTTTTGTTAAATCTGTTAAGATTTTTTTTTTAATTGCCCACAGCAGAGTTGTATTTCACAGCTGGCATATCAATTTTAGTGTGAAGTTTTAAGGATATCTGCACTATAAATGGTTATTGTGTTCTATTATAAAGTAGTGCCACTGCGCACAGACATCTCTCTCTTACTACCTCTCTCATTCTTCCTCGCTGGATTCTTCTCTCTCTCTTTCTAACTCATTCTCAATTCTGTTAGCTCAGTCAATGGGAGAAGGGTTCCATGTCAGACATACATGTGTACAATATCATGGGTGGGACAGAGCTAAAAAAACTGTAGGCCCCAGATGCTTCTGGGTGGGCTGGGAAGGGAAAAACATTCAACACTGAGGAAATTTTATTAGTACAGACACAAGAGGATTTTTTTCATTTACGTTAATTAATTTCTTATTTCATCATTTCTCTGGCTACATCTACGATCATGTTCCACTTAGTTGAAGATGAAAGCCAATTTACTCGCCCTCCAAATTGAGAACTACAGTCTTTAAAGCTGATGATATTACAATGTAATTAAATAACATAATTCATACCTTGAGTATTATTTTTTCTGTTGTCCTCAGGTTATAGGTAATTCTTCAAGACAGCAGTCCCTACTTCCACCTAGTTAATTACATGTTGTGGTTGATATCCTAAAGGCTGGTCAGAAAATTAATTGATTATGTGGGTGCTACCAATTTGTAGTCAAAGGATGAGTTGTTGTTTTGTTTAAACTAATGGATACTATCTTCTTCTGGAAGCACAGAATATACCAAAGAGTGTTTGTAAAACATGAGCAAGTAATTGTGTTTATTTATTATGAACAAAGGTGATGCATCATGTATAATATACATACACAAACACACACACGTACACACACACATATACACACTGAGACAAACAGAATTTTGGATGATGTTTTAGTATTTCTTTCTACTGTTTCAATAAGAAATGAAAGTGTTGATCAAGCTAATGGATAAAAAGGTGTTTTTAATATGCCTAGATATTGTAAGAGTTTAAAACCAAAGAGAGAGAGAAACAGAAAAACTATAAGAAGAAAATATTACCAAAGCACATTTCATGGAATAGTCACCATGTTAGACATCTTACATTTTATGTTTACATTTCAATATTTGTAATCTTATTTTCAAGATATTCTCCTCATATTATAGAAAAATTAAATAAGATACAGAAAAAGTAAAAGCAATCCAGAAACCTCAATGTAGGATATACAATATACTGGCATTGGCTGGCAGATCAAACAAGACAACAGACACTGGGACTAACTGATGGTCATGTAGTAACTAAATAATGGGCATATCAGCTAGATCACAGGCCTTCTGGCCCTTAGCCCAATTTTCTGTCCACACTAATATATGATATTCTAATATATACTACTTTTTACCATTTTTGCCCATAAGAGATTTACAATAAATTTGGGCATTCAGATATAAATATTTGAAATACTATTATATTTCCTCAAGATCATTGTAGGTTCTCGGAAACTGTGACTTTAAACAAAATGACATATAATAAAACCATTTTTTTCTCAACAAAATTATAACTATGTTGACCGAAATGTTATTCAAAGACATGCTGTACATTGTTTTGCTTAAAGTCATAGTTTCCAAGAACCTATTGATGATGTTAAGTTAGGATGTATTGTAATTTGAATAAAACATACAGTATAATAACATGCTCTATGTATAGCAAAAATAAAACGTTCGATTAGTAAAAGTTTCATTACAGATAGAAAGGCATTTGGAATAGTTTAACCAGTGGGAACAATAGTTTATAATATAAAAGCAATTTACCAAATGGCTAGTCATGATTAAGCATATGCAGTAGCGTATACACATATATGTTGGGTAGTTAATGATAGAGGCCACACTTAAACATCCGTACTAAGATCCTGCATAAATGCTATGCAGTGATATGCTCTGTCTGTATTTTATTGATGCACAATGAGTAAGTGTATGAAGTGTGCTATAATGCAGCAATGGCACAGAAGCTGCAGAACTGCATTGAAGGATTGTATAAGATTAAATGAGATATTGAGAGAACACATGTGAAAACATTCTGTAAACTATGATATGTGACACAAATTTTAGGTACTATATTGTCCATAGAGTATATACCTTAAGTGAGTTATAATATAATTCTATTATCTTATTTTGTGTTTAATGCGTGTTCACTAATTGATTGCTATTATGAATACTTTTTCATGGGTGAGGAAATAGGTACAAAGAGATAAAAGAAGTGTTCAGAAATCAGAGAACCAGTAAGTGGAGAAGCAACAAAACAAATATATATGTATGTATGTATGCACATGCACACATATATTCAGATTCCAAGCTTGGCTCAAAATTTAATTGAGGTAACACACTTTAAAACTTAGGTATATTCTTCTATTAACCTTTCTAAGAATCAGAAATTTCGGTGGTTTTGGAATAGGTAGTTCAACTAGGTAATTTCTAGAGTAGCTTGCAGTCACCAAATTAGGTGGTTCAAAGTTTCCATTTAGTCATAAATAAAATATAATATGTAAGCTTGTGTTATTTGCCATATGTACTTTAAACACAGATATTAGACATGGAATGTCCATCATTAATATCATAAAAACGTAACTTTATTCTGTAAACTAAAGATATTCAGATTCAGTTTTCATGAACATTATTGAACATTTACTATGTACTATCTATTGGAAATTTTTTTTGGTCTTTAACTTAAAAACCAAAACTTAAGTATGAAGAAAATTGCTAACCACAGAGTATGGATTCCTTCTCTCAATCGTTCTAAAAGACAGAAGAATTAGTGATGGCAAAATCTATAGTTATCTATTCCAGTGTTGTCTCTCAGTTTATGTAAGTAAAAGACTGAAGGGAAGTGGGAAGAGATTCATGGGTGCCTTTGGCTTTTGGGTGAGTTGCAATCCTTGTTGTGAGAGATCAGTCCCTTTTTATTTCCTCCTGTAAAAGAAAAGTAAAATGTTCTTTTCCACCCTTTTCCTCTTGGTCCAGTGAACAGGGGAAAAAGTTTGTTTGTTTGTTTGTTTGTTTTGAGACAGAGTCTCACTCTGTCGCCCAGGCTGGAGTGCAGAGGCGCGATCTTGGCTCACTGCAAACTCCACCTCCCGGGTTCACGCCATTCTGCTGCCTCAGCCTCCAGAGTAGCTGGGACTACAAGCGCCCGCCACCACACCCGGCTAATTTTTTGTATTTTTAGTAGAGACGGGGTTTCACCGTGTTAGCCAGGATGGCCTGGATCTGCTGACCTTGTGATCTGCCCACCTCGGCCTCCCAACGGAAAAAGTTTTAAAAAACAATTGTAGAAATTGTAAGTTTCTATAAGAAAGGGAGTCTGAGATTCCATGTGAGATTCTGGATGAGCTGGTTAGCTGAAAATCTGAGAGATAACATGAGAGAAAGAGGTTCAATTGCTTAGCTTGCGCTGCACTATTTGCAGTGATTAGGAATGCAAATTTCTTATGGGTCAAGTGGACAAAGGGAAGAGTTAATGGATTTGAGCTCTCTTTAGGTTTTTCCCAATCTGGAGGACTAAGTGAGAAAACCTTAGCAGTCAAAAGTTGCGATGTGTAAAGAGTAGCAAAGAGTAGATATGTGTATTAGGCCATTCTTGAATTGCTATTAAGAAATATCTCAGACAGTAATTTTTAAACAAAAGAGGTTTAATTGGCTCATGGTTCTGCAGGCTTTACAGGAAGCCTGGTGCTGACATCTGTTCTGCTTCTGAGGAGGCCTCAGTAAGCTTACAATTATCATGGAAGACAAAGGGAAAACAGGAACTTCACTTGGAAAAAGCAGGAGCAAGGTGAGAGAGAGAGCAAGATGCCACGCATTTTTAAACTATCAGGTCCTGTGAGTCACTCCCTATTGTCTGGGCAGCAACAAGGGGATAATCTAAACCATTCATGAGAAATCTGCCCCATGATTCAATCATCCTCCACCAGGCTCACCTCCAACATGGGGAATTGCAATTTAATATGAGATTTGGGTAGGGACAAGTATCCAAGCTATATGAAGAAGGATTCTCTGATTTGAAAATAATAACAATAATAACAATAACAATACAGTGAGAAATCCCTGCTGAGGCTTCAAAAAATGTACACATACCCAGGGATACTGGTAGCCCATAGGTGGACTTTGTAAAAATTAGAAAAAGGTACTTCTTTCAAACAGATACCACGAAGTGTAAGGGTATATATCTAATTGAGCAGAATACCAGCTGGATATTAGTTTCCTTTCATTTCCATCTGGATGTAATTTATGTGGGTCACAGCCTGCAAAGCTTTACATAACCTACTGGTATTATGAACTCCTAAAAATATTGGCATCAATGGTCAGAAATTGTCGTCCGCAACACAGAGACACCCAAAAGAGAAAGGTCAATATTTAAGATCATTTAAATAGTTACATGCCCCTATTCTTCTTACTGTCCCTTGACTATCATGATGGAGAACGTATTCCTGGGAGGGATGTACTGGAAGATAGAAAGTATTCCCATCATAAAGGCAGCCCATGCCCACAATATCCTATCCTTGTATTCCAAACAATTGGGATCCTAGTGTATGTGGACTGAATGAGAGGAGGAAGAGGAGAGATTAGATGTATTTGGAAGTCAATCAAAATTATGAAATCTATCTGAAATGTTGAAAGGAAAAGCCAAAACTTCACCACTGTGAAATACATGTATGTAAGAAATCTGCACTTGTACCCCTTAAATATATGAAAATTTTTTTAAAAGGGAAGGGAAGAAAAAGCATACTTACCACATTATGTTTATAGGTTTTTCTTTGAGAACTTTTACTAAATTATTTACTCCATCACAACCATCATCATTATCATCACCACCATCATCATATTCTTAATATGCAAACCTTTAAATCTGGATTATCTCCACTTTCCATAAGAGGAAACAGAGCTCCAGAGAATTACATATGCTGGTGGAATGGACAGAATCCAAATGTAAGCCTGACTCCAGGTCTGTTTATAAAAATAATCCTTCAAATAGTCCCTCTGTCCCCTAGCAGTGTCTGACAGAAGAGATCAAGCCTTTTCAGAATGTCTTGACAAGTCCAAGATATTCTTTACTGCTCCTAGATATAAACCTGGAGGTTTTATGGAAATATGTACTTAAAATTCCTGTTTAATTTTTGCCCTTGGCTGAGGTTACTGAAGTTCTAACATTATAATGAGCCACACTAGTAAGATTTAGAGCCTCACAATTTTTAAGTAATGTACTCATAAGTTATGAACTGCTACCTCATAATTAAAGAGTGTCAACTGCGCCACAAACCATGGGCATTAATTAATCCTTATGTATTGTACCAGAAAAGCTTTGAACAAATAGAAGTAATTGTCAGTACATAGAGAGAATATATAATAGTCTTTGCTTCTAGAAAATAACTGTTAATGTTTATGATAATTTTCTTTTTTTGATTTGGGACACCAACACCTTAAACCCCTTTCCCATGTTAAAGGAATCTTGTATGAGTCTCCTTCTCTCTGTAGAAGTTGAAATCTCCACATTCTGTCTTGTGCAGTTTCCCCAAAAGCTACAGCCTCAGCATCAGATACATGTTACACTAGTCAGATGGACCTGCTCTGAATGATGAATCTGGATCTAATGACATATGGGAGGCTTAATCATGCAGAAGTTATTTTGTTGATGGGTCATAGGAGTTCTTCCAGTTTCCAGAGCCAGTGGCACCATCTCTTACAGAGGAAGAGTGCAGTGCCCAGTCTCAGGGGTATGGATGGTGCAATTTGCAATGTTTTGTTTTATGGCCCAAGGCTTTGATGTGTTCACTGGGTTAGTTTCTTGCAAGATGTTGGGCTTTGCTTCCAAGCTGGATTTTCTGGCCCTTAAAGTGTTGTTAGGCTGTGAGCTAACAACACTTTAGGCAAATTCTTAAATCACCCAATCAGCCTAACTAATGAAAGTTCAATTACGGAATGAATAGGAAAGTATAGGTTATTCAATATCTATCATGCAAATTGGTATGTGCTTCATGCTTTTATGTACCCTAGTTTCCTCAGTGATATAGGGTTAGGATGAAGAAAATGATCTCTAAACTTGATTGTCAAAGTGTATATTTAAAATGAATTTACATTTTATCAATATATTTTAAACATATATATTTAGAAAAAATGATGCATTTTCAAGTGTAATATATGAAATGCTCAAAAATCATCTGAAATACTTTGATATAGATGCTTAAATGTGCAAACAAACATTTACACCTTAAAGCCACTTATACATTTGAAGTGTATTTGCACACAAAACTATTTTAGGTGTTTGATCTTTATTTTCAGTTAAGTTAAAATACTGAAGATATCTAAAAAATATTTACATAAATTATATCTGTAATATTGGTAAGATTATTCTTGTTCTTCAGATGTTATGTCTAGTAACACAGTGTGAGATGATTTATCATTGCTATTTGTTAGCTATGAGTTTACTTAACTTACAGTAAGACTATCCTAAGTTGCCATAGGCGATCTGCAAATTCTTACTAATGTCAGGCTACAGAAACACACACACACAACACACACGATAGCAATGGTAAAGTGAGCCAATTGCCAAAGCTCTTATCTCTCTCCTCTAATCTTAAAGTAGTGGATTGTAGCCATTTCCATGCCCATTCTTAGTGTGGACATAATTGAAAACTTCTGTGATGGAAGCAGGTCAAAACAAAGCAAAATAAAAACCATGCTAAAAAAAATAGGAAGGGGAAGAAGAAGGAGTAGGAGGAGGAGGAGGGGAAGGGGAAGAAGAGGAAGAAGAGGAAGAAGAAGGAGGAGGAGGAGGAGGCGAATGCCTCTAGGACCAGGGCCTGGCTGTTGTCCAACACCAATTTTTTGGGGGGAATATTAAGGGATAAAGCACTGAATCACAGCTGTCCTGGAAGAAGCTCAAGTGTGCACATTGACTGCCCCACTTCTTCATATTAGGCACCCTTCCCCACCCCTGCCCATTAGAACAAAGATAGAATTTCACTGGTTCCTCTCCATTACGGCCATCCCATCAGGAGTAAATTCCCTCATATTTATTGTATCATTTACTGGAAGGAAGATTTGCCAATGAAAGAAAGCAAAACATTGTAGCCTGGTTAGTCTAATATAATGAAATAGTTGATCAATTATTATCAGGGGAACCAGCTTCCAATATTTCAATGTAGGTTCTTTCTATTTTCCCTAAGTGTTGGCTGGTCTGAGATATAAAGAGAAAGCGTACAAAGAGAGAAATTTTACAGCTGGGCCTCCGGAGATGTCATCACATATTGGTAGGACCGTGATGGTGACTTCAAGCAGCAAAACCAGCAAGTTTTTATTAGGGATTTTAAAAGAAGAGGGGGTGTACGAACAGGGAGTAGGTCACAAGGATCACATGCTTCAAAGGGCAATAAAGATCACAAGACAAGGCAAAATTAGAATTACTGATGAGGTCCTATGTCTCGCTGTGCACGCATTGTCTTGATAAACATCTTAACAGGAAACAGGGTTCGAGAGCAGACAACTGGTCTGACTAGAATTTACCAGGCTGGAATTTCCCAGCCCTAGTAAGCCTGAGGGTACTGCAGGAGACCAGGGCATATTTCAGTCCTTATCTCCACCACATAAGACAGACACTCCCAGAGCAGCCATCTATAGACCTACCCCCAGGAATGCATTCCTTCCCCAGGGTCTCAATTATTAATATTCCTTGCTGGGAAAAGAATTCAGTGATATTTCTCCTACTCACACATCTGTCTATGGGCTCTCTGCAAGAAGAAAAATATGGCTGTATTCTGCCTGACCCCACAGGCAGTCAGACGTTATGGTTATCTTCCCTTGTTCCCTGAAAATCACTGTTATGCTGTTCTTTTTCAGGGTGCATTGATTTCATATTGTTCAAACACACATATTTTACAATCAATTTGTACAATAGTGATCCTGAGGTGACACACATTCTCAGCTTATGAAGATAACAGGATTAAGAGATTAAAGACAGGCATAAGAAATTATAAGAGTATTGATTGGGGAAGTGATAAATGTGCATGAAATCTTCACAATTTATGTTCAGAGATTGCAGTAAAGAGAGGCATAAGAAATTATAAAAGTATTAATTTTGGGAACTGATAAATGTCCATGCAACCTTCACAATTTATGTTCTTCTGCCTCAGCTCCAGGGACCCCAGTCGGGGTCCCTGACTTCCCGCAACAAATTATATATTTATAAAGATATTTTTATGATGCAATCCTTAAATATAAACTGTGTTTTTTTCTTTGGAAATTCATGATTGGGGGTGGTGGTATAAAATTTATGCCTTGAAAAATAACTACATTTATAAACTGACATTAATGGTTTATCTTATTAAATATGGGTATACGTATAACACAATCACAATTTTTTAATGACCTTAACAGTTTTACTTTCTCTCATAGGTAACATACTACTTTAACATTATATAAATAAACAAACAATTTTAAAATCAGAAAATAGCCTTGCTACTTCAAATTACATTTGACATAACAAAATTATAAGTATAATAATGATACTTAACTATCCTTTGAAACCTAAAATTTTAACCCATACTATTGTGTTCTTGTAAATACAAATTAAATGTTTAATTATTTTCAATGGATTTTATCTTACTTACAAAAAAGCAGTACATGTATTTGTTGGGAATTGACTAAAAATAAAGTTCATTAATTGATTGTCTTAAATTTTAGAAAAGTTATTGTTTTTGTTGCTTCAGTCATCAGAAATTATTTATCATTACAAAGAATCACTGTTGTCTTAACTTCCACTGCAATTATTTTAATAAAAACTTATGTCCACAGTGTTTAAGTCAATAAATATTTTTAGTCTAAATTTTTTAGTCTAAAGCAGACCTTTCAAAAGCTTTTGATTTTGTTGACCCACGGATCTCTCGATCTCTTGGTTTTATTGAATCATAATTCACCTAAAAAAATTGACCAATTCCACTCTATGATAATGAAGACACAGAATATTTCCGTAACTCCAAAAAGTTCACTTGTCAACCTTTGCAGTAAATCTTCTCCACTCCTCTACCCTCCCTGGCCTTGAGCCCCAGAGAAGCATTAATGTGCTTTATTTCATTATTATTTTATCTTTCTCTAGAATATCTCATAGATGGAATAATTCATTGTTTTGTCTCTGCCTTCTTTCATTTAGTACTATGCTTTTGATTTTTACCTATGTTGTTTCATATGTCATTAATGTGTCACTTTTTTGCTGAGTGGTATTTTATAATGTGCTTAACTCTTCTCTAGATATTTGGGTGGTTTCTAGTTTTTTTGGGTAAAATACTGGTATGAACATTTTTATACAAGTACTTGCTTAGACACATGCCTTCTTTTTCTTGGCCAGTTTCTTTTCAAATACTCTTTTTCTTTGCCTTTCATGGCATTATTTTCTGATTTTATTTTTCTCTGTTTGCTTTGCTTTCTAATTTCAATGTTTTCTCGTCAGACTTTATGTACTAAAAGTCATCACATTTCAACCTTAGGTCTTTTCCTCCTTTCACATTAATTAAATTTTATCTGCATCATGGGTTTAATTATCCCTCATATGCAGTTAACTCAAAATATATCCTCAGCCTAGAATTCCTAAGCACCGGTTTATTTATCTATCTAACTATTTGACTTCACCCACTGACGTTCTCTGAGGCATCTTCAAATCAATGCATCCAGAAATTTTAAGATTTTTCATCCCATTAAACCCATTTCTTTCTAATCTTTTCCTTAGTTGTACAATTTAGATAACAATAAAGATCTTCACACCATCGTCCTGTGTTTTTTAGAGATTGTGCTTTCTCAGTAGTATCTGAAGTCATCTCCCCATTTCCACTGCTTCCTTCCAGTCTTTTTTTTTCCATGCAGCTGAGTGATCTTCAATCAGAGACTGACTGATCATGTCAATTTCTCATTTCCCATCTTCTGCTTAAAGTAGATTATTGGTTTCAAATAGCTTATATACTAATAACCAGTCTCTTTATTTTGTCTTATAAGGTTTGACATAGAAAAGTCCCCCCTAAAATTATCCAGACTAGTTTTGAAATAGTTTCCAGTCTCATTCTCCACACTGCCATCTATCATTATCTCAAACCTAACACCCACCCCTGGCCACAGAGCCTTTCCATCAGGAATAACATGACACATGTTACATGAAACATTTCAAACCTCTCTTTATCTGCTTAAGGCCTATTCTTTTTAAAATGTTTAACTGAAAAACAATAATTATATGTATTTATGGAGTTCAACGTGATTTTTTTTTTTTCTGAGACAGAGTCTCGCTTTGTTGTCCAGGCTGGAATGCAGTGGTGCCTCCGCCTCCCAGGTTCAAGTGATTCTCCTGCCTCAGCCTCCCAAGTAGTTGGGATTACAGGTATGCACCATCATGCCTGGCTAATGTTTGCATTTTTAATAGAGATGGGGTTTCATCATGTTGCCTAAGCTGGTCTTGAACTCCTGATCTCAAGCGATTCTCCCACCTGGGCATCCCAAAGTGCTGGGATTACAAGCATGAGCCACTGTGCCCAGTCATGTGATGTTTTATTCTAGGTACACATTGTGGAATAATTCAATAAAGCTAATTTTCTTTAAATTTAAGTATAAGGTACCACTTCATAAGCAGAGTTTCATTATATGCACTAGGTGCACTAAAAATTCTCCTTCATATACCTGTTGTATTACTGAACTTTTTCTGTTAGATTATTTGATTAATGTTGGTCCCTCAAACTAGTCCATAAGATCTATGTTGTCAGGAATTATGCAGGTTTAAGTTATCCTTCCATCTCGCCATATATCAAAGTTGATGCCATGTGGTAAGGACTTAATAAGTATTGTTTGAATGAGTACATTTAATTGATTGAATAGGATTTGATGAGTGTATAAACATGGCAAGCTGATCTTGATGAATGTTTCAAGTTTTATGGTTTGAGAAAGAATAAAGAGCCACAAATGGTGGCAAGTTATAGAGGACAAATAATAGGTTCAGAGAATTAGAAAATGAGTGACATTCCCTTGTATTATATCTTAAATGCTACAACATTATCTGAAATAATGTTTTCTATAAAATGAGGGGGAACTTAAATGAATAAATTTTCTTATATAGCAAAGGTGCGTGAGGTGTACTTCCCAGAAGTAACTTAAAATTGCTCTTATATCTTTTTTCCTTTCACTTTTTCCTATCTCTACTAGTCTTTCTATGATATTAAAAATATATACATCAAGCACAGGAAACTCCTCAAAAGGTCACCATTAAATGAAGACATAATTAACACATGGGATAAATAACTGACAAGTAAGTCACCGGGGATAAGTGAGACGTCAAAGACGAGACAGTGTTTAAAGACCTATTGAGAAGCCAGTAAACAGTATCAATCATATTGTTGTCAAGAGGAAGGTGATCAGCAGAGGCCAATTTTGCAGAAATAAAGGAGACCTGATGCTGAAAAGTCTAAGTGTCTTATGTATGCTTTGAAACATGTAAGGCAGTAGTTCCCAGTGGAGGTTTTCCCTTGCTCAGGTGCAACAGAGTTTGAAGAGTTTGTGCTGCTTGTTGAAGCATCACAAATGGCACGCTTTGACAGCTGGGGTACCTGTTGAATGATTTCTCTGTCAAATATTCAAAATAAAATGGCACAGATGTTAAGGTGCATGAATATGCAGCAAAAATATCCTCCTGAAGGACAACAAAAAGCTCTTTAAAAGTTTGAAAAGATAGAATGCTCTGTTACTTCTCTATAGTCATATTAATTGTTACCCTTTGTTTTTAAATTTCTATTAAAATTGAAAGTTCTGGTGATGTTTTAATTTCCAATGGAAAAAAGCGGAAGCTTTGCTATATCTTTATTTCTACCTCAAATTCAACAAATACCTTCCTTTGATCAGCTTTCAAAGTGCTGTTTATGTGAATGTAGCAAACCTGCATATGTACCCCCTGAATGTACAATAAAAATGGAAATTATAAAGTGAATAAAATAAAATAAAATATATATTCCAAGGGTAACTATCAAAAAGAAGAAAGAGAGGTGCAGGAAATTTCAATTCGGGGTTATAATAACTACGATGGGGTAAAAACTTCTCACTTGGTAGTACAGAAGTGGAACACTCCCTAGACCCCCGAGAGCTCAGAGAAGTATTGATTTACACATGATGTAATACTAAAAATAAACCCTGAGGGATAATTAGGAGGTTAAAAATAATCTTGGCGAAAGAAGTGAAGAAGGGCAGAGAATGTATTATGTGAAGGCCTGAATGTTAAGAAACCAAACACTAGAAGATCTTTAAATTGTCAAGCATTGTTTAATATAAGAAAATAAATGGAGAGTTGCCTCAAAAAAGGAGGCCAGAGAACAAAGCAGAGTCCAGATTAAAAAGTGTCCAGTTTGCCACATTAGAAGGTTTGGCTCTAGGGTGTGGTGGCCTGTGCCTGTAATTCCAGCTACTCTGGAGGCTGAGGCAGGAGAATCACTTGAACCTGAGAGGTGGAGTTTGCAGTGAGGTGAGATGGCGCCACTGCACGCCGGTCTGGGCAACAGAGCGAGATTCCATCTTAAAAATAAAAAATAAAAATAAAATAAACTATTTGGCTCTAATCTTATACTAATTAGATGCCTTTTAGAAGTTCTAATAAGAAGAATGACATGATCAAATTATTCTGGCTTATAACATGTTAAATGACATTGAATGAATGTAATAATTACTATTTAGTATAGCTATGTCTAAGAAACTAGACCATACTGGCCTAAACCTATGAAGGTCTTTTATTGAACAAAAAGCAAATATATTAAATATCTGTTATTTACTATATATCAGATATATGATGTATATCATATACAAATATATATTTTCATTTTAAATACTTTATATAAATAATATAATGTATAATTATATAAATATATATTATATATTTACATTAAAATATGTATTTTAAAATATCTATATATTATTTGAACGTTTTTATTGCCAAGTTTTTATGGGAATTTTATTAAGAGGGTGAGTTCTGGTCCTCTACATCTCTTCAGTCTGGCATGCTACAAACATGGTTCTTGATGTCCTGATTCAAGACAGTGTTGTAATTCTAGCCACAATATCATCCTTTAAAGAATCAGGGAAGGCCAGGCACGGTGGCTCATGCCTGTAATCCCACCACTTTGGGAGGCCAAGGCAGGCAGATCACTAGGTCAGGAGTTCAAGACCAGCCTGGCCAACATGGTGAAACCCTGTCTCTACTAAAAATAGAAAAATTAGCTGGGCGTGGTGGCACACACCTGTAGTCCCAGCTACTCGGGAGGCTGAGGCAGGAGAATCACTTGAACCTGGGAGGTGGAGGCTGCAGTGAGCCGAGATTGCACAACTGCACTCTAGCCTGGGTGACAGAGCGAGACTCTGTCTCAAAAAAAAAAAAAAAAAAAAAAAAGGAATCACGAGAGAAGAAAAGGACTGAACCACTTATCACCACTTATCAGTAAGAGACTTCCTAGAAGTCTCATACAATGTTTCTTACTCATATTGGCCAGAAATTTGTTCCATGATGTCCCAAGCTCTGTGGGTGAGCAAACAAATTACTACCCTGAGAAAAAGTGAGCTTTTGAAATAAAAGGGGAAGGAGGGGTGGATTTGGGATAGGCAACTGTCCCCTTCTTACACATTCCTTGGAAGAAGGATTGTCCTTGGTCTCTCCTGAAAGACAGAAGATTAGCTAAAGGGCTTTTTAATTTTTTTGGTAATGTGGACTGGAGAACATTAATTAGTACTGAGTGAAACATTGGAAAGGAATTGAAAGACACTTATGAGGTATGATAATGATGGTTTAGTAATTAGTTGAACGTAGGGAAGAAGTGAAAAAGAAAGAAGATGCCAGAATAATTCCTAGGTTTCCATTTTGAGTATTTAACTTAAGGAGTTTCTGGAGGAGCTACTATGATAAAGATGATTAATTCAGTTTAAATGATATTTCATCTGAGGTAACTTGGAATGAATTGTAGATGTTTAACACATGATTACAAATATAGCCATTCCTCAGTGTTTGTAAGGGGTTGATTACAGAATCCCTGTGGATATTGAAGTCCGCAAGTGCTCAAGACTCTTATATAAAATGATATGATTTTTGCATACAACCTATGCATATTCCCTCTCATACTTTAGATCATCTCTAGATTGCTATAATATCTAATAATGTAATGTAATGCTATGTAAATACTATAATGTAAATGCTATGTAAATAGTTGTCATACTGTATTGTTTAGGGAATGAGAAGGGAAAAGTCTATACGTGTTCAATATAGATGAAACTGTTGTAGGCCTAACTATGTTTTCAGTCAGTTGAATATACAGATGTGAAATCTTCAGATATGGAAGGCTGACTGTACAGGTTTAGAAGGGTAAGTGGGAGGTCAGGGAGTGATATCACAAGTACGGATGTTATGTTTAAAAACTTCAATGCTATTGGTGAAAATAATATAGAACATATCTGGAGGGGAAGCAAGATTTAAATAACTTCCTTATTCTTATGTGTGAAATATGTGGAGGTAGGGAGTGGAGAATAATTGAAGACCTGTAAATGTTGACATCACCAACAGAGAGGAAGATACTAAAAATAAAATGAATAATTAGGAGAAGCAGTCTTAAGAAACTGAAAGGTATGTATTTCATAGCATAATAATTGGACTGTATGAGAGAAACTTCTCTCTTTGTAATGGGAAAGGGCTGAGGTGAGAGAGTAAAAAACATGTGTTTGTAGTTGTAAGAACAGAGAGCACAGAGCTCGTTATTATTGGCTTCTATTTTCTCAGTGAAGTATAATTCCTTGCTGGCAATGATCAGAGAGAGTTTTGGAATATCAGATGTTCTATTTTTGGTTATTGTTGTTACCCCAAATGGTATAAAATTGAATTCTATGTACCTAAAGTTAGGAATGAGGCAAGGAAGCCTACTCTTACCACCTTTATTTAATACTATATGAGAAATCCTAGCCATTGCAATCAGGCAAGAAAAATAAGCAAAGAGCATAAAGGTGAGAAAGGAAGAAATAAGTGTCCTCATTTACAAAAGGCATACTTGTTTAATAAAAAATACTGAGATCTTAAAATCAAACTCTAAGACATCAAGTCAGAAAACATAAACTACTCATTTTTAATTGTAGCAGTAATTTTAAAATAATGTTAAAATTTAAACAAATGTAAATAAAATTTAATAAAAACTCTATGGCATTTTAAAAAACAAACACTTAGAAATACATTTCATAAAACTCATGTAAAACCTCTACACAGAAAACTATAAAACCTTGCTCAGAAAACAATGATTTATAATGAAGACCTTTATCATGTTTATGAATTGGGAGACTTGGTATTTCAATGTAAATTGTTTCCTAGTTGTTTTATGAATTTAACACCATGCAACTTATAGTCACAGAAGGCTTATCTTTTAATAGAAATCGACAAATTTAAAGTGACTTATGAATATGTATAATAATGCAAGAGACCAAAGAGTGCCAAAGTAATTTTGAAAAAGAAGACCAACATGGGAGCCTTACATTACTTGAGTTTAAGAATCACTACAAATAAACAATAATAAAGATATTGTAATATTGTCATAAGAATAAAGAATATCAATGTAACAGAAAAGATAGCTAAGAAATAGCATCACCTTTATGCAGTCATTTGAAATCTGAAAAATGCTGTAGAGCAACCTAATGAGGAAAGCCAAGTGCTTTCAGCAAATGATTTTGGAATAGCTAGTATCCCCATAGTGAAAAGATAAATTTTGATACGTACTTCATACCAAACAGAAATGTTAACTTTAGATCATGCATCTAAATATTAATTACAACCACAGTATTAAGAGGTAAACATAAAAATACTTTCAGACGTAGGTGTATGCAAAGAAAGATTTCTCAAACTGGACAGAGGAAAAACCAGAGATAAAAGTTTAGACTTGAACCAATTTAAGCACTTCTACTCACCAAAAGACACTGGATTAGTCAGAGGTTTCCAGGAAACAAAATCAATAGGATATCTACATATCAAATACACAGAGGCACACATATATATGTGGGGGAAAGAGAGATTTATTACAAGGAATTAGCTTACCTGATTATTGGCATTTAAAAAATGACAAGTTCAAAATGTGCAGAGCTTATGTCCTAGTTGGAGTCCGAAGGCCCACAGCCAGAATTCGCTTTTACTTTGGAAAGGATCACCCCTTTTATCTGTTCAGGCCTTCAACTGATTGGACGAGGTCCAACCATATTAGGAAGGGCCATCTACTTTACTCAGTCTGCTTAATTAATTAAATCAAATTAAGTATATTTAATTAGATTAATCAATTAAATTAATAAATTGATTAAATTAATATTGAATTATTGGTGGTTTGAGCAATAGACTGATTGATTTAATTAATAAATGAATTGGGTTGGTTAATTAAATTAATCTGCTTTACTCAGTCTACTTTACACATCAGTCTCATCAGAAAACACCCTCAAAGAAACACTCAAAATAATATTCACATATGTACATACTATTTTGGAAATAAACACACATGCAACAACAATGATGTATCTCATAGATGCATGCAGACTTGGAGAAGGTCGATTTTAACAGCGAGTTAATGCGATTAACCTAATATAATCTGTACAAAACTAATCTGTGTTGAAAAAACATCAGAACACTGGTTAACTCTGTACAAAAGGAATTAAATGAGAAGGGACATGGGGAAACTTTCTGGTATAAAGTAACCATCCTATGTATTGAGATGGATGTGCATTGCATGAGTATTTATTCATCAAAATGGAACTGTTAAGATCTGTGCCTTTCAATTTATAGAACCTTCACTTAAAGAAATGAGAATCGGGAACTACTGCATGTGCAGAGTTTAAATAAAACAAATGGCAGATGTTCAATATTTGTTAAGGGGGGATGATAGATACACTGGAGTTCAATATGGTATTTGGGTTACTTTATACATGTTTGAAATATTCCAAGATGTGAATTTAAAATAATGTTTAGGAAAATGAGAGTGCAAAATGCCAATGGACCTTGGCAGTTACCATGGAAGCCCAGAGAGGTTGGTTGCCATGTTTGTAGAATTTCTCTGATCTGCCTAAATGGAGGGTTCATGAAAAGTGGCTAGGAAATTCAATCAAACCTCAAGTTTCTGTTCAGTGATTAGAGAATACGGGATCATGGAATATAGTCTGCAGAAAGAGGAAAATTAGCCTCCCTCAGGCTGATTGATGGAGAGAAAATCCTAAGGTATTTTGGTCTTTGAGGCTAAACCATCCATTTGTGGAGCAAAGCTCGGTGAGAGAGCTGGAATGAAATGATATGGTTGTCAGAAAGTGAGAGAATAAATTGTATTATTTCAGATGAAGAGGGTAATCAAGGGTGAGAAAATAAGGTATACATTTAACTCCACATACAAAATTGGTTTCTAAATTCATACCCAAGTTTTAAAAAAGTTGTTTTATTTTTCAAGCACTCTATCCTTTAACCATAAACATAAATACAAAGTCATTAAATAGACTTTAAAACAAAATATAAGAAAAAAATTCCCTTGAGATAAATGCTATAAAAATTCCAGGGATATATAGCTGTAAAGAAACACTTTTATGGATGATAAGGTATTGGCAGACTATAAATCATCTACAAATGCTGCTGCCAGTTTGTGAAAAGTTTAACTTATTCTGCTTTTCAGAGTTAAGTTTCAATGCATATCAGATGGCAGAATTTGGCCCCCAATACTACTCAGAGTGTTTTTCTGTGTGGTCAATAATTCAGATTGTCACAAAGAAAGTGCCCTTGGCAGAGATGGTAAATCACATGAGTATGTAAAATATAAACCAGGCACAAGAATGCTGCTTGATTTGCATTTGTTTAGGAACCATAGGAGATGAAATGGCAAAATTTTAACCAGCACTAATTAATTTCAGTGTACAGAAGAAAGATTACCAATCCTTATGAAGTGGCTGTGTACAGAAATATCATATATACTTTCTCATTTTACCCTTAAAATAGATTTGTTAGGTTGTCTTTGTCATCCTTACTTTGACGATATGTGTTCAATGACTCAGAAAACTTAAGTGATTTTATAAAGGTTAAATTATTAGTAAGATAACAGAAATATAAATCCAAGTTTTTTAGATTCCAAAATCTGTGCACAACATTCCATTGGGGGGAGGATTAAAAGGGAGGTCCTAAATATCTTTGGTGAGAGCAAATCTGTGTACACAGCTAAAAATGAGAAGAGTTCATGTGGAAATTTAAAACTTTATTTGAATTTTATATGTTTTACCTTCTTCCACCTGGATATATTTATAATTCTAGCTCCATGTATTTTTAAATTTTCATCCAAAACAATTAAATAGTCCCTTCTGTCTTCAAATATTTTTTTCAGGCCTCTCTTGGTATAAAGGTATGATTAGCAAGTTAAAACTGGGAAGATTCACCTTGACCCAACCTGCTTCATAGTTTAATCAGAAAATGGTAGGCAGACAATTATTTGGGGATTTTGTTGATTATGGCTGATTTAGCAAACAGCATGGAAGGGTTTCAGAGCACAGGCTAGAAATATGAAAAAGTCCTGCAGCTACAAGAAGCATGGAGTTGCCAATTCCTTCAGCATCATATAGATATGTTTACCTGGCTGAGAATGTACTTGATATATCATGGATTACACTGCAAAAGAGTGACCTCACTCTCTGCCATTCTTTTTATATGTGGGGTTTTTATGTGTTAATAAAACAGTCTTGCAAACTGGAGCAGAAATCCAAGTAGTAATGTTGCTTAGTAAAGACACATTCCCATTTTTGGTATGTCAACTGAAACTATATAGGTAACTGTGGAAAGCTGGGACCACAGAACCCCTTCACCTGTTGTGGAGAGAAATATTTGATTCCTGTTAGTTCACTGCTAGGCAGCCAGGGAGCCACTGAAGCAATTCAGTGGACAACTCTATTTGTCTTTGCAAAAATGATTTGTATAATTCGGTATTCAACTTATGTATGATGCTTGGATTCTGGGTGTTGTGAAGAATACCTATGAATATAATCAAGTTTATTTGTGCCAAAAATTGGAGAGCACTTCAGTATATCCATAAATTTGCAAGAATAATGCATGAATACCAAGTGGCCACTAGAAGAATAAAAGAAAGCAGTAGATGATACAAAAAAAAAAAAAAAAAAGAGAAAAATCAAAGTCTTTCTTTTTTTTTCTTTTACCCTCTCATTAAAAAGAACTCTGTTCCTGTTCCTGATAAAAAGATGTAATTGAGAATTGGATAAATTAGAATTTGTTAGACATATGGTCTTATATAGGGAGTGGCTTCACTTAGCTGGATTTTTATGAATGATTACTTCTGTAAGCTGGATTTGGTGCTTTATATTATAGCCTACCGTGATGCTGCCCAAAAATGTATCATAAGGTTAAAAATTTCCTAGATAGCTAGTTGTCTATATATCTTTATTACAGTCAGTTGAGGAACCAGAGAAATTATACAAGAAAGAATAAACCATGGTTAACATTTTTTTATAGCTAAATTTAGTTACCAGCAAGTCTGGTAATAATTTTGTTTGGGAGACAAACTGACATATTCATGTAGTGTAGTTATAAGTAAGGTTGCTTCTATCAAGCAGAATCTAACTGTATTTTTACTGACTGATTGTATAAAGTATGCTTACCGTCTGAATTCCAAGTGTTAACCTGGTATTTGGCTATGGAAGTAAAAACTGCATAGACAAGACAAAGGACTACTAATAAGAGTGATAATTTGAGACACTTTCAAGTAATTAAGCACGGGAGCATTATACTGAAAATAAATAAACCAGTGAAAGAATAATAGAAAAATAAAGTTTATTTATGTTACATTTTAATTTTTGTTAGACTTAGATTTCACTTTTCTTGTTACTTTACTTTCAACTCACAAGTCATTTTGTAAAGCAAATAAAAATATACAGAAATAAAAAAAAACAGTCCTATTAGTAACTTGTTCTTCCTACATTGAGTGAATAACAAATAAGCACTGAATTCCATTAAATCAATATACTGCTGATGTTCTCTTTGATACATTGTATGGTTCTGAATGACTCTATTCATTTTCTATACCAGTGGAATTAGAATAAGAAAACATTCTCTTTTGTGGTTAAACTGTCTAGAACAATAGAAAGTTAACATAGAAACTATGGTTTTAAGAGTATTATTAATTTAGAAGGAATATATTTTGATTACTTGACTGAAAAAAAACAAAGAAATCTTTGCAGTCCTAAATAATGTGAAGATCAGTGTCATATTGTTAAATTTTCTCAGGTATCATACTGGTTAGTAGGATTAATGAGATGAATAATGCCTCTAAATTTGATGAGGGTTGAAGATGTAGTGATGTACTTTGAAAAATATATACCTCTAACACACACATACATGAAACATATCTTAAATATATTTAGTGTATTGTATTAATATATGATAAAAAATACTACATCTATTTACCAAAAAGTAAAAATTAATAGGAAAATGAGTTTAAAATCATTGAGTAATATTTTATGTATTGCTTATGGAACCTTAGATGTTCATTGTTATTTAAAATATTAAAAATCCTTGTGCTTCAGAATAACTGAGTGTATCTATATTTTGATTTGATGTTAAGAATATAATAAGAAATAGATGTGATTGCTAAGCCTATACACATTTGGTGGTGCAGACATAAAAATACTTTATAAAACATACGTCTAATCCAGTGAGCCAGAAAAAATATAGTCAAAGACATTTTGACCAGCACACCATGCCAGGAGGACGCTATTATGAGTTTATCATATGTCTTTAAATTCCTTTATGTTTATATTTATACTTGCATTAACATAAATAAATTCACTAGTATAATAAACATTACTTGTGTCTTTTAAAATGTTTAATTTTTCACATGTCTTGGTAAATTATATTTCTATATTCTGTTTAAAGAATTTTCTGAAACTATATTCTGTTTAAACATTATGTTTCTATATTCTCTTTAAAGAGATATACATATACCTAAATAATTACTTTAAACTATGATGTAGTTTCCTATCCTCCGTTTTGTAATTTACCATTCCACTAGACCATTGTATTTGCTCCTAAAGAGGATTGTAGTAAACATTTTTGTAAAATGTCTCCTTTTTCACATGTGGAATATCCTCTAGCATACGTGCATATGCAAAATTGCTTAGTCTGGTATTTATGCATGGATATGAATTTTACTAGCTGCTAACAACTTATACTATAGCAAGGGTAGTATTTGAGAGGTCTCACTTGTCCAAATTCTTGCCAGCACTTGATATTGCAAGACTATAGTTTAGTACAAATTTGACATTTATGAATTAAAATCTTATTTTTAGTTTAATATATATTTATTTGAATATATATTAATAGTATGTTAATAGATATTTTATATGTTTGCAATATTTTTAATGAAAAATCAGAATTCTGTATGGTGCATTGATGAAGCGATTTTGTTCCTTACTCCCAAATGCTTGTAAAACATCCAAGTATGGTTCCTTTTTCCCTATCCCTGGATAAACATAAAACATGACTTGACCTAGGGCAAGTCCCTTAACTTTTATATAATAATTGTACCTTTGTCTCTTCTAGTTTCAAAAAACTCTTATTTCGGCTGGGTATTATGGCTCACACCTATAATTCCAGCACTTTGGTAGGCCGAGGTGAGCGGATCACCCGAGTTCAGGAGTTTGAGACCAGCCTGGCCAACATGGCTAAACTCCATCTCTACTAAAAAATGCAAACATTAGCCACTGCATTCCAGCCTGGGCAACAGAGTGAGATACCATCACACCATCTCAAAACATAAACACATAAACACACACACACACACACACACACTCCTCTTATTTCAGTAATTAAGGTTCATAGTGGTGGAAAGAAAATAAGAAACAGGAATGGTTGATTTGAATAAAACTTCATGGATTTGGCAGTTGTCTAGATCAGACTCTCATGGGGACCTCCTAATTTTCTGGAAGGTCTGCTGCTGTTGCTGAGGATCTCTCATCTTCAGTTAATATTGATAATATTTCCTTTGATCAGCAGCCTATGACCTCAGTTTCAGCTCTTCATTTGTGTGGCACTTTTAGCACCAGCTCTTGATGGGTGTCCAGTGCTCCTCTTAATGACCATTTGTAACCACTGACAAAATTTGGACTGCAGGTTTGCCCCAAAGCAGTCTCCTTTTCTGCATCTGCAATCAGAGCAGCTAGCTAGCTACGGTTGTTCTCTAGCTAGTATTTGTCTGGCTCCATTTAGCTTTGGTACTCTTGAACTATGAAGTTGCTCTGAAAGTTTGTGTTCCATAGCAAGCAGCATGTTCAGCAAATCAATACTTTTACTAATTTTCACTACCCTTTTATTTTCAATATGAAGATTTTTATGACTTTGTTGTAAATAATAGACTGTCTCAAATACAGACTTTCCTTCCCCCTATTTTTAAAATCTGCTTTAGAGTGTCAAATTTGCACATATAGCTTGAGAACTTTGGGCAAACTACATAAAAAGAGAAAAAAGTTCATTATAAAATTCTGTTAGAGAATTTGAGTTTATTTTTCTGTAAGCTGTCTTTCTTTTAGGATATATATATATATATATATATATCTCCTATATATATACACTTTCAAATGAATATGTAAACATCTTTACTTATACTTATTCTGGAAACAAATGACACTTCTATTATATTTATTGCAAATAGGTTCTCCTAGTTTGCAGACTAAATGTTGTTTTTTGTATCACAAGGTATTTTATCTAGCCAAATCTATCACATTTTTAAAGTTTGCATTTTCTCAAGATATCAAATCCTTTCTTACTTTGTTATATGAAAGAAGCACTTATTTCAGAGGCAATCAAAACATTTCAATAAAATGTTTTCAGTACCAATTATTATTATTACTCATAAAAATATTTGTACCTATTACTAAGAGAGTAAATTTCAAATGTTCTCACCACCAAAAAGGATAATTTTTAGGTGATGGATACATTAATTGGTTTGATTTCATTACTGGACATTGTGTTTTTAAATTACAACATCACATTGTACCACAAAAATATATTCAACTATAATTCTTCAATTTAGAATTTAAAAATCAGAAAATTATATTACCCAAAAATATATTGTCTGAAAAATCAGAAAAAACATATTATCTTAGTTTCTGCCAAAAGTTTAAAGAAAGAGATATGCTTATCAGGCAAGTAGAACTGATTAGTTAAAATTTTTAAGGATCTACTAAACACAGGATTGATTGCAGTGAAGTGTTTTACACTGGAAACCATAGTAATATATTTCTAATATGTTTTATCTATCAAATTATAATATCATGAGACATATTCTCAATGAGGCAAAAGGCTTATAAATATAGAAAATCATTCATTTATCACATAGATCTTGTAAATTTTACTGAGAAATTTCCAGCATTTGAAAAGCCAAATCACTGTCTAAATATTGACTGCACTAAAGTGAGAACAGTTGTTGAAGAAACATTGATATATCTTAGTAAAATATAATTTTCTGATTTTTGAATTCTAAATTGAAGAATTATAGTTGAATATATTTATGTGGTACAATGTGATGTTGTAATTTAAAAACACAATGTCCAGTAATGAAATCAAACCAATTAATGTATCCATCACCTAAAAATTATCCTTTTTGGTGGTGAGAACATTTGAAATTTACTCCCTTAGTGATTTTGAGATGTCCAATAGAATATCATTTACTAGGTTCACCATGCTATGCAATATCTTACAAAGAAAAAATACTTATTCCTCCTGTCTGAGACTCTTTATCTATTGACCATCATCTACCCATCCCCCCATGACCTCAGCCTCTGGTAATCACCATCTTTGCTTCTTTGAATTTAATCATTTTAGTTTTCACATATAAGTGATAATATACAATATGTGGTTTTCTGTGCCTGGCTTATCTCATTTAGAATAATGTTCTCCAATTCCATCCATGTTGTTGCAAATGACAACATTTCTTTCTTTTTTAATACTAAATACTATCCCATTGTGTATATATGCCTCATTGTCTTTATCTATACGTCTAGTGATGGATACTTAGATTGATTCCATAACTTGATTATGGTGAATAGTGCTGCAATAAGCATGGGAAAACAGACATCTCTTCAACATGCTGATTTCAGATCTTTGGGGTAGATACCCAGAAGTGGGATTGCTGGATCATAGAGTAATTTTATTTTCAGTTTTTTGAGAAACCTCTGTAAAGTTTTTGTAATGACTATTCTAATTTACATTCCCAGGAAAGTGTGTGCAAGCGTTCCCTTTTTGCCCCATCCTCTTCAGCACTTATCTTTTGTGTTTTTTATAGTAGCCAAACAAGTGTGATATAATAGCTCATTGTGATTTTTATCTGGCATTTTCTTAATGATCAGTGGCATTGAGGACTTTTTTTTCATATACCTGTGGCCATTTGTATGTTTTCTTTTAAGAAATATTGATTCATGTCCCTTACCCATTTTTAGCTGAATTATTTGTTTCATATGTATAGAGTAGTTTAAGTTACATACATACATATATATATATATATATATATATATATATATATATATATATATACACACTTTGGATATTAACCCCTTATCAGAATGATGGCTTGAAAATATTTTCTCCCAATCTGTAGTTTGTCTCTTTATTAATTGCTTTATTTGTTTTTGTAGAAGCTTTTTAAAAACTGTAATCCCATTTGTCTATTTTTGCTTTTGTTTCCTGAATTTTTGGGGTCAAATCTAAAAAATGTTTGCCCAGATCAATGTCTCATAGTTTTATCTTTATGTTTTCTTTTAATATATTTAGAGTTTCAGATCATATGCGTTAATCTTTAATCCATTTTGAGTTGATTTTTGTAATTGATTTGAGATAGGGGTCCAATTTTATTATTTTGCATATGGATATACAGTTATGCAGTATAATTTATTAAAGTGACTGTCCTTTTCCTAGCATGTATACTTGGCACCTCTGTGGAAAATCAATTGATTACACATGTTAGGGTTGAATTCTGGGCTCTGTATTCTACTACATTTATTGATGAGTCTATTTTTATGACAATACCATGCAATTTAAATTAGCACCACTTTGTAGTATAGTTTAAAATTATGTGGTGTAATGCTTTAAGCTTTGTTCATTTTCCTCATGATTTGCCTTGGCTATTTGGGTTTTATTACAGTTCTATATAACTTTTAGAATCTTTTCTGTTTCTATAAGAAAGTGTTGGATCTACAGATTGAATGCAATTCTTATGAACACTCCAATGTCATTTTTCATAGGAATTGCATTAAATCTGTGGATTGCTTTGGGTATTACTGACACTTTAACAATATTAATTCTTCCAATTCATGAACATAGAATATCTTTCCATCTATTTATGTCTTCTTCAATTTCTTTCAATAAGGTTTTAAAGTTTTTAGTGTACAAGTCTTTCACCTAGTTGGTCAAATTTATCCATAAGTATTTTTTGAAACTATTGTAAATTGAATTGTTTTCCTGATTTCCTTTTCAGATAGTTTGCTATTTATGTATAGAAATGCTATTGATTTTTGTGTGTTGATTTTGTATTCTACCATTTTGATGAATATGTTCATTAGTCCTAACACTTTTATAGTAGAGTCTTCAGGATTTTCTATGTATAAGATCATATCATCTGCAATGACCAATAATTTCACTTCTTTTTATATTTGGATGTCTTTTGTTTCTTTTTCTTTCCCAATTAATCTGGCAAGAACTTCTAATACTATGTTGAATAGAAGTGGTAAGAGTGTGCATACTTGCCTTGTTCCAGATAGTAACAGAAAGAGTTTCAATTTTTCACTATTGAGTATAATGCTAGCTGTGGATTTACATCATATGGCCTTTATTATGTTGAGCTACATTCTTTTCCTGTCTAATCTGTTGAGAGTTTTTATCATAAAAGGATGTTGAATTTTGTAAAATTCATTTACTTCAAATCGTGAAATGACTATACAGTTTTTGTCATTCATTCTGTTAATGTGATATATAACACTTGCTGATTTGTATATGTTGAAACATCCTTGTATCCCAGGGACAAATCACACTTGTTTATGGTGAATTATCCTTGTAATGTGTTGTTGAATTTGATTTGCTAATATTTTGTTGAAGACTTTTGAAACTATGTTCATCGGGAATATTAGCCCATAGTTTTATTTTTTGTTGTGTCCTTTTCTCTTTTTGCTGTCAGGGTAATGCCAGCTTCATAGAATGAGTTTGGAAATATTCTCTCCTCTTCAATATTTCTGGAGAGTTTGAAAGGAGTTGCTATTACTTCTTCTTTAAATGTTTAATAGAATTCAGCAGTGGAGCCATTGTGTCCCAGATTTTCCTTTGATGGGAGACTTCTTATTACTGATGTAATCTTATTCATTATTAGCCTCTTGAGATTTTCTATTTCTTTATGATTCAGAATTGCTACGTTTTATGTTTCCAGGAATTTATTCATTTTTTGTATATTATCAGATTTATTGGCATTAGTTATTCATTACATTCTTTATAATCCTTTATATTTCTGTGATATTAGTTGCAATGCCTCCTTTTTTACCTCTGATGTTATATCTTTGAGTCTTCTTTTTTAAAATATCTAGCTAAAAGTTTGTCTATTTTGTCTATCTTTCAAAACACTCACTTATTTTAATCTTTTATATTGCTTTACCAGTCTATATTTCATTTATTTCTGGTCTAATATTTATTTCTTATTTTCTCTGCTGACCTTGGGATTGGTTTGTTCTTCTTTTACTATTTCTTGAGGTGCAAAATTATTTGTTTATTTTAAACCTTTCTTCTTCTTGGATGAAGACATTTATTGCTATAAACTTTTCTCTTAAAACTGCTTTTGCTATATCCATAAATTTTGGTATGTTTTGTTTCCATTTTTATTTGTCTCAATTTTTTTCCTTTTAAATTATTCATTAATCCATGGGTTGTTCAAGAGCTTGTTGATTACCTTTCATGTATTTGTGAATATTCTGGAACTCCTCCTGTTACTTATTTCTGTTTCATACAATTATTGTCAGAAGAGATATTTTATACCATTTTGTCTTCTTAAATTTTCTAAGACTTATTTTGTGGCCTAACATATGACCTATCCTAGAAAAGGCTCCATATGTGCTTAAGAAGAATTTGTATTCTGTTGTTGGACAGAATGTTCTCCATTCTGTTACATCCATTTGGTCAAAAGTGTTGTTCAGGTCCAATATTTTCTTACTAACATTCTATCTGGATGATCTTTCCATTACTGTGGGACAGTCAAGTCATCTATTATTATATTACATTCTATGTCTCCCTTAGGATCCTTTAATATATTTTGGTGTTCTGAGGTTGGGTGCTTATATATTTACAATTATTATAACTCTTAATGAATTGACACTTTTACCATTATAAGATATTCTTCTGTCTCTTTTTACAATTTTTTACAATTTTACAAAACTTAAAGTCTGTTGTTTTCTGATATAGCTATCCCTGCTCTCTTATGGTTTCCGTTTACCTGGAATGTATCTTACATTCCTTCACTTTCAGTCAATGTGTGTCTTTAAAAGGAAGGTGAATCTCTTGTATGAAGCACATAGTAAGACCTTGCATTTTAAAAAATCCATTCAGTTATTCTACAACTTTTTATTGGAAAACTTCATTAATTTAAATTTAAAATAATTATCGATAGGTAAGGACTTACTACTGTCAATTTGTTAATTGTTTTCTGGTGCTTTTGCAAATTTTTAAGTTATTTCTTCTTCTCTTGCTGTCTTTATTTGTGTTTTGATGTTTTTCTTAAAAGTGGTATCTTTTAATCTTTTCTATTTCTACTTTTGGTGAATGTGTCTACTATAGAACTTTGTGGTTACCATAAGACTCACATGAAATTTCTTATACTTATGACAGTCTATTTTAAGTTGATAACAACTTAGCTTTGATGACATATCACTCTACACTTTTATCCGCCACACACATTTTGTTTTTGATGTTAGAACTTACATTACTTTTTAATATATGTCCATTGACAAGTTATTTTAACTATAATTGTTACTAATAGTTCATTCTTTTAACTCTCATTATAACGAAAAAATTGTACCACCATTATAGACCTAGGGCCTTCTGAATATGACTCTATTACTTATGCCATCAAGAGATCAAACCTGTGAATAACCTATTAAAGAAGGAAAAGAGAGAGAAAATGGCTAGAATATTGAAATAAATAATGGCTGTAACCTTCCCTAATGTGAAGAAAGATGTCGACATACAGGTACAGGAAGTGCAGAGGTCTCCAATCAAATGCAACTCAAAGAGAAGTTGACTAACACATGTAATAATCAAACCACCAAAAATCAAAGGCAAAAAAAATTCTGAGAGCAGCAAAAATAACAAACACATCACAAAGGGGCCACAATATGCAGGTCAGTGGATTTCTTTGAAAAAAATCTTGCAGACCAGAAGATTGGAAATATATATTCAAAGTGAAGAAAAAAAAGCAAAACAAAAAACAAAAAAAACAACCACCTTAAACCAACTGTTAACTAAGAATACTTTACTGAGCAATGCTGTCTTTCAAAAATGAGGGAGAAAAAAAAACTTTCCTAGCCAAACAGAAGCTAGGAAATTCACCATTACCAGGCCTGCAATAGAGAAATTGCTAAAGGAACCATTTAAACTAAATCAAAAAGCTGATGATTAACAGTATAAAACATTCAAAGGTATAAGAAATTAAAATTGTTAGTAGAAACATTATATAATATACTCTGTGTATGTATTAATTTTACTTTATTAATTACATGCAATCAAGAATAATGAAATGATAGTAGACCCTTTACATATTGTTTTCTGTGTGTGAAATTGTATAAAAGTAAAGACTCAGAGAAAATATGGGATTATAGTGTTAAATGATTAATAACAAAGGTGTATACAAAAGGGATAGGTTGTCACATAATGAGGAAAATAATATTACTAAAGGACCAAAAAAGATACATTTGACTTTTTGAGATATTCGGCTAAGGTAAATGTATATCCCAAGGTAGTGACATTAACACTGAATTAATATTAAAGAATTGCTTTCTCTCTCTTTGTCTCTCTCTCTCTTTCTCTCTTCACTTGAAATATTGTATGATTAAACTTTTAAAGTTGACTAAAATCCTAGATAAAGTATGCATCTGGGGAGATTCCAAGCAAAGCTAGAGAAAGAAGAGGGACAGTAAAAACTCATTCTTGTTATTTGTTCTAACTATGACAAATAATAAACAAGAAACTGAAGTCATAGTGGCATAGTATTATCCAGTGGTTCTTTGAGGGGAAAGAAGATGTAAGGCAGGGTAACTCCACCTTTTAAAGATTGCTGTATATTGCTTAAAATAAATGCCAGTCTTTCAAATAGTATTGTGTGTGTGTATTTATTTTTTGGTGAAACAGTCATGTTTATTTATTTTGTTAGTTTCATATTTTTTCATTTTCATTAGAAGTAATATACAAATATATAATTTCTTTTTTATTAAATCGTTTGTGGTTTAATTCATAATAAATCTAGAACATATGGGTAGAATTTAAACTCAGCTAGCTGAATGCTCTGAGAAGTAATTGTCAGAATCCTACTAGTGTTAATTAAAACACTACAGCTAATGTATCATACATCAAAATTAGATTAGACTTCATGGTATAAAATTCTGGCAAGAGATAAACATAAGGTGTTTCTTAAAAATTTGAGATAATATTTGTGAGAGATTATACCTGAGGGGAAAATGATATCTATATGGTGAATAATAAAATTATTTACTACCTGAATTCTTGAAAGCTGAATGCCAGGAAAATGCCTCCAACCTCTGGTAAATTTAGGTTTACAATCATCAGAATAGCATGTGAAAAAAAAATTTGATTCAAGGCTGCATGTAATCAGTAATTAGTTTTTATATGTAAACACAGCACTTTAAATTCACAAAACTAATTAGCCACACTATGATTCAATAATATTTTTGTGTTTATTAAGCCCATAGGATTCTCTTTTTATTGGAAATGAATAGCTATTAAAATAGTGCCTAGTCAATGGTTACTACTTTCAGAATAAATTCTATGTACAGATTCATTTTATGGCATATACTTAATCCAAAACTAAAGTTAATATATCCAAAATATTTTTGCGTAAAAATCCAAATGCTTTTTATAGCCTCATTATCTGATATTTCTGGAGCTTGCAATATGAAAACAATCCTTGCATATCTAATATGCAGAGCAGCTTAACAATCAATGCATTGAGTCAACTGTGCTCTAATTGGGAGTCAGTAGTACTCAATCTCAATCTTCCTGTGGTCAAAGTGAGTGCAGAATTGAGTAGACTGAATGAGAATGCATGCATACACAAGATTAATTTATGTGTGGTGTGTGTGTGAGAAAAAGAGACAGAAAAAGAGGAAAAGAAGAAGACAGAAAGTAAAAAAAAAAGGAGAATATAATAGAATAGAGTGAAAGAGAGAAGACTGGGGTGGTTTGGAACAAAATTAAGTAATATTTTTAAGTTTTCTTCAAGTAGGTGTATTAGTGTTTTCTTGCACTGCTATTAAAAAATACCTGAAACCAGGTAATTTATAAGAAAAGAGGTTTAATTGGCTCACAGTTCTGCAGGCTATACAGCAAGCATAACGGCTTCTGGGGAGGCCTTGGGAAACTTACCAACATGGCTGAAAGTGAAGGGAAACTGAGCACTTCACATGACTGAAGTGAGAGGAAGAAAGAGAAGGCAGGTGCTACATGCTTTTAAAACAACAAGATTTCATGATAACTCATTTTCATCATAACAACACCAAGGGGGATGGTGTTAAATCATGAGGAATCCCCCCTATGATACAATCATCTCCCACCAAGCCCCACCTCCAACACTGGGGATTACAATTCCACATGAGATCCAAACCATATCTGTAGGCTTGGCTAACCATCTCTAATATTCCTGAATCAGTTAGGATGCTTTCAAGTACAATAACAGAACACTCCACTAAAAAGGTTAAATCCATACGTAGTTTATATTATCATAACTAGAAACACAAAGAAAAGATTATGGCATGGATAATTTGATGACATAATGATATTGTCAAGGGCTATCTTTTGATATCTTCCATCTTTTGAGTGTTATTTTCTTAGTGTGAATTTCATCCTTATTCAATATAATGCAACATTTCCAGGCATCACCACCTCACACAGTCCCCTTCGGAATTAGAAAACAGAAGTTCTCCTCCTGTTTCTGACTGAACATCTAAAACACTGTTTTTCAGAAGTCCCTCAGTAATCTTTCCTTCGACATTCATTTGCCAAAATTACATCTCACATGTATCCAAACTATAAAATATGTGGAGAACAGAGTTGCCAGAATAGCTTACACTAGTTAACATCCAACCACTTGGTAAAGAAACAGATGACTAAGTGGTCAGATAGGAATTATAAAATTATAGTATCTCCCTGGAGATTATGTTGTCATGAGTGACAAGTAAGATCTGAAGATATGCTTAGTTATGTTTTTTGGCAATACGGGCAACAAAATGAAAATAGATAAAACTACCTTCTGTAGGATAATAAGTTATAGTTTTTTATACTGTTTAACCATATACAGTTTATATTTAAGTGGTGATTAAGAAAATCACCAGTTCTCTATCGCCCTGTTATTAAGTGACATGCCTATGTATCTTCCCTTTGTATCTGGTAAAACTGTAGTGATTTATTTGTAGCCAAAATAATTCAGAAGAATTTATGTTTCATACCTTCCCAAATTAGGATATAAAAGCTAATGCAGCTTCAATTTTCTGCTTGGATTGTTTGCACTTGGAGCCTCGAGCCACCAAATAAAAAGCCCAAAAATTTTGATGCTGCCACACTATGAGGAGCCTCAGGCTACCTAGAGTGGCCACATGTAGGTGCTCCAGTAAATGGCCCCAACTAAAATTCTAGCTAAGGTTTAGAGTCAACTGCCAGATATGTGAATAAGCCAAAGCAGCTATTACCTGGGAATCAGTCTGGGGCCACAAACTAGAACACCTACATGTGGCCTGTTGTAGTATGCTATAAGATTAATAATAGCCATAATGCCCACTCAAACATCTCACTGGGCCTACACTATATGTCACTTAGCATTATGATGTAACCTCATCTGGGGACTTCCAGTCCTGGCCAAGAGATTACTGGGTCTCTATACAACAAACGGGACCTGAAAACCCTGGTTGCCCTAGAGACAAGGCCACCTCAACACAGATGCAACTTACATAAACCTTAAAATGAAGCTTAAACTCTCTTTATAAAAGCAACACCTGGTAACTCCCCCAAACTGAATAGATGTGTTAGAAAGGGGAAATAATCTATCAAATGCTGAGAATGTTCTTTCAACTGTGACCTTTGATATGGTTTGGCTGTGTCCCCACCCAAATCTTACCTTGAATTGTAATAATCCCCACATGTCAAGGGCAGGGCCAGGTGGAGATAATTGAATCATGGGGGTGATTTCCCCCATACCTTTCTCATGGTAGTGAGTAAGTCTCATAAGATCTTATAGTTTTATAAATGGGAGATCCCCTGCAACAAGCTCTCTTGCCTGCCACCATGTAAGATGTGCTTTTCCTTCTCCCTTGCCTTCCGCCATGATTGTGAGGCCTCCCCAGCCATGTGGAACTGTGAGTGCATTAAACCTCTTTCCTGTATAAATCACCCAGTCTTGGGTATGTCTTTATTAGCAGCACGAGAACAGACTACTACAATCGTCTTGGTCAAGTGGTCATTTGGCCCCTGACCATATCTGGCCCAGGCCACTAGCCTGCTCCTGCTGCTCATCTTCTAAGAATGCTACCAGAATAAGCTGCTTGAATATTGATTGGTGCCTCAGATTCATCTTTGATGTGAATAGGAGGAAAAGGGAAAAGTTGTCCCTGGGGAAGTGGCTCAACAAGGACCACCCAAGATGCCCAGACACAACACCTGTCTGTTTGGCCTGAGTTTCTTCATAGCATGGTGGCCTCAGGATAGCCAAACTTTTTACAGCCAAACTTTTTACATGAAGCTTCAGGACTCCAAAAGAGTGTTCCAGCAATCAAGGTAGAACACTTCGATGATTACAGTCCAGCTGCCAGGTGACTTCAACCACATGAGACATCTCCAAGCAAAAACTTGGAACTTCCCTCAAGAAGATCCTTCCATAACTATCTCCTAACCCACACAATCCATAGCATAATAAAATAGTTGTTTATGCTAGCAAGTTTTACGGTAGTTTGTTACTCAGCAATGGAAACTAGAATATGAACACTCTCACATTCATTACCTTGTTTCATTCTAAAAATAAATTTCACAATTAGACATTTAACAGGCATTTTAATCATATCTTACAGGTGATAAAGTGAGGGTTAGACAGTTCAAGCAGGTTTTCATAGGTCGTGTGCGAAAAATGTGGCCATGCACTGAAAGCCAGAACTTTTAGCATAGCTCCATGTTCATATTATGTTGTATCTTATTGTTTCTCTGTGTGTGAAACAGATCTGCAAGTGTTTCAAGCAGCAGTCTTCTATGCAGCAAATATGCCAAGCACTGTGACAGGTATTGGCAAAATAAAATGAAATAAATTATTTTTCCTGAAGGCATTTACAGTCAAGTAGAAAGGGAGAAGTTTAATCCAACAAATATAGCACAACTTAATCGGTCTTATAATATTGTTTTGCATAAGGTACAAGATGATTGTGGAAAAAATATAAAGACTGGATTTAAAAGCAAGATGAATGTGTCAGGCTGTGAGGAAAGGTGTTAACTAGAGTCATAGAGAACAGAAAAGAATAGCACATGAAAAAAAATCCATTCGAGGCTGCATATAATCGGTAATTAGTTTTCATGTGTAAACACAGCACTTTAAATTCACAAAACTACTTAGCCATGCTATGATTCAATAATATTTATGTGTTTATTAAGCCCATAGGATTCTCTCTCTCTCTCTCTCTTTTTTTTTTTTTTTTTTTGAGACAGGGTCTTTTTCTGTCACCCAGGCTGGAGTGCAGTGCAACTTCCACCTTCCAGTTCAAGTGATCCTCCCACCTCAGCCTCCCAACTAACTGGGACCACAGGTGCATGCCACCATGCCCAGTTAATTTTTGTATTTTTTACTAGAGAAAGGATTTTCCTATGTTGGCCAGGCTGGTCTCGAGCTCCTGAGCTCCAGTGATCTGCCTGCCTCAGCGTCCCAAAGTGTTGGGATTACAGGCCTGAGCCACTGTGCTAGGCTTTGCCAAGATAATTTAATTAAAATATCTGAATTAGGACATTGGAAATGGAGGTGGCAAGAAGTTGAGATACATAGGTTTTGTTCAATGTAGTTAGATAACTGGGTACTTGTGCATAATATCAGTTTCCACATAAGGAAAAGCATAAGAACAACTGAGTTAAAGAATAATAATCTGAAGATAGAAATATTGTTTTTGGAAAAATTGAAAGGAATGCACATTTATTAAGCACCAAGCACTTAACAGATACTAGTTTATGAACTTCAGAAATGTTATACTTCAATTCTAACAACAACCTCAAACAGTCATTCTAGTCTTGCTTTATTTGAAGATAATTAAGGTGAAGCTCAAAAATATAGTTTTAAATGCTAAGACATAAACGCAGAGAGGTAGTGGATGAAAATTGTATGTGGGACATAAAGCAAGAGAAAAGACACAGAGGAGGGACTCAGTGAAACACAAACAAACAAACAAACAAACAAAAACAGTAGGACCTGGATGTTTAGCTACACATATTGGGCATGACCCAGGGATGGGAGGCCTTGAAGATGAATATGAGAACTTGGAAACTTGGATTTGATTTCGCAGAAACAGGGAACCACTACAGATTCTTGGGTCAAGATGTGTGCAAAAGGATGCTTTAGGGTGATGGATATGAGTGGGATGAAATGAGGCTGGGAGAAGCCATGAATCAAGGAAAGAAGCCAAGAGACCCTAAGACATATTAGATCTGAGATAAAATAATATCTAGCTTCTTTCCTAACATCCCTTTCTCACTGACAATAGTGAAAATATTTTGGGTATTTTCACAAGTTCCCATGTTAATAATTCAAACATGATTTTTCTCTCTTTTCTATCTGTATGTAAGAGCGAACTAAGTAGACACAAGAAAGTGGGAGAAAAAAATTAATTTCAAATCTATAATTATATGACATTGGCAATACTGAAAATCAAATCCCTTTGTTAATTACAGAAGGTAAGCATCTCAGACCATAAAATAAAGTATCTCAGAAATATACAGTTCCTTAATTTTATTTAAATTAGTTTAATTTGGACGACATGCTGCCATCTTGGCTGGCTGATGAGAAGGTACACAAGTTTTACAGATTTGCCTGGTGCTTGGAAATGGGTAATGATGTTTAATCTTTGGACCACCATGGTCAACCACCATTGTCATTTTTTAATGTCAAGATTCTAGCGTCCCCGATCCTGATTCCAAATCACAAGTGTAACCTGAAACTTGTGCTGAAGCTGAAATCTACACTAAGGTCCATCTCCACAACACAAAGCCATCTCTACTGAGGTCTCCACATCCTCTATGCAGTCACCCACCATCTACTCATCTTTGTAATCTTCCTTTCTGTTCAGTATCTCCTTCCTTCTCTCTCTCTCTCTCTCTCCTCTCTGTCACCCTCACCATTCTTCTCCCCTTCTCCTCAAAAGCATTATCTCTTCTCTTTCTATAACATCTTGCACAATAACATGAGTAGTTCAAGCTTTAGGAAGAAAAAGCCAAGAGATTTAACTTGTAGGTTCATCCTTCTTGGGGTTCTATAACAAAGTTCTGCCTGAAGGCAATGGGGTATTGCAGCTTTTTGCCAAATTTCTGAAATTAAAGAGAAAAAAAACTTCATGGAAAAAAGAAACACTAAAATTATCATATCTCAATTAAGGAAGAAGATTGTGGATATTTCTTTTGGCAATATGGAAAACACTTTTTAAATTTAATATACAAGCTTTAAACAGTCAGTGACACAAGCTAATTTTTTCTTGGGCTTATACATGTTCCATTGGAAATAAAGATATTCCAGAAGTACATGTGCTTGCATAAGCATTGTGAGTAACAGGGATAGATTTTCCTTACACTGACTTAATCATGCTCTCTGACAGCATTGCCCTAGTTTTCATATTTGGAATGGTGGTCTGAGTGTTATTTTTTCCCCAAGTATTTAGTTCCCCCTCTGTGTGCAGGGGTCATATTCCCTGTCTCACCGACATAATTCTTGGCTGTGTGACTTCCCTTGGTCAATCGATATGACAGACATAACAAATAAGACTTTTGAAGGGAAGCTTTAATAACCATTTCATGATTTCATTATTGCTCTTTTCCTCCTACCATAGCCCAGTAATACACTGGTAATGCAAAAATGTGACTCATAAAAATAACATTATTTTAATATTAAACAAATGTATCATTCTCAAAGATCTATGAATAAGTTTCTTTACTGGTGCTTGGAAAATAAAATAATAGACCTTCATTATCTCCTTTTCATTTTTGCTCACTCTTATTGAGGCTTGATGGATCCAAAGGATGGTGACGAGATATGCTGGTTATAAGACTTTCTGACATATGGTGCTGGAGTCATTCTATTAAAAAACGTCAGGCAGCTAGAGAACTGAAGGAGGATTTATTTTTGAGTGGTGTCTTTATAGTGAGCTTTGCCAGAGAGATGGCTCCTCATTGAGGTGAGACAGTAGAAGATGGAGGGTGGAAGGGAAACATGATCAAATGCTATGGGCAACGTACAGTGGTTAGTGTCTGTGGCCTTGTTCTGTTTCTTTTCATTCCTGATTAAGATCAGTCAATCAAGACACCAGAAGATATTTTATCACCTAGAAGATGAAAATCAATAAAACGAACATTCCCTAAACTGTCTGCTTAGATGGAACGCCACTTAATCACTTACACTATTTCTTTCATTTTTTACTTTTCTTTTACATTTAGGATTGACAAAATTGGAAAGGGAGCTAAGGGTTATTGAGCATGTTCCTTATACTAGTACAGGATGATAGTTAAGGTTATAGGTGATGGAGATATGCTGTTTACATTTAAGTCCGAACTCTGCCACTAAATAGTTGTGCAATACTGGGATACTTGTACGACTACTATTTGTCCAATAAGAATAATACTAACTTTCAGAAGATTATCTTAAAGGTTAATATTAAATGAGTCAATATATAGAAAGTGCTTAGAATTGTTCCTGACACACAGTAGGCACATAGTATTATATATTCATTTTTCATTAAAATCTCTTAAAATTCCAGGTGATGGTATGTAGCTTTAGGGAGAAAACGTAGGAACAGAGTGGTTAATCAATATTCTCAAGATCATTTAGTTAACAAATTGCTAATTTTAAGATATAAATGTGTCAATCTTACAATGCTTACCTGCATATTAAGTAGGATGGGCAATGGGTGGCTTAACTAAATGAAAGGGAGAGTGGCGCATTGGCTACTGGTGGAATGAACTGTGCTAAATTAAATTGTGGGAAAGAAAATATTTAAGATGATGATTTCGAATAACCAAGTAAAGTAAATTGTGGGAAAAAAGAGTGATTCAAGCAAAAGAATAACCTTCTTTTGTTTAGCTCCCAATAAATTTTTGTATTTTTATTTTGTAACAGAAAATGAAAGGTGCATAAGGAATTATCAAAAAATTCACCAAACTGTACTCCTATTCTGGACCCACCCACTAGTAATATTGGAGCTACTGCCCTTTAGAAGTCACTAATATTCATATCAAGTGTAGACATCTGGCCTTCTCTTTTTGATTTGGCCTAGAAGGCTAATAAGGACTCTGTTTAATTTTAAATGTCTTGCACATTTATTATAAGGGGATTTAGCAAGTACAAGACCTTTATCCCCCAAGACTCCATAAGTGATCAGGCATCTCCAGGGATAATCCAGGCTGAACCTGTGAAATGTGCTCAACCTGTACATGGAGACAATAAAGAGAAATATCATAGCCACTCTAATACATTGAGAATAAAATGGCTGTTATCATAACAGGTAAAGCTGTGTTATAATCAGTTCAGGTACACAGCTGAAATGAAAGAAAGATTATTTAGATCAATATCTCCTGCTTTTTTACAATAACTCATTGTCTCAAACATCTGAGAAAACAATGTTTTTGGGGTTTTTTTAGTAAAGACCTGGTATTTTATTCTTGTTAAGAAGCCAGCTAGCAATGTGCTTAAAGATTCAAAAGGACTTAGAGAGGCATTCTTTCTTGTTCACATTTATCATTTTTTTTCTTTTTTTAAAAATATAGATGGGGTCTCTCTGTCCCCCAGGCTGAGGTTTAGTGGTGCAGTCATAGCTCACTGAAGCTTCAAAGTCCTGGCTTCAAGTAATCCACCACCACAGCCTCCCAAATTGCTGGGATTACAGGCATGAACCACTGCACCTGTGGGATTACAGGCATGAGCCACCACACCCAGACATATTCATTCTTTATATGCTGGATTTTTATTAGAGCTCCAGTGTGGCAATCAGAATTCTTTCTAGCAGAGTCTTCTATACAATTAAGTACCCAGTAGGTGAAATTTCATTAATAGGAACAACGTCAAGGAAAGATTGTATTTGATGCATCTCAATGTCCTCTCACTCCAGAACCACACCCGACATTTATCCTGGTAGCTATCTAACAATTTTCACACTAGGATTCATGGCAATGCTAAAAATTGTATTTATGTTCATACTGAGGGATGGCTTGCATCCCAGCATTTTGTAATTATTCTACTTTACCTCCTGCTTCCTGCGGTCATTTTTGCTGTCCCAGTCTGCTCAGGGCCCTGAATATTGCAAATCTGATGTACTTCATACTATAGACCCCTTGGAATCTAAGTGGATGAGTATAACTAAAATCTCAGCTTCCAAAAGCTAAGACTGAATAAGAGGCTAGGTGAGTTAGAACAGTCTGGAGAGCAGAGACCAGAGTTTTCCTCTGCTATTGTTCTGTGGAATGACAGGGGTCATTTGGACAAATCGCACTATGTTGCAGTTTCTTCCTCTATGAAGAAGGTTAGTAAATGTGCCTCCTCTCACTCTCTCTCTAAAAAAAGTAAAATTTTTTACTGATAGTAATCAATTAGATAATGATTCTGAAGCTTATGAGGCTCTTTATGCTGCCCAGAGAAATTCTTGATGCAAGTAAAAGGCATACCAGAAGTCTGTTCTCTTTACAACTATTAGAAAACTAACATTCATGTGCTATTTCAAGGGAGAATGTCTTCCCAAGACACTAAAATGCATACCATGTGAGGTGTCAAACTTTTGGGTGACTAAAAGGAAACCTATTAAAATCATGACAAATGGCAAATTTGGGGGAAGTATAATATAAAATGATAGTTGAAGGATCAATACCTTTATTTTTTATTATATTTATTATTATTATTTTTTGAGGCTGAGTCTCACTCTGTTGCCCAGGCTGGAGTACAGTGGTGCGATTGCAGCTCACTGCAACCTCTGCCTCCTGAGTTTAAATGATTCTCTTGCCTCAGACTCTCGAGTAGCTGGGATTACAGGCACACACCACCATGCCTGGCTAATTTTTTCTGTATTTTTAGTAGAGATGGGGTTTCACCATGTTGGCCAGGCTGGTCTTGAACTCTTGACCTCAAGTGATTCAATCACCTTGGCCTCCCAAAGTACTGGGATTACAGGCGTGAGCCACTGCACCTGGCTAATACCTTTAATTTATAAAAAAGTATTTATACAGACCAGTAAGATAACCCTCAAAATGTTATAGAAAAATCAGCTTAGAATGTAAATTCATACAAAAACTGAAAAACAAAAAGGGGCAAACATATGGAAAATATATTTAGACACACTAGTGGCAAGTATCTGAGTCACTGGCAACAAATCTGTATGGGTCTACAGCAACCTCAATTCCTGCCTTCTCAGAAGAAAGAATTGGACTGAGGGGCATAAGGGAGAAAAAGAGACGGAGGGAAGTTTCAGAGCAGAAGTGGAAGTTTATTAAAAAGCTTTAGAGCAGAAAAGAAAGGAAAGTGCGTTTGGAAGAGACCTAAATAGGCAACCGGAAGAACAAGTGCTATGTTTAACCTTGATCCTCGGACTCGATAGGCTGGCCCACCTCCACAGTCTTGTGTCCCTTTCCCATGATCCTTCCTTTAGGGTTGACTGCCCACCTGTGCAGTGCCCTGGTTACCCTTGGGAAGTGAGCACACGCAGTGTGTTTAGGAAGTTGAACGCATGCCCATCTGAGGTTTTCTTCCCTTTTCCAGTGATGTGCCCTAGTAGGTCATCCTCTGCCATTTCATCTCTTAATGCACATGCTAGGGAGGTTGTATCTCCCTGGCATCTGCATTTAATCAACACTTTAGTTCAACAGTTGTGGACCATGAGGAAATGGCTTCTGCCAGCACTGGCTGTGAGTTTATCACTTCTAGAGAGGCAATGTAGTAATTGCCAGACCATCACCTGACATTCCTAGTGGGTGGGGGAAGAGCCCTCTCCTGCCCCGCTCATGCCTAATTACTGGTAAAATGCCTCTCTCAAGAGCTCAAGACCCTAAATCTTTGGGGGAAAATGGACAAAGGTCAGTGTTCTGTAACTGCTTCCTGCTGACAAAGGGGAAGTGGTGGTTCTGTTGGTCTTGGCATCTTTCTAGCTGTCAGGGCAGGAGGGTGACTCCACGGGTTGGTGAAAGTGGTATGCAGCCAGGTCCAATAGAGACAGGGGCAGGGTTTTGCCTCTTTCCCGTTTCACTGTTGGGCATTCTAGGGGTCCCTTGTAGAAGGTACCTCTTGAATATTGAAAGGATGGTACCCCTTACTGGGGATCATCTGGAGTTTGATGGCCTAAAGGTGAGGGGAGAGAAATTGGGTTATTAGAATATGAGGAATGTTAAGTCAAAATAAGGGGGTGAGGACAGCTCCAAAAATTCTGAGGCTGCCAACATGCCCAGGTAACTGGTGGCTGTAGTCATGCCTGCAAAGAATTGGGTTCATAGGCTGCCAGCCATTTCCAATATGTGCCCAGAATTAGAATATGGATATTTGCCACACCAACATTAGTAATCAAATAAATATAACAAAAAGTAATAATCCGATGTTCTTTTCCCCATCTTTCCACTTAATAAAACTTAAAATGGCTAGTAGTAAATATGTTTTGTGGCTGTATGCAATATGCTAAAATTTTTTGTCATTAGATATCCAAAACTCTTTTTAAAAGTCCTTTTACTAGAATTTTATTTTTAATTTTTATTGTAAGAAAAAATCAGATAAATTCACCAAAATATTTGTAACAGATGTATACTGCATCATTTTTATTATATAAGTGTCTTTTGATAGGGATTTACTTATATTATGATGAACACCTACAAAAAGGTAGCAGGCAGCTTCTAAATGGAAATAGCTGAATAAGTAGATAAATATGTAGAGAAGTACAGAGGACATTCATGTTAAACTACTTTTTACATATACATACATATACATGTACACAAACATACATACACTAATTTATCTGTAAACAAAATATACTTCATATTAAGGCATACAAGAGAACAAAAAGACTATGATGTCGATAAATAAATATAAGTAAATATTAACATTAAAATCATGAGCAATACAAATTATATGTTAGGGATTATGATTTTAATAATTCAAGCAAAGATTTAGGCAATTTGTCTCTTTTTTGCCCTCTCGAATCAAAGCTAAAAGGAACCTTCTAAAACCTGGGAGATAGCCTATAATATAATCAATAACTGATCTTGCCAAATGGATAGGGAAGATATTGATGGATATTCACACACGCATTTTTGTATATGAGGGCAGTTTTAACGCCAAATTGCAAAGTAGCTAACTCCACCTTGCCAGTTACAAACCTTTATTCTCACATCAGTTATACATTGTAACTGAAAAACTGCTCTTCAGAAAAGCTCTAAAATCCATCTGCAGGAAAATATCCTTGTAACCTCACCCAAGAATATTTGTACTTCATCTTTAGAATTATCTACACCAATGTTTTCAGATTTAGGGAGCATTGGGAGAGGTATTTGGAAATCTCCCTCTTTGCCAAAACACACTGGGTTAATGGTGTCTTCCTCTACCTCCACACCCCGCAGGGACCCTGGCATAAAATGATATCTACGGAAGTGGCTAGAGGGCTTACAGACCTTGAGCAGAGTCAATTTCAAATGATCCTATCAGTCCGGGGGCAATAGGGATGAATTCAGCTTACCTTCCGTCTCTAGAGTGACTGGGTGATTCTGTGAGAGAGGGCTATTTTGTAAAACAGCATTAACCAGTCTGGCTTTCAAATTTGCTAGGATCTTTAGGGATTTCAGATGTAGATAAAATGTCCTGTACTCTACTCACTCTGTTCCAGTTTTACGCTGCATAATAATGCCAGCTAACATCTATGAAGATACTCTGTTCTCTCCACTCTTCTAAATGCTTTGTATATGTTAATTTATTTAAACCTTACAACAACCCTATGAGGCTGAAATTACCACTTTCATCTCCATTTTATGTATATTAAAAAATTAAAAAAAACTAAGGAAGACAGAGGAAAATGCTTATGTAGCTTTTATATAGAAAAAAACAGAATGGCTATCCAAGCAGTTTGACCCTAGAGTCTGTGATACGGAAACGGGGCAGGAAAGTGCTGGGTGGGGAAGGACGGGATCCCTGGTGAAGGCTCCACCCCCGGGCCTGTGCTCAGGGGCCTAAGTGAGGACAAGCATTTCTGTTTTTGCACCCAAATGTTACATTTTCCAAGACCACTCTGGCCCGCAATGCCCCGCTTCCTGTGACCATAAAAACCCCTAGACCCTAGAAGGCAAACACACACAGGCAGCTGGACATCGAGAGGAACACACGGGGAGAAGAACACACTGACAGATGTCAGTAGGCTGTCGATGACATGGACGCCAAGGGGAATTCAGCTGAGAGCCCGGCAGCTGAGCGGCCCAACTCCAGGGGAAGACCACCTTCCCACTCCATCCCCCTGCTGGCTCCCTATCCATCTGCTGAGAGCTACTTCCACCCTTCAGTAAAACCTTGCACTCATTCTCCAAGCCCATGTGGCAATCCGATTCTTCGCTATCTAAGTGAGCTGATTAACACAAGCTGCCTCCAGACTGCTAAGCTGAAAGAGCGCACTGTAACACATGCCCACTAGAGCATTGGCAGCTGTAAATACTCAACCTAGACGCTGTTGCGGTCGTGGGGTCGGAGCCCAAGCTCCCAACGACCTGCCCATCTGCATGATCCCCCTAGGGGTTTGAGCTGCGGGGCGCAGAAGAAGCAAGCCACACCCCTGTCGCATGCCCTGCTAGGGGGATAAGGGAAAACTCCTCCCGTTTCATCTGCACTCTCAACCATTATGCCACTTGTCTTTCCGACTCACAGCTGATGAGATTGCAAACATCTTAGATTCCCAAGATTTGTAATGAGGAAAACCTCATTACAAATAAAAAGAAAATGTTCAGAATGCATAAAGAAAAATGATAACTGCTTTCTTTCTACCCCCATCCTACTGTCCTGATGTAAACATTAACAAATGCCTGCCATGTTATGCTTGCACATTGTTCTTAAGTTCATACACACATTGATTCATTTATTTAAACTTATTTTGAATTACCAGAATATTATAATTGTGTTTTTTTAAAAATTGGAACATTCGATACATAATATTCTATTATTTATACTTTCTGTATTTTTCACTGATTATATATATATATTTACATGTGTATATATACACATAATAGTTGATGGATATCTCTGCTGCTAGAGAATAAGTCCTATCGTTTCTGCTTTTGTAACATCCTAAGCTAATGATTTTCTCCTGCAATTTTCTGTCTTCATGTTTGATCTCTTCACTTACTGTTTCACTAATCTTTCATTTTTAACCTTGAAGTCGTTATGTGTTGATTATATCTTCATTAACAAGCATTTGCTAAGCCCCTTTTATTGGCTAGGTGCTGAAAGTAGAGAAAAGTATGCAGATGTGTATCTGCCATCTTGGAACTTACATTCTTGTTATTGTCAGACCGTACTTCCATTTGATCTTTCAGAACATCAATTCAGAGTTTAACAGTGGCATTCTATTTTTAAGTTCATTTAATCTGTTCATTTAAAAAGCATGTTTTTATTTTCTTTTCAATGCAGGAAACATTTTTGCACTGTAATTTTATGCCATTGGAAATTTTTTATTATATTTTTCATAAGTTTTTTTTTCTATTCTTTCCACTGGTTATAATTCAATAAGAGCAACCGATTTCATATTTTTAGCTGCATCTTCCTATCTCCATTTACTCATCCTCCTTCAATGAACTGATTCAGTAAAATTTTTCTTTAATTATACTTTATCTTGTATACTTTCAACAGCTGTTAAGACAGGTTATGGGATCATTTGGGTAATACCAAACCAGTAGCTAATGGGTGCTGTGGCAGTATCTGCCTGAGATAAAAACCACTTGGTAAAGTGTTACCCAATAGCAGAGATACAGAGAGAAGCTCACTCATCTTCCTTGGGCTTCAGGGTAGGGAATGTGGCCTTCTTCTTTGCTACAACGTCCCGAGCTCTTACCTAATGCCAGCAGATGAATTCCTTCACTTGCACTCTCCTCTGGAGCTCTTGGTTAAAATCATGGCCATGAAGCATAGTCTAAGAGTGTGCTTCAGTTTTGTTTTTGTTTTTAACTTAGAAAGACAGGGTGAAGTGACAGTATTTCAGGAACGTGAGTTCATTATCTTGCCATATTCCATTTATTGCACCTTTCTTCCCCGACCCACAATACTGTTCTTTCTTTCCTGTACATAGAAAAAAACATTAAGGCAAAGTGATATGAGCTAGCAAAATAATACGATACATTTTTAAACCACAGTGTTCTAAAATATGTGATTTGATTGATATAGATAATTTTCATTGAATGTATCCACTAATTGTGGTTTAGTGTTTTCCCCTGTTGTATATAATTTAAGACTTTTACTTTAAACATTTATTTAAAAAAAAAGCACCGAAGAGCAAAGTCAGGAATCCTAGCTTATTCCCAGGAGTCACATCTTTAATAATATAATTTGTGAAAGCGTATCTCTGCATATTTGTGAGAGCAGCCTTGCATGTGTACAGCTTAAGGCAAGATGCCAACTGATACTTCAATGTATTATTTTCACATAAGCACAGATCACAGCTGGCAGAAATGTATTGGCTTTTTAGACTTTTTTTTGAGATCTTCGTACCAGTTAGATAATAAAATGTGCAGATTTAAAGAACCAGGTTGGGTTATAAAAACTGAAAGCAAAATGTCATTTCATGATGAATGAGAAAATTCGGCTGAAACTTTCCTCCTTTAGGGGTTTGTTCTAGTAAAAACTGAGCACAACTAAATGATGGTTGTTGCTCAAAGGAATATTTTCATATACAATAGACAACATCATCCTCCCTGCTTGTGTTTTCAATAACCATTGCATTTTACATGACCTAAATATTAAAATATGCTAAAATTTGCTCTAACCCTCGGAGAACAAAATTTCCTATTTTCTGTTTTTAACTTTTGCAGCGGTGTGAGCTGCAAGCTATAGGCCCTTTACTCAGAGAAGAAACCTCCTTCCATCAAGAGAATAATGGTAAAATTTTATAATTTTATAATTTAATTAATATCACCAATTTTAAATAAATTGCATAACTTATTACATGCACATAAAATGTATTTTACACCCTAGTGTGAGTTTGTTCTACATGGAAATAGAAGGCCAGAGACTAATTTATGATTTTAAGGGCTAGAAACAATAGAACTTTTAAATAGTAAACATGCAAACTAAGCAATATGAACTACACAATGAGAACATGAGATAAACAGTTAATATTTTGCTTCTAACTTGAGTGCATAGGCAAATCAAAAGAGGACGTCTGGAGAAAAGTACCAAATGATTGATTCATTCTCCAGTATGCACCTGGAAGAACTTATATCACAGGTAGATGTTTACTTAACATTTGCAACTCGTACTGATAATAGGCTTGCTACACAGTTTTCGGCAATGCCCACTCTTGATGTATTATACTGCAAGCAATTAGTAACAGCTGCTGGGTCTTAATTTTATATGAAATATTATTATATTATTTTGAATGGTTAGTTTATAACATTTTTATGATTGTTTATTGTTTAATTCTCTTTTTAAAATCGTTTTATTGATATATGATTGACATATAAAACCTGTACATATTTTATGTATACAACTTGATCTGTTTAGAGAAAAGTATACACCCATGAAACCATCACGATCTGCACCATGAAACTGTTTATTACCTCCAAAACTTTTATATTTATATTTGTTTTTATCTTGTTTTTGTATGCTTATATTTACATTTTAGATTTGATTGAATATTCAAATAAAAAAATTAGACACTTCATTCTGAGAGTGTAATGAATTACACATTCACATACAAGTACACACATGCACACAAACATCAAAGCAAAATAAACTAAAAATATTAAAAATAACATTGAAATATAAATTCCACTTTTCTTCCCATTATTTTCTCATACTCTTTTTGAACTTTTTGATTCATCTAACAAATGGAAAATTATTTACTTCCTCCACATGCTGTAAAAAATACAAACTATTTCACACACCATAAAATACATTTGTAACAAATGCTTTTCACACCCTCTTGAGAGGCTACCTGCCTTTAATGGTAGTAATTGAATTACACTGGACTGAACTAATTTTATTGGGGCAGGTGGGAATGATGAGACCAGCCTAAAGCTACAATTGAATAACAAATCTTTCCTAACATTTTAACTTTTGATTTAAAAACTGTGCTGTATCAGTACCATTAGTTTTTCTTCATTTTAGAAACCATGTAATCATTTGAGTTTATGACTGCAACTGTTCCCAGCTGTGTTGTACAAATACATTAACTGAGAATGTGAAATGTAAAAACAAATCTCATCTTATTCAGTGCTATTAAATAAATTAATACTAGAATGAAACTGTATCATCGTCAAACATGTGGAAAACAAAGGCTCTGAATGTGAAGAAATTCAATCCAAATCTGGACTACCATAATTTCTTTCTTTCTTTTTTTTTTTTTTTTAATACAGAGTCTCGCTCTGTTGCCCTGGCTGGAGTGCAATGGCACGATCCCAGCTGGCTACAACCTCTGCTTCCCTGGTTCAAGCAATTCTCCTGCCTCAGCCTCCTGAGTAGCTGGGACTACAGGTGCACACCGCCACGCCTGGCTAATTTTTTGTATTTTAGTAGAGACGGGGTTTCACCATGTTGCCCAGGCTGGTTGTGAACTCCTGAGCTCAGGAAATCCGCCCACCTCGGCCTCCCAAAATGCTGGGATTACAGGCGTGAGCCGCCTCACATGGCCCAGGACTACAATAATTTCTATTATTTCACTTAAAAAGGGAAGCCAAGGCGGGTGGATTACCTGAGGTAAGGAGTTCGAGGCCAGCTTGACCGACATGGTGAAACCCCCGTCTCTACTAAAAATATAACAAAATTAGCGGGGTGTAGTGGTGGGTGCATGTAATCCCAGCTACTTGGAGGCTAAGACAGGATAATCGCCTGAACCTGGGAGGCGGAGGTTGCAGTGAGCTGAGTCTGGGTGACAGAGCAAGACAGTGTCTCAAAAATAAATAAATAAATAAATAAATAAAGTGATAGATTATAGTAGACAACACATTATTTGCATTAAGAAACTAAATTTTACCTTCATGTTTAGTAGAAATGCAGATTCTATAGATATATAAAATATGTTTTAATATAATGTAACACCATATATGATCTAGTGTAGTATTATAAAAATGATTAATTTCAATGGAGAAAATAAGATTTCTTCGAGATAACAAGGAGAAAAGATGAATCTATTGATAATCAGTTATTTGTACTAAGCACTTTTCTACAGATACCCAAGTGCAAGACATATGTCTTAAGTGTCTTATTGTTTGAGGGATCAGCAAAGTAGTATAACTCTCATCATGATTGAAATAACTGAGAAAAACAGTTTGGGTCTAGGTTAATAGGCAAAACATTGACTCGACCTAAAGACTAATATTTAAAATTACGTATAGTAGAAAATGTACATTCAATGTAATACTTATATGCTCAACTTATTTTGACATGCTTCAACTGCAAATCCTATATTTCCATCCATTAAATTATATGAATAACTAAATATGTGGTTTATTTTAAAAAATCAGGGCCAGGTGCGGTGGCTCACACCTGTAATCCCAGCACTTTGAGAGGCCAACGTGGGCACATCATGAGGTCAAGAGATCGAGAACATCCTGGCCAACATGGTGAAACCTCGTCTCTACTGAAAATACAAAAATTAGCTGGTGTGGTGCTGTGTGCCTGTAGTCCCAGCTACTCGGGAGGCTGAGGCAGGAGAATCACTTGAATCTGGGAGGTGGAGGTTGCAGTGAGTATTATTACTGCTCTTTTGGCTCAGTTGCCAATAAAGAATTTAGGTTTCATCTCTTCTGTGTGTTTTTCATACTTCCTCTGTTCCGTAATACACAGCTAAAAGTGTTCCTTGTATCCTCCCAATCTTGCCTGCTTGCTTCTCCTTGGCTCACGTGCTCCTAGTTTGTACTCTCTTTCAGGTTCATAATTTGCCTCTTTCAGGTCTGTTGGAACTTTTCTCCAGATTTAGTTACTTTCTGCAACTTCCACCCCACATACAACTATTAATCTTGTGCACTTTAAATAAGATTGAAAAAAAATCCAATGCACCATTCATCAGGACATGGCCCTCATCACAGTAAACATGGGTAAAACGTGCAAATTGTCAGAACCTAGGCACTTTGGGCAACCTATATAGCATGTAACATTGATACTTAACCTTCTTAACAGAAAAACTTGGTTTAGATGAATCCTCTAATAGGACATTACAATTTGTCTCAGGCTGATCAGTTTGTATAAGGCTGATTAACTAAAGAAAAAAAACCCATTAAATTTCCAGAAGTTCAAAAAGGAAATGCTGAACTATTTGCATTTTAAGAGGTCTCAAAAATATTCAATAGCTCTTCCTCAATCAGCAACATTAAGTCTATGTTTATAAAGAGACAGGAAGTTGATCCGAAAAAGCAAGTGAGAATTTCCTTGAAGATAATTGTCAGATTGGTTTATGTGTCCCCAGCACTCTTTGGGGAAATGATGCCCTTCAATGGAGTAACCCCTCTTGAAGTGTGAAGGTATCTACTAGGAGTGCAAAATAACATCTCAACCCTTGAAGAGATGATTACTGATCTGTAAAATAGCTGAATCCAACATGCATTGCTACAAGAATGAAATGGTTGAAAAAAGTTTCCAAAATAAATTGTTCTAGATCTCGTGGACTTAGAAGGCATAAAGTCACCATTTTCGGAATCTTGTTGGAAAAACCAAAGAACTAGAATTGGCTGAAGCGATTTGTGACAGCAGAGAAAATTAAGAGATGCAGTGAGAGCACCTTGCACTGCTAGAACTGGGACAAAGATGTAAGTGTAGGAAATAAATCTATTTGAAATACCCGTTCCAAAGAGAACCACGCATTGGGGTAAAGAGGCTCCAGAAATAGATAGCGTTGTATTCTGCCTACGGCTGAAGGAATCCCACACATTTGCTAATCTATTTACGCTTGATCCCTTCAATACAGTGAGTTGTAGGAACCTTAAAGAATCTCACAGGTAAATCCAAATTTTAGTAACAAAAAGCAAAATCAATGGTAAAAAAAATTCTACAAATTAATGGAAAATGTTTAAAGCTTAAAATAATTTGAGATATTATGATATTCATTTCCAGTAACAAAAAGTGTGTTTTAAAAAGTGATGTGTGCTATACTTGGATGAGAATCATGGGCAGTGGTGGAGGCAAGATATGGATGAAAGTGCCTCTTAAATACATAGGTACCAATGTCACACCACAGGCTTTGAATCAGAATCTCTGTGTGCTGAGCTCAGCAGTTTCACATGTTGCTTAAATGGTGCTTATCCACAAAAATATTAAGAATCACTGGACCAAATCATAAGGAATAAAAAAGTAACATAAAGGGAAAAAAAATCAACTTGAGACAAATAAAAGACACATACTGTTCCTCTGAAGTATCTTTATCTAGGTCCTTATGTCTTTTCAATATCTTTCCTTGTATTTATATACTCTATGGAAAACAGTACCATAATAATTTTCATACTAAAAGGGAACACAAAGGCAAATGTTCAGGATATCTGAAATGATTTTCTGTCTGTTTTCAAATTGAGATTTTTGTTTTACTTAATCACTAAAACAGCAGTAGTTTGTTTAATTTGCTATTCTTAATTGCATTAAATATTAATAATTTAATTATAAACCAAATGAACTGAAAGTTAGTTTGGCTATTTGAAAAACCACAAAATACGGTAATGCCACAGTTCAGTAATTTTGGCTTTATGTAATTGAATTATATGTCCTATTCTATTTGAAATTAAACACTGTATAAAAACTTAACAGATTTTTCTTGTGTTACAGGTTGAATTAGATCCCCCTGAGATGGAAGATTTCTCTTGATCCCTTTGTGGGACTTGCTACAGAGGTATAGCTTGCTTACTCTGCCACTGCTTTCAAACCCCTTGTGGGATGGGGAGCATGCAGGCAAATGAGTGCCGGGGCCAGGGCGAGCACTTTTGGGCTCCAGCCCCAAGGCAGCATCTAGGAGTGTGTTACAATGAATGCTCTTTTAGCAGTTGCTGTCCGTGGACGGCTAGGTGTTAACCAGCTCAGTGAAGAATCAGGGTGATGACAGCCTTTTATACCCTACCCTCTTGGTACCAGGGTTCTTCTTTGACATCCAGGAAGAATCAGGTCTTATGAACTGTTTGAAAGGTGATGAATGCAGAGGATTTTATTAAGTGGTGGAAGTAGCTCTCAGTATAAGGGGAGCTGGAGAGGGGATGGTACTGGAAGAAGGTGACCTTTCCCTGAAGCCCAGCAGGACAGGGCTGAGCTCCTCTCCGAAGCTGTGCTATCTGAGGTTAAGCCGCGTCTATCTGTGGTCTCCAATGCTCAGTTGCTTCTTCTCCTCTTAATAGTCAGGTGCTTCATCTCTTCTCTCCTTCTCTGCTGCACTGCTCTGCTCCTCTGCCAGGAGCTTGGGGTTTTTTTGGGTATAGGATAGGCGTGGCAGGCCAAAAGGCGACATTCTGGCAGGAAAACAGGAATGTGAAGTTTCCATTTAGGGCCACGGGTTCAGGGGTTCAGGCTTGAGGGTGGAACCCTTGTCAGGGACTCCACCCTCTTCTACCCAGTATTTCCCTGCCTCCTGTTTGTATCACCCCCAAAGATGCTGAAATCCTAACCCCTAGGATTTTCATATTTTGAAATAATATGACCTGATATGAAAATAGGATTGTTACAGATGTAATTAGTTAAGATGGATCATACTGGAGTAAGATGGACCCTTAATACAAAATGACTAGTGTCCCCTATAAGAAGACAAGAAACACAGACATGGAGATCCAAAGAGAAAATAAGTCCATATGACCATGAGGATGGATATTAGAATGATGCATCTCCAAAACAAGCAACTCCAAGGATTGCCAGAGAAAAAACAAACAAACAAACCAACAAACAGAATCTTGAAGAGGAAGGGAAGCATTCTCTCCCACAGATTTCGGAGAGAACATGGCCTTGCTGTCATCTTGATTTTGAACTTCTAGCCTACAGCGCTGTCAGAAGGGAAATTTCTGCTGTTTTATATCACCAGTTTGTAGTACTTTGTTATGGCAGCTCTAAAAAATATATTCACTTCGTACAATTACATATGGTAATAACTAAAATAAATGAAATATTTTGTTCAAATGGAAACTTACAAATTTATTTTCATAGGAGGAAAAGATGCTAATATTTGAATTTGCATAAATGTTTAACTATTGTAGATATATTAGCACAATGAGTAACAGAGAACTCTATATTGAAAATTTTGGTAAGTTTATTAAATATACCTTTGACCTTCCATAAGTATGCTCAGGATGCTTATATTAGAAAAATAATATATTTTTTAATATTGAAAAGAAGATTTATGGATACAGTTATCAAACATAGTTGACAGAAGATACCTTAGAAATTGAAGTGATTGGTCTAAATAGAAATATGTCTGATATGTTAACTGTTTTCTTAAGTTACTCAGGTATTGCGTATTTTTATTTTCTTTTTGCACATTTTAAAGTATTGACTTGAGGAGGGACTTACTTTGATTCCTGACTACAATTTCATAAAAATAACTGTTCAGAAAAAGAAATTCAAAGCAGCATTCATTCTGACTCCTAAGAAAGAATATATTTAGTGTCCCTCAGGGGGCCATAGTTTTAATGAAATTGCTAAGTAAATGATATAGGAATATGGAACAAAGCTGAAGAGGAACAAAATCTTTAGATTTTAAACCATACATATAGTGGTACAATTAATGAGAGAGGGCCAAAGGGGGGAAAAATTATATGATCTACAGAAGAAAAGACTATGCAGTCTACTGTCATGAGAACAGACATAAGAAACTATACCATTGTAAGTTCTGGGAAAACAATGGTGTTGAAACGTTAGTCCTATATCCAAATAAAGGTGTCAATCATAAGTTAGGACAGTTAAAATAATTTTATATATGGGATATCTTAAATTATTTCCTAATCCTGCATTCTGATATAACAACTTTTCACACAAAATTATCTCAGCAACAGAAACAGACAAAATAAGAAAGAAAGACATAGATTTCACGAGAAGAACTAATCTGAGAATGTAATAATAAGAAACTAAAGGATTAAGGTAGACATTTGACCCAAAAAACTACCTATCAAAATTAGAACTATAATCAATGAGCTTCTAAAGCAAATGAATCTGCACATAGACAAAAGGAAATTCCAGTCAACAAATATTTGCTTAAGGCCCTAAATGCTTTTGTAATATTATTAAAAATATTTTGAAATAGTTACTATAAATCCCAAGAAAAATATCCATCAAGACAAAAACGTCACAGTTTAAAAACTTGACACAATTTTGAAAATGTCTTAGGTTGTAAGAATAAAGTCAATTTGATTTTAATGTTTGGGCCATTCTCTCTTTAACATCACACGTTTTAGGATCATTATTATTGCCATAATCCAACCACATCATTTTATATTTTACAGTGAGTAACAGTTACATGATTGAACTTGAAAGCCTCCTAAGAGCTCCCAATGCAGTTGGGACATTATAGGCCAAGGTCCTAATATAAGAAAGGACAATTACTGTGATTAGCCCAGTATTTTAAGCTGTTTTCCAGTTTACCAGTTTACAAGGAAAATATGGCACATAACTTAAGAGCTAAGAAGAAAATTGCAGAGAATAGGCGTTAAGAAAGATTTTCGTAATTTTATGGGACTGAGAAAATAATTTAGAGTTCTGAGATGGCAAAGTCATCATGACTTGGGGAATCAGAGACCCTAAAATATATGAAGCCCAGAGAAGTAAGCCTCGTACTGTGCTGCTCTCATTGAGCCATTTGCACATATATGCCTGATGCTGGGGGAGAGGATCAAAAGACCTGCAGAAACTTTCATGTGCAGAGAGTAGGGAAGTGTCATGTTCCTAGGAATAAAAAATATTTGAATTTAGGAACTTTGGAGGATATAGGGATCTTGTCAACATTCCAGACCCTAACCTGGTCTAGGGATATAACCTAGGATTAAGAGGAAATCAGAAAAAGGTCTAAAAAGGCAGCCTTAATCAGTTTAATTTCTGATTGAATTTAAGGCAATCTGCATCAAAATTTATTGACAACCATAAGCTGTTATTTCAGATTATGACTAAAATAAAATAATATTTCATCATGATTCCCAGATGTAAATAAGATTATATAAAACTTTTTAAAATTTTTCAAATCAAATATTTGGCATTCCATGAAAAATCACCATGCATACAAATCACCATGCATCAAAATTCTGTTGATTCTGCAGAATAAACAAAAATAACTTAAAAATAGTCATTCAAATACAAATTTTTAAAAAGAGCTGTAATTATTATGTTCAGCAAAATATGTGATTCTGGGAAACTAGCATTCCAGAGAACTAAAATCTGTAAAAAGTGCAATGGCAATTCTGGTGCTGAACAATCTAGTAGTTGAAATAAAGAGCTCAGTAGAAGAATTTAACACTAGAGAGGACAGAATTGAAAAAGACAAATAGTATATTGAAAGACAGGTTACTAGAAAATATGTTTACAGTTAAGCGAATAATTGCAAACCTAATGAAAACATTATCTTCTATGAGAAACTCTAAGGCTTACTGTTGACTTTCAAAAGAAAGAAAGCCAAAAGAAAACATAATGACATATTTATAGATTGGAAAGAAAATAATCATTAACCCTGAAATTTAAACCTCGTAAATATGTGCTTCAAAAATAAACAAAATATATTTTTAGATAGTCAAAAACTGAGAAAATATGTCACCAAAATGGCTTTTGTGTGGGAATAGACAGGTCAATGGAAGATAATAGAAAACCCAGAAAGATAATTGCATATCTGTTGACTTGGTTTGTGACAAAGATGAAACTGCAGTGCAGTGAAGAAGAAAAATAAATGATACTGGCTGAAGTAAATATTTATCTTTAAAAATATATATTAATACTATGAAGCCATAAAAATGAAGATCATGTCCTTTGCAAGGACATGGATGGAGCTGAAGGTCATTATCCTTAGCAAACTAATGCAGGAACAGAAAACCAAATACCACATGTTCTTACTTATAGGTGGGAGCTAAATGATGAGAATACATGAATACATAGAGGGGAACAACAAACACTGGGGCATATCAGAGGATGGAGGGTGGGATGAGGGAGAGAAATGGGAAAAATAACTAATGAGTACCAGGCTTAATACTTGGGTGATAAAATAATCTGTCCTGCAAACCCCATGACACAAGTTTACCTATGTAACAAAACTGAACATATATCTCTGAACTTGAAAGTTAAAAAGATTCAAGACGCTAAAACTTCTGATAATAAAGTAAACTTGAATTAAAAAGGAAAAAGAAAATCTCATCCCATAATTCATAAAATTAAAAATTCTAAATTCTAAATGCTGGAAAAACTACTTTTAGAAAATAATGCAGGAGAACAACTTCTTGACCTTGTGATAGGCAGAACATTTCTTAAAGAGGATATACAGAGTGTTAACCATAAAGGAAACATAAAAAATAGGAATATGTTAAATAGTTCTGCTAATTAAAGGACAATATTAAAAAGTTTAATGGAAGGTGAAATATGGATAAAATGTGCTATACATGCAGATTAAAATATGGTCTATATTAAGAATTCTTATAAGTCAATAAGAAAAAGATAAAATAATTAAAACATGGTTAAAGCTGTTGAACCAGGATGTCATATAATGGAAGTGTAATTGGGCCAAAAGAAATTGAAAAGATGTTCAATCTCAAATGCAACAGAAAAATTAAGCTTAAAGCTGTAAGATACCAGTTTAAACAAAATAGAATGAAAAATATATATGGCTAAAATAAAAACTGGTAATATCTCTGGTTGGTATTGATTTGAAGCAAATGACATTCTCATGTACAGCTATACTGCTGCTGGCACTGTAAGTAGGTCTTTGGAAAACTGTTTGGTAGTATGTACTAAAGCTGAGCATATCTAAACTTGAGATCCATGTAGATCTAATGAACAGAGACAGAATGCTCTTTATACATGGATGAAGTTTGTAACTGGAGGAAGAATAAGGGTAGATTTGGGATGCTAATAATGGTCTAATTACTGATTTGGGGTGGTCATGTAGGTATACTCATTTTAAAGAAAAGTATTAAGCTATATATGATTATGAATTTTGTACCATTCTGGCATTATGTCATATTCGGAAGAGTTTACTTTAAAAAGTCAGTAACAAGGCTGGGTTCAGGGCCTCACGCCTGTAATCCCAGCACTTTGGGAGGCCAAGGCGGATGGATCACCTAAGGTCAGGAGTTCGAGACCGGCCTGGCCAACATGGCAAAACCCCGTCTCTGCTAAAAATATAAAAGTTAGCCAGGCGTGGTGGTGGGCGCCTGTAATCCCAGCTACTTGGGAGGGTGAGGCAGGAGAATTGCTTGAACCTGGGAGGTAGAGGTTGCGGTGAGCCAAGATCATGCCATTGCACTCCAGCCTGGGCAAAAAGAGTGAGACTCCATCTCAAAAAAAAAAAAGTCAATAAAAAACTAGAAAATATACTCTCAACATTTATAGTGGAAAACGATAATAGGGTAATTAAAACCTGTACTAGTTTGCTAGGGATGCCATAAAAACATACCACAGACTGAGTGGCTTAAACAACAGAAATGTATTTATTCACGGTTCTAGAGGCTAGAAGCACAATATCAAAGTGTTGGCAGGATTGGCTTCTTTTATAGCCTTTCTCCTTGGCTTGGAGATGTCCATCCCCCCACTGTGTCCTCACGTGGTCCTCTCTGTTTGTGTTTGTATCTTCATCTCCGTTTCTTATGAGGGCACCAGTAACACTGGATTAAGACCTCCCCTAATGACTACATTTTAACTTAATTTCCTCTTTAAAGATCTCCAAAGGCAGTCACATTCTGAAGTACTGGGGCTTAAAGTTTTAACATATAAATTTGAGAAGGACAAAATTCGGTTCATAATAACCTTAATAAAAATTATAACACTGTACACTATATAAATCTATTAATTGATATAAAAAATAAACAACTGAGAGAAACATGCCTTTCAAAAATAAAAACTACAAATGGCTGATAATATATAATAATAATTTTAAGTTACAATTTTTAAAGGAAGTAAGTTTATATAATGAGATGATATTGTTCTCTTTTTGGCTAAAATAAGAGAGAGAGAGGCAGAGATGTAGGAGGAGTGAGAGGAAGGAAAGGAGGAGGAAAACGAAGGAGAAGGAGAAGAACTAGAAAATCAATAATGAGAGTAAAATCAGTGACAATAGTAAAATAAGTAAGTCCATTCTGAATAGTTATTTGAGCATGTACAAGTTGCTTCATTCTAGAGTGGAAATTTAAAATATTAATGTATTCGTGTGTAATGTGTGTGTGTATGTATACACACACACACACAACACACACACGTAACACCCCCACACATATATATGTGCATGTATGTGTGATTCAGTGTGGGTGTATATAACATAACTCACAGAATTATACAAAAACCTTAAGATATATTAATATTTATGCTGTATAACATAATTTTAAAAAATTGTTTTATAAGTTTTTATTTCTTTGTACTTTTTAACCACATAATTTTTAATAAAAATATTATAATAAGAAACAGAAACTCAAAAAAGCTTTATAGTATTGTCCTCTCATTCCTTTTGAGATTACTGAAATACAACAAATAATTTTTTATCATGACAGGTAGTTAGTAAAATAATTTAAATGCTGACTGAAGTGAAAAACCATGGATTTCTCGAGAGGAAAGCACTAGGGGAGTCTATAAGACCTTTAAAATTTCCTTGAGTATATTGCTGCTTTTGATAACTGTAGTAGGTCTGCTACATTCTTAATAGAAGAACCACCGCACAGTGGTGGAGCAAATGGGAAGCAAGCCCCCTGGGGAGTTGAGAAGGAAAGCCCCAAGGAATAAAACTTCAAATGTGAGAGCTGGACTTTTAGGCCAGCAAAAGAACTAAAAATCAAGCTTCCCTGAGGATTAGAGAAGTGGAAAATTATATCTATAATCATTTCTTGGTGGAAAGTAATGAGTATAATTAAAATAAAATTGTTTCCAAAGAAAAGAAGACAAACTGAAGACAAATCCATATATGAGGGTCTACAGATAAAGAATTTTTTAATAACTATTTTGTCCTGAACAATACAGAAATGTGTAATGTAAAATATGTGTTATAGCAAGAAGGTCGCCCAAATTAACCAATGTTAATAATATACTTATGATGATATGTCTAAATCTTATATTGATATAACAATAAGAAAAATAATTATAATAATAACTAACATTTTAGCACTTTTTATGTGCAAGGCACTCTGCAAAATATGTTGCATATACCATCTCCTGTGATCTTCCTAACAATACTATGTGATAAATACTATTATTTTTCCAATGTTAAAGATGAATGAATCAAACCATAGATAAGTAACTTTCCTTACATTACTCAACTTCAGAGTAGCTAAACAAGGATTTGAACCCAGACATTTCATACCACATGGCTCATTCTTAATTATTAGGACAGGTGGTTAATTCATGTATTGACTAAACAAATGTTAAACATTACTATGTATCAGGTACAGTTTTAGACCCTGAGAAAATAGTAGGCAAAATTCTCTGCCTTCATATAATTCATGAATTAGTGGTGTAATTCAGTCCATAAAGAAGACCGAAATCACATATGTTATATCTTGGGAAGTCTAAAGAAATGAATCCAATGGTAGATGGGGAGAGAGATAATTGAGGTTAGTGTAGACTTAAAATAGGATAACAATCGCACACTTTACTGAGACAGTGAAATTTTAATAAAGACCTATGAGAATCAAGACATTCAGGCAAGATGTTATATGGGAAAGAACATTCCAGTTACAGGGAATAACAAGTGAATGAACCACTGCTCCCAACCTAGGTCAACTTTTCTGTCTTGTGGCTATCAGCTATCTTGTGATTTTAAAAACTTAGTACAAACTTTCTAGTATGTATCATGTCTTCAAGAGCATTAGCATGCAAGTCAGAGTGGAAAGGCTCTATCTTTTATCAGGGGAAAGATTTTACAAAGAAGACTCTCAAAAGACTTTCCAGTGTGTCTTATTGTCAACGAGTTCATCACAAGCCCACCTCTACAACAAATACAGAAGTGAATAGATTAACATGGTTGAGCTAGACCAAGGTTTTCTATTGTGTTAGGCAATCTTCTTCTCAGTCTTTCTAAAGAAACCTATAGCCATTTACTAGAGTGTCATGTCCATCCATTAAGAATGAGGACATACTTAGAATTTATGGAAAGGACTGGGTTCTTTCTCTGAATTTACACTAACCTAATGTGCAACACATGCTCACCTTTCAAATTAGGAGCTTGCAAAGATTAATTTATAAGTGGAAATTTGACTAGATCTACTCACAATATAGTCGTGTGAATACGCAACCCTATGTGTTTATTGCCCTAGGTTTTGACTACATAGTTGGAATAAACATAACGAACAACCTGGCAGCAAACCACTTCAGCCTCATTACATGGAATAAGGACCATTAATAAAGTGTTAAATGAGACCCCTCAATTGTCCCTTTCTATCACATTAGTATTTTATATGTATTCACACAGCAATTCATGTTCACATGTTCAGAGAAAAGCCTGCAAGGCTACTCCAACATGGTTTTTCATAAGGGAAGAAGGGATTTTTTAAAATTTAATAGCTATATTACCTAGTATATTATTTTTGTTGGGGCACATGAGTGCTTTGTAAAATAATGGTAATTATAGTATTAAAATAAAATAAAAGCGTAACTTAGAAAAATATTTTGTATGCAACTAAAATAGTTCTGAGAATGATATTTATAAGAGTATATGTTTACAAAAGAAAAGAAGAAAGGTCTCAAGCCAATCATCTAAGCTCACACCTTAAGAGAATTGAAAAGAAACAACAAAAATAAACCCAAAATAAGCAGAAGGAACGAAATAGCAGAGATAATGTTATAACTCAGCAAAATTAAGAACAGGAAAATATAGAAAATAAAACCAAAAATGACTTCTTTGAAATAATAAATACAGTTAATAAACCTCTAGTGTAACAAGAGAGCAAGAGTGAGAGAGAGAGAGAGAGAGAGAAGGGGAACACAAATAACCAATATCGAAAATGAAAGAGAAGTCACTGCTACTGATAATATACATTAAGATGATGAAATAGACAACTCTATGCCTAGAAATTTGATAATTTACATGAAATGGGCCAATTCTTTCAAAGACACAATCTACCAAAACTCACACAATGAGAAATCTGTAATCTGAATTAGTCTAAAAATATTAAATGTATTGAATCAATAATTAATAACAATTCAGAAAACAAAGTAAAAAGTTCAAACGGTTTTACTGGTAAATTTTATTAATCACTAATTAATAATCTTTCAAGAAAGAGCATATGAAGTCCAAAAGATTTTACTGGTGAAACCTTAAGGAAAATGATACCACATTTCAATAATGTGTTTCAGTAAATAGAAGCAGAGGGAACACTTCCTGACTCATTTTATGAGGCCGACAGTACCATATATGAAAATAAGATAAAGACATTATGAGAAAGGAAAATTACAAACCAATATCTCTCACAAACAGGGTGCAAAAATACTCGACAAAATATTAGCAAATCAAATCCAACAATGCAAAAAACTATGCATCATGACCAAATAGGATTCATTGTAGTTATACAAGGCTGGTTCAGCATTTGAAAATTAATCTGTGTAAGCCACTGTATCAATAGGGTAAATAAGAAAAATTATTTGATCATATCAATAGATGTAGAGGAATATTTGATAAAATCCAGCACTCAGTCATGATTGAAAGCTCCTAACAACTAGTAATAGAGGAGAATTTTTTTAACTTGATGGAAAATGTCTACAAAAACTTACAGTAACTTCTTGCTTAATTGTTAAAGACTGAATGCTTTTGCTCTAGGATTGGGAACAAGGAACAATATCTGCTCTATCCACTTATCCAACATAGTACTGGAAATTCTAGACAGCACAAAAAGCAACAAAAAGATATAAAAGGCACATAGAATGGAAAAGAAGAAATAAAACTGTTCCTATATACAACATTGTAATAGTCTGTATAGAAAACCCTAAGTAATATACAAAAGAATGCCTACAACTAAAAGGGAATTTAGCAAGGTCTTAAGATACAAGATTAACACATATACAAAATCATTCTCATCTCTACCTAAAAATAATGAACTTGTGGATAAAGAACAAAATACCATTTACAATTGATTCAACAAAAAGTAACAAAACAAGCATAGTTTCTATATGTTGATGATTTCTAAATTATGATGAAAGAAATCAAAGAAATCAAAGAAGACATAAATAAATGTAGTCATATATGTTGTTCCTGAACTGGAAATATCAATATAGTAAATTATCCATTCTTTTCAAGGTAATCTACAGGTTTAAATGCAATTTCTTCAAAATTTTAGCAAGATCTGTTGTAGATATATTAAGCTTATAAAATTAATATGGACAATCAATCACACTGTATATTATGGATAAAATAATTTTGAATAAAAGGAATAAAGTGTGATTAATCACTCTGCTCATATTATGGCTTATATAGTCACAGCAAACAAGACATATTGGCTCTGGAAAAGAAATAGACAAATAGATCAATGGAACAAAATAGAAAACCCAAACGTAGTTCCACACAAATATGGCCTACTAATTACTGACAAAAGTACAAAGCAATTCAATGGAGAAAAAAATAACATTTTGAACAAAGGGTGCTGGAACGATTGGCCATTCACAGGCACCAAAGGAAACAAATGATAAAAACAAACTCTTAAGGTGAACCTCACATTTTATATCAAAATCAACTCAAAATTAATCATCAAAATATTTATCATGAAAGTAGAAGAAAATCTAGAGCTAAGCATACAATCCTTAGAATTAAAACCAAATGTACTATCTATAAAATGAAAAAGAAATGAAATGAAAATGAATATGATCTATAAAATGAAAATTTATAAATGAAGAATTGATCAATTGAGTCTTTTCAAAATTAAAACTTTTGCTCTGTGAAATACCCTATTAGGAGGACAAATATACAAACTATAGACTGGGAGAAAATGTTTGAAACCACATTTCTGACAAAGGACTTGTACCTAGAATATATGAAGAACTCCCAAAATTCAACTGTACAAAAAAAATCCAGTTAGAAAAGGGACAAAATATATGAACAGTTAGCTGGAAAGGTATACAGGTGGTAAATAAGCATATGAAGAAATGTTCAACATTATTAGCCATTAGGGAGGTGAAAATTAAAATCACAATGAGATATTACTATACATTTACCAGAATGAGTAAAATGAAGAAAAGTAACACCAAATGCCGGTGAGAATGGAGAAAAATTGGAGGACTCATGCATTGCTGGTGGAAATCTAAAAGAGTATATCCACTCTGGAAGATTATAACAATGTTTTAAACAATTCTACAAGCAGTTACCCCGCAGCCTTGTAATTTTGATCTTGGACATTTTTTCCCAGAGAAATGTAAGCCTAAATTTACACAAAAATTTGTAAACAATTTTATATAGCAGTTTTATTTGTATTGAACCAAATCTGAAAGCAATCTAAATGTCCTTTGACAGATAAATGGTTAAAGAGTCTGCAGGACCTTCACTCAATGGAATAGTAGTCAGTAATAAAAATGAATAAACTATTGATACATAAAACTGGGTTGGATCTCAAGAACATTATGATGAGTTTTTAAAAATCTCAAAATACAGTATGGTTACATTTATATAACGTCTTTGAAATGGTACAATTAGAGTTGAAAAACAAATTAAAAGTTCATAAAACTTAGGAAGGAGAGGAGGAGAGAGGTAGACGTGACTATAAAATGGTAGCACAAGGAATCCCTGTGTTGAAATTTTTCTTATATTGAATATGATGATGGTCATATGAGTTTACACATGATAAAATTACACAGAAACAAGCACACACACACGCATCTTAAATTGGTGAAAGACAAACGTGATTAATGCACTACAGCAATATCAATCTCCTGGTTGTGATGTCATACTATAGCTATTCAAGATGTATTATTATCTATATTATTTCTTAGAACTCAATGTGAATCTACAATTATCTGGAAACAGTTTTAAAAATTCCTGATAAAAACAAAATAAATTCCTTTATAGTTTAAAAAGTTATAATATATTTAAAAACAAAATGAAAATTACAAAACAATCCTAATTTGAACATATATATTTATATATTATAGCAATTTATGCTAATCTTTATCTTTAATAGCTTAATAACTAAACTATTAAGCATACTGTATTTTATTTTGTCATTGAATAATGTAATTTGACTGAGGAGACTTTTTTATGTCCAAATTATTTAAAATAATATTCACCCAAAGATAACAAAAATGCGACACTTTTGTTCCTAAGAGGGCCATCTAGTTGTACCATGAAAAAATTGCAAGTGTGTGAAGCTCTAATTGAACTGGCTTATTAGGAATGTATTATGCAAGTTTAATTCATGCACAGTGACATTTAGTATAATGTATGCTTTCCCATTTGTTAGATTGTTTGTCCTCTCCCAACAGTATATCATAACAAATTTACCAAAAATCATTACTTGAACAGTCTTCTGTTCTTGAGGACCACATTTTTATTTGCCATTTTATATTCACAAGTGTCTTGATGTTTGCCACAGTAATTTTTCATTAGAAAATGTATTTCTTACATAGCCTATTAAATACAACAGTCGGTGGTTTATTTAATGTAATTGCTAGCTATATGCAGTTCTTTTATTTTATAAGCAACCAGCATATAACCACATGCAGTTATATTACCAATGGCAACAAAAATTGCACTTAGGATATACATACTAAATACTATCTCCATTATCTTTTGATTCAAAGTCAGAAGAAAAATTACCAAATGTCATTGAAATTTATTTTAATACACTCAAAGTACAAAATAAGTATTAGAATGCTAATACAGATGGTTTTGGTGGTTAAATAATTAAAAGAGCAATGTTTTCAGGATGAATTTGGGATTCAGAAAAGCATTATAGATATTGGAAACTCATTTATTCAATTAAATTTAAACTTACTTCTCAAGATCTGGTATCAAATGTATGAAGCAGAATAATAATATACATGGTCCTTCTCCTGTTTCAGTAGTCCAATACCATTGAGTCCTGGGAGAGTGAAATATGTAACTTACAGAATCATAGAATATTTAGTTACACCCAGGTTGTCTTCAGAGCAATAGAAATGAAGTACTTCCCAAGCCAAACCAGACTCATTTGTATTTCACAAATTTGAAATTTCAACAACATCCCAAGTAGTCTTCCAGTATTTCCATCTCTCCGTCCCAATAAAAGTCTTTCAACACCAAGACTGATTTTACAGGTATAGAGGATCATTGGACATAATCTTTTCGGGATAATTCAGTCGTGCCAACTTTGGGCTATGTGTTAAGAATTCCCAAATCTGGTCATATTTTCTTGCCTACGTGACTGTGAACTATTTCATCAGTTTTAGTGTTAACACAGAAAAGGCCAGGCTTTTCAATATTTGGTGCGCTATTCCAAATATCTAAGCACCTATAGGTATTTATAAGGTAGGGGAAAGAGAAAAACTTCAATTCTTGTAGCGTTAATTTGAGAGATTCTTTAACAGAATTCAAGTGAATTATACTCCCCTAGGAGAAAGTAAGTGGAGAAAAAACTTTGCAAAATTTCTGGCCTGTCCATGGTAATTCACTTTTAATATTAAACCTTCTTTATTATATTGATACAAATCATCGAGCCCCACATTCTGACTTTAATAGTAGCACCATAGGATGTTATATGGATATCACTCTTCAACAATATATTCACCTAAAATATAGATTAGAAAATATTTGGTATGGCAAGCCTAATGTCCCATTATATAATATATCAAGAAACTAACATTTATAAGTCTACCTAAAATTTATTTGCATTTTCCAGAAATCAAAATCTCTTGGGAGATAAGAGTCTCTATGTTTTTACAAAATATGATGTACAGTTCTGTGTTTTTATGTGTTCTTATATATGACCTAACGTGGCCCAAGGCTACTCTGTAAGGTAGATACCTAAAGAAGGGTGGAATGAAGGGATTGAAATAGGGGGAATGAAGGGATTGAAATAGGGCAAATTCTTATTTTGCAAAAATTTAGAAATGAAAAATTGGATATAAAGTTGTGGTTGCTCCTAAAGGTTTTAATTGCATGTCATTCACTTCCCATGTTGCTCCCTGTTCTCTGATATTCTCTTTCCATCATCTACCTTTCCTGCTACCCCCGTACCTCCTCATTCTTCCTAGGATGCTCCTAGTTTATGCCATTTCCCTTAACTTTGGTTTAATCCACCCTTCTCTCTATAGATGTGTGTGTGCTTTGAATGGTTTTCCAACATAAGCCCAATATAATCATTTCTACCTCACAAAGTTTGTGAAATAAGGGATACTTATCTTCTTCTTTTCAAAAATTTTGTCTTGATGGAAACTTACAAGCACTCCTAAATTCCTCCGTTTTATGGCTTATGGGTAATCCAATCTCTGATAATTCCAAAATTGTTAGGAAGAAAACTTCAAATGATTTTTACATTTCAAGAAGATATAGTTTCTTATTTGTAACATTAACGATATACAGAACTGAGGATCCTTTTTATGCCTAATGCCATAATTGTTGCAGGAACATGTTAAAGAGAAAACTGGAACTTTAAATAACCTCTGCAAGTGAAAATACAAAAATATTTTAATCTAAACAAAATGAAAAATAATTAATTAGGGAAAATAATACCAACAAGGTGATAACTGCCGTGAGACTCTGGAGAATCCTCTTACAGTGAATGAACTAAAAACATTGAAAAATTGAATAACATAAATATGTTAGTTTACCACAAAATAGTACAGTAATATTTGTGGTACACATTAAAGAAATTATGAATTTTAAAGGTTTAAGACAAAATTGTTAAAAAAAAAGTCTTATTTCTAAACTCTTATGATTGTATCAAGAGCATATATCATCGTTCTTTCTATGTAAAATGACTTTTAATGACCTTGAGTGGATCATAAATCTATCACTCCATAATTCAACTTCTTTCCTTCTGCATTTTCTTCCTTTATACTTTGTTGAGAAGGTCAGAACCTCAGGTCGCCATTAAACCCCTGACAGTCATCATGGAGTTCTGATGTCAAGCTGTGAAAACAGTTTTTCTAGCTGTAGCATTTGCCTATTGGCAGACTCCCCAGGAAGCTGTGCTGGCAGATTTTAAATCGCCCTTGGGCCTGTCATACAATTTATCTTCTAGAAGCCTAGATTAACGGCTGTTCTCCTTTCTTTCACTCACTTTCTTCTTACTCTTTATTTTTTTCTCAAAATTTTCTTCTGTTTATTTAGAGGAAAATGCAAATCACCTTCAATGGCAAGGACCCTTTATCACTAGGAATACACTTAGGTCGTGAAACTTTGAAATTGGATTTACTCTCTGTCCTCCAATGACTCACACTTCCTTTGAAATGCATTTGTGAAGAGGGAAAACTATCATATCATGAAACTTATTTAATTTTTCCTGGTGTTCTGAAATATTTCAGTGTGTCACTTAGGGAAAATAGTTTGTGCCATTTTTTAATATTACTATTAAATGATTTTTGAAGCGGTTTGGGGACATAATTTACTCTTCCAGTTCACTGTGTTTACTTCAAAAAGAGTAAATACACTTGAGTTTGTGATAATCTTTTAATAAAGAATATTGTCTAGGGTAAGGCAAAATAGATTAGTTATATAAATTGTAATAAAGACATTATATAGTCAAAATTGCATTAAAGTGGCATAATACTTACTAAAATGAAAGTATGTGAAATTTGACATTAGTAAATTTAATTTGCAATTTTTAAAGAGTTTAAAAGTTTCAATAAATTCGGTCCATGGCTCCAACAGTTTTTAAATTACAAAATTATGTTTTATAAGTTTAAATCTGAAAAGAGCAGTGCATCATAGAAATCTGAACGGTTGATATAATTTTCATTCTTTTAACATGTTTAACATTTCATATTGTCCTAAGCTGGATATATATATTTTTTTCATGCTTGCAGCCCCAGACTTGTCTTCAGCACATCCGTGTGCTAGAGAAATCTTGCATCAGGCAAGGATGGCTGCTACACATGCATCTTCTATTAAACTATAACTTAAAAAAACTTTATGCATATGTTTTTTCTCCATTTAGAAGACTATATACAGTTTTCTTACATTTTAAACAATAACAAACCTACAAAATATGGAGGTAGAAAAAAACTATTTTATTTCTGAACTATTTGACAGTAAGGTGCTAACTTGATGGCCCTCACTTCTGAATACTTCAGTATGCATTTCCTAAAAAAAGGACAGTCTCTGACCTAACCACATTAGGATCAATATCATAAGGACATTTACATTGATATATTCTTATTATCTAATCTTTAGACTCCATTCTATGTTACCAGTTGCCCCAGTAACTTTTTTTATAGGGAAAGTATCCACTTCAGAATCCCATGTTAAATTGAAATGTCATATCCCTTTAATCTCCTTCATTCTGGAACAAGTTCTTAGCCTTTCCTTGATTCTCAAGAGTTAAGGGATTAAATATGAATACTTTTGAAAATTATGTCTTACTTATTTCAAAAAATGCCCCTAAATATTTATTTGCCTGATGTTCTCTTATGATTAGGTTCCGTATACACCTTTTGACAAGAATATCACAGAAGTGCACTACATGCTCTTCAGGGCATTCCATCAAGTAGCACACAATTTTCATTTGTAAAATTACTGATGATGTTCACTTTGATCATTTGATCAAGGTGGTGTCTGGCAGGATTCTACAATGTAAAACTACTGTTCCTTCTTTGTAAATGTGTTTATGAGAGAGGTACTTTGAAAATATATAAATATTTTTACTCATCAAATTTTCAATTAATTTTATTTATTTATTTACCTTTACATCTGTATGACAGGTGACTTACGATCCCAGTTTGCCCAAGATGGAGAGATTTCCCAGCCTTCAGGACTTTAGTACTCAAACTGGAACAGTACTGGGCATATGTACATGTACATATCTTTATGTCAACAAATGTTTCCATTTATATCTAGTAAATATAGAATTGAAATGGGTAGGAATTATGGCAAGTCCATGTTTAATATTTTAGGAGATTCTCAAATATTTTTCCAAAGTAGTTGTGCCATTTTAAATGCCTACCAGCAACATATTAGAGTTCTAGCAGCATTACATACCATATGCTACAAAACTTGGAATTGGTCACCTTTATAATTTTAGCCATTCTAATACACATTTAGTTTTATGGAATGATGATTTTGATTTGCATTCCCCTGATGACAAATGACATTAAGCAACTTTTCATGGGTTTATTTGCCATCCTTGCAATTGTCTGTCCAAATATTTGTACTATTTGGGTGGGTAGTTTACCTTTTTATAATTGATCAATAATATTTCTTTATATATTCTGGATATAATTTTTTGTCACATATATGTATTGAAACTATTTTCTCCTGTTTTTGTTTTCATTCTTGTTTTCTTAAATAATATCTTTTGAGAATAAAATGATTTTATTTTGAAATCATTTTTCAAGCATTATTTTTGTTTTTTGTATTTTATCTAAAAAATCTTTGCCTACTGTATTAGTCAGCGTTCTCTAGAGGGATAGGACTGATCAGATAGATGTATATATGAGGAGGATTTTATTAAGGAATATTGACTTACACGATCACAAGGTGAAGTCCCATGATAGGCTGACTGCAAGTTGAGGAGCAAGGAAGCCAGTCTGAGCCCCCAAACCTCAAAAGTAGGGAAGTGAACAGTGCAGCCTTCAGTCGATAGCAAACCACTGGTGTAAGTCCGAGAGTCCAAAAGCTGAAGAACTTTGAGTCTTATGTTTGAGGGTAGGAATCATCCAGCATGGGAGAAAGATGAAGACCAGAAGACTCAGCAAGTTGATGTCTCCCACCCACCTTTTTCTGCCTGCTTTATTCAAGCTGTGATGGAAGCTGATCAGATGGTGCCCATCCACACTGAAGGTGGGTCTGCCTCTCTGAGTCCACTGACTCAAATGTTAATCTTTTTTTGGCAACAACCTCACAGACACACCCAAGAACAATTCTTTGCATCCTTCAATGCAATGGGACATTAAGTAAAGTACCAAAAAGGCCTTTGTCTCAGATGTAAGGGCAAACAAGTCATAGACAAAATATTGATAGTATTTACCATCATACCTACCCAAAACAATGAAGATGGTCTTTTATATTTTACTATGAAAGTTTTATCATTTTAGCTTTTAAATTTAGGTGTAGATTCAATTTCAAATTAATTTTTGTGTATGTTCATTTTTATCTCAAATGGAAAACCAAATGCTTTCAGCATAATTTTTAGCAAAATTTTTCTTTTTACCATTGAATTGTCTTGACACCATTGGTGAAAATTAACTGAAGATTTATGAGTGGGCCTGTTTTTGGATTCTATTCTGTTCCACCAATCTGTGTCTATTCTTTCACCAATATTATACAGTTTTGACGACTAGATTTATACCATGCCTTGAAATAGGGTGGTGTATGCAGTTAACTGGGTGATTCTTTTAAAAAATTTTTAGACTCTTCCAGGTCATTTGTATATCTATAAAATTTATAGAATTAGTTTGTTAATTTTTCAAAAAAATAGCAGCAATAATTTTCATATTTATTGCTTTGAATTTATAAGTCAATATGAAATAATGTTGAATATTAAGATTATTGATTTTTCCAAACAATAAGCAAGAAATTTTCAATTTCGTTGTCTTTTAATTTGAGCCAGCAATGTTCTGTAGTTTCCTGTGCGGTGATATTGCATGGAATTGCTCATTTATTTTAAGTATCTTATTTTTTTATTTTATTATTGAGCAAAACTTTAAATTTTATTGTTCAGTAGTCTTATATTAGTTTAAAAAGAATATACTACATTTTTTACAAGCAAAATACAGATACAGTAGCTGTTTTAATGTCCTTTTCTCTTAAGTATGTAATCTGGATCATATCTGGGTAAGTTTTGACTTTTTAAATTAGTATCATGGGTCATATTATCTGTTTCTTTGCATGCCTGATGGCTTTTAACTAGATAATGGCAGGCAATGTAGATTTTTTTTTTGATGGGTGCTAGATATTTCTACATGCTATAAATATTCTTGAGTTTGTTTTGGGATGCTGTTAATTTACTTGTAAATTGATGTTTTCATGTCTTGCTTTCAAGCTTTTAGATGGGACCAGTACATTATTTTGTCTATGACTTGTTTGCCCTTACATCTGAGACAAAGGCCTTTAAGTACTTTAGTCAATGTCCCATGAAATACAAAGTTTTCCACTCTGGCAGTTGGGAAAATACATTATTCTTGGTAACTGGTGAGCTGGGATTTTTTACTCCTTAATCCTTTCAGTTCACTCCTATTATTCCATTATCTGAAAATGTCTTTACTGTCTTCACTCTTACAAAAAATTTTTCACTGGATATAGAATTCTGAATTGATACTTATTTCTGTTTCTTTAAGCATATTAAAGATACTGTTCCACCATCTTTTTGTCTCCATGGTATCTGATAAAAAGTGATTATTCACAATTATTATTTGTATTTACACAATTTATAATTTTTCTTTAAATGCTTTCATCAGTTTTATGGTGATGTACCTAAACACTGTTTTCCTCAAAATTATCCTCCTTGTGTTTGCTATATTTTGCACCTGTAAATATATGTCTTGATCCATTTGGTTCATTTTAAAGTCAGGGGATTAATTGGGAAAGAATGAGATCCTATAAATTGAAACGGGTATTTGCGAGAAGACCCTGATGAAACTGGGAGCATTGAGCCTCTAAATTCTGAAGAGTCTTCTTGTCCAGTGGAAATGACCTCTACACCCTCAGGAGAAGTTGCCTCCCTACTCCCATTGGAAGTGGCTATCTCTCCCCCAGTGGTAGTGGACCTCCCACTCCCAGTAATAGCAGTCTTTCCACCCAGAGTGATATTGGCTTTTCTACCTCCATCTGAAGGAATTAACTCTGTATTGCCCTGCATTGCCTGAGGAAATGGTAATAGTCTCCACTGAGGCAGTTGCCATGTAAGAAATGCAGATTTTCCTCAGGACTCACCCCTACAATCCCTCTTTGCTGCTAGACCTATAACTAGACCCAGCAGACCCCAAAAGATGAGTTACACTCCAAATAATGAGTCACGCTACACTCCAAAAGAACTATTTGAGTTTTTGGATTGGCACAAGCAAAAATCTAGGAAACGTGTAAAATGGATAGAGTATTTGGGGCGAGGGGGCATAGTGTGGGATAATGGTGAAAGGAACATAAACTTGAATAAGCTGCATATGGTGACATGGGCTCCATGAGAAGATTCTGCATTTAATGTTGCAGCTTGAAAAGTTAGTTAATAGTTTGGTTGGTTAGTTGACTGAAACATGGATCAAAGATGACCCATAGTGAGCAAATTGGAAATGCCTAAACTTCCCTAGTTTAATATATAAGAAGAGATTCAAAGGGTTAGAGGAATTCAAGTGTTAGAATGGATTTATCATTTGAGACTCACTCACCCACACCACACTGGGAGAATTCAGAAGACATACCATTTACCAATACTTTGAAAAATAAGTTGTTGAAGGGAGCCTAGTATTCTTGAAGAATGTCATGACAGTTTTTCTTTGTAGGTCAGACCTTACAGTGGGAATCACAGCCACTCAATCGGAACACAGAAATACAATGAGAATAATTTGATCCTTGGGCAGCAGGTACAAAGTGGTGCCACTCGACCACCGAAAGCAAGATGGGCATAATAATGAACAACAGAATAAAGCAGCAATCAGAATAGCATGACTCTAGCAGACCTCTGGCCTTAGCTAATTGATCATGGTGTTCCTAGAGTGAAAAAAATAAAAATCCTGCTAAATTCTTACTTGATCTGTATAAGCAGAGAGCTCTAGGTCAACTGAGTGAAATTCTAATTCAAATAATTAAAACAGAGAGTCATGGCTCCTCAATCAAGCCCCAGAGTTGACCCAGTTTACACATCCAAAACCCCTTGAAGTAATAAGATGCTTAGTCCCCTCCAGGAAGGACTGCCAAACATTAACTAAAATTTATGCTGTTAACATTTTTCTATCCTTCTCCAAAGAAATACATGGCCTTTCTACCACGGTAAATGTACATTGGAGAAAAGAAAATAATTAGACCTTTCAGAAACTACTGGACACTGGCTTTGAACTTATATTGCTTCCAGAAGACTCAAAGCATCACGGTGACCCTCCAGTCAAATTAGAGCCTTGTGGGAGTCAGGTGATCAGTGGGCTTCTAGCTGAGGTTTATTTCACAGTGATTTCAGTGGGTCCCCAAGCCCGTCCGGTAATTTTTTTTTAACCCCAGTTTCAGATTCATGATAGAAAAAGACATCTTATCCGTTGACAGAATCACCACATTAGTTTTCTGTGAGGGCTACTATGGTGAGAAAAGTGAAGTCAACGTCACTAGAACTGCTTCCACCTATGAAAATAAAAACAATCAAGAGCAATACTACATCCCCGGAGGGATTGCAGAGTAGTACTTTCATTAAGAAATTGAAAGTTGTGGGGATGATCATTCCCACCATATGCCAATTCAATTCTTCTATTGTCCTTGCAAAAGACAGATGGATCTCAGAGAATAACAGTGGATTATCATCAGCTTAACCAAGTTGTGACTGCAACTGCTCTACCTGGTGTGGTTTTATTGCTTGAGCAAATAAACACATGCATTGGCATGAGGTATACAGTTATTTATCTGAAAAATAATTCTTTCTCCATCCCATTTCATAAGGTGAACTTGAAGCAGTTTGCTTTCAACTGGCAAGACAAGCATTATACCTACACTGTCTTACCTCAGGAGTATATCACCTCTCTAGCCCTATGTTATAATTTAGTCTGCAGGAGTCTTGACCTAATTTCCCTTCCATAAGATATCACACTGGTCCATGTTGATGAGATTATGCTGATTGGGCCTGGTGAGCAAAAATGAGCAACTATATTAAATTTATTAGTAAGACATTCATGTGTCAGAGGGTAAGAAATAAATTCAACTAAAATTTGGAAGCTTTCTACCTTAGTAAAATTCCTACAGGTCCAGTGGTGTGAGGATGTGGCGATTTTCATGTAAGGTAAAAGAAAAAAGTGGTTGCAACAGGCCACTTCTGCAACCAAGCAAGAGGCAGAAGGCCTAGTGGGCCCATTTGGATATGGGAGACAACTTATGTTTTATTTGAGCGGGTTATTCTGTGCTATCAATGAAGTGACCCAAAAGCTACTAGTATTTAGAGGGGCCCAGAATAAGAGAAGGATCTGCAATATGTCTAGGCTGCTCTACCACTTGGGCTATATAATCTAACAAATCCAACACTGCTTGGAGTGTTGGTGGTAGATAGGGAGGCTGTTTGGGGCCTTTATCAACTCCCTACAGCTGAATTGCTGCAAAGGTCTTTAGGATTTTAGATCAATCATCATGTGCCTCTAACTAGTTTCCTTTTGAAAGGCAGCTTTTGGCCTGCTTCTGGACCTTAGTAGGGTCCAATTGCTTCATCATGGGCCATCAAATTACCATGCAGCCTGAGCTGCCTGTCATGAACTGGGTGTTATCTGACCCACTGGGCCATAAAATTGGTTGTGCACAGCAAAACTCCATCATCAGATGGAAGTGGTGTATCTGTGATTGGGTTCAAGCAGGCCCTGAAAGCACAAGTAAATTACGTGAAGAAGTAGCACAAATGCTCATGGTCTTCTCTTTGGCTACGCACTCTTCTCCCTCTTAGCTTGTACCTGTGGCTTCATGGGGAATTCCCTGCAATCAATCAACAGAGGAAGAAAAATCATCAGCCTACTTTACAGATGGTTGCACATGATTTGTGGCCACCAACATGAAAGCGGATAGCTGTAGCTACAGCCACAATCTGGAACATCCCTGAAGAATATTTGTCAAAGGACATCCTACCAGAGGGCAGATCTTTGGGCAGTGTGCATAGTTGTACATATTGCTTAGAAGAAAAAAATGGCCACTTTTGTGATTTTGTAATAATCCATGAAGCATAGTAAATGTTTTGGCTGGACAGTAAGGAAATTACAAGCAACATGATTGAAAAATTGCTGATAAAGAAATTTGAGGAACAGGTGTGTGGATAGATCTCTCTGAATGGACAAAAAGCATGAAGCTGTTTGTGTCTCATGTGAATGCTCATCGAAGTGTGACCTCAGCAGAAAAGGATTTTAATAACCAAGTGCATACTTTGACTTATTCTGTGAATACCATTCAGCCTCTGTCTCCAGAGACCACTGTCATTACTTAATGAGTTCATGAACAAATTGGCCATGGTGGCATGGATGGAGGTCGCACATTGACTCAGCAACATGGATTTTCACTCACCAAGGCCGATGTCTATAGTCATTGCTGAGTGCCCAATCTGCTAGCACAAGAGACCAACATTGAGTCCCTTGTAAGACACCATTCCCTGAAGTAGCCAGTCAGCTACCTGGTGGCAGATCATTTATATTGTACCACTTCTTCATGACAGGGGCAATATTATATCCTTACTGGAATAAACACTTCCTCTGGATACAGATTTGCCTTCCCAGTACCCAATGCTTCTGCCAAAACCACCACCCATGGCCTTACAGAATGCTCTAGCCACAATCTCAGTCATGGTTTTCCACACAGCATTGCTCCCGATCCAGGAACTCACTTCACAGTGCAATAATTGGCCCGTGATTATAGAATTCACTGGTATTACCAGTCCAAATCAACTGGCTTGATAGAATGGTAAAATGACATATTGAAGGCTCAGTTATAGTGCCATCTAGATGGCAATATCTTGCAGGCATGGGGTGAGTTTCTCTAGAACGTTATATATGCCCTGAATAAGCATCCAATATACGATACTGTTTCTCCCATATCCATAATTCATGAATCCATAAATCAATGGGTGAAAATGGAAGTGGCACCTCTCAACATTACTCCTAGTAACCCACTAGCAAAATGTTGCTTTCTATTCCTGTGACTTAATGATAAGCCAGGTTAAAGGTCTTAGATTCAGAGAGAGGAATGCATCTATGAGAAGACACAACAATAATCCAATTCAACTGGAAGTTAAGGATGCTGCCTGGCCACTTTGAGCTCCTCATGGCTCTAAGTCAACAGATAAAGGGAGTTACAATGTTGGCTGGGGTGATTGATCTGGACTACCAAGGGGGAAATTGGACTATTACTTCACAAGAGATGTAAGAAAGAGTGTATCTGGACTACTGAAAATCACTTGGGTTGTCTCAGTATTAATATGTACTATGATTGAGGTCAATGGGAAACTAAAACAACTTAACCTGGGCAGGACAACTAATGGCCTACAAGTCTTCAGAAATGACGTTTGGGTTATTTATCATGTAAAGAACCATGATCAGCTGAGGTGCCTGCTGAAGGTAAAAGGAATATAGTATGGGTATTAGAAGATAGTTTTAAATACCAGCTATGAACATGTGACTAGTTATACAAATAAAGACTATAATTATCATGAGTATTTTCCCCTTATTTTGTTATGAATATGCTTGCATGTGTGTATAAATATATTAAACAAATGTATTGTTTTATTTTCTTTTATTACCTTAACATATAACTTAAGCTATATTGACATATTATTATTTAATTACTATAAATATTAGGTCATATTATTTAAGCCATAGGATGTCAGGAAAAAGTAAACATTACTCAAGGACTTAACCTCCTCTTTGAGGAAAGGGATTAGTGCATTTTCAGTTGTATATAGGAGAGATGTATCATGTTAGGTGGAATTGTAACCTCGTAATTGGTTTTTTGGGAGATAAAGCATACTGTAAGGAGATGAGTATGGCTTGACAAAGGTTGGCTTCTGATGGTTAATTGTATATATCAACTTGATTGAGCTTACAGATGTCCAGATAGCTGGAAAGATTATTTCTGGGTATGTCAGGGTGTTTCGAAAATAGAATGCCATTTGAATTAGTAGACTAATTAAAGATGATTGCCTTCACCAATATGGGTGGGGAATCATCCAATCCATTGAGGGCCCCAGAAAAAAACAAAAAAGCAGAGGAAGGTCAAATTTGTTCTCTCTTCTTGAGCTAGGATGCATGCCTTTTCCTTTTATTGGACATTGACACTTTTTCTTCTCAGGCCTTTAATCTTGGACCCAGACTAATGTCTTTAGCTCCCCTGGATTTAAGACCTTGGGACTAAGACTGAATTATATTACTGGCTTTCCTACTCCTGCACCTTGCAGATGGCACATGTGGGACTTCCTACCCTCCATAATAGCATGAATCAATTCTTATAATAAATGTGTGAATCTATACCTATATCTGTATATCCTGTACATCCTATATTTTCTGTTTCTCTGAACTACCTTGAACATACAAAGAGTAATTTGCAAAAAAAAAAAAAAAAAAAAAAGACTATAATATTATGGCCAGTTCTGGGTTTGTTGTTGTTTTTCACTCCAGTCTTGCTCTGTTGCCCAGGCTGGAGTGCAATGGTACAATCCCCGCTCACTGCAACTTCTGCCTCCCAGGTTCAAGCAATTCTCCTGCCTCAGCCTCCCAAGTAGCTGAGATTACAGGTGCCTGCCACCACACCCAGCTAATTTTTTTGTATTTTTAGTAGAGAGGGGGTTTCACCATGTTGGCAGGCTGGTTTCCAATTCCTGATCTCAAGTAATCCGTCCCCTTCAGCCTTCCAAAGTGCTAGTATTACAGGTGTGAGCCAACGCACCTGGCCCAGTTCTGTGTTTTTAAGCAGTCAAGATAAAGTACATGTCTATTACTGCAAGAAACTCTCATTATTCACTTTTGTGGCTCTGCCCACTTGCCTCCTACCCTCTGTCTTCTCCTCTATTCATAACTTCTGGTGACCATGCATCTGTTTTCTATTTCTGTATTTTTTAATCTAAATAATAACGTATGGAAAGACATTTAGAATGGTAGAGTAAGAACCACTAAAAAAAAAACTGGTCCTCAATAAAAGCAATAAAAACACACCGTAATTATCAAAATTAACTTTTCCAGAATTCTGGAAACTAAATAATGCTTGCAATATTGTGAGCAGCATTTATGAACCAAAATAGCTGCATCTTTCTAAGAAAAGTGAACTTTGTGATATTTTAACATACCATAATTCACATCTGTGTCTTCAGCTCCATAATAGCTTTGAAAACTCACAACCACAGGAACTGGGAAAAATAGGAACTTAGTCACTGATATGGTTTGGCCTCATGGTCTGTGTCCCCACCAAAATCTCACCTTGAATTGTAATAATCCCCATGTGTCAAGGGCGGGATCTGGAGATAATTGAATCATGGGAGGCAGTTTCCCCCATTCTGTTCTTGTGATAGTGAGTGAGTTCTCATGAGATCTGATGGTTTTGTAAGGGCTCACCGCTTCACTCGGCACTCATTCTCTCTCCTGCCGCCCTTTGAATGGTCCCTTCTGCCATGATTGTAAGTTTCCTGAGGCCTCCCCAGCTATGCAGAACTGTGAGTCAATTAAGTCTCTTTTCTTCATAAATTTCCCAGTGTATTAGTAAGGGTTCTCTAATGGAATGGAGCAAATAAGATAGATGTATATATAAAGAGGAGTTGTAAGGAATGTTGACTCACATGATCACAAGGTAAAGTCCCACGATAGGCTGTCTGCAAGCTGAGGAGCAAAGAAGCCAGTTAGAGTCCCAAAACCTCAAAAGTAGGGAAACCAACAGTGCAGCCTTTATTCTGTGGTCAAAGAACCAAAACTCTCAAAGCTGAAGTAATTGGAGTCAGATGTTGGAAGACAGGAAGCATCCAGCATGGAAGATAAATGTAGGCTGGAAGACTAAGCCAATCTAGTCCCTCCACGTTCCTCTGACTGCTTTTATCCTAGCTGCCTGGCAGCTGATTCGATGGTGCCCACTCACATTGGGGGTGGGTCTGCCTCTTCCAGTCCACTGACTCAAATGTTAATCTCCTTTGGCAACACCCTCATAGACACACCCAGGAACAATACTTTGCATCCTTCAATCCAATCAAATTGACTGTGTTAACCATCACATCCAGTCTTGGGTATTTCTTTACAGCAGCATGAGAGTGACCTAACACAATCACTGGAAGAAGGACAAGTCTGGTGCTCTCAAAAATTCTCATTCCAAGAGACTGAACTGTCTTATATAGCTGATGGCTTTCTGAGAAACTCCATTCTCAAGGTTTGTTGTCATTTGACTTGATCAAAGTTTGGTCTTTGTGAATAGCCCTGTCTCCCTGAAATTTGTCAAAAACATTTGTTGCAATTGTTTAATCTCTTATCAGCCTGAGGTGGAAATATCAGTTAGGGCAACCAGTAAGCTGACAAAAGAAGAAAATAAAAGAAAAAAATAAAAGACAAATGAAGAGAAAAAAGTTGTGACATATTTCTGATAATTTATGATTATACACATTTGCAGGTCCATGAATATGCCTAGGAAAGAGCTCACTGAGAATTCCTTGATTTTTTACTTCTAGCACACAATGAGCTCTATGGAAGCTGGAAGCGAAGGCTAAGTCAGGGTTATGAACTACTTATCACAGAATTGAAGATGTACCTCAAAGAAATACACGCAGATCCTTAGGGGAATGATGGGAAACATATTTGTTGAATAATCTAAGAACGTATCTGTCCAATGAATAGCTAAATACTAAGGTAATCAAGCAGGGACTTTGATGGTTAGACATAACAAAGAATACAGACTTAATAATTAGTTCAGGAAAGTCACTAACAAAACAACAACAACAAAACCTTGTGGAGAAAGTTTTCTCAGAGTTGCCAAAACATTTAACTTAAAATGTCTAGTTTTCAAGAAAAACAAAACATCAGATATGCAAAGCAATAGGGGAGTAACCCTTAAACTGAAAAAAAGTAGTCAATAGGGACTATTATCAAGGAAGACTTTAAATCAGCCGTTACACATATGTTCAAATACATCAAAGAAATCATGTCTAAAAACTTGAAAGTGTGAAAGTAATGTTTCATTCAATACATAAATTCAATAAATATAAAAATATGCAATATTATCAAATATAAATTAGAGGGCTAAAAGTGAGATTTAAAATGCATCGAAGAGGCTCAATAGCAGATTTAAACTGGCATGAGAACAAAAGCAGATTTGAGGAGTCAGAAGAAAGAATCAGATAACTTGAATATAGGTCAACAGAACTCAATCTGAGGAACAGAAAGAAACAAGAATAAAATACAATGAACAGAACCTAAGAGATTTGTGGGATGCCATTAAGTACAACCATATACATAATAGGAATTCCAGAAGGAAATGGAGAACGATAAAGCGGCAGAAATAAAATTTGAAGGAATAATGGCCAAAAACTTCCTACATTTGATAAAAGACATAATCTACATATTCAAGTACCTTAATGAACTCCAAGTAAGGCAAATGCAAAAAATCCAAATTTAAATATATTAGATTCAATCCAAAGAAAAAGGCAGAAGTCAAAAAAATCAAAAGACCCATACAAAGCGAATATCTTGAAAGTGACAAGAAAAAAATAATGAACTGTTCCTTTGGCTAGGGACAATAGAGTTTTTAGTTATTTTTATCTTGTACTCAGTTGATTTTCTAGGTTATCTATGTGTTCAGCTCTAATTCTGGGATATATGAGGTAAAAAGAAAACCCAGAGAACTCATCATTTTACCATTTTTTAGGTTCCAATGTCCTTAGCAGGTCTGTCTTCTCTCTACCTTTTTGTATACAATCCCCAAGGTTTTTAGTTGTTAATGATATATTAGTATTAAATAAGGAGTAGTTTATGTCTCCTCAAATTTCCTGGAAGCATAGGCTTCCATCAGTTTTAAGATATATTGTTAAAAATCATGTATTTATTTTTGTTATTTCTAATTTAAAATTGTTATCAGAAATCTTTATTAGTATCTGTATTAGTCCATTTTCATGCTGCTGATAAAGACATAACCGAGACTGGGTAATTTATAAATAAAAAGAGGTTTAATGGACTCACAGTTCCATGTGGCTGGAGAGGCCTCACACTCATGGCATAAGGCAAAATGCATGTCTTACATGGTGGCGGGCAAGAGAGAGTGAGAGCCAAGCAAAAGGGCAAACCCCTTATAAAACCATCAGATCTTGTGAGACCTATGCACTACCATGAGAACAATATGGAGGGAACCACCCCGTGATTAAATTACCTCTTATCAGTTCTCTCCCATAACACATGGAAATTATGGGAGCTAGAATTCAAAATGAGATTTGGCTGAGGACACAGCCAAACCGTATTAGTATCTTATTACTAATTATAACTTGCAGAGTTTTTTTTCTGGCCTTAAACATGCTAAGTTTTCAGTAAAAGATTCATTGATGTTTGAGAAAGTTGGTCACTGGCTGTCATGATTACAGATGTTTCCAAATGTGTATTATATAAAGTGTGTTAAGTGGGATATTGAAATCATCTATATTTTACAATTTCTAAATTCATTTTTAATATAATTATTAAACAGCTGTATTACAATGTCATCTTTGGATTTTAGGTGAGTTTGTTTCTCCTTGTAATGCTTTTCTTTAATTTTACATAGATTTCAAACGTTTGTTGTTAGGTTAATGCAACTTTTTTTTAATCTTTAGTTCTGAATAATTGTTTCCTTTATTATTATATGGTATGCCATACAATTACCCGATTAGTACTTGTATCAAGGTTTCTAGTTTTTCTGATAGTAATATTTATTTCATAATGTTTTTTGTTAGTATTTATCTACTATATATTTACTCATTTAAAAACATCCTTGGGTTTTTTTTTTTTTTTTTTTTTTGAGACGGAGTCTCCCTCTGTCACCCAGGCTGGAGTGCAGTGGCGCCATCTCGGCTCTATTCAAGCTCCGCCTCCCGGGTTCACGCCATTCTCCTGCCTCAGCCTCCCGAGTAGCTGGGACTACAGGCGCCTGCCACCTCGGGATTTTAGTCATTTAATTTTAGTATTCCACTTGCACTTTTTTATCCTCTTTGATTTTATACATTTTCAGGTGAATGTAATCCATACAGTAAAAAATGATATATTTAAACTGATTTGCACCATGTTTGTTTTGTTTTCTGTAATATTTGTCATAAATTGTTTTAACTAGTAGTTTCTCATTTCTGGCCTTCTATTCATTTAACAATGTATTTTTCTTTTGATAGATGCCTTTTGTTTTTTTCTTCTTTTCTTTTTAATGATTAACTTCAAATTCTAACATTATTTGTTACTCATAAAATAACAAAAATTATTAAATATATATGTCTTTCTTGCGAACATCACAATGACCTTGGCATGCTTAAACTACTCACTGAAATAATACCTCTTATATTCTATATTATTGACCATAGTTTTATTTGCATAGTCTCTATTTTTGTGACATATTTTTACAGGAAATAGTTATGTACATAAACCTTTTTTAACTTTTTTTAACTATTTTAAGTTCAGGGGTACATGTGCAGGTTTGTTACATAGGTAAACTTGTGTCATGGGGGTTTGTTTCACAGATTATTTCATTACCCAGGTATTAAGTCTAGTACTCATTAGTCATTTTTCTTGATCCTCTCGCTCTTCCCACCCTCCACCCTCTGATGGGCCCCAGTGTGTGTGTTGTCCCCCTCTATGTGTCCATGTGTTCTCATCATTTAGCTCCCACTTTTTTTTTTTTTTTTTTTTTTGAGACAGAGTCTCGCTCTCTCACCCAGGCTGGAGTGCAGTGGCGCAATCTCGGCTCACTGCAAGCTCCGCCTCCCAGGTTCACACCATTCTCCTGCCTCAGCCTCCCCAGAAACTGGGAGTACAGGCACAGGCCACCACGCCTGGCTAATTTTCTTGTATTTTTAGTAGAGACGGGGTTTCACTGTGTTAGCCAGGATGGTCTCAATCTCCTGACCTTGTGATCCTCCCACCTCGGCCTCCCAGTGCTGGGATTACAGGCATGAGCCACCACACCCGGCCTTAGCTCCCACTTTTAAGTGAGAACATGCAATATTTGGTTTTCTGTGCCTGTTGTAAAAAAGGAATGCTTATACACTGTTGATGAAAGTGTATTAATTAGTTCAACCATTGTGGAAGACAGTGTGGCAATTCCTCATAGACCTAAAGGCAGAAATACCATTCGACCCAGCAATCCCATTACTGAGTATATACCCAAAGGAATATAAATCATTCTATTATAAAGACATATGTACAGGTAAGTTCATTGCAACACTATTCACAATAGCAAAGACATGGAATAAACCTAAATGCCCATCAGTGATAGATTGGATAAAGAAAATGTGGTACATATACACCATAGAATACTATGCGACCATAAAAAAGAATGACATTATGTTCTTTGCAGGGACATGGATGGAGATGGAGTCCACTATATTTAGTAAACTAACATGTTTCGTTAATTTATTTTTTAGACTCCATTTATGGTAGCCCAAGCATCGTTTTAATCTAAAGCCTAGCTCAGGTGTTTGTCACACATGGAGTGGCATAGATCTTGCTTCATCTGAGCCCTAAATATCTGGCCTCTGCTGAGTGTAGTCCTGGAACTCAGCAAATCTGAATATAGTGTGACACACCTCACCACCCTCTGCCACCTCTCAAAATGTGTGTGTGCGTGCACACACATGTGTGTTCTGGTCTAGTCTATGTTTTGGTTTTCTAATTTGTGTCTCTTAATTTTGAGTTTAACTTTGTGTTCTTATCATGTTCACAATAATTTTTTTTTCTGTCCTTGGCCTGTGATTGATGGGGTTTCCCTCTGAAATCACAACACTATGAAAAGAAATACGATCATTCTATTGTTACTGTGCCACCATTTTCATTTTAATCTGGGCTTCTTCAATTACCTGCAGTACTAGAATCTTAGTGGAGCCTAGGATTCTACCCTTCTAACAAGCTCCCAGCTAATATCCACTCGCTAGTCCATGTTTCACACTTTGAATAATAATGCTTTAAACAGCCACACTGTTTTCTCACAGTGATGAAGTGGGCAATTACAACATTCTGCTTACTTTGTCCAAATGTGACCAACAGTTCAACATAAGCTCCACATTTTCTGGGACTATTCAAGTTTTTCTCTGCCTTGAAGTCAGTATTTTAGGAAAGAGAGAGTGGGATTCTGTTCATTCAAATATTAATTTTGAGGCAATTGATAGCAGACATATTTTCATCTCTGTTCTTTGAAGTTTAAATAAATTTAGCTTCATTAAACAGCAAAAATATAAATTATCATGGATAATGAATTGGAAATTGGAGTTTAGGTATAAAACATCCCAGGTTATGATTAGCACATACCCACTAACAAAGCATTTCTCCATATTTTAGTGGTCTACTTCAAAAAATATCCTTAATTTCATATAAAGCTTATTTGAGGAAAATGGTGTATTTCTGCCCTCTTATTTCTACATCTTCACAACAGAAATTTGTATTTTAAAATATCATTATAAGATTTGCAGGACTAAGCATATTTTTTCCAACTGTCTGCAATGAAATCAGTGTCTTCCATTAGTATAAAACCCTTAACAATGATTTACATTTTAAAGTAAAAGTCCTCGTTCTGAATGCCAAAGATGATTTTCACTTGTGAATATTTGCTGATAGTCTACCCATCCCTTAAATAACCCATGGCGGTTCTACCTTTGTATTTGTCTTATTTGTGTGGTAGGATCATACACTTGATGTTCTTGTTAAAGCAACTGTATTTTAATTGCCAGAAGAAATGCCAAACAGAATGGAAAAAGGGAAAAGTTGTGACTGCTTACATTTCAAGCACATTGCATCCTAAAAAAAAAGCTACCAATTTGCTCTCATATAGTAAGTTTACATTATAAGTATATAATAAAAAATAAAATATATATAACACCTAAAACTATTTTCCTATTAGACAAAGTCTGATATTTTCCTAAGGAGTAGTAATTTATATAATAAAATGACCTTGAAAAATTCCATCAGTGTAATTTATAGAAACAAACAAGTCTTCCTTCAGCATTAGTCATACAGTGACATTGAAAACTCTTTGGCTTATATAAACATATTCATTGTATTCATTAAAGTAAAATTCCATTCCCTTTTATTCTCAGTTCCATATGTCTCTTCTTCACTACCAAGTCAGTGATGCAGCACAGAATCTTGCCCCAAATACATATTTGCTTTTTTTGGATTCTTCCTTGCACTGTGTCATAGAACAGCTGGTCAAGTATAGCTGCCTTCTGTGGCTGTAATTCTATCCCTCGGGGATATTGCCTCCTATTTTTATACAAAAGAATATTATTTTTCTTTAGAGTTCTAAAATAATCAACATTATAAAAATCATTGGAGAAATGTGATAATTAGAAAAACATTGCTGGAGGAGACTATTGAATAGATAATTTCATGACAGCATTAAAAATGGGCTTTCTTTCTGCTCAGAATTTATAGTCAGTCATAATTTTTAAAAATACCAAGTTGGGCATTCCTCTTACTAGTTTTTTCAGATAATTAGGATTATTTAGTTATAAATATTATATACTTTATAAATTCAGAAATAACACATTAGAATGTCAGTGTTTGTGCATAAGAAGGAACACATTGGTAGACTGGAGGTGATGAATAAAGGGAAAAAAGACAAAGATGTTATTTGTGAATAGTTGGGCATATTTAAATATTTAATGAAGTACACTTTGAAATTGTCCTAGTGTGTGTATTTCTTGAAATATTTTTAGCAATATATAATTGCTAGTTGAATACTTTTTCTAGATGAAATTTTGAGTTTGTTGTGCATAGGCCAAAATAAGCACTTTCCACTACTATCTTGGAAACTAATTTCCTTGAAACTCTCACTTTGTTGCATAAAGTAAATTCTATTTGTATTAAATTGTGATTTTTTTCAAAACACAGATATAAAATGGGAATATTAGAAGAAAAAAGATGAATTAAATCAGGTAACATTAGCCCCAAATCAGTAACATTTAGAATTTATGCCCAGCAAAATTTTTATTTTCTTTTCAAAGCTTTGATATTTCAAAATACGTGTCATTTTAGTATTCTATTTTCTGCATTCAGGACTACAATAATATACAAAGGCTACAGTTTACATTACATAGGCCAATCGAAATGATAATTATCAGCCTTTTAAACTATAGGGAACTTAAAAATGCCTGAAGTTTTCTCTTTTCATAATACTTTTGCAAAGTGGTCTGTTTTGAAAAGAGATGCATGATCCATAGCTATACTTGATGCGGCTTGCTCAACCCAATTTAATAAAAGCCGAAGGGAAAGAGGTAGAGATAGAGAAAGACCACCTAAGCCAGAATTCTACAAAATTCTGTGTGATGCCCCTGGAATAAATTGTGTGGGAAGCCTGTGTGCCCAAGTCCTCAGAAGAAAAAGCCTTTGTTGATTTATGACCGTACAGCATACACACAAAAATAACTGAAGTGTCATTATAGGACACAGATAAATAAGAGTAGGGGTTGTTGCCCACCAATATTTCTTAGGAAGAATCATGATTAGAGCACCAAAAGCAATCCAGCATCTTGAACTATACAAAATGAAAGTTGAATCAGAAAGCATCAGAGCAAGCAGCACCACAAACTCATTCTTCCTGTTTGAAGGTATGAATGTGGGCAACTTTTGTGACAATTCTGGAATAACAGAGCTCTGAAAATGTGTTTCTGAACACAATCTGACAAACAGTGTTTACCACATGAACAAACTTTTCATAGACGTTTTGCAGGAAGTATTTACTTCAATGAAAAACACTTTCCCCCCAGGCACTAGATCTGAAAATTCAAAATGTAATAAATCCCCAAATTTAAAACACCCTTAGTCTCTTTCCATTTAGTTACTTTGAAAAAAAGAAAGACAAAACATATTTGAAAAACTTAAGAGAAAAAAATGAAGTGGAAAGCATGAAGGGTAGCAGGTTTTCTCTACAGAAATCAAAAAGCGGAAATACAGCCACTAGAAGAGTGTTACAACTCCATCTCAAGCAATCAACCTCAGCAAAATAAGGGTTCAGATAGATTTCTAATAATATATGTCAACCTTTGGAAACAGTTTATGTAAAGTTATCTCTCTTAAATAAATATTTTAATGATCTTTCTAGTAAAGAAAATTGTTTTAATATTTTCTCTTCTGTTCTAGAGCTGTGCTGTATCATAGCCATTAGCCATATGTGGCTTTTTAGCACTTTAAATGTAGCTGGCTTGAATTGAGATTTACCGCAGGTATAAAATACACACCCATTTCAAAGACTTAGTACAAAAAATAAAATATATTATTAACGTTTTATAAGGATTACATGGTGAAACTATATCTTTATATATTGATTTAATTAGACATTATTGAAATCAATGTCACTAGTTTCATTGTACTTCTATAATGTGGTAATCAAAAATTTAAAATTACAACATGGTTAACATTTGCAGCCCAGGTTATATTACTATTGGACAATGCTATTGTTGTGACCAAGAGGACTGGAAAGATTATTACATACAAAAGTGGGATCCCTGCCTAAATTTTGCTTTGATAAAATTCAGTTCCTTTACATAGACATTGTCATACAATCATAGACATATATGTGCATTCACCTCTTAGGGGTAGGAACAATTTTTTTAAATGATTAAATAAAATATAATTATTCAATATTTTCTTTCTATTATTAAACAACTGAGACATAAAAGAAAGATACAGATATTCCATTCATGGAGTATATATTTTAGAAGAAAAGACAGAAAATTACAAATTTAATTACAGAATTAATTACAGATATTAACTAAGTTTGATGCAACAGTGAAGCATCAGGTCTGTGTGTTCTAGATATGAGGGAAACCTGACCTAGTAAACAAGTCTCTTGAGTTACCAAAGACAATATTCTGAATTTAAAAGATACTAATTTTTTTAACGAAAGTGGGAAAAATAGATTATTTTATTTTAAATATTATCAAAAAAGTTTTTGGTCAGTGAGGTTAGCTTCAATTTAACATGCCATATTTCAGGAATTTTAAAAACCGTGAAGAAAAATACAGCAAGTGCTTGTGACCAACCAGATACTGGGTTTTAACGTTGTTTTTGTTTATATTTTAATGATGAAATCTGATTTATTTAATAGAAGTTGTCATCATAAACAGTATAAAATATAAATATGCTTATCTGGGAAAGATCTCCAAAAAGGATGTGATTTTGAGAGGAGCAAAATAATCTCTAGTAAAAAAGAATATTATCACTGTAAGCATTTGATCTTTAAAATAAATAATATATGCCTGGCTTGATGGCTCATGCCTGTAAATCCTAGCACTTTGGAAGGCCAAGGCAGGTGAATCACTTGAGGCCAGGAGTACAAGACCAGCCTGGCCAACATGGCGAAAACCCGTCTCTACTAAAAATACAAAAATTAGCCAGGTGTGGTGGTGCATGCCTGTAATCCCAGCTACTTGGGAGGCTGAGGCAGGAGAATCACTTGAACCTGGAAAGCAGAGGTTACAGTGAGCCAAGAATATGCCACTGCACTCCAGTCTCAGTGAAGAAGTGAGACCCTATCTCAAAAAACAATAATAATAATAATAAAATAAATAATGTAAAATGAGTAATTAATATATGCCAGCATTTGTGGCATACGCTTTAGACAAAGTGTCTAATTTAACAATCTCAATAATTTTATACATTGTATATATTTCTCATTTTTTAGTTTCAAATACTGAAGTTCAGTAAGATTGTGAACTTACCTATGTTTATACAACCAATAATTAGCACCAAGGTTTACTGTAACTGATTCAAAAGTATAAGCACATAAGTAAGGAATTGGCTTTTGATAATGTTAACATGTGTTTTTCATATGTTGAAAGAACAATCAAAATAAATAAGTATTGGATATGTTAAGGAAAATTATAAATTTTATCTCAAAGGTGATAGCATATAGGCAAAGCTTGATAAAACCTATTTTGCCTGAGCATAGTAGCCATGCAATCTAGAAAAATAAATATTATTATATTTCTTTATAGATTTTATACCTTCATTTTGCCTTTCAGGTAATACTAAAGATAAACATTTTTTTTCCAGTCTGGTGAAAATCACAATTTTTTTTTTTTTTTTTTTTTTGAGACGGAGTCTCGCTCTGTCGCTCAGGCTGGAGTACAATGGCGTGATCTCGGCTCACTGCAAACTCCGCCCCCTGGGTTCACGCCATTCTCCTGCCTCAGCCTCCCGAGTATCTTGGACTACAAGCGCCCACCACAACGCCCGGCTAATTTTTTGTATATTTAGTAGAGACGGGGTTTCACAGTGTTAGCCAGGATGGTCTCGATCTCCTGACCTAGTGATCCACCTGCCTCAGCCTCCCAAAGTGCTGGGATTACAGGCTTGAGCCACCGTGCCCGGCCTCAGACAAAATTTTTACAGTAGAATTTCACAGATTCATTTGACCAAATTTTTAATATTATGGTAATGAACTGCATTCCTTTCAATTTTGCAAATCACGTTTAACTATGCATTGCCAATGAGCAACAACACATTGGAAAGATAATATATTGCAATTTAATATGAATAAGCCATGTTTTATATATATTAACATCTGTTTCCAAATGTTGTCTATTGGCCTATTTTTTCACATATGATGACCAATTTTTCTTTACCCAAATAAGATGATCATCACCTCTTCAGAATTCCTAAAGGCTTTTATCTATATTAATTTCATTATAGGCGTGTTTTTCCCATGTATTATATTTGTATATCTCTTTACTATTTTGTACTAAACTGTAAACTAAAACTACTAAACTGCAGGAAATAGTAAAGATAATATGGATGGGCCAGTAGTATGGATAAGCCAGTGATCAATGAGTTAACAATAGGTCAATGTCTTAATACATATCACTGTGTATTAAGTATAGACAATGGCTTTTGTTACATAGATGAATGGCTTTCAATACATGTTAATTACACAAATTATTGGCAATTCATTCATTTAAAAATAGTATTTACACTGTAGAAGGCATTATTCTAAGCATTGAATATAAAAGTAAAAAAAGGAATAAAATATAAAATCTCAGTGATATAAAATGGCTTATCTAGTCAGTGGATATTAAATAATTAATATAACAAAGGTATTATATATAAACTTAATGTATAATATATTAAATAAATATATTTAATACATATATTAAACTTCTGGGAAAACAAGGGGTCAAATTTTCCGTTGTGCAATAGGCTGATTTATCATCTGTCCTATAGAGAAGAAGTGATTAATGACTTTATTGATCTGGGTTATAGTGAATCACTTTTTCAATGTATTGTTGGACAGTGCGGTTATTAAAGATGAGTGCGTGAACTAGAATTTTAATTAATCCTGAAATAGTATTATTTTTCTCATGCCTCTCAGAGTTTTAAAAAACACAATAGAAATAATTGAAAAGTGTCAGTGATGCAATCAAAAATTTATTGAAGATATTTGCCACTTCTAATTGATTAATCAAGTTCTGGTTTTCTAATACTTAAACAAAATAAGTCACTTCATTTATCTAAGAAGAGTGAGATAACTCAGTAATCGTAAAATAAAAGTATACATTGATAAGTCTCTGAGTTTTAGGGGGACTTGTAACACATGGTATTGTTGCTAAATTCCCTAATATGAAGAAAAACCAATGAAAAGACTGAGAATAAAAGTTTAAAGAAGAGGAAGAAATAGAAATGTAAAAATCGAGCATGGCAAAAGTTTGTAAAAAGTGTTTTTTCTTTGTGGAAATCTTTTTTTCTTCAAGCTTTTTCATTTTCTTAATTTTCAATAAAGCAAACTTTCTAGTTTTCTTCATAGTCTACTCAGAATTATTCAATAAATATATAATAAATGTCTTTTAATAAGTAACATGTGTACTTATATATCAGACATGTTAAAATATTACATTGTTTAATATCCAAACATACATATTAAGTAAAGATTCACCCTTACATAAATGGGGACACTGAATTTCATCCAGACAGTTTAAGTAATGTGCTTGTGGTCACATGATTGTGGTAAAAATGGAACTGAATGAAAGGTCAGTTTACTCCAAAAGCCTCAATCTAAATGTTACACAGAGATTATACTTGTTTCAGGCATTAAACTGGAACTAGATCCATCATATATTTACCCATTATTTATTTTTTGTTCCCCTTTATCAAAAGATAACTTCTGGATTACAGATGTATAAAACGTTGACTGGCAATGTAGAATGCCTGGAATAGATATTTGTGGTAAGAAAGCAAGGAAGGAAAGAGGGAGGGGGAGAGAAAGAGAAAAAAACAAACGGAGGAAGGAAGGAAGGGCGGAAGGGAGAGAGGGAGGGAGGGAGGAAGGGAGGGAGGAAGGGAGGAAGGAAGGGAGGAAGGAAGGAAGGAAGGAAGAAGGAAGGAAAGGAGGGAGGGAGGAGAAGGAGGAAAAGAAAAGAAAAGTGAGGAAAGGAGGGTGGGTGGTTGGGAGGAGGATAGGGAGGAATGATGGTTGTTTCTGACTCAGGTTCTAATTTTCTAACTGCATGTTTCCCATCTCTCTTTTACTGGTCCCATGTCCTATGCCTAAGTATCACAGGGCTGGGAAATGACTACTTAGTTGCTTTAAAAATGTGTAGCTGACTAATATGAATAAAAGCCAATGAAAACACAAAATAAAAGTTTAGACTTAGAAGAGTTAAGAAATAGAAATGTAAATGAAACTATAAAGATAGCTTCATTCTTCCACTTAATAGTGGACTTGCATTACTTAGAAGATACAGTTCTAGCTTTTTATTATGATGTGTAGACAAATCACTTTGCAATTTGGTTCTGTCTCATTTCTCTCAAACCACATTAGTGATTCCAGTAAGCTTGAGATTCTGACCTCTTCTAGCTGACTATTACAAACTGATGACACATGCTTTGACATGCATATGATATTCTTTATTGAATGCCATTTTCTGTCTTTCTGCCTGCAAAACTTCTGCTCCTCTTTCAACACCCAGCTTAGTTATAACCTTCTTTGGGAAACCTCACAGCAGTATGCTCAATACTAAACTGTTGGCTCTGCAGGCCTTTAGATTGTTATTCCTACATGAAGAATCTGAATTGTATTATGTTTTATTCATCTTTAAAAATGCCGTAGCTAAGTTCCTAACGTATAATATAGGTTCAATACAGTTTTTTGAATTATATGAATAAATTATCTCCAGGATTTTAAAAAATGTTTCTAGGGTGGCTGGGAGCCGTGACTCATGCCTGTAATCCCCGCACTTTGGGAGGCCAAGGCGGGTGGATCACCTGAGGTCGGCAGTTTGAGACCAGCCTGACCAACATGGAGAAACCCTCGTCTCTACTAAAAATACAAATTTAGCTGGGCATGGTGGCGCATGCCTGTAATCCCAGCTACTCAGGAGGCTGAGGAGAATCACTTGAACCCGGGAGGTGGAGGTTGCAGTGAGCAGAGATTGTGCCATTGCACTCCAGCCTGGGTAACAAGAGCGAAACTCCATCTCAAAAAACAAAAAACAAAAAACAAAAAAACAAACAAACAAAAAACGTTGCTAGGGTGAAATATAAAAGCCTTACTTTCCTATCAAGTCATAGTTCATCATGAAATCAAAACTACAAGAAAAACCAGGGATATTGTTTTTTTTTCCAAAGGAGAAAAATATTGTGACAAAATATGTTGTTTTCTACCACTGTCCAGAGGAATTATTTGATACTGTTTTTTTTTTTTCTTCTTTTCTTTTCTTTTCTTATTTTGAGATGGAGTCTCACTCAGTCACCCAGGCTGGAGTGCAGTGGCACGATCACAGCTCACCTCAACCTCTGTCTCTTGGGTTTAAGCTACTCTCCTGCCTCAGCCTCCCAAGTAGCTGGGACTGTAGTCAAGGCACTTCTTCACCACTTTGATTAATGCATCTCTCTTCCTTCAACTTATCCTACCTTCTACTATTGAACTGATATTTGCAGTGAGATTTAAAAAATAAAAACACTACAGTAAAACTTCCTCATATTTTCTATGAAATAAGGACAAATGTTTCTATGAAGGAAGATAGAAATGTACACTTGTATTGTGGAGGCTCACAAAGTAGAATACTGAATACTATATGTCAAGGAATATGAACAAAGTACAACTACATACAGTAAAACTCATTATAGAAAAACTGGTGCACTTAATGTTGCACAAAAATGCCAGATATAAATAAATACGTATTTATAATTTCATTTATAGAAAGTTAAAAGACAAACAAAATACATCTTTGGTGATGAAAATCAGCATGGTGGGTACCTTGAAGAGACAGAAGTTAAATTGTTTGAAGTGGGCCTGAAAAGACCTTCTGGAATGCTGGCAATGTGGTTTACTGAGTTGAGTGCTTGGTAAATAGGTGGGTCCAGTTTAGGAAAATTTACTGCACTCTCACTATATTATATATAATACATAATGTAATATAATATTAATATAGTATAAATAATATATAATATAAATAACAATATACATACACATATTAATATATCATATAATAGTACATACATTATGTATAATATATAATATATGATATATATTATATATATAAAATTTAAGCCCTTATTTAAAAAATATTCTTCCATTAGAGGATTACACTCCTTCCACCGAAAGAAAAAATTGACAGAACAAAAAGTAAAAGTGGTCATCATGGTGGGCTTTAACACCTACTGTCTATCACAAGACATGTTGAAAAATGAGAAAAAATTGTTAATGATATAAAGATATGATGAACAGCACAGTTAAAAATTTGACCCAATTGACCTATTTGATATCTATCTATCTATCCATCTAATCTATTCATTTTTGGATAGATCTATACCTTATCCAAAAAGTTCATCCAAAAATGTATATTAAGAGAAAACCATGCATACATTTCAAAGTTTTACATGAGAATAAATTTTTAATAACTTTTTGTGACATATCCAAACAAAGTCTAGTTTGAGGCACTAAGAAGTATGAGACGCCAGTTTGAAAAGAGCCCCTACTAGAGCAACATGAATTCTGCTAATATGGAAGCAAGAACAAGCATCAAATTTATGGTGAGGCTTGGGTGAAAGAATGGTGAAATCTTTGATGTTTTATGAAAGGTTTATGGGACCAATGCCCTTAAGGAATGATCGGTTTACAAATGTATAACTCATTTTAAGGAGGGATAAATGATGTTGAAGATGAAGCCTGCAGCAGCAGACTATCCACATCCGTTTTCCAGGAAGAAAAGCCCTTAACTGGAGAGGACCAAGGATTAACAGCAGAAACAATAACCAACACCATAGATATGTAAATTGGTTCAGCTTACACAATTCTGACTAAAAAATTAAAGTTAAAAAACATTTCCACTCAATGGATGCCAAAACCATTGCATCCTGAGCAGACAAGAGCAGAGCTTTCAATGAAAATGTTTAAAACCTGGGATCAAAATCATGAAGCACCTCTTTGAAGAACTGTAGCAGGAGATAAAACATGGTTTTACCAATATCATCCTGAAGACAGAGCAATCAAAGCAATAGCTACCAAGAGGTGGAAGTTGTGGTCCAGTCAAAGCAAAAGTGGACTGGTCAAGAGCAAAGGTCATGGCAACAGCCTTTTGAGAGGTTCAAGGCATTTTGCTTGTTGACTTTCTGGAGTACCAAATAATAATAACATCTGCTTGTTTTGAGAGTCTTTTGAGAAACTCAGCCAAAACTTTAGCAGAAGAAAACCTCTTGGGAAAGCTCCACCACAGACTCCTTCCCCATCACAACATTGCTCCTGCTCCCTTCTCTCACCAAACAAGGGGAATTTTGTGAGAGTTTCAATTTGAAATCATTAGGTGCCCACTCTACAGTCATGATTTAGCTCCTTCTGACTTCTCTTTGTTTCTTAATCTTAAAAAATCTGTAAAGGGCACCTATTTTTTCTTCAGTTGATAATGTCAGAAAGACCTCATTGACATAGTTAAATTCCCAGGGCACTCGGTTCTTTGGAAATTGACTAAATGGCTGGTATCATTGCTTACCAAAGTTTCTTGACCTTAATGGAGCTTATGTTGGGAAATAAAGTTTATAGCTTTTATTTTTTAATTCCATTTTTGAAAATTTTCCACAAAAAATCACACACACACACACACACACACACACATGCACACACACACAGAGAGAGAGAACAGGAGAAAGAGTGAGAGCAGGAGAAAGAGAGAGCAGGAGACGGGGTGGGGGGAAGGTTTATATTATAAGGAATTGACTCATGTGGTTATGGAGGTTAAATTCCACAATCTGGCATCTACAAGCTGTAGACAGAGAAAAAAAAGGGTGGTATAATTCCAGTCCTGGTCTGAAGCCTAGAGGAGAAGAAGCACTGATGATATAAGTCCTGGTCTTACAGCAGGAGCGGATCAATGTACCAACTCAAATAGTAAGAAAAAGTAAATTCTCCCTTCCTTTGCCTTTTGTTCTATTCAGACCCTCAGTAGATTGGATGATGCCCACATACAGTGGGGTATTTCTGAGCTGAGCTTTACTTAGCTTCCAAATTCAAATGCTAATTTTATCCAGAAACACCCTCACATATAACCCAGAAATAACAGCTAACCAAATAAATATCAGGGAAACCTATGGCCCAGTTAAGTAGACACATAAAATTAACCGTCATAGATAAGTAGGCAGATAGATATAGATATGAATACAGATATAATATATAGATAATATACATTCACTTTGCCCAGCAATGGCAGATACAATATTATTTTTCAGAGCCAACATATCACTTGCTAAAGCTGACCACATCTTGAGTCACATAGTAGCCTCAAAAACTTGCAAAGGATGGGAATTTTCAGAAGATCAATAGCAGAACTAGTAACTAAAAAGTACTCAGATGTCAGTAAATTAATTGGTGCATATTTCAATAAGCCATGGATCAAAGAGGAAGTAACTATGAAATTCAAAGATATTTTGAATCATCTAATAATGAATAAATAAATAATCTGAATGATAATTAGAACTTATGATATTCAGGCAAATTGGTGCTTAGAGTTACTTAAATGTCACATCCTAAAAGAAGACAGAATAAAATGAATTATCCAGTCTCTCATCTCAATAAGCTAAAAAAGGGCAGTATATTAAACCCAAAGAGAGTATTAGGAAAGATAAGGCCAGAGATCATAAAAAGGAAAAAATATATATGAAAGAAAATCAATAACCACATGAATTTGTTCTTTGGAAATATCAATAAAATTCGTGAAATGCTATCAAGGCTGTTTAATGAAAGAGAAAAAAAGAGAGCTAGCAATGTTGAAAATGAAAAGTGGAAATGAACACATATCTTTCAGATACGAAAAGATAAGTGAGCAATGCCAATTTTATGCCAAAAAATTTACTGAAATAGAATATTCATTTGAAAAACAAAACAAAGCTGACAGAATAGAAACATATAAACTCAATCATCTTATGTATTTTAAGAGAATTGCATTCATAATTAAAAACATTCCAAGACAGTAAACTCCAGACTTGACTCATGAATTTTTTCAACTATTTAAATAAAGACGGTGAGAATTTTACCCAAATGATATAATTTAATTATAGGCTAATAAAAATCTGATTAGAAACTTGTATATCATGAGCCTCATAGTTGGGCAATCTGACTGGCCCTCTTCACTTGGAGAACCACTGAAGAAGTCTGAATCTTGCCCCTTTCCTATGCGACTTGACAGGTTCCCTTTGACAGTTCATTTATTTTTCTTCCTTGTAGATTATAGACCTAGATGGAAGCATTTTAGAAGCTGAAGAAAATCTAAGCATTCATTAAATAGATATACATTCAATACCCTGTTTTTAGCACATTAATCTTCACCCTGGTAGTCCCTGTTTCTGATACCCCCTGCTCCGGGGATCTACCATTTTACTCTGCTGGAAAATAAATCTGGCTTCTGCTTAGGTAATCACATACATAGATGGTGTGAGAAAAGGAATCTGGGATATGCAATAAAATTTAAAAGTGCTTTTCATTAGTCCTCATGTTTTAACCTGAAGATGTTCACAAGTTTGCCTTTCTTGAACTCTTTTGGAGCTCATTGATAAAAAGATTACTTCTCCACTTTCTCCACTCTGGCTTAAGCTTTAGCTCTCTCTAATCTGTGACATCAGCTGTCATCATTCATCCATCCCAGCTTCCAAAACAATATTATTGTTGTATCCTTTCCCATTCTCTTTGACATTTTTAACACATTCCTAAGAAACACTTTTCTGTTATTTAGTGGAATTTGCCAAATAAGCAAAGGGATATAATGCATACTCAATCTGCCCTCTTTAAAGCCTAGATCACTTTTCTCAAAGTGTGGTCTGTGGAACTCTGGGGGATCCCTGAGACATTTTCAGGGTTTTGGCGATCTCAAAACAAATATACAAATATCATAACAATGTCAAGATGTCATTTGCCCTTTTCACTGTGTTGGCATCTTGGAATTTTTACTAATTGTGCAAAAGTAATAGTGGGGAAAACCACTGACATCTTAGCAAGAATCAAGGAAGTGTTACCAAATAATATGAGCAGCCATTATAGTCTTAATCACAATGTACACACTGTTAAAAAAAAGTCATTTTCACTAAGAATGTCTTTGATTAATCAGTAAAATATTATTCACTTTCATTAAATATTGACATGAGTACATTTTTAATATGCTTTGGATTAATGAAAAACATGCATAAAGGATTTCTGCTGTAAACTGAAGTATAATTATTATTTCAAGGAAAAACAGTTGTATGACTAGTTTTATTGAGCTAAACTAGCTGCTTTTTTTTTTTTAATGGAATATCGTTCTTTTCTGAAGAACTAAATCAACAGAGTAAATCTGCCACTTCAAGGGAAACTACTCACAATATTGCCAATGATAAAATTTGAGCTTTCAAAAAACAAACAAACAAAAAAACCTAGAATGATGGGAAACTTGTATCTAACATCATGTTTGACAGTTTCCCAATACTTAAGGACTTTTCTGATCAGATTCATGGTTAAATAGGTGAACATGAGTTTTACTATTATATAATGAAATGTGTCAATATTTGTAAAATCTGCAAAAGTTAGGGAACTGATACTTTTAGATAACTAATTCATGTTACAAAATCAGGCATGGGTGAAAGAACCACTCAAATTTGAAGAGAGACCAAGAGATTTTAGCATAACAGAATACCAAAACTTCACTGATATGGTTCCAGACTCCAAGCAGCAATTAATCTTTAAAAAAATACCACTTAACTTTTTGTACCACTTAATTTTTGAATATTAATTCAAAAATTCACAATTAACTGAAAAGTCTGATTAAATGTTCGCCCCGTTTCTTTCCAACAATGTGTCTATAGGAAGCCAAAATATCTTCATACACTCCAGTTGAGCAGATTGAAAACAGAAGCAGATGTGAGGAATACAATTGTCTTCCATTAATCTAGAAATTTAAGAATCTTGGAAAATGTACATTTTTTCTTACTAAACTTTTTTCTTCTCCCTAAACAATTCTTGTCACTAAACTTCCATTTTTCATTGTCATAAAATATATGTAACATAAAAGTTACTATCTTAACTCTTTTTAAGTGTACAAGTCAATGGAATATAATACAGTGGTAGTTTTATAAAACGGTCACCAACATCTAACTCTATAACTTGTTTCATCCTGGAAAACTGAAACTCTGTACACATTACATAATAATTCCTCATTCTCTCCTTCTCCTACCCCCTGCCAACCACTATTCTATTTTCTGTCTTTATGATTTTTACCACCCTAAGTATCTAATATAACTGGAAACATATAGTATTTGTCTTTTTCTGACTGGTTTATTTCACTTAGCATAATGTACCCTACCTTCATCCGTGTCATAGTGTACTTGATAATTTCCTTTATTTTTAAGACTGAATAATATCCATTATATGGGTAGATCACATTTTGATTATCCATTCATCTGTTCATGGACACATGGGTTGCTTTCACATTTTAACAATTGTGACTAATGCTGCTGTGAACATGGGTTTACATATATCTCTTTTAGAGCTTGCTTTCCATTCCTTTGAGCATATATCTAGAAGTGGGATCCTGGATCACATAGACATTATATGTTTAATTTTTTGAGGAACCGTTATACTGTTTCAGTAGACAGCCCACAAGGGCTGTATCATTTTACATTCCCACCAACAGTGCATAAGGGTTTTCTCTGCATCCTCACCAACATTTATGTTCTGTGTCTTCGATAGTGTTCATCTGAATGGGTGTGAAGGGGGATCTCATTGTAGTTGTGCTTTGCATTTCCCTAATGATTACCTCACTAAACTTTTGGAAAATACAGTTATTTTTGATAACATATTTTTTGAGTAGCTAGGTGTTGAAGTGGTCAAGTAAGACAATGAGCCAATCTGAAGGTAACCATCAAGGCTTTATTAACCTACTGCAATGTGTAGGCAAAATGCAAAAGAAAAGGGTGCCAGCTTTGCGTTATTGTATTTCCCACAGAGAATGACACTGAGTAAGGGTCACATGACATGCAGCACAGGTGGGGTGGTGGGACGAATGTGTTACTCACTACTGAAGAGTCCCAAGAAAAAGAACATTATCTTTGATAGTCACAGCAGGCTTGAAAGTGGGAGAAAGGAAGGACTAGGAGTTGAAAAATACTGAGTCACAACGGAGAAATGTGTCTTTGGCAAGCTTCTTCCATTTGGAATGGCCGTATTTACCCAATGCCTGTACCCTCATTGTATCTAGGAACTAACTAATTTGCTTTTGATTTTACAGGCTCATAGATGGAAAGGACTTGCCTTGTCTCAGATGAGACTTTGGACTGTGTATTTTTGAGTTAATGCTGAAATGAGCTAAGACTTTGGGGAACTGTTGGGACAGCATGATTGGTTTTGAAATGTGAGGAAATGAGATTTGGCAGGGGTCAGGTGTGAAATGATATGGTTTGGCTCTGTGTCCCCAAGCAAATCTCATCTTGAATTGTACTCCCATAATTCTAATGTGTTGTGGGAGGGGCCTGGTGGGAGATAATTGAATCATGGGGGTGGTTTACCCTATACTGTTCTCATGGTAGTGAATAAGTCTCATGAGATCTGATGGTTGCATCATGGGTTTCCATTTTTTCATCTTCCTCATTCTCTATTTGCCTGCCACCATCCATGTAAGATGGGACTTGCTCCTCCTTGCCTTTTGCCATGATTATGAGGCTTCCCCAGCCATGTGGAACTGTAAGTTCAATTAAACCTCTTTCTTTTGTAAATCGTCCAGTCTCAGTTATATCTTTATCAGCAACATGAAAATGGACTAATACAGTTCCCAAACCTCAATTATTGACTTCTTTGCACCCACAGGCTCAACACCACATGGAAGCTGCCAAGGCTTGGGGCTTGTGCTCTCTGAAGCCATGGACTGAACCTTACCTTGGCCCCTTTTAGCCATGGCTGGAGCACCTGGGATGCAGGGCACCAACTCCCTATGCTGCACACAGTAGGGAGACCCTGGGCCTGGCCTGAAAAACCATTTTTTTCCTTCTAGGCCTCTGGGCCTGTGGTGGGAGGGGCTGCTGCAAAGGTCTCTGCATGTTCTGGAGACATTTTCCCCATTGCTGTGGTGATAAACATTCAGCTCCTCGTTACTCAAGCAAATTTCTGCAGCAGGCTTGAATTTCTCCCCAGAAAATTGTTTTTTCTTTTCTATTGCATCATCGGCCTGCAAATTTTCCAAACTTGTATGTTCTTCTTCCTCCTGAACACTTTGCAGCTTAGAAATTTCTACCACCAGATATCCTAATTCATCTCTCTCAAGTTCAAAGTTCCACAGATTCCTAGGGCAGGGGCAAATGCCACCAGTTTCTCTGTATAGCAAGAGGGACTTTTACTCCTGTTCCCAACAAGTTTCTCATCTCCATCTGGGACCACCTCAGCCTGGACCTTATTGTTCATATCACAATCAGCATTTTGATCAAAGCCATTCGCCAAGTCTCTAGGAAGTTCCATACTTTCCCACATCTTTCTGTCTTTGGAGCCCTCCAAATCTCTAAGAAGTTCCAAACTTTCCCACATTTTCCTGTCTTCCTCTGAGCCCTCCAAAGTGTTTTAACCCCTGCATGTTACCCAGTTTCAAATTCTCTTCCTCATTTTTGGGTATCTTTACAGCAGAGCCCCTCTACCTGACACCAATTTACTATATGTTGCTAATGAAGACATACCCAAGACTGGGCAATTTATGAAGGAAAGAGGTTGAATGGACTCACAGTCCCACATGGTTGGGAAGGCCTCACAATCATGGCAGAAGGTGAAGGAGAAGGAAAGTCATGTCTTACACGGTAGCAGGCAAGAGAGAGCTTGTGCAGGGGAACTCACATTCATAAAACCATCAGATCTCGTGAGACTTATTCACTAGCATAAGAACAGTATGGGGGAAACTGCTCCCATGATTCAATTATCTCCACCTGGCCCCACCCTTTACACATGGGGATTAATACAATTCAAGGTTACATTTGGGTAAGGACACAGCACGAAACCATATCAATGATATTTGGCATCACTATTCAGTATTTAGTAATCAGTATGTGGTGGCACAGTATTCAGATATTTATCTGTGAGATGCATTTAACAGCTCATTAAATTCAGGGTGATAGCAACTCCCTGGGGAGGCTTACCAATGATTGTGATGTGGCCAAAGTCACAAAGGCTACTATGTGGGGGAGAAAGGGGAGAATGTTAAGATCCCTTCCTCCTAGCCTCCCATTTCTGGGTCTTAGGGTTCAAAGGTGCTCATGTTCTATCAGTATAGTGAACTCCTTCTCATTGATTATTACATGGGCAATCTTTCATTACCATGGGCAAGCATATTGCCCCAGATCCTGCCCTCATGGCCATGAGTCCAAACTTCTGGCTTGGGATCTCTTGTGGGTCAATAAAAGTTTTTAACTGTATATATTGATATTCATCCCATGGGACTATCCAGGAAAAGCAGCATGGCCACTTTAAGGAAAATGTTCAACTACAGATTTTAAATTGCTTGTCATTATTCTTGAGATCCTTGTGGGCAAAATTTATGCTCTTCACCCAGGGGGTAAATGGAGGAGATTGCTGTCTACCACCATTTACTGTTTAATAGCCCTTCTGATTTCCCATAGAATTGAGTTTTCAGGAAGCAGTTAAAATGGTTTGACTTTCAGGGCTCACCATGGAGACTAAAGTGTGAATAACTGAAAAAAAAATGGGCCAAGGGGAGGGGGGCAGCCAGGCCAAATGTGGTATAAATGAGTATTACTCATTTGAGGAATTGCTGGATTGAGATTCCACTCTGCTTGCCTGGGATGTGTAGGCTGGGCTGGGATTATCATGTCCCCTGCTTAAGTCTTCCATTTAATTGTCCATTTAAATACTCAACTGCCTCTGTGTCTTGAAGTAACATGTAGCATAGAGAGCACATTTTATGGTCCATGATTGGGCTCATTGATGTGCATCTTCAGCCTCAAACCTGAGGGTGTTTCCAGATGAAATATTCCAGGGAACCCAAATAGAAAACAAATGTAGTCTTTTAAGGCCTGGATAGTGTGTCTTAAATCAGCAAAACATACAGGGATAACTAGGTCAAACTAGAGAATGTGTCAACTCCAGTCAGGATCTAATAGAACCCTCTGAAGGGGCAAAAGGCCCAATGCAATTGACCAGACAAAAATACCCCAGCATTTTGTCTTGTGAGATTTATCTACAAGCAGCAGCCTTGTATCCTTGCCTTTTAGCCAAGTCTTTTAGGCTTGGCCAGGATCTTGCAGGTGGGGCAGTTTTTCCACGCTGTTTTGGGATGTTCTGATAACAGAGTCTGTCCACGTCTGTGGGCCCAGCCCTAAATGATGTTTGAATTCCTGTGGGCATTCTTTAATGAATCCAAGAGGCAACTGGTCACACATCTGCTTGCTAAGGAAGAACAATTCAGTCTCCACATTTGGGTAACAAGTGTGGTCTGCTCATTGATTTTTCTTTTCGTTAGTCAATATAGGGGCCTTTCTGATGAAGATACACATGGGTAACAACTAATTAGAGCAGAATCTCTCTTATACAAAAGTCTCATCTTCAAAGAAGGGCTTAAAGTTTGAGGCCTACTAGTGTTCCAATCAAATAGCCAGGCCATTAGCTTTGGCCCATAAGTCAGTGAACACAGCACAGCTCATTTGCTGGGGTGGCTTGGATAGCTAACCACACTGCATGAGGCTCTGTCCATGCAAACCCATCAAGTTGTATACATTAGCTATGTACAACTTTTTCTATATCAATTATTATTCAATGAAGTGGCTAAAACAAGGAAAGCAAAAAACTTTTAAGCCTTTTTTTTTTTCTTTTTAGTGGACTTGAGCTCAGACTGAGTTCTGGCCTTTCTCCCCTATTGTAATCAACTTGGATAACGTCTTCCTTGTTTGTTTAATGGTCTCTTGCAATTTTTGCTTTGAAACTGGACACAAGTTTTCTAGAATGGGAGGGTGTAGAGAGTTGGATGGGGCAACGGACCTAGGATGGGTAGCCCAGTTTCATGGCCAGGATCCCTAGGGGTGATGCAGGGGGGCCTAATCTGGACACAGTCTGGGATGTTTCTGGGACAGTGGTGCCCAGAAGGCTGCTGCTGGTCTGAACACCATCGCAGTGCCTAGCACTGTGCCGGGCTATGCAGTGGTAGAGGTTGTTTGGAGAGAGGAGGGGGACATGGCCGCCATGCTTACTACTACACTCTATTCTGGTCGATCTTTAGGAGGGAGTGGCCAGGAGCCACTGTGCCATGGACACTGACAGACTAGGGCATGGTGCTCTGTTGCTTTTTCTCTGTTCTCTTTTTGTGGCTGCTGTCAGGGCACTCTGAAGGAACAGGTATGCAGTAGCATACCCACATGTCACTACCTTTTTTGATAAGTTTAATTAAGACTATCCCCTTTGTTGTGTAAACTAACAAACGGAGTCTCAGGGTCTCTTCAGGACACAGGCTACATGAAATCCTATACATCTCTACACTCTTTTCCACTTACGTTTCAACAATCCACTGCACCATGTGGCATTTACTGGTACCAATAATCTGCTTAGAGTTAAAAACAGTTGTTGAGGCCGGGTGCAGTGACTCATGCCTGTAATCCCAGCACTTTGGGAGGCCGAGGCGGGCGGATCACAGGGTCAGGAGATCGAGACCATCCTGGCTAACACGGTGAAACCTCGTCTCTACTAAAAATACAAAAAATTAGTCAGGCGTGGTGGCAGGCGCCTGTAGTCCCAGCTACTCGGCAGGCTGAGGCAGGAGAATGGCGTGAATCCAGGAGGTGGCGGAGCTTGCAGTGAGCCAAGATCGCGCCACTGCACTCTGGCCTGGGCGAAAGAGAGAGACTCCGTCTCAAAAAAAAATAAAAAATAAAAAATAATTGTTGAGCAAAGCTCAGCTGGTGGGGTCTCCCTCATTTTTTGGTCCCATCACCAGAGGATTTTTTTGTAATGGCTAGAAGACTGCTTCCCTACCTCTCTAAGAACCTGTTAGATCTCTAATTTGACACATCAGCTGAGTTTCCATGGAGTCCCCTTCAGGACGTTTCTGTAAATTTGGAACACTCCCTAAGACCCATTCACATGACTGCTGAAATATCCCTTGACATCTGTTAACACTCCTCTGAACTTATTGGTGAGGTACCTCGCCAGACCCAGGGGCTCTTGCAAATCCAAATCCACCAGCATTCCGTAAGAGTGCCTCATAGAACTCTCAAATGTTTTGCTCTTCCAGAAGGGCATTGTTCTCAGTAGATCACCCAACTCAATGTAGTAACTTATCCAGCTGCCAGGGTGCTGAGGTGATAGATTTAGAGAAGTGGCCCTAAATCAAGTTTAGCCTAACTTTTCCTCCTTACATATTTTAAGTTCAGCCTAAAGGGTTTCTCTGCACGTCGTGAAATATAACCTAAATGGAACTGTAAACAGAGTGTAGCCTACTCCTGTGCCAATCACCGAGTTTTGGCCAATCAGATGTGACCCATTGTTCAAATCGTGTTCAGATAAGGCAAACGCCGAGCTACAACCAATACAGCTGTTTCTGTACCTCACTTCTGTTTTCTGTACATCACTTTCCTTTTTCTGTCCATAAAGCTTCTCCCACCACGTGGCTGTGTTGGAGTCTCTGAGTCTCCTCGTTCTTTGCTCAATTAAACTTTTTAAAACTTTAATTCGGCTGAAGTTTTTTTGGTAACAAGCCAAAACAAAAATAACAATCAAGGCTTTATTTATTTACTTCAATAGTGTGGGCGGAGGGCAAAAGAAAAAGGTGCCAACTCCCCAGTGTGTCATTTTTCTCCATGAAAGGAACGCGGTATGATTTGGATGGCATGTGGCACAGACAGGGAAGGGAAGGAGCTCACCTTACTGCCAAGGAGTCCTGAACAAAAGGCTCTTGACTGTTTATAGACTCAGGTAGCTGTTGGGTACAAGAGGAGTAAAGCTAGGAGTTGAAAAGAAATTAGAGTGAAGAAAAGTGCCTTAGCTGAGATCCTTCCATGTGGAGATCCCCTGAGAGGTGCCTGAGGAATGCAGATGTGCATATGATAGTGGATTGAGGTGGGAGTGGAGGTGTGAGTCCTTCACTGCAGCTCCCTCCAGAAAACTGTAACGCACTGGCTGTCCAAGTGAGGTTTGAGGAGGGCAGCTTTCTCCCATGAGGTTTGTCAGGAAAGCTCTGTCACTGCCTATGATTGTTCCTGAAATATAACCCATTGGATTCTGGCCTGGAGCTGGACTCCACAAACATATCTAATATCATGTTAACATTTAATGAGTTTATTATATTCAGATAAGGTTGTAAGTAAATATTTCAAAAATTTATCCATTTTAGTTTTAATATTGCACATATTAATAGATATAACTCACTTAAAGAAAACTATCAGGAATCTATAATAATTTTAAGGGTGTAAAGAGGTTCTGAGACCAAATTTTTTAGGACGACTGCCAGCAGGTTTTTATTTATTTATTTTTCCCATCTTTACCATTTTATTTCCTCCTTTTACCTTTTCACATCTGAGACCTTCCTTCTAGGATCATTTTCCTTGTTCCTGAAGTGCACCCTTTATAAATTATTTTAAGAAAGGTCTCTTGATTGTAAACTCACTTACTACTTACTTGTCTGAAAATATCTTTATTTTACATGCATTTTTAAAAGGTATTTTGACTGAGTATATAGTACTAGATTAACACAACTTCTCAGGTCTTTGAAGATATTATTTTAATGTCTACCAGATTCTCTTGTTTTCAGTTTTGATCAGTGATCCAGATATCTAATCATCATTTATTTGCAGGTAATGTATTAGCTTTTACCCTCGCGTCTGCCTTTGAGAAATTTTACTTCTACTTGTCATTTAGTTATTTCTCAATTGTGTGTCAAAGTTGACATCATTTTTCTAATCTTTATTTTTTAAATTTTATGTTTTACTTTTATTCAGCATCCTGAATCTGAATATTGGTGTCTTTCATGTCTTTATTGCTTTCACATAATCTATATTGCCTAGCTTTAAAAATCCAATTAGAGATATTTTTATCTCATCTCATTATCTTCCATGTTATTTAATATTAACCCCTCATTCATATTTTATATCTTTGTCTTCACATGTTTTATTTCTGGTAATTTTTTTCTGACATGTCTTTTTATTCACTAATTTGCTATTCAACAAGATCAAGTCTGTCAAGCATAGGAAGTAAAATAATATTCTGTACTTGATAATTATTATGTCTATGTATCTCTCAGCATTTTGACCCAAGTATTAATATGCCTTATGATTTTAAAAAATATTATGTCCTCATATTGTTTGATTTTTTATTGGTAGAAATTCCTTGATATTTTCATTTGAAGTTCACTTCTTTAGTATATTTGTTTGTCAGGCACCTAGAAGCACCACTAATTTGGGACTATACTAAAATAAAACTTTGTGTCCTTTGAACAATGCAGATAGTATGAATTCATAAACTAAATTCAGGTGCATGTGGACATTGGTTAGAAATTGTATGTATGCTTACTTCAGATTATCTGCTTTACTTACAGATAATTTGAGAAAGACATATATTCCCACTGTATTTTTTTTTTCTTTTCTCTACCAAGTAATATCTCCTGGGGATTCCAGTTTTATGAGGGGTGGAATTGGAGGGACTTTCTAATATGGCCTGAAAGTATTGGCAGTATTCAAGCTCTGCCTCTTATATTTCAAGGTAGACGCCTGTTAGAAACCAGGATTTATCCTACCAGATATCTCCAGTGGCAGTTCCCCTCTCCTTCTGGAGTAAAGCTTTCTTAACATTCGTGTAATTGATTTTCCTGCCATTTTAATTAACCATGGAATAAAAAAATGGAAGATATTTCATGGAGGAATATTCAGTGTATTAAACTGGCAGGAGGATTTCCTCTGAAAATTCAGTCAGCATTTGCTAAAAATTTAAGCAACTCATCTTTCTAAATTTTAAAAGTGATTATTTTACCTAGATGTGTAAAATCTTTCAATAAATCACCTTAATTTTAGAATAAATTGAAAATTATTATACCTGGTGTCTAAGCCTATTTCTCCAGCTTAATCTCATCACATACCAACTTATGCCTCAAGTATCGGCAAGTTAGAATGAGGCCTTTGGATTTTTCTGAGTATGGCCTAGTCTCTCAGCCCTTCATTATCATGCTTTGATAATTTCTTTGTTCCTAAACCATTTTCCTGGAATTACACATTGTTTCTAAAAATTTTCTGCTTTTATTTCTGGTTTCCCAACATAAAATTTCTCCTGATTTATTCTATTTTTATTTCTTATCTATGACAATGTGTTTTATTAAATATAGTTTTTGGAGAAAAATCAAATACTTCAACACAATGTATACCTAGATGAAGATCTGGATATTTATTGAGGAAACTTCAATTATTTTTTTTTTTTTGGTCATCTTTAAATTTATTTATGATGTAATAGAAGAAAAGCTAAGAAATAAATGAATGGAATGTGAAAAAACAATTAAATGATTAAATCAATAAAAATTATTCTTATATCAAGAAGCTCCTTACAGCAAAATAATTTTCAGCGCATACCAACAGCAACAATTTATTAGAAGGAAAATTTTGAACAGAAGTAATGGTTTGGTTCTTATTTGATAAATTTAATTAATGAAGAAGAGTGAATCATGAACATAGGGAAATATTTAAATTCTTACAGATTTGACACAAAATACTAACAAGTATGAAGAGAACATAAACTCATCATAGAACAAGGAAGACATTGATGAGCAACTGGTGATGTATTTAATCAGTTTAAAGAGTATTAAAACTAGTCATTATATGAGTAAATTTTATTTTTTAATGTTCTTTTGTAATTTTTTTATTATTATTATACTTTAAGTTTTAGGGTACATGTGCACAACGTGCAGGTTTGTTACATATGTATACATGTGCCATGTTGGTGTGCTTCACCCATTAACTCGTCATTTAGCACTAGGTATATCTCCTAACGTTATCCCTCCCCTCTTCCCCCACCCCACAACAGTCCCCGGTGTGTGATGTTCCCCTTCCTGTGTCCATGTGTTCTCATTGTTCAATTCCCACCTATGAGTGAGAACATGCAGTGTTTCGTTTTTTGTCCTTGCGATAGTTTGCTCAGAATGATGGTTTCCAGTTTCATCCATGTCCCTACAAAGGACATGAACTCATCATTTTTTTATGGCTGCATAGTATTCCATGGTGTATATGTGCCACATTTTCTTAATCCGGTCTATCATTGTTGGACATTTGGGTTAGTTCCAAGTCTTTGCTATTGTGAATAGTGCCACAATAAACATATGTGTGCATGTGTCTTTATAGCAGCATGATTTCTAATCCTTTGGGTATATACCCAGTAATGGGATGGCTGGGTCAAATGGTATTTCTAGTTCTAGATCCCCGAGGAATCTCCACACTGACTTCTACAATGGTGGAACTAGTTTACAGTCCCACCAACAGTGTAAAAGTGTTCCTATTTCTCCACATCCTCTGCAGCACCTGTTGTTTCCTGACTTTTTAATGATTGCCATTCTAACTGGTGTGAGATGGTATCTCATTGTGGTTTTGATTTGCATTTGTCTGGTGGCCAGTGATGATGAGCATTTTTTCATGTGTTTTTTGGCTGCATATATGTCTTCTTTTGAGAAGTGTCTGTTCATATCCTTTGCCCACTTTTTGATGGGATTGTTTTTTTCTTATAAATTTGTTTGAGTTCATTGTAGATTCTGGATATTAGCCCTTTGTCAGATGAGTAGGTTGCAAAAATTTTCTCCCATTCTGTAGGTTGCCTGTTCACTCTGATGGTATTTTCTTTTGCTGTGCAGAAGCTCTTTAGTTTAATTAGATCCCATTTGTCAATTTTGTCTTTTGTTGCCATTGCTTTTGGTGTTTTAGACATGAAGTCCTTGCCCATGCCTATGTCCTGAATGGTATTGCCTAGGTTTTCTTCTAGGGTTTTTATGGTTTTAGGTCTAACATGTAAGTCTTTAATCCATCTTGAATTAATTTTTGTATAAGGTGTAAGGAAGGGCTCCAGTTTCAGCTTTCTACATATGGCTAGCTAGTTTTCCCAGCACCATTTATTAAATAGTGAATCCTTTCCCAATTTCTTGTTTTAGTCAGGTTTGTCAAAGATCAGATAGTTGTAGATATGTGGCATTATTTCTGAGGGATCTGTTCTGTTCCATTGGTCTAAGTCTCAGGATACAAAATCCATGTGCGAAAATCACAAGCATTCTTATACACCAATAACAGACAAACAGAGAGCCAAATCATGAGTGAACTCCCATTCACAATTGCTTCAAAGAGAATAAAACACCTAGGAATCCAACTTACAAGGGATGTGAAGGACCTCTTCAAGGAGAACTACAAACCACTGCTCAATGAAATAAAAGAGGATACAAACAAATGGAAGAACATTCCATGCTCATGGTTAGGAAGAATCAATATCGTGAAAATGGCCATACTGCCCAAGGTAATTTATAGATTCAATGCCATCCCCATCAAGTTACCAATGACTTTCTTCACAGAAATGGAAAAAACTACTTTAAAGTTCACATGGAACCAAAAAAGAGCCCGCATCACCAATTCAATCCTAAGCCAAAAGAACGAAGCTGGAGGCATCACGCTACCTGACTTCAAACTATACTACAAGGCTACAGTAACCAAAACAGCATGGTACTGAGGCAACTTCAATTCTACACAAAGGATATTTGGTTGGATTTTGTAAGCACCACTATATAATAACCTTGGCAATATTTGATTAATATCAATCAGTTAGAAGAAATCTGTTTTATAAGAATAGAAACTTAAAATTTATTTTAAAACAAAATAAACGGTCATGATGATATACATACAAGACGTTTGAAGGTTAACTGTTCTTACTTCAATATTCAATTAGTCAATTTAGGCAGTCATTATTCCAACTTAGTAGTTACTTAATTTGAACTACTTGGTTTTGCAACTGAAACTACTTAACCTGAATTTATAGGTGAAACACTCTCTGTGTACACATATAATCTAAGAAACATCTTGCTAAGAGAACTGCATGACATACTAATCTTATGCAGCATGTTATTCCCTCTTTAACATGTGTAGCTATTTCTGCAGCTGTCCTTAGGACTCTTCATTTTATCTGAGAAAACTATTTTCATAATGAAGACACTACTGAACTTGTTATGTACATGTTAGTTTATAAAAATCAGAATCAATTCATATTTATGGCTAATATGAAGAAAATGTGAATTATTATCTGCTAAAATATTTGGGCTACTTTTTTTTCAAATAACCTCAGAATACATTAAGCTGTAATAATACAATGATGTTTGATAGATATTAGTAGTTATGAAGGTAACTTCAATGACGGTAATATAATTTCTACATCAGACAGGGTCATTTTAGATTCAGAGGTAGTATGAATATTGTGGCCCCAGACAAGAGGCAGTTTTATATATCTGTGTTGCATTATTGTTACTCCTCTTTCACAAGATTAAAGCTAATCTGTTCCTAAAGGCTTTTCTGTGTTCTTTAAATGTGTTTCAAGGGAGGTATGGATAGATAAACCTGAAAAATTATGAAAAGAATTGAAGAAAATCAGTACATTTATTTGTTTTCTTAGTATATGCTATTATATACCATTATATGCTATAGAAAATATGCAAAACTCAAACATCTATTTCCTAAAATTATTAAAAATCTGTTAATCAGAGTTTGATGGTCTAATCTTAACCAATTGTGCCTTCTTAGAACTGGTAGAAAATAAATAAATAATAATTACATAAGCTCCTAATGTCTATCTAGACTACTGTTCACACCCAGCATGCTATCGTCCAATTAAAGATCACTATAATGGTTAGTCCTGATTTTAGCCAAGAGGAAAAGCTTCTCAATATTATAGTATATGTTTTTCATGCATGTCTGAAGGAGCTCTTTCCAAAATGAATAATTCGAAATAACCTGTTATAAAAGAAAACGTCTTTAGTAATTACAGATTTTTCTCCTAAATGTGAGAATTTCAACCATCATTTTCAGTTGCCTCTTATTAAATACATACTGGTTTTAAGCATTGTTGAAGTGATTTCTTAAGTAATGATAATGTTTATAGTAATACAAAAGAATTTGTTAGCTGCCTGAACAGCTCAAAGTTTAAGATGTAATGACAACACAAATTAAATATTATGAATAAAAGATAATCAAGCATTATGATTTTAGAAAATATCTCATTTTCATTTCTCCTCAAATAACGTTTTATTTTTGAATCCCCTATTTTTAAAAAGATGCTTAAATTATTCATTTTCTATGATTTTCACAAAATATTCACTAAATGCTAGCTATCTTTCTGGAGTAATTTCATGTTTTAAACCCATTTTTGAGTTGTGTTATTTCTTATACTGCATTTGCTCCAAAAGATGGCACAGATTTTTTTTCACTCTAAGCTGCATGACTGATAGCATTTTATTTGATATATTCTATTTCTTTCATTATACAACTCACATATAAATAAACAAACTAAAAAAATTTTACATAGCTTGCCAGAGAGCGAGAATCCACACAACAATAAAGTTGTTTTTTTTTGCAATTCTTCATTGAAAGTTTTTGGATGGTATCCCAGAATCGGTACAGGGAATAAATGCTGAGGGATGCTCTCTAAAAGGCTTTCAGGCTAATGATGGAACAGAACTGAGGGAATCCTCCCCAGGTAAGCTGTACTGCTACCTGAAGAAGACAAGGGAAGGATCACAGTCAGAAAATCTAAAACAGGGCAGGAGGGATAAGCAATATCTCTGGAGGCTCAGAAAGTGGAGAGTGAGAATGGAGAGCAAACAAAACCCTACAACAACACAAATACAAGAAGCAGGGCAGTATATAAAGGAGCAATTTCCTACATTTCTGAAAACTTGCTACTTGACTTAGAAGAACAAGCAGAAATTCAGAATCTTGTCAGAGCTCAGATCCCAAACCCTCCTAAAAGAAAAGTTCTGACCCCATCCTTAAAATACTTCAAGAGATTGTGAGCTGATTCTAACTTAAGCTTAAAAAAAAAAACAAAAACCAGAATCCAGTAGACTAGTAATGTATTTACTCATCCTCCATTCTGTCAGCCTATATAAGAAAGGACAAGAGGTAAATATTATTTACTTCAGTCTTTGCTGTTCTTTTATGCAATAATTACAGTATGCAGTCAAAAATCCTAATGAACATACTAATAATCAAGAAAGCATGTACCATACCGAAAAGCAGTGATAATTATTAGAAATATATCCAGATATGGCCTAAATATTAGGATTATCACATCAAATTTAAGTTAACTATAACTTAAAAATAATTTTGTGGAAAAGATGGAAAGAATTAATGAATGAAGAGATGGGGCTTTTAGCTGAGACATGGGAACTATACAGAAGAACAAATAGAAATGCTAGATATTAAAAATCAGATATATATAATTTATTTCATGAGCTTCAGATGGGACTGTATAAGGAAGAGGAATATATCCTTGAAGAGAAAGTTTACAAACAAAAAATATAAATAGAAAAGGAAAAGAGGAAACAGAGAATCCAAGATATGTAAAAACGTATCAATCTAACCTATGTGCAATTAAATCCCAAAAGAAGAAAAGCAAGACAGTAAAGAAGAAGAAATATTTAAAAGACAATGGCAAAAAAACTTAACAAAATTGATGAAAATATATCAACCCAAAAATCTAAGAAGTTTACTGAATGCTCCAAGCAGGATAAATGCATAAATACAAAATATATGTGCACACACACACACACACACACACATATACACATCACAGACAAGCTGCTAAAAATTAAAGATAAAGTCATCTTGAAAGAAGTCAGGGAGAAAAACATCTCTTATGTACAGGAGAAAACTGATACCCATAAAGACTTCTTACCACAAATAATAAATAATTCTGAAGTTACTTTAAGGTATTAAAAGAAAAAATATAACTCTGAAACTGAAATTCTGTATTTTGTAAATAACCTTCACAAATACATTGTCAAACAAAGCTAACAGATTTTGACTCGCAAAGACTTGTGCTATAAAAAATGCTCAAAAAATACTTTTAGTTGAAGCACAATTACAGAATTTCAAATGAGTGAGATTGATCAATAAGCATAGGAAATAGAAAATAACTTGGAATTTGCAGAAATACCTATATTCCTTAATTACTTCAGAAAATTAATAAGTGGTTAAAGCAAGAATGATAGCAATGTAACGTGTTTAAGTCATACATAAAAAAACCAATGGAACAATATGAACATAAAAACTGAGTAAAAGTTGTGTACTGTCTATGAAGTTGCATGATATTGTTTGAAGCCACGGTGTTAAAAGATAAAAATGCATATTATAATATTTGTAGAAACCATTAAAAATTACAAAAGAGATGTAGCTAAAATGGTAATATAGGAAATAAAATATACAAACCTCAAATATGCACAATTCACTCAAAAGGGGGTAGAAAAAACTAAATCAGACTGATAATTATAAAACAAATGTCCAAATGAGAAATTCCTTGTATGAGGCCAAAATAACACTTTCTATCAAAACATGAAAAATATTACAAGGAAAAAATCAGAACATATTCTTCTTGAACACAGATACAAAATTTCTTAACAAAGTATTGGCAAATCAAATTTAGCACTATATAAAATAAATAATAAATAAGTCCTGTTGTCCCAGAAATACAAGTTTAGTCTGAGTATCAAAAAGTAATAAATGTAATCATTGAATTACCAGAATAAATGAAAAAATTACATAATTATCTCAATAACGCCTATAAAATCGAAAAGTCAAAATAATGTAAAAAACAATGACAAAACATCTAGCAAACTTGAAATACATGCATACTTCTGAAATCAGATAATGGGTATCTATGAAAACCTACAATAAACAATGCCCTTAAAGCTAGATCACTAAACACTTTTAAGATCGAGGATATGGCAACGATGTCTGCTCTTGATGCTTCTATTTAATATTTTAGCAAGTGCAATAAAGCAAAATACACAAAAAAACTATAAATATTAGATAACGAGTTGTAACTCTTTTCATTCACAGAAAATATTATTGTGATGTTTAAAATAAAAATTTTCTGCACACAAACTACTAAAATGTATAAGGGAATTTAATAAAGTTACAGGATAGTCTATACATCAATTAATTTTATTTGTATATAATTGTAATAAAAAGTGCCCAAACAAAATGTTTTAATTGTAAAATACAGTAGCATAAAATACATATCTGGAAATATTTTTGAATATGCCATACTTCTCATGTGAAAGCTACAAATTATTTCTGTGAGGAGTTAATGATGATTTAAATAAATGAAAGATATACCATGTCTGTAAATATGAAAATTTCATATTATTACTGTGACTGTTCTTCATAAATTGATATGCAGATTCTAGTCAGATTCCTTACCAAATTCCCAAGCAATTATTTAAAAAATATAGAGAAGATAATTCTAAAATTGATGTGGAGGTAATGAGGATACAGAATAGGTAATTCAGTCTTTAAAAATATCAAAATTAAATGTCTTAGTTACTTGATTTCAAGGGTTACTATAAAACTACAGAAAGAAGAGAGCATGGTATTAGTGTATGGAACTAAATAAATGGAATTAAGTAGAGTGTTCAGAAATAGACCTTCATATATTTAATAAACTGATTTTGACAAAAATGCCAAGTAAATACAATAGAGGAAAAATATTTTCACAAAGGTTGAAATAATCGCGTATCCATATAAGAAATAAATGATATTCATTTATCCATAACCCTTCCAGAAATTGACATAACCAGGATAATAAAGCTTCAGAAGAAAACAGAAGTGTATTTTCTTGAATAGAAAATAAAAAGCACAAATTATGAAATAAAATAATAAAATGAGTAGACAAGCAGATACTGGAGGAAATATATTACAACACATATTTGTGACCAAAAGCTTTTATCCAATATATGTAATAAATGGTATGCAAATTAATGATAAAATAATTAACAACTCAATATAAAATGAGTTGAAGGCTTGAACACTCTTGACAAATTAATATATGCAAATGGCCTATAAACACGTGCAAAGATGTTCAACATAAACAGTCAATATGTAAATCTAAACTGAATCCACAATGAAATATCAGTTCACTCCCACCAGAATGGCTGAACCAAAAAATATGACAAAGCAAAATGTTGGTGAGGCTAAGTATCCTCTGACCTATTAATTGCCGGTGAGAGTATAAAATTCCTTACTCACTTTGAGAAATTGCAAAGCAATTTCTTATAAATTAAATATATATCTACTATTTAACACAGTGTTTTAATTCCTAAGTAGTTACATAAACAAAATCATCGAATAGACTTAGAAAAGAATGTGGAACCCTTCTTCATGATTTACGATATACAATACAGAAACCATCCAAATGACCAACACCAGAAGTATAGACAAGCAAGTCATGGTATGTATCCATCCAGTGACACGCTATTAAGCAACAACAAACAATAAACAATAATAATTGCATACAACCTCACTTATGTAAATATGCAAAATATCAGCAGTGGATCTCAACTATGTATAATCATCATGAATTGATCTTGAAAATGTTATGGTAAGAGAAAAAGCCAGACAAAAATGAAGAGTGTACTTACTGCATGAATCCAAACTGAAAATTTATCTATGATGATTGAAAACAGTTGCCAACATGGGGAGAAACTGACTGGAGAGAGGCACTGTAGGACTTTCTGTGGAAAGAGAATAGAAATACACTACAACTTGTTTGGGGTGATGGTTTACAGGCCTGTAAAAACTCACCTAAATGACCACTTAAAATTTATGCATTTTTTTCAGCAATAATTCAAAGAAAAACTTGAAGTTTTAAATACATAAAACTGTACAAATATTAAAATATATATCTATAGGTAATAGAAAATCTTCATTCTGGTTATGCTTATATGTTGGGTGAAATGTCAGCAATAATAACAAAATACCTTCTTTGAAAATTTCAGTTTTCTTATCTGATATGGAACAAAAATTCTTGCAACAGAGTACTGAAATGATTATTTGAATACAAACAAGGATAAAGACTGTTTCTTCACTGAATTGTCCCTGAAATCAATGTCAGTAAAATACTTCTCATTATATTATCTTTTTCTTGAATAAAACCTGTTTTAAAAGTACACGTATTTTTATACACTATTAAATTTGCATGGTTAGTTACCCTCCAAAAACTCAATAATTATTTTTTTCAACTGATAACTAAGAGAGTGTGGAAACAAGAACTGCTCTGGTTATTAATTGCAAAGCAATGTGGTTTTCCCAACAGGGTATCTTTTCTAAGTAGTACTCTACCATCTGCAACCCTTAGGCTATAAATTCTGAAGACGGATGTAACAGCAGCTTGAAAACAGGACTTTTCAAACTGAGAGATGTTAATATTCTTTCCAGTCTTCTGGTATTTGTATAGTAAGGCTGTATCATTTTATGTATAAAATGCTTTAATCCCCAGGTAATTATATTTTACTCCTGATGCTTGAAATCATAATGAACCTGAAACCTAAGATTTTGACAAAATCATATGCTATTTTGCTAATAAGTAGCTAGGTGGTTTTAAACCTTGCCTGACTATTATAATCAGCTGGGGTTAAAAAAAGAAAAAAGGTCTTGCCAGGAATTCATCCCAGAACAATTTAATTATAAACTTAGGAAGTCATGCAAAGGCATCAGTAATTCTTAAAACCTTACCAGTTGATTTTAATATGCAGGCAGGATGTGGAGTCACTGATAAATACTAAATGTTGATGCCTATACATATCATCAGAGGAAATAAGTGGGGAGCAGACAGGTGGGAATAAAAGTCGTGTTGTCACTAAATCCTGCACTCCTGGAAGCAATAATCAGATGGCAGAGAGCTATGATTGGCAGCCTAGAAGAATATGGGTTATACTGAGTGACAGAAAAGATGACAGCTGAAGATTGTAATAGTTGCCTGCAACTTATTGTGCAAACTATTTTTATTAGTGAATTTGTTATTCTACACAAAGTGAGATTTAGGACATAAGAAAGGCCTAAAGTGGTTTTCAGGTGCATAAAAATGACCTCTCATTCAAGTTATAAAATGATGTTTGGTTGAAGTTGTTCTTTGGTAGGGCTCAATAATCTGCATTTTTAATCAAAATTATTCTGATGCAGCTTGACCACAGTATATGTGTATATAAGTAATGATCTAAAGGATGATGATGCCCTACACAGAATAAATTGTGTGATTTATAAAGAGGGAAGCAGTATCATAAAAAGAAGAATGTGACACAGAGGAAAAATGAATTAAATGAATTAAAACTACTATTTGGTCACTGTTTGGATCATGGGGACAGATCTTTCATAGCTTGGAGGTGTCTTTGTGATAGTGAGTGAGTTTTCATGAGATATGGTCATTTAAAAGTGTGCGGCAACTTTTCCAACACTATCTGTTTTCTTCTGCTCTGGCCCTGTGGCGTACCTGCCCCCCTTCACTTTCTGTCATGATTGTAAGCCTCCTAAGTCCTCTGCAGAACTGCAGAAGCTGAGCAGTTGCCAGCACTGTTTACTGTAAAGCCAGTGGAACAATGAGCTAATTTTATTTATAAATTATCCAGTATCAGATATTGCTTTATAGCAATGCAAGAATAGCATAATAGAAAATTGGTACCAGGAATGGGGTGTTGCTATAAAGATACCTGAAAATGTGGAAGAAGCTTTGGAACTGAGTAGTGAGCAAAGATTGGAAGAGTTTGGAGGGCTGAGATGTAGACAGGAAGACGAATGGAAGTTTTAAACTTCTAAACACTTCTTAAATGGTTGTGACCACAATGCTGATAGTGATACGGACAATGAAAGGCTAATAAAGTATTGGGTGGAAATAAGGAGCTTATTAGGAACTGGAGCAAAAGTCACACATGTTATGTCTTAGGAAAGAACTTGACTACATTGTGTCCATATTCTAGGGCTCTGTGCAAGTTTGAACTTCAGAGTGATATTTAGAGTATCTGGCAGAATAAATTTCTAAGCAGCAAACATTCAATATGTGGCCTGACTGCTCCTAGCAGCCTATACTCAGATGCAGGAGTAAGGAAATGATTTGAAGTTGGAATTTATATTTAAACAGGAAGCAAAGAGTAAAACTTTGGAAAATTTGCAGCCTGACCATGTGGCAGAGAAAGAAAAAGCTTTTTCAGGACAGGAATTCAAGCAGGCTGTGGAGCAACCACTTGCTAGAAATATTTGCATAACTGAAAGGGAGCCAAATGCTAATATCCAGAACAATGAAGAAAAGGTCTCAAAGGCATTTCAGAGACCATTGCAGCAGCCCCTCCCAACACAGGCCCAAAAGCTGAGAATGGAAGAGTGGTTTAATGGGCCGGGGCAAGGGCCCCATTTGCTCTGTGCAGCCTCGGGACAGTGTGTCCCACATTCCAGCAGCTTCAGCTCTGGGTATAAGGGGCCCAGGTACAGCTCAGGCTGCCACTGTGGAGAATGTAAGCCCTAAGCCTTGACAGCTTACATGTGGTGTTAAGCCTGCAGGTGTGCAGAGTGCGAGAGTGGTGGATTCTAAAGAAATGCCTGGGTGTCCAAGGCAGAAGCCTGCTGCAGGGACAGAGCCCTCACAGAGAACCTCTGCAAGGCCAGTGCAAAAGGGAAATGTCAGGTAGTAGGTCTCCACTGGGGCACTGCCTAGTGGAGCTGTGAGAATGGGGCCACTGTCCTTTAGACCGGAGCGTGGTAGAGCCATCAACAGCTTGCACCTTGTGCCTGGAAAAGCCACAGGCACTTAAATCCAATCATGAGAGCAGCCTCAAAGGCAGCAAGCATTCTGCAAAGCCAAGGTAGTGGAGCTGCCTAAGGACTTGAGAGCCTGCCCCTTGCAGCAGTGTGCCTGGATGTGGGACATGGAGACACAGGAAATTATTTTGAAGCTTTAAGATTTAATGACTGACTGCCCTGTTGGGTTTTGAATTTACACAGGGCCAGTAGCCCCTTTCTTTTGGCTGATTTCTCCTTTTTAGAATGGGCATGTTTACCCAATGCCTATACCCCAAATGTATCTTGGTAAATAACATATGATAGAAGTAAATTAATTAATTTTGACTCATTTGATTTAATCCATGTCTTCATTCAATTGAATATTTGTTTTGTCTCCCTTCTATGCCAATAGTGGCCAGATGTGGTTGCAATCAGAATCACCTGGGGAATGTTTTTATAAACATTGATATTTGGATCTCACATTTAGGGATATACCAGGGCAAAGCCTGGGAAGTGGGAAGTTTTTAAAACATCCTCAGGTAAATATTAATATTAAGCAAATTTTGAGAACAACTGCTTTATGTTCAAGTAAATTGGGCTATTAACATTATTCAACAAATTGAGAGTTATGTGTTAAGAATTGTTCTAAAGAATTTGAAATACTAAATGAGCCTTGGTTTCATAATATTTTAGAATATTGTCAAATTACTCTAATATGGATAAGCTGAGTATTTCTTAGAGAAAATAAAACAGTAATTTAACAGAGTACTACAAAATTATAGTTAGTATAGTTGTAATTTTGCACATTGTATCCTTTTTCACACTTTTTCTCTACCCAGGAAAGTAAGTCCCTCTCTAGCCAATATTGGAGCGTGTTTGTTTTATTTTATAGCAGAAGTATACTGATTTACCTAAAACTTCTTTAGAAAAGTATATCATAAAATATTTCAGAGCCATTCACAATCTAAAGTTCTGTGTAAGTGATAAATAAAAATCACCTGTGTTTGACTCCATTCTCATTGATCATATTGCAGTTCTATTAAGATCTTTTGACTCCAGAACCTATTCACCTGCCAAACATTTAAATAAAAGACATTTCTAAGGGAGCATAACTGCACATAATCATGCTATTTCATTTCAGGTCTATGGCCATAAAAAATATTTTGCTCCTGCAAAATGACAGAAATAATAGTATTATTAATCTAAATTAAAAGGTAATATGTTTTCTCTGTTTTGTGATGTTTTAAAAATAAATAAAAACTAGAATATATTTATTTTAAACTTACTCACTTTAAAAAATATTTTGGTATGTCTTTACTGTGTACATTTGATATGGGATAAATAAAAAAGTATATAGTTTGGGTTATAGTAGTACTCCTTATCCTTGAGGGATGTGTTCCAAGACCCCCAGAGAATTCGTGAAAGCATGGATAGTACCGAACTGTAAATATACTGATTTTGTATAACTTACGATAGAATTTAATGTATAAATTAGGCACAATAAGAGATTAACAACTGTAACTGATAATAAAATAGAATAATTTTAATAATATACTGTAATAAAAATTATGTGAATGCAGCCTCTCTCTCTCTTTCTCAAAATGTCTTGTTTTATTTTCACCTTCCTTGAGATGGTCTGAGATGACAGAATGCCTACGAAATTAGATGAAATGAGGTGAATGATGTAGGCATTGGGATGTAGTGTTTTCTACTACTGACTCCACATCCCTGAATCTGTGTAACCATCCCTTACTTGCAGTAAATGGCGTGGTGTCACTCATTTCAGGGGATCCCTTGCTAAATTCTTTCTATAGGCTCAATGCTTTCTGGTGCAACACATTGCCATAAATCAGAACATGTTTCTGTTTATGTCTTCCACCCACACATGCAATGTCTTTTCCATCTTAACTAAGCACTTACCAAGCACTATTGCTGTAACTGTTGCAGTTTGAGGTGTGACAGGAAAACTAGCACAAATATCTCTCTCTTTTACGATTTCATGGATAGAGGATTTGCTCTTACTGTAGATCTTAGAAATCTACAGCACACAATGATTTTCCCTTCACCTTTCATTTAAAGGAAGCACTTTGTGGCTTCTCTTTGGCATATCCCAATTGCCAGCATCACTAGTGTTGTGCTTTGAGGCCATTCTTAAGCAAAATAAGGGTTACTGGAGCACAAGTACTTCAGTACTGAGACAGTCAATCTGATAACCAAGATGGCTCTTAACTAGCAGCAGGGAGTGTAGACAGTGTGGAGATTCTGGGCAAAGAGATGATTCACATCCTGGGCAGGAGGAAGCAGAAGAGCAGGAGATTTCATAATTCTACCCAGAATGATGCACAATTTAAAACTTGTGAATTGTTTATTTCTGAAATTTTATGTTTAATATTTTCAGACCACGGTTGACTGGTTAACTGAAACTGCAGGAAGCAAAATCGTGGCTAAGAGGGGACTACCGTGTGTGCCATTTTCCCACATTTTAAAGACTGGCATTAAATGATTTTATAAAATATTGCTATGAGTTATTAAAAAATCAAAAAAGTAAAATTCAAGCAAAATCATAACTAAAACCTAAAAATGCCTGTGATAGTTAATTTTAGGTTTCAATTTGACTAGATTAGGGAATACCTACAGAACTGATAAAGCATTACTTCCATGTGTGTCTGAAAGTGTTTCCAGATGAAGTAGGCCTGTGAGTCAGTGGACTGAAAGAGTGGGGAAGATCTGTTCTCCATGCAGGCAGGCACCATTTAATCAGCTGGGGGCTTGGGTACAACAAAATAGCAGGGTGGGGGAGGGGGTTCTTTTCTTTCTCCTGAAGCTGGGGCATGCTCCTCCTCCTGCCCTTGTGCATTAGGCCATAGGACTCTACAGCTTCCTCAGCTTCCATAATAATGGAAGCCAATTTCCCTAATACATGCTCTGTCTATCTATCTATCTGTCATCTATCATCTATCCCTTATTGGTTCTTTCTCCCTGGAGAACCCTGATAACATAGTGCCTAATATATTTATTCATTAGCTGAATAAAAGCTGAAGAAAGGCAACTCTTTCATCCTGGGTAACACCGGAGATGCCATCACTAAAAAAATAAAACAAAATTGCAAGGCATGGTGGCGCAGGCCTGTAGTCTTAGCCACTTGGGAGGCAAAGGTAGGACAATTGCCTGAGCCCAGGAAATTTGGTGCTGCAGTGAGCTAGATGGCACCACTGCATTTTAGCCTGGGTGACAGAACAAGACCCTGCCTCTTCGAAAAAGAAAAAGTGGGCAGGTGGGCAGGGCATGATGGCTCATGCCTGTAGTCCCAACATTTCAACAGTCAAGGCAAGTGGATTTCTTGAGCTCTGGAGTTCCAGACCAGCCTGGGCGACATGGCAAAACCCTGTCCCTACAAAAAATAGAAAAATTAGCCAGACATGGTTGCACATACCTGTAGACCCAGCTACTTGGGAGACAGAGGTGGAAGGATTGCTTGAACCTGGGAGGTCGAGGTTGCAGTGAGCCAAGATGGCACTACTGTACTCCAGCCTGGGCAACAGAGGGAGACTCTGTCTCAAAAAAAAAAAGAGAAAAGACAAGAAAAAACTCTTAATATAAGATGGAAAATTTATTGGAAATTTTTAGTTACTAAAACTGTGGGGTTTGCATTTATATCCTTTTCCAAATAAAAATATTTTAAATGATATGCAACATACATGGAAGACAATAGTAAACTACGTTATAACTTGTCACAAAGCTGGAAATATGTTATTTTACATGCATGTCACAAGGAATAGGTTGGTTATTATAGATACTATGGTAGTTAATGTTAGGTGTCAATTTGACTGGATTGAGGAATGCCTACATGGCTGGTGAAGCACTTTTTCTGGGTGTGCCTTACCAGGGTGTTTCCAGAGGATACTGATACATGAGTCAGTGGACACAGAGAGGAAGACCTGTCCTCAAGATGGGCAGTCACCATCCAGTCTGCTGGGGGCCTGGCTGGGACAAACAAGCAGAAGAGGGATTTTCTGTCTCTCCTCTCTCTCCTCTCTCTCTCTCTCTCTCTCTCTCTCTCTCTCCGTTTACTGTCTTCCTTCTGAAGTGGGATGCCGTTTTTCCTCCTGCCTTTGGACATCAGACTCCAGCTTCTTTGGTTTTTGGACTCTGGGACTTGTACCAGAGGCCTCCCGGGAGCTCTCAGGCTTTTGGCCTCAGACTGGGGGCTGCACTATTGGCTTACCTGGTTCTCTGGCTTCCAGACTGAGCCACACTGTTGACTTCTCTGGTTCTCCAACTTGCAGACAGCCTATCCCAGGACTTCATCTCTGTGATAGTGTACATCAATTTCCCCTTACAAATTCCCTCTTATATATCCTAGTGGTTCTGTCTTTCTTGGAGGACGCTAATACAAATTTATACCATAAACCTCCTAAGGTAACATAATTGTAATACTCCCGTATAGTCACTCTAAAAATGTATAATACTGTCAAGAAACTTTAAAATACATACTAATAAAAGCCTCTAATAAAGAATAATAATATTAGAACCGGGTAACTCAGAAATTTAAAAGTTATATGTTTTTTTCGGCTTACTAAAATTTTTTCGCTGTTTTCAGAATTTGTTCAGAGCAAATACTGCTTCCAAACAGCACATCCCTATTTCACACTTTTAATTTACTTTCTCCCAAATAGAGATCTTTTATAAATATCTAAACTATCCACATAAAATATAGTTGAAATGAAACTAGACAAAATGTTGCTGTCATTTAAAAAACTCAAGTTTTTGAGCATCCAATCAAACAAAATTAAAATAAAAGTTCCATAGTACAAATTATAAATAAATCAAAACAATTATGTGTATAACAGGAAAACAAAGTAGTGGGACATTAAACCAAAGCTAGCTTAATAGTATGTCCTATGTATTTAAGTACTATACCATTTAATATGAATAATTTTATTTAAATATATAAACAGTATAATTATCCATTACTTCAGCATATTCATTTTTTATTGTCTTTCATTTAAGTAAAACATGGTTCTAATAATTTTTGAAATATTGCAAATATCATGCTCCTATTTTTTTTTTTTTTTAGACAATCTCACTCTGTTACCCAGCTGCAGTGCAGTGGCACAGTCTCGGCTCACTGCAACCTCTGCCTCCCAGGATCAAGTGATTCTCCTGCCTCAGCCTCCTGAGTAGCTGGGGTTACAGGCACATGGCACCTCACCCTCATGCCTCTATTTTTATGAAGCCACAATTGTAGATACAATTTTTGAATTACATTTAATTTACATTTTGATCCTAAATATTTTTACTGTAATATCAAGTTTTGTTTCCTGGTACCATCCCCCCAGTAGGGTTAAAAACTTTTAAAAGTAATGTATAATACTGAGGCAATGAGAGCAGCAGACTGGCAAAGAGAAAAAAGGAAGAGCAGTTCTGAACTTTATATACCTCAATTAGTGGAATATTTCTAGGAGCTGTTTGCTCTCATTTTAAACAAATGTCTAACACCTTTCCTGCACGGGCACATCCTCTCCTCAATCATTGATCTTTCTTCAGTGATAAAAGTGACTAAACTGAAAAAAAAAAAAAATTCTCCTTCAGGAGGCTGTTGTGATGTCTATTTCAAGGCGGACCACCCCTCCCCAGTGGCCTTGACAGTGCTCACAGCAGGATTATAAGGGAGGTCCATGGGACCTAATAGAATCCATTACCTCTTTGCCATAACAACACCTTAAAATTGCCAGGAAATGATCCAAAGAGGCGGGTAATAACTACAACTAATGGCTCATCTCCTGAGAGACTGGCAGGGGTAACTGCTTTGTGCTTTACATCTCTGTAGTCTTGTGACCTTCAAACACCAGCAGAAATCTCGGCATCCCACATCGTTACTCTTTACCTAAGCCTTTATACTGATTTAATTATGATCACAACATGCCATACCAATCTGACTCCAAAGCTCTTAAAACCTACCTCTGAGATTCAGTTTTCTTTAGCAATTCTAGAATTCAAATTCTAGAACTTATAGTTCTCCCTAAATTCTAACCCTCTTCTCTTGATATTTGTAGTGACTCTAATCCCCACGTAAGTGATTAATCTAACACTCTGGGTTTAACCATCTCACTTCCAATAGCAATTATCTTTACCCCAATTCAGCTACCCATTCTACTGACCATAGCCTGGACCATAGCCTAGACTCCATCATTACCAGTAGCAGCAAACCTCCAATGTCTTGACTTCAAGGATCCCACCATACTATCATGACATTCAGTCTTTCTGGCTCATTCCATCTAGTACCCCAAAGCCAACCCAGTTTTATCTCAGTGGGATTATCAACCTATTGATTTAGCTTAGTTATCTATTACTGACATATGCATTATCTATTACTTTCCTTATGTGCTTATCGGCCTTTTAATCCAGCATAGATTCCTGACTCATTATTGTCATTTTATTGCACACTGTATGAACTTCTTGGCCCAATTTTTCCTCAGTGTTACTTTCCTAGTTAAAATTCAGCCCAACTTAATCCCAACTGAAACCCAGACATCTGGTCCTATCTGTAGAAAATGATATAATCATGGTGCTAGTTATCACTGTAATTTTTAATGTAAAACTCAAGTTGCTCTTCAGCACTGTTAGCCATTCACAATATTTTCCTAGCCATTCATTCTCCATTTATCCAAGAATATTGCTTCACAGCATCTCTCTCCCCATACTTAGATTATTTCAGAGAGTAAAGAGAAACAAAAAGTACTGTTCTCTTCATTCCATATCAACCTATATCTCTATTATTACATAAAAACTGAGATTTACATTCCTATTAAAATGGATAAAATGTGCTTATTCCTAAGGGCAGTGATTCGCCTTAGAACAACTTTTATTCTTGCCTATTCAAGGACTCTGCTCCTGTGAATATCCTGTCTCTGTCAAACTTGCTGAATACACACACACACACACACACACACACACACACACACACACACACACACAGAGAGAGAGAGAGAGAGAGAGAAAGAGAGAGAGAGAATCCTGTAATAGTTTTAATCCTAAAGAAACACATTGAAAAAAGAGTCTCACTCCTTGACTTTCTTCCTACTATGGTCCCATGTATACACTCCTCTTCCAAATGGAATGCTATGAAATAGCTTTCTATACACACTGTCTATACTTTTTCAGTAACCATTCTCACTTGAACTCATTCCAGTTAGGTTTTAGACCCATCCAGGCCACTGAAACTGTTCTTATCAAGGTCATAAAGAAATTGTATCTTGCCAAAACCAATAATCAATTTCAGACTGCATCCAACACTTAACTGTCAGAAGCATTTGATATAGTCAACCATTCCTTTTTGGAAACAATTTCTTCACTTGGCTTCCAGAACATTACATTCAGCTGGTTTTATTATTAATTTACTAACAGTGCCTCTTTCTATCAAAGTCAGAGGTTATTTTCTTATTTTATGCCATAGTGCTTTCAGGAAATCTAATGAAATTTATGAATTTCTTTAGAATATTTTTAAATGCGTAGGTTTATCAAGGAAAAATTCATATCAATACTAGTTTCCAAAGATGTACTTTCAAATCTTTGGTGTGCTAGTAGATATGCTTCTTTATGAATGCATTAAATAAGAAGATCTAGTAGTGGGTCTACTATTTTGAACTTGTGATAAGCATAAGTATCTTAAGTATCATAATAATAAAGAACAGCAATGTGATATGAAGTTATCTGTGATTACTATTGATGAAGTCATAGAATTGCTAACATTACTACAGTCTTTGCTTATACTTGTATTTGAAAAAAATTGCTACATCACAATTAATGATTTGTAAAAATAAAGAGGTAATGTTTCACCTGCCTAAATTCATTAACACCCTAAATTCTCTCCCCATATCCCTTTGTTAAGAACTTCTACTCTAAACGTTGGCATGGCCCAGAATTTCACCCACCAACCTTTATTATTATTTTTCTGCTGAAACTTATTTTCCAGGATACCTCCACCAGTTTCATGGTTTCAATTACTATTCATTTGCTTCAGTTGCTTACAATTACATCTCTAGTTTAAACTTCATTGTGAGTTTCAGATTTATCCAGCAAACTTGCTACTTGATCTTGACACTTGGAAAATGCATGACGCTTGGATAATGCATCAACATCTCAAACTGAACAATCAAAAATACTTCTTGATTTCTCATACTTTCTAAAATCTACTATGACCCTAGCATTTTCTGTCTCAGTAAATTGTACCATCATGTGTCCAGTATGTGTCTCCCTCTTCTCCACCTTCTAATAATTTGAAACATATACCTGTACTTGAAGCATAATATAGTATCATATCATGTAGTATAATGTAATATAATATATTCCTCTTCTTAAATCTCAACCACATCTTTATCTATTTTGGGCTAACTTCCAGCCCCACAAAATCGCAAGTATCTCCATATTTTTAAATCTAATGGACATACTTTAATGCTCATTTTCACTGACTTCTGTGAATTACTTGATACTGTTTACCACTCACTCATTTAAAAAATATGTTCCCCTTTAATCTTATGTCACAACAATAACCTAATTTACCCCCAACCTTTCCAGCTGTTTCTTCTTGGTTTGATTTGCAGACCTGTCTTTCCTTACTTGACCATCAAATATCTGAATACTTCAAGTCTTGCTCTTTGGCTGTCTTCTTTTCTTGTTCTATAACCCTACACAATGTCATTCACATACAACCATAAGGTTACTACATACACATAGATTGCTTATAAAGATTTATCCACACTCCTCCTTCAAGGTTCTAGGAATATAACCGTGAACAAAACAAATTCCCTTTTCTCATAGTAGTAACAGCCGATTAATGCCCATATATTATATTCCTATTATTGTGTAACAGATGATCCCAAGGATCCAATATCCAACAACTCATGCGGGTTGGAAAACCAGGATCCTCTTAGACAGATGTGTCTGACTCAAACGTTTCTCATGGGTCGGGCGCGGTGGCCATGCCTGTAATCCCAGCACTTTGAGAGGCCGAGATGGGCGGATCACGAGGTCAGGAGATCGAGACCATCCTGGCTAACATGGTGAAACCCCGTCTCTACTAAAAATACAAAAAAATTTAGCCAGGCGTGGTGGCGGGCGCCTGTAGTCCCAGCTACTCAGGAGGCTGAGGCAGGAGAATGGTGTGAACCCAGGAGGCAGAACTTGCAGTGAGCCGAGATCGCGCCACTGCACTCCAGCCTGGGCGATAGAGCGAGACTCCATCAAAAAAAAAAAAAAGTCTCTCATGAGGTTGCAGTCAGGCTTCCAACTGGGGCTGCAATCTCATCTGAAAGCATCATTGAAGGAGGGTGCATTTCTGGGGAAATACCTGTTTCTAAGTTCACACATGTTGGCAAGCCTCAGTCCCTCAATGGATATTAAATGGAAACTTCGTGCTTTACAGTGTGGTCCTCATGATTTGACAGTGTGAGTGATTTTGTGTGTGTGTGTGCGTGTGTGTGTGTGTGTATGTGTGTGTGAGAGAGAGAGAGAGAATGTGCAGAAGCTGCAGTCTTTATAACCAAATCTTTGAAGTAACATACCATCAAATTTACCCTATGTTATTAGTCACACAGAACAGCAGCTCTGGTACAATGTGGATTCCATTTGTAAGAATCACTGGAGTCCATCTGGGAGGTTGGCTACTATAGTCGACTAAACATCTCTGAGATATCTCAAACATACCTCATATTAACATTTCCCAAATAGAATTCAGAATCTGATTTCGTGCCTTCCAAACTTGTTCTTATTCTAATGCTCCCTATCTTAATGAATTGTATTATTACTCAGTTTATTAAACAATTTCTGACTTCTATCAGTCACCTTGATGCTTTTCTTTCCTTCTCATTCTTATAATCAATCTGTAATTCAAATCCTGGCAAGTTTACCATCTAAATATATTTCAAACTCATTTACTTCTTTCCACCTCTACAGACATCACTCTGGAGCAAGGCACCACAGACCATTACAAGAGTATTCCATCCACCTTTATATAGCAGTTTAGGTTCTTCTCCAGTCTGTTCATCACAATGCAGATCTAATTATATTACCCTTTTCCTAATAGCATGAAAACAAGACTCTTTATACCCCTTCAAGATTCTGCACAGTCTGATACTTGCCTATTTACTAACATTGTATCACACAGAGTCACCTTTACTGGCTTGTTTTCCTACCACAAGGACATTATTTCAGTTCAAAGTTATTTCCATATTTATTTTGGTAAAGAACTTTTACATGCATTTTGCTTTTCCTCTTAGAAATATCCTTCTCTTCATACATTGTAAACTTAACTTCTATTCATTTTTCAGCTTTCCTTGATATTTTAGTAGAAATACCCTTCCTCAATCTAATCTCGTAATATAGCTTATGAACATTTTTATGATGGTAATTATGATATTATTATTTTATTAATAACTGTCATATCTTCAAGAGGAAGCATTCTGCCTGACTTTGAATCCATTGATTTCCCCAGTGCCTTTCAAAGGATTGATGTATATTACTTTGTTAGATAAACGGATGCTGTGGTTTTGACATAACTTTTTAGTCTTCTAGTCTTCTTGTAATTGAAAACAAAAGGCAAAGCCAACTAGTGGTACACTGGTTGTATTGAATACTGTATTAGAAACATTAGAATAGCATGAATTCATGAAATGAGGTTCAATTAAAATAAGCTGTCATAAACTTTTCAACTGTTTGTCCTGATTCACACAGTTGGCTACTTATCACACTTCTTCCTGCCTTCTAATTCAGACATCATGAAATGTTACAATGACTTGTAATCTGCCAGTGAGGTGCAAGGAATGTTTTCAAATAGGAAAGCATGTAATTTCATGTCTTTTACATTTCTCTTTGAGTCTCACATCTACCGTTCATTTTTTTTTCATCTGCTCAATTCTATCTGTGTTCCCAGAATACTCATAATATCAAACTGTTATTTAAATAATCCCCACCTAACAGAGGCCATCTTATTGGGACATTATAAAAAATCCTCGCAGAGATTTATAAAAGCTAAACACCAAAATATCTTCCTTATTCAGATTACAATTTTTAAAATAAGATTATTTGTGGAAGAGAAATATATACTGTTGAGGAATATGAGACGCTTCTTTGTTCTTGCTTTAACCTCCACTTCCACATATACTTGTATTTCACATGCATTTGTTATGACTATTTCCTTTGCTTCAAATATGCTTGCCTCATTAAGAATCTCCTGTTTTCTTTGAGAAGACTTCTACTCATACGTAAAATTCTAATATTAAAATCACCTTCACTGCTAAATAATAAAAATGATTCAATGTTTATTGAATCAAACATTCTAGTAGCATAGAAGCACATATTGCTCTCTTCACCCTGCTTCTCATATTTTCAGGGAAGTGTGCATCTTAAATATTTTTTAAATGTCAAAGACAGCCATGCTGGAATGAAAATAAGGTTTGGCACAATGTGTAGGAAACATGTGAAGTCATGAATTGTGAATTTGAGAAACTGGGGGTATCTTGTAGTCTGTCCAGGATATGGTTGTCTTCTAACCATTTGGAACTCTTTGATCTTTGACCTCTTGAGTTATCTTTCTTATAAAAAAGAACAACCCTGGCAACCTTTTCCCATTACAGGAGTCCCTCTATCCATGGGGAATACATATCCAAAGACCTGCATTGGATGTCTGAAACTGGAGACAGTGCAGAACTTGACTGTTGTCAATGGGAACACATCTATATTCACGTCTTTCACCCACAAATTGAATTCATTTTCCATCTTAACTAAGCACTTATTCACTGTAGCTGTAACTTGTTAGTCATTGTGCCTGTAGCTTTTGCAATTTGACGTGTAACAGCAAAACTAGAGTAAATCTCTCTTTTTGCACAATTTTTTTTAACTTTCATTTTAGGTTTAGGGATACACATGCAGGATTGTTATATAGGTAAACTGTGTGTCACAGTGGTTCAGTGTACAGAATATTTAGTCACCCAGGTAATAAGCATAGTACCCAATAGGTTTTATTTTTTAATCCTCTCTCTCCTCTCACTTTCCACCCTCAAGTAAGCCCCAGTGTCGGTTGTTCCTCTCTTTATGTCCATGTTTTCTCATTGTTTAGCTCATGTTTATAAGAGAAAACATACGATATTTGGTTTTCTGTTCCTGCATTAGTTTGCTTAGGATAATGGTCTCAGATCCATCTATGTTGCAGTGAAGGACATCATCTCAATCTTTTTTTATGTCTCTGTAGTATTCCATGATGTATATATATACCATATTTTCTTTATTCAGTCTACCCTGATGGACATTTATGTTGATTCCATGTCTATGCTATTGTGAATAGTGCTGTAATAAACATATGTGTGCATGTGCCTTTATGATAGAATGATTTATATTCCATTGGGTATATACCCAATAATGTGAGTTCTGGGTAGAATGGTAATTCTGCTTTAAGTTCTTTGAGAAATTGCCACACTGCTTTCCACAATGGCTTAATTAACTTACACTGCCACCAGCAGTATATAAGTGTTCCCTTTTCTCCAAAAAACCTTGCCAGCATCTGTTATTTTTTGATTATTTATTAATGGCCTTTCTGACTGGTGTGAGAAGGTATCTCATTGTGGTTTTCATTTGCATTTGTCTAATAATTAGCAATGTTGAACATTTTTTTCATACGCTTGCTGGCCACATGTATGCCTTTTGAAAATTGTCTTTTCATGCCCCTTGCCCCCTTTTTAATAGGGTTGTTTTTTTCTTGTAAATTTGTTTAAGTTCCTTACAGATTCTGGATATTAAACCTCTGTTGGATATGTATTTGTAAATATTTTCTCCCATTCTATAGTTCATCTGTTTACTCTGTTGATAGTTTATTTTGCTATACAGAAGCTCTTTAGCTTAATTAGGTCACATTTGTCAAATTTTATTTTGTTGAAATTGCTTTTACTGTCTTTGTCATAAATGGTACTGCCTAGGTTATCTTCCTGGGTTTTTATAGTTGTGGGTTTTACATTTAAGTTTTTAATCCATCTTGAGTTGATTTTTGTATGCAGTGTAAGGAATGAGACCAGTTTCAGTCTTCTGCATATGGCTAGCCAGTTATCCTAGCACTATTTATTGAATAGGTAGTCGTTTCCTCATTGCTTGTTTTTGTTGGCTTTGTCAAAGATCAGATGGTTGTAAGTATGTGGCATTATTTCTGGACTCTCTATTCTGTTCCATTAGTCTAGATGTCTGTTTTTGTATCAGTACCATGCTGTTTGGTTACCGTAGTCCTGTAGTATAATTTGAGGTCAGGTAACATGAGGTCTCCAGGTTTGCTCCTTTTGCTTAGGATTGCCTTGGCTATTTCAGTTCTTTTTTGGTTTCACATGAATTTTCAAACAGTTTTTTTCTAATTATAATTCTGTGCAGAATGTCATTGGTAGTTTTGTAGAAATAACATTGAATCTCTATATTGCTTTGGGCAGTATGGCCATTTTAACAATACTGATTCTTCCAATTCATGATCATGGAATGTTTTTCCATTTATTCGTGTCATGTATGATTTCTTTAAGCAGTGTTTTGTAATTCTCATTTTAGAAATCTTTCACCTTCCTGATTAGCTGTATGCCTAGGTATTTTATTCTTTGTGCGGCAATTGTGAATGGGATTCTGTTTCTGATTTGGCTCTCAGCTTGGATGCTATTGGTATGTAGGAATGCTACTGATTTTTATGCATTTATTTTGTATCCTGAAATTTTGCTGAAGTTGTTTATCAGATCAAGGAGCTTTCTGGCAGAGACAATGGGGTTTTCTAGGCATAGAATCAAGTCATCTGCAAACAGTGATAGTTTTACTTACTCTCTTCCTATTTGGATGCCTTTTATTTATTTCTCATGCCTGATTGCTCTGGCCAGAATTTCCAAGACTATGTTGAATTGGAGTGGTGAGAGAGGGTATCCTTGTCTCATTCCAGTTTTCAAGGAAAATGCTTCCACATTTTGCCCATTCAGTATGATGTCTGCTATGGGTTTGTAATAGGTGGCTCTTATAATTTTGAATTCTGTTCCTTCAAAGCCTAGTTTAGTCCGGGCAAAGTAGCTCATGCCTGTCATCCCAGTACTTTGGGAGGCTGAGGCATGTGGGTCACCTGAGGTCAGGAGTTCGAGATCAGCCTGACCAATATGGTGACACCCTGTCTCTACTAAAAATACAAAAATTAGCAGGGCATGGTGGCAGATGCCTGTAGTCCCAGCTACTCAGGAGGCTGAAGCAGGAGAATTGCTTGAATCCGGGAGGAGGATGTTGCAGTGAGCCAAGATCGCACTACCGCACTCCAGCCTGTGCGACAGAGTGACACTCTGTCTCAGGAAAAAAAAAAAAAAAAAGCCTCATTTATTGAAGGTTTTTTTAAACATGAAACAACATTGAATTTTATCAAGAGCTTTTCTGCATCTATTGAGATAGTCATGTTGTTTTTGTTTTTAATTCTGTTTATGTAAAAAATGACATCTATTGATTTGCATCTGTTGAACCAATCCTGGATCTCCCAAGGATAAAGCCTACTTAATTATGGTGGTTTAACTTTTTGATGTGCTGCTAGTTTCGGTTTGCTAATATTTTGCTGTGGATTTTTGCATCTATTTTCATCAAGTTATGTTGACCTGAAGATTTTTTTTTTTTAGTTTGTCTCTGCCAGGTTTTGGTATCAGAAACCTGGTGATGGCCTTGTAGAATAAGTTAGGGAGGAGTCCCTCCTCCTAAACATTTTGGAACAGTTTCAGTAGGATTGGTATCAGTTCTTCTTTTTATATCCGGAAGAATTTGGCTATAAATTTGTCCAGTACTAGGCTTTTTTGGTTGGTAGGCATTTTATTACTGATTCAAGTTTAGAATTCATTATTGGTCTGTTCAGGGATTCAATTTCTTCCTAGTTCAGTCTTGAGGGGTTGTAGATGTCCAGGAATACATCCATTTCTTGTAGGTTTTCTAGTTTATGTGCACAGAGGTGTTAGTAGTAGTCTCTGAGGGTTTTTAATATTTCTGTAGGATCAGTTGTAATGTCCCTTTTGTCATTTCTGATGGTGTTTATTTGGATCTTTATCTCTTTTTCTTTTCGTTATTATTCTAGCTAGTGGTCTATTCATCTTATTAATTTTTTCAAAGGACCAACACTTGAATTTGGTCAATCCTTAGTATGGCTTTTCATGTTTCAATTTCTCACCTTAGCTCTTAGCAACTCCAGCATACAATATTTTTCTTTCTATATTAAGTCGAGAACTTTCCTCCTATCACTTAAGAAAAAAAGCTCTTTATGGCTTTTCGTTGGCATATCTGAACTGCCAGCATCATTACTCTTGTATATTTCAAGCCATTATTAAATAAAATAAAGGTTATTTGTACACAGTCACTGTCATACCATGACCGTTGATCTGATAAATCAGAGGACTACTAAGTGCCTAATGAGTGTGTAGCTTACACTGTGTTGATACATAAACAAATAAATGATTTACTTCCCAAGTGGGAGGCAGCATGATGGCACAAGATTTCATCACACTATTCAGAATGTCATGCAATTTGAAACATATGAACTGTTTTTCTCTGAAATTTTCTATTTAATATTTTCAAACTACAGTTTACCTAGGTAACTGAAATCTGAAAAAGATGAAACTGAAGAAGTGGGGAGTGCTGTACTCTTCTCTTGAAGGAACTCCTGCCCCAGGCCACTGCAAGCATGTTTAATGCCCTGAAGCTAAGAGTGTTTTGACTCCCACTGATAGACAGGTAAAGGGGATAGGTTCTTCTTTTGAATTTCAACTCATTGTGTTCCAGACTCAGTATGAAACTAGTTATTGGTTTTCTTTTTTATTACAGGAGGGTATTATAATTATAGATAGAGTCAAAATAAGTCTACATCAATAATCAACTTTAATAAGTTTCAAACAAAAATATAAAATAACTTTTCAAAAAATATTGTCTTTGGAGGTGATCTATATTAGCAGGTTTTGTGAGACAGAAAAGTTACTTATTCTTGGCCACAGGTGAACTAGTAAGTCTATAAATTGCCTGTAAAGCACTAAGTTAAAGACAAATGTGCAAGATTTTGAGGTGTTTTCTTTAGACAGCATCCTTGTATGAACAGGGCATTTTGGACATTTTAATTTTCTGAACTATGTTTTGTTTTTTGTTTGTTTGTTTGTTTGGTTTTTGGTTTTTTTGACATGGAGTCTCACTGTGTTGTCCAGGCTGGAGTACGGTGTTGTGATCTCGGCTCACTGCAACCTCCGCCTCCCAGGTTCAAGCAATTCTCCTGCCTCAGTCTCCTAAGCAGCTGGGACTACAGGCATGTGCCACTACGCCCAGCTAATTTTTTGTATTTTTAGTAGAGACGGGGTTTTACCATGTTGGCCAGGCTGCTCTCAAACACCTGACCTGAAGTGATCAGCCCACCTTGGCCTCCTAAAGTGTTAGGATTACAGACATGAGCCATGGCATCCGGTCTTCTTAGCTATACTTTGATGTAATGTTTACATACATTTTAAACTTGGAAAATAATTATCACAATTAAGTATTCAAAAAATAAATTTACCACTCTTGACTCCAGAGGGTTTGTTGCTGAGCCATAATTTAAAGCTGCTGCCCCTTAAAATGCTTGGATGCAGACTCATAAATCTATTTTAAATAATATAAAAATTTCAAATAGCGATCTAAACACACACACTATTATAAATAGAGAATCAGGTTGGAACAATTTTAAATGTATGAGGGCATAGAAAACCGAGAAAAGTGCCAATTATTAGTGCCATCAAAACTTTTTAACCAGAATGACATCATTTGTTTTTTCCAATTATTTTTCAGCCTTATACTAAACCAAGGAGATTTTTGCTACCTTCTCAAAACTAGTTTCTTTCATAAATCCGAATCTTACTTCAAAGTCTTGTTTTATTAGTTCATTTCTTTTTCTCTTCCTGGCAAGTGAACCAAATCCACAGATCTCCTAATGGAACTTTCTGGAGTCATATGTGAATTGCGATGAATTTAGTTCAACTCTTGTAAGTAGAAATCCCTAACTCCAAAACAAACAAACAAACAAATACCTGTGAAAGTGTACGTTTTTTGGTAAAATAAAGCCTAGTCCTCTCAGAGGTGTGATGTAGATGCAAAAATAATTTAAGATCTAAAGTAACTCTCTTATTTTGGGGATGTCGGGTAAATAACTTTTCACCAAATTCCTTATATCTGAACAGTTGAGGCTGTAGAAACAATGAGAATTGCACTTTACAAAATAACAATAATTATTTAAAACATGTAATTAACCTCAAGAAAGCATTGGGATTAAAATATATTTTACTGAAACAATATTTATTTAATTAAAATATTTGATAGATTGAGTGTATGTGTTGTCTTTTCTTTATAAAGTTAATACATAATGAACTCCATCAATAGAACATGTGTTTTGTGCTTTTTTTTTTTTCAAAAAACCAAGATGGTTTCCCTTATTCATCTTCATTTTCCCATGTATATTACCTTAGAAACCAATGAAATGTACATTTATATGATTGTCTGCTTGATGAACTGTGAATGTAAGAAAAGTAAGGTTTTTCACATTAGGTAAAATTTTGCATGTTTTACATTTGCTTATTGATATGGTTTGGCTCTGTTCCCATCCAAATCTCATCTTGAATTGCATAATAGTTCCCATAATCCCCAAGTGTCATGAGAGGGACCCTGTGGGAGGTAATTGAATCATGTGGACAGTTTTCCCCATGCTATTCTCATGATAGTGAGTAAGTTCTCACAAGATCTGATGGTTTTATAAGGTGCTTTCCCCTTTGCTCAGCTCTCATTTTTCCCCTTCCTGCTGCCATTGAAGAAGAATGTGTTTGCTTCCCCTTCTGCCATGATTGTTAAGTTTCCTGGGGCTTCCACAACCCTGCAGAAATGTGAGTCAATTAAACTTCTTTCCTTTATACATTACCCAGTCTCAGATATGTCCTTATAGCAGCATGAGAACAAACTAATACACTTATACCTTGACAAATTCTGTCCTTTCCATAAAATTAATATTTCCTCTGACCCTAAAGACATATTATGGTAACTTTAAAATTAATTTAAATTTAATATTTCTATTGATTTTATTTGCAATATCTATTATAGAAACTTACAAGATATAATAAAGAGAGGTAATTATTACTCTATGGTGCCAACTTAACATATATATTATGAGTAAGTTATGCATAATTTTAATTAATAATTATCATTTTGTTCTCCATTCCAGATTTGTTTAGATTTTCTATGGCTCAGCTTAAAATCATCTATCCCATGAAACTCAACCTAGGTTTATTTTGATGATTCTGTGATAACTAATTTTCTCACTACTATAATATTTCCCTGAACTTATTTTATAGATTCAACATAAAACACACACTATCTACTGTAAAAATTATTTTAAAATTTAAAAATTTATCTATCTATATCTATACATATACTTCCTAAATAACTTAATTTTCCCTTTGTTCTATTTTTGTACCATTCTGCTTTCACATTGAACTAATTAATGCCTGGTAAAGGCTTTTATTAATTTTTAATTCAACAAAATTTTATTGATTAATTATATTCAAAACAGATATTGAACATGAAATTAAATGAGTCTAGATTTAACTTGTTCATAGTTAACCATAATGCCTCATCAGAAAGACAAGGTTGTTACTTTCATGTTTTATATTTGAATCATTCAAATAACACTTACTCCTCAACCTCATCCCAGGGATAAAGACTGTTCTGAGGACTGTTATTTGAAAGACAGAACATTGACATTTACTTTACTGGCATAGTTCAAACATTAAAACATCTCAAAATTATGGAGACCAGAACAATTGGTGATTATATAAGGGCTAGTTTACAACACTTCAGATAAGCATATATTACCCTCCTTTAAACCATCAGTTACACAAAGGTTTACGCCATATTTTAGAAGATGAATTATTATTATAGAAGGTAAACTACTTCACAGTGTAATACCTAAAAAAAGTAATAAGTGGAGTAAATGTTGGTATATTTTATAAAACGAATGGTAAGTTTTCTAAAACATTCATTTGTCTTTGTCATTTCCTCCAAAGAACCAAATTTATACTAATAAAAATGGACTAACAGGACTTTTAATATGTCAATGTATATTTTTCCACTGAATTCAAATTGTTCTATTTTTAGAAACCTATGAAAATAACGAGCTCAATTTCCCCTTATGACCAATTTGCAAATAAATGTAGAAGTTTGACAAAATACAGCTTATGTTTGTCCTCTGTTCGTAAATTATTTTATCAAATTAAAATAAATCACAGTTTTATGAACTCTATAACTTACTTGGAATACATCAATTGCCCTTGAAATCATATCCATGGAGTTAGAAGTTTCTAAACATTTTTTATTGGAAAAGCTGGAACTTTAAACACAGTCTCTGTATTTTAGAAATATATTTTTTTCTTCTCACCTAAGTATGGAATGGGTTTAATTTAGGACACTCATTTAAAAGGAAGATTTAAAGACAATGCTCCACTGGGCAATTCCTTTTGGACATTATCTCCGTTTGCCAGAGAAGTTTTCAGAAATTTAGAGAAGAAAAATAACCTCTTTCAAAGTAGTTCAAAGTAATTGGTTAGAGACTATTCTTGATGGAGTGTAAAGCCTGAACATAAGTTGAAAAATAAAATACATTCTCACATAGATTGTAATGTGTTTAAAAAGAGAATTTCTATAGATGAATTTAATTTCTTGGACAGAGTTAATTTCTAAGTCTATAGTGACATATTATCTGGCTGAATTATGTAAGCAGTGTTTTACTTCATTATCCTACTTGGTGATTATTTTCATTGAACACCAGACTCTAACAGATTGAATATTGCCTGCATTTGCTAATGAAAGAGCCCACCAGAGTCCAGTTAAAAATAAAGATCATATGGAGGGTAACAATATGCATCAATGTGCATGAATGTTGCATGATATGGTCTTTGTCCTTAGGCAGCTTACAATCTACACAGGAAAGTAAACTATTTATATGAATAATTAAATGAAGCTTAAATATACAGTGGGAAAATTTGAGAATGATATTATGGAAGATGAGGTCTCATCTAATTCATGGAAGGTTCTATCATAATAGCAGAATCTTAATAAATCTTGAGAAGTATACAGGACTTTGTCAGGTTGGTGGTGGAATGGTTGGGGAGAAATATCCAAGCAATGGAAGATACAGAGAGTATTGAAAGCTGTTTTGTTATTGCTTTACTTTGTTTAGTAAGGCAGCACCAGTGTTTTGATTTTAAAAACTAGTGGGAGAGATATGTAAGGAAAATAGATGGAATCTCATGACCCTTTTAATAATCTTGTTAAACAGTATAACCTTAAAGGGATTTGAATAGCAGAATTTCAGAATAAATTGTTTGCTATAACTGAAGACAAATTAATCTTCAATATGGCCAGTAGATGCAAAGTTATGGAAACTGGAAATATAGCATGAAATTACTGGCTCATATGATATTCTAGAAGAGAGACCATGGTGAGCTATTGTAGAATAGTAAGGTGTAGAAGATACATATGAGAAACATTAGGGTCATATAAGCTTGGCCTAACATGAGTAATCTCAAGTAAAGAGCTAACTATGCCTTTGGCTCTGTAAACTTTGAAGACTACATAAAAAATTGTGTCATGAATGGAAGTAGTAAGGTTAGAAACATAATCAAGAAGTTTAAGAGAATTAGTTTAATTTGAACATGCAGTTGGAAAAATATTTTAAGCCAAAATACCTCCAAAATTTATATTTTGAAATTAGTGTATGGGAGAGAGTTTGAGAATGAAGATAAAAATTATGTAGGCATAGGAATTAAACACTGGCTGTGGATAATCTAGAATAAGATAAATAAAGAGAGTGAGAAAAAGCAAGAAAAGGACTGAGGAATTTTCCTTAGAGAAAAATTATATTTAAGCAGGAAAAAGAAAAAAAAGGACTAGGAAGAGGAGTGAAACAAGGGGAAAAATGAAGAGGAGTCCTTCAAGGGCATCACTTATTTTTTATATCAATAATTGGTACACTAGATCAGAATTACCTGGGTATCTTAGGCAATATATTGCTGAGCCCACCACCAAAGTTTATAATTTATTAGATCTTGGATGAGGCCAGACACTCTGTAATTCAAAAGTTTCCAGATAATTCCAGATAGTGTTCTGGAAAGTACACTTTGAAAACCACTGCAATAGGGTGTCATGAAAAATAAGGGACGAGATTTTCAAGAAAATGAGATAGTCCAAACGTTAAATATAATAAAGCATGCAGGAATAATAACTGCTGAGAACTGGCAACTTAGTCTTCTGTACCAGTGTTATTTTAAAAAAGATTTAGAATTTAATAACTTGTATTAATGGCTTTGGCAGCAGTAAAAGAAGTTGTGAGTGTATGTGTATAGCTAGGAAATGAATGTAATAAATATAGATTGCTTAATAAGGTTGATGGTGAAGAATACTTTCAAAAAATAGGTAAGGATTTTCTGGAGCATTTTATTCTAGGCCTTCCAAGGTAATTAACAAAATAATAAATGTTTCCATGCTAAAGCATTAGTATGAAAAGAATGCTATGTTTCTAGAGCTGGGAGAAAAAAAATCTCTTGTAAAGAGACTGTATTAGTCTGTTCTCACACTGCTATAAAAAACTATCTGAGACTGGGTAATTTATGAAGAAAAGAGGTTAACTGATTTATGGTTCCATGGACTGTACAGGAAGCATGGCTGGGAGGCCTCGGGAAACTTAAATCATGGTGGACGGTGAAGGGGAAGCAAGCACCTTCTTCACGTGGTGGCAGGAGAGAGAGACAGCATGAGGTGGGAGCTGCTACAAAATTTTAAACCATCAGATCTCATGAGAACTCACTCACTATCACAAGAACAGCAAGGGGGAAACCACCCTCATCATCCGATCACCTCCCACTAGGCTCCTCCTCCAACACACACGGATGGCATGAGATTTGGGTGGGGACACAGAGCCAAATCATATTAGAGACTATCTTTACAGGACTTGATAGAAGCTCAGGCTAGCCAACACAGTTCGCAAAAAGGAAATTAATAAAGGATCAAAAAAAGAGGAAAAGAAGAACTGAAGATGAATCTGAGGTGAGACCCAATGGCCTGGGGCCAGGTGGAGGAACAAGAACAAAGAGTTACATCTACTGAGGAGTTTCCAGTGAAATTTTATGGGAACATAATTGGACCTGTCCTTGGTACCATTTCATGATGCAGCGACTATAATTGGCCTTCTCATAGAAGCTGTTGAAAAAGCTGAGCTGTGCATATACATTTTGGCACATGTGCAAGTAAACATACATCTGATTTACATTGTTATAATACTTCATTAATTTAAGGAACCCTCTTAGTCTCCCCATTTTCATGTGCTAACTTAAATCTGAGGTTAAAAATGTATTCACAGCAATTTAAAAAGTTTAATCACTATTTAAACATTTTATATAGATATCAGATTTCTAGTATCTACAAAAAAAACTAAGATATTTTCACCGAAGGTGACCTGATATACGCTGTTTCATAAAAAAAAAAAAAAATGTTTTCAGCAGGGCACAGTTGCTCATGCTTGTAATCCCAGCACTTTGGGAGGCCAGGAGTGCGAGACCAGCCTGTACAACACAGCAAGACCCTGTCTCTACAAAAAACAAAAAAAGTTTTACATATCCTAATCAATGCCACATTTTTATAATATTAAAGCATTGGCTTTGATCTGTTAGTTCTCCTATTTGTAAATATATATATGATGTAATTTTTTTCTATTTGCCTTGCAAATATTAAAGACTTTTTAAAATTTGGTTTTGGTTTTGTTTCCATTTCATCTTCTCTTTTAGTATGTGACATTTATTCAAACATTTTTGTGAGGTTTGGCTTCCATTTCACATCAAGAATGTACTCATATAAGCTCAGTGAAGTTTGTCACTATTCTCTCACACTGGTGTTGAGAGCCCAATGTGTTTTATACATTCCTGGTTTATAGTCAACATTTACTGTCTTTTGCCTTACCACTGTCCTGCCTCTTTTTTCTAGTAATAGAAATTTTCTTGGGGGAATATCCCTTCTCCCATATCATTACTTATGGCTTAAGGGCACTCACAACCATTCTGATCACAAGGAACTTAAGTAATCCTGTCAAAACCAAACAGAGCATCAAAGCAACTGCAATAATGATTGGTTCAGAATAGGCATTTGATCTAGGCTGATCAAATGCAACTTTATTCTGGGGCTCTTTGGACATACTGAGAGGAGACAGTCTCTCTTTCCATAAACTAGAAGCTGTGTTGATATGTCTCAGTTGCTAAGGGGGAAACCATGTGGAGAAAATCTGCCTGAAAATGAAACCCAATACAAAGAAAAGCAGAGTGAAAAGAGACTAATGATGACAGCCTTTGAATCTTTGAAGTTCTAGAGGGTGATAAAGGCAGCTCAGCTATAGGAAATAATGTATTCCTTGTTTCTACTTAAACCAATTTTGGTTGAGGTTTTTTTTGTCCTAATTTTAAAAAGTGTTTGTGGAATTAGCGTGGGATGATAAAAAATTCTGGAAGCATAAGGCTGAAGTTCTGCCTTGATTCCAAAATTTTCAGGATGGTAAACTTGTAATGGGATTTATGAATATTGCATTCCATCTATCCTTAGACTATTTTTATTCAAAGTCTAGGCAGTGGAACAGCAGTACCCTTTCCCCTCACCTGAGAGCTTGTCAGAATGCAGAATATCAACCCTCCCTTTCCTATACTTAATAAATCAGAATCTGCATTTTTAAAAGATTCCCTGTGAATGTGTATGTATATTTGAGAAGAAATGTTATAGATCTTTGCTAGATCTTGACCCGCACGATTCAACTTTGTGGTTCTCACACTGGCTACTCCGTTTACACTTAGAAAAACCATTCTCCAGATTCCTGCATAGCTAAGTTCCTAACATTTTAGTCTTTTTCAAATTTTATCTTTTCAATGAAAGCTATTTTTTCTCCCTCCCTCCATAGGAATATGAATTCCTTAAAGCAGAGAGTTTTTCACTATTCTGTTTTATGATGTATCCCAAACATCGAATGCAGGTACCTGGTACTGACAAATAATTTCCCCTTAACCAAACTTCAATCAGGCTCCTCTCAGCCCTCTTTTGATTTGGCCTTGACCTCAGACTGCCATGTCCATGCTTGCAGAGTCCAGTTTTAGGAGGAGTCATACTAAGTCAGTTTAGAGAGAATCCTCTTAAACTTGATATGATTACCTTCGATGTCTGATCACCCTCAATATCTGATCAAATTCCTCCTTCCCCACCATCCCCCAGGTGATATCTGATTACTGGCTGGCCATCAGCAAGAGTTCTGTTAAGTCAATGAAGTAATAATTTCTTCTACCCTTGATGTCTCCTCTTAGTAAATTTTCATCTATTCACTCCTGCACCACCAACCCAACTTGCTTCTTGGCTATACATCCCCACTTGTTCTTGTATTTAGAATTGATCCGTCTCTCTCCTCCGTTGTTATTGTCTTGACATCTATTGTGGTAGTCCCAATTATTTTCTTATCATTTTAACAAATGAAAAAATATTTTTTATCTACTATACATGGTACTTAATAAATACTGTTGAATTAATTGATCATATACTAATACTTATCATATAGCATAAGGATATAAGTATCACAAAAATTGGCACCAAACTATATATCAGACATCATCTTATATTAATAGCCCCTTATTTCATTCTGGTCTAGATATACCGTTTTCTTCTTGACATTGAATATACCAAGTTAGTTCTACTCAAGTCCTTCACACTTGCTTTTATCTACTCTGGGCATTCTTTACCCAAATCTTCACACATTTAGCTCTTATTCATCACTCAGATCAGAGATTAAATTTCATCTTCTCATTTTAAATATTTGGTGTCTCAAATACATATTTTTATAGAATGTATCCCTTAACAAATTATTGTAGTTATTATTTTAATAGTTTTATTTTCATACTAAAGATATGTGATATATATTCCACAATTGCAGTATTTCAGTTTTCTAAACTTGACTGTCTACTTACTTTCAACAGTGAATTTTATACTTTTATATTTCCTTTGTTACTAATTAGCATTCTTTTACTTCTTCTTGAGGAAATTCCTTTATCATTTCTAGTAAGACAGGACTGGTGGTGAATAACTTCTTCAACTTTTGTTTATCTTGGAAAATCTTTATATCTTCTTTATCAGTTCATGGACCTGTGGACATGTGGGTTATTTCCACTATTTTACTATTAGGAGTAAACTTTTATAAACATTCTTCTACAACTTTATGTGTGGACATAAATTTTTAATACTTATGAGTATCTACCTAGGAATAAAACTGCTAGATAATAAGTTATATAATTTGAGAAATTTCAAGAATCTTTTTCTTTTCTTTTCTTTTCTTTTTTTTTTTTGAGACAAAGTCTCAATCTGTTTCCCAGGCTGGAGTGCAGTGGCGCGATCTCGGCTCACTGCAACCTCCGCTTCCCGGGATCAAGTGATTCCCCTGCCTCAGACTCGTGAGTAGCTGGGATTACAGGTGTCCGCCACCACACCCCCTCTAATTTTTGCATTTTTAGTAGAGACAGGGTTGCACCATGTTGGCCAGGCTGGTCTTGAACTCCTGACCTCAGGTGATCTGCGCACCTTGGTCTCCCAAAATGCTAGGATTACAGGCATGAGCCACCGCGCCTGGATAGCTGTATCATTTTTTATTGCATGAGAAGTTCATGAAGTTCACAATTTCTTTATGTCATCATCACTTGTTAATGTCTTTGTAGTTTTAGCCATCTTAGTGTGTATGAAATCATATCTAGTTGTGTTATTTTTATTACACTAATAACTAATAATGTTTACCATCACCTTTTCATGTGTTTTTTGGCCACTTGTACATTTTCATTGAAAAAATATTTATGGAAATATTTAATTTTTTTAATTGGGTTATGTGGTTTTGTATCGTTGTGTTATTAATATATTATTATCAGATATATAATATGAAAACATATTTCATTACCATGTGGGTTGTCTTTTCCTTTCCTGATAGTATCCTTTGAAACACAAAGATTTTACTTTTGATGAAGTCTAATTTATCTACTTTTTTTGTGCCTATACTTGTCACTTTTACTTTTTGTATCATATCTAAGCAATCACTGTATTGCAAAGTTATATGTATCTATCTCTATATTTTATTCTAAGAGATTTATAGTTTTAGTTCTAACATGTAAGCATATGATCTGTCTTAAGTTAATATTTCTATATGCCATAAATTAGGGACCCAACCTCATTTTTTTGGCATGTAGATATTGAATTATTTCAGCATCATTTATTGAATAGACAATTTTTTCCTATTTATTTGTCTTATCACTCCAGTCAAAATTGATTATAAATGTAAAGATTTATTTCTGGACTCTCCATTTTTGTTTGATCTGTATGTCTTTCTTTGTGCCAAAATCTTCTTCTAACTTTATTCTTATTTTTCAAAATTGTTTTGGTTATTCTGGATACCTTACATTTCCATTTGAATTGCAGTTGCTAGCTTGCCAATTTTCATGAAAAAATGAAGATGTGGTTTTGATAGAGATTAGGTTGAATCTACAAATCAATTTTGGAATTCCAACCACTTTAACATCATTAAATATTCATATTCATAAACATGAGATTTCTAATTCACATAGGATTTTTAATTTCTTCAACAATTTTTGAAGTTTCAAGTGTACAAATCTTTAGCTTCTTTCATAAATATATATGTATATATATATATATATATATATACCCATTTTTAAAAGTAGGTATCTTTTATTATGCATAGCCACTTAAATCTCTGCTCAGTTATGTTAGTGGTCAACTAATAATCTGAAGGTATTTTCTTAAAATGCTTTAACTAATAATTTTTTGAGCATTTGTCAAGGAACTCTGTGTGCATGTGAGTTAAAGATTTAATGTTTCATCAAATAGTATATAACTCTGTTTTAGCCTTCACTACTTGTCGAAGTTCAAGGTCAGCCTAAGATGAGAGATTACAGTTTTTTCAGATGTATCCTAGACATGGGAAATTTATGAAAATGTATGTAAGCTTCTAGATTCACAGAAATATGTCAAAACTTTTTAAAGCTCCTACCGACATCTCACTCTCCATATTTTTATTTTGAGTTTTTTGGTAACCTACTGTTAGGGCTACCTAGTATCACCACCTTAGGCAAACACAGTATTAAGCAATTGCTGCTAATTGTTTGTATCAAACCTTCTGTGGATATGGCTTTTTGCTCAGTGTGAGCTCTGAGTTAAGTCAAAGAAGGCAAACCTTAGTTATTCACTTTTTTCAAGAAGCTTCCAGAATGGCAAATTACTAAGAATTTTCTGGAAATAGGGCCTTACAGGACTTCTAATCATGTTCTGACCCCTTGAGTTGCAACTACACTGCTTGTTTTACAGTTCTCACAGTTTTGATGTTGATGTTGTTTGTTTTCATGGCTACCACAGAGCTAGAGAAAGGCAGATGATAACATTGCAATTTAAAGCACAACAATGTTGGTCAGTCTTACTAAAATTCAGTCATTTTTCTTGAATAATCATTAATCTGACTTTTCAAACTTCGGTTAATTTACAGAGTTCTGAAAAAAATAATTTTGACATTTTTCTTGTTGCTTTATGAGGTAAATTTTCATGCTTGTTTCCTTTGCCATTCTAAAAGTACTTTCAGAATTTAAATTTCCAGAATCTAATTTAATAAATTAAATGTAACTCAATTGTATTTAAATTTATATTAATATTATACCCAATTTCATTTTACTTTCTCAGTCATATTAATCACTTTTTAAGTACTCAATAACTACACAGGGCTGAAAGGTACCTTATTGAATAGTGAGGATATATATTATTTTCATCATCATGGAGCATTTTATTAGGTGAGGCTGTTTAGTAATATTACTTTGCTGTTCATTAAGTAATTGTTGGCATAATAAACTATTAATCCCTTCTAGCCAGTTGCCTATTGGCCTGACCTGCCAGGTTTTCTAATATCTGGGTTTCTCACCTTATCAGGGCAACCACACAATAAACTTCAAGTTGTTTCTGACAGCAGAAAACTTACTATGTAAGAGATAAAATGGAAAATCCCAAGATTGTTTTTGGAGTAGTTTGGTTACCCTTGATCATTCACATTATTGTGGTCCTGAAATAAAATTAGAAAAGTGCACTGAGACCTAATTTTAGAGGCCTTGAATGCAAAAATTAGAAGTTCAGAAATATAATTCATGTAATTCTCATTTGCCAATAGGTAGTCATTTGTGGAGACCTATTGTGTTGCAATCAAGGAGAATTTCAAACCACACTGAGGCCTTGTAGAGTAATTCCATGATTCATAGAGGTCATTTCTGTGCCTAAAGAGAGTAAGTGGTATTATATTTGCTACTTATTAATTATACTCAAGCTCCACACTACAAATTTGGGAGAAATTACAGGGTTCTCTTAAAATTTCAAATGCTTCTTACATTCATTATCTAATTTTATTTTTGTAGCAACTTTGATATTGATGGTATTATCTATATTTTTAGGTGAGGTACTGGCAGGGAGGTTAGTTAGCTGACCCATAAACAGAATTAGATATAGGGAGAAGATTTTTTGTAACATAAGTTTGCTAACTTCAAGTCTTTTAACCATAAAATAGACCATATTGTATAATTTGCTCTATGCATCTCAGAATAGTGTCATATTTCCTTGATTCTAAGTTGTCATCTACCATTATTTTAATAACAACATGTAGAAGCCTGTTATTTTTTTTTTAAAAAAAAACCTATAATCCTAATTCACATCACTTGTAAGACACATTCAGATTTTAAAAACAGTAAATACAGAAAGAATGTGAACATATAGTGACCCAAAATAGGAAATTTATAAAGTCAAAGAGGAGAACTTATAAACAAACATGTTTTTTTTTCCATTTACTGCACTTAAAATAGTGTATTCATATTGTGCCACTGTTGTATTCTCTGGGAAGCAGACTTAAGAATTGTTTTAGGAATTTTAAAAAGATTTATTGGGTGGTAACACCTCAGAAAGAAAACAGAAGAAAGCAGGATTGGGCAGGAGGAGTCATCAGAACATTCCTGCAGACCTGAAGAAGTAAATCTCTGCCAGCCCACTGGGGGAGTTCCAAAGCAAGGATTGCCATTTATATGAGTCTTGTTGTAAGCGGAAATGTCTAGGTCTTTGTCACTCCATCTTGCATCATCTGGGGACCATCCTGGAAAGAGTGTGGCCTTTGCTCAAGAGATGAGACTGACCGTGTAACAGCAAACAGCTACATAATGCCGCTAGCTACACTCTTAGAAACTGGACTATGAAGAAGCTTCTTGAAGGAAGATCTGAGTGTTCTATATCCATGTCTGCCATACATGTTTATCATGAAATTAATACTTTTAAGCACACATAATCATCATATTATGGAATTTTTTATATTTTATTTAGTTAAAAAAATCAATGTTGACATTCTGCAATTACGTATTAAAGTAACCGACTAAAGTTAAAAAGAGTACCATATATTTTCACAATACACTTAAAACCATTTATCTTATTTTTAAAGTTTTTGAATATTTTATCATACTCATAACTGATAATACTATAAACACTGACATTCCTTCCACATATAAGTTAATCATTCCTAACAGTCTCCTTGTTAAAACTGGATCTAATGCACAATTATATCTTATTTCAAAAACCCTTAAATTAAACCCTTTTGTGTCTGTCTAGTGTAACTACAACTGTTACATTTGGTATTAAACAAATCTTGAATGTAATCATGTAAATATTTATATTATTCAAGTTGTTCAGTACAAAATATACTCACTCATAATATCTCACTGAGCTATATTATAGGACACTTCTGATGTATTTATTCATAAGTAGTTAAAATTGGTCTACTCAGTAGCTGTAATAGACTCATACTTTTATCACCAATCCTGTGATTTATAAAAGTTAATTTTTGTAAAAAGAAATATTTTCTACTGTTTTTACCAAAGTTTTCTACCATAATTATCAATTTCTAATATATAAAGTGCACCTTTAAGTCTCTTAATGGGTGAGCAGGAAAACTGACAATATGTTAATGTGGCCTTTCTGCCATACTTACTGCCTTAAAACATGGTCTGAACTCTTTCACTGCATTATCTTTTTGGCCTGGTTGACTGCCTTTAACAAAATGTGAACAATATATTAAGGACAGACAGGTAAGTCTCTGAACTGTAAAACTAATAAAACTTCTGTAATTTCTTCAGCGAAAATACAATCAAGTTTTTATTTAATTGTGGCAAGCATCTCATTTTAGTTTGAGGGTAAAGTAGAACTGGAAGTATTTATCTCTGAAACTGAAAGCACTGGTGTCTGAAACTTTAACCACTAAACAAAACAATGCTTAAAACTACTGAATCCTTATTTATTCACTGTAACTGTCTTAATATGAAAGCTCTGGGAAGCCAGGGGCCTTTGCATTTGAATGGTTTGTTTTCATGTATTGGAGAATTAAATCATAAAGAATGTGAGGCCAGGCATATCGTGTTTCAAATCCCAGGTTCCAGGGTTATGTGATTTAGGAAAGTTACTCAATCTGTTTTATTTTTTTCTAAGTTTTCATATATTTTAATAAATAATGTAGAAAAGATTTAATATAGAAAATTTTTGTGAAGATTAATTTTGGCATTTTAAAAACAAAGAACAGGCAATGTGTTAACAGAGCAGGAGCATTGCCATCTTGGACAACCACTGACATTTTAAAGCTCCCTTTGATCAAAAACTTTCTAAATCCAAAGGGCATCAGCCTAATAGCTAAGGTCAGCATGACCATAAACCACAAATGACGCCTTTGACCAGAAACATTCCAACTCTAAGATAAACCCTTCCCTGACTAGAGACATGCCAGCCTGAGACAACCTCCCCTCCGGCCAGAGTCATGTCAGCCCCAAGATAACCCCCCCTCTGACTGGACATTCCAGCCCTGCAATAAACTTCTCCTCCATATAGAAACATTCCAAGCCTGTGATAAGCTCTCTCGCCCTAAAACCCTTACATATTCTTAATCTGTAAGAGAGAGTGCTCTTGACAGAAATTGGACAGAAGCCCCTCTCAGGTTTATTCTCCAAAATAAACCCTGTCTTTGACTGTTGAGCTGCTTTTCATGTATCTTTCCTCTTTCTTTAACTCTTACAAGTGTCTAGCACAAAATTAATTTTGGATAGTCTTCCCCTGGCCACCCCTGCATCTCGCACTGTGATTTGGAGTTTACACTTAAATTCATTATTTTGTAGCAACTACATCTGTAAAGCATTCTAGGGAAAGAAAAGACATGGAACACATTTTTGAATATAAAATAAATATAGGCAAAAATTGGCACACTTTGTCTAACACAGAAAAGAATCATGTAGTAAAAGAAGTCTTACAAACCTGGCACCTATGAAAGGAGCTGCATGTTGTGGGCTTATTATGAAAATTTTGTCAAAATATACAAACCTTTTGACTTTCAGGGGGAAATAGCCACATAATTTTTAAATTCTATAAATATTTACTAAATACTATTATTCCAGGTAAATGAAATAAATATTCCAATGAGACATTAAGAGGTTAAACAATAGTGTTGCTAAAATATCAACTTCAGATAATAATTTTATGGGAACCAAAAAGTCACTTGTAATTTCCTTTAGTAACTCATTTTATCTAAAAGAGTATTATTATTACATGGCCATGTTTTTGCATTCTGCACATCAATTTTATGAAATAGGCAAATGGCCAGACTTCTTGTGCCAGTAATTAATGTGGACATTTTTGAGTATCCCTTCTAGTTTCTACCACCCATGTATTTAGTAGGGTAAAATAACTGATTGCAATGGCAACCGGACTCACAAAGAATGTTCCGTTGTGTTTACTATATGACTTCACTCAAACCGAAAATTAAGTGAAACACTTTAAAAATATTTTCGTTGTAGAGAACACTTGGACACAGAGTGGGAACATCACACACAGGGGCCTGTCGTGGGGTGGGGGGAGGGGGGAGGGATAGCATTAGGAGATATACCTAATGTAAATGATGAATTAACGGGTGCAGCACGCCAACATGGCACATGTATACATATGTAACAAACCTGCATGTTGTGCACATGTACCATACAACTTAAAGTATAATAATAAAAAATAAAAATAAAAATAAAAATATTTTCATTGTAATAGACTGAATAGTTTAAACAATTATCCAAGAAGTACATTCATTTAAAAGCCTTCATTCTTCAACATAAAGTAACTAAAATATTTTCTCATTTAGAATAGATGTTATATGATGGGGACCTTACTTTATCTGTGTTAGAAAACATCATAGCATAGTGTTTGAGAGCACAGAGTTTTACATTTGATTTGATAGGCCAGAATTTAATTCCTTACTGCATGAATTCGGGCATATTGCTTAAATTCTCTGAGTTTCAGTTTTTTTTATCTTTGAAATCAAACTTAAAAGGGTTTTTGTGAGAATCAAATTACCTAATTCATTTAAAATGCATAGCACATTATGTGGAACATGCCAAGGATTTGATAAGCAATATCTATTGATGTTTATATATTATGTATTATTTATATTATAAATTATTATTTTTTGTTGTCAATTTAGTTTTAAGCCCATTTAAAGAAACACAATACTGCATTAGCATTAGAACTGATTTCGATAAATGAGTAAAGTGGTGATAGGCATTCTACTAAATTTTAATATTCTACAAGTAATTATTTTTTTGGTTTGTTTTTTGCAGTAGCAAATTTCATTAGATACAGTGGTGGGTGCCTTCTTAGGACAAAATTTTGAAAAACTATTCATCTTTTCACATATAACATATAGAAAAACAGGGCTTCTCATTTATTCATTTATTTGGTTTGCCATTTGTTTATAGTATTTCCTACATTCCATAATTTTTATCACATGAGAAAAATGGATTAAACAAAAATGAAAAATTCCTACATAATTTTCAGAGTCCCATGACTTCTTGTACTATTTTGCTAAAATTCACGGTCTTCTTTATTTTTTATTTTTTTTTTTGAGATGGAGCCTGGCTCTGTCACCCAGGCTGCAGTGCAGTGGCAAGATCTTAGCTCGCTGCAACCTCCGCCTCCCAGATTCAAGCGATTCTCATGCCTCAGCCTCCCGAGTAGCTGGGATTATAGGCGCCTGCCACCACGCCCAGCTAAATTTTGTATTTTTAGTAGAGACGGAGTTTCACCATGTTGGCCAGGCTGGTCTCATCCTCCTGACCTCAGGTGATCTGCCCACCTCGGCCTCCCAAAGTGCTGGGATTACAGGCATGAGCCACTGCGCCCGGCCTCAGGGCCCTCTTTCTTTAAAATAAATTTTGTGTATATTTGAGACTTACTACTTGATGTTAGGGATACATATAGATAGTAAAATGGTTACTACGGTAAAGAAGATTAGTGTATCTATCATCTCACATATTTACCTATTTGTGTGACAAGAATAGTTAAAATCTACTTATTTACAAAGATCCCTAAAACAGTGCAATTTTATTAACTTTAGTCTTCATGCTGTATATTAATCTCTAAACTTATTCATCCTACATGTGTACTATTTTGCCTCATTTCACCTTTATCTCTCTATTTCCTCCCCCTGAAATAAGAGAAAAGGAAGAGGAGCATTTGAGTAAATGAAGAAAAAAAAAATTACCTCTAGATCTTAATTCAATGAATTGTTAGAGAGCATTTCATGCTATAAATGATAAATAACTTGTGTGATTATAAATAGCTTCAGCTATAATTCCAGTTGCTTTTGTTATGCAGATGAATGCAGTGCAGCTTTATTTTGATATTAATAAGTTTCAAAAGCTATGTTTTAGAATAAATATAAAACAGTAAGTATTAGGAAAGCTATTAACAATAAAATGTGTGCTGTACTTCTATAATGGAAATGTGAAACGCAAGAACAAGAAATGTACTACTAACTAGTTTCTACACAAGATAATGTTACTTGTCAAATATTATAAAATAGTAATTTCCTTTGGAAAGAGATCTCTAAGGTAAATTTTTTATTAGTTTGACAGCGTTTTGTTTTCAAAATCATTATTATTATCATCCTGGAACTATTAACAATTACCCATTGTGTAAGAATCAAAAAAGAAAGAGATCTCCTTTTAAAAAATATAGTAAAATAATGAGATTGCTCAATTTTTGTTTTATTCATGTAAGATGATGTGTTGTCTATCCCAGATAAGTCTACGGAAGACAAAAAAGAAGAGTCTCATGAGAATTCTGATGGTTATTTTGAGAATTAAAAAAGTACCAGATTTTAGTGTTTTTAAAAAATGAGTTATATTTGCTTATGGGAAAGACATTAGAGAATATTTTTCAAAGGCACAACATTTTGGACTCTACACAAAGATATCAGAAAAGGCTGACATAGATTTTTAATCAGGAAATAAACTTCAAGAGCTATTTAATAGTATGTGTGCCTAACAAAAGTCAAAAAAAAGAGATGAGTATGTTTATCTTAAAGTATTTCTGTTGACTATCATGTTAATTTTGAACAAATGCAAGTTTTTAAAAAACAATTTCCTAAATTTTGAATGATGCTTTCCTTTCACAAATCATAATATAGAACATACAGTGGACAAGAGCCAAAGAAAAAGACCATTGTAAAGGAATTTTCAAAATAGTATTACAAAATACAGTCAGATGGATGTAATCTACAACTGAGGCAAAATAAAAACAGTCTAGACAAGTGTTAAACACTATGAGTTTTTGAGAAATTTTGACCCCCTTCAGTATCACAACTGCAATTAGGTAATGAAGAGTTTAACTGGACTAACTAAGCCTTAGACGGTATTTTGACACCATGGTGCCTGCTAGTAGCATAGAAGTATATATACTGTAATCTCATAAAGCCAACCTTGGAAATTGTCTTTCCCAAAGGTTTATATAAAACCAAATGTCCTTTTATACTTTAATATAATTTATACTTCTTAAGTTTTCCCTTTTCCAGCAACTCTGAAAAGCAGATGATACTAGAAAAGAGCCTGCATTTATGTTTGTTGTCAGAGGTGTCATATGTAGATCCAGTTACCCTCTGTAGATCATGTACCCAGTTAGCATACCTAAGAAAGTGCCCCGAATGTTAATGCCTAGGTTTTCTTCTAGGGTTTTTATGGTTTTAGGTCTAACGTTTAAGTCTTTAATCCATCTTGAATTGATTTTTGTATAAGGTGTAAGGAAGGGATCCAGTTTCAGCTTTCTACATATGGCTAGCCAGTTTTCCCAGCACAATTTATTAAATAGGGAATCCTTTCCCCATTGCTTGTTTTTCTCAGGTTTGTCAAAGATCAGATAGTTGTAGATATGCGGCGTTATTTCTGAGGGCTCTGTTCTGTTCCATTGATCTATATCTCTGTTTTGGTACCAGTAGGCATGGGCAAGGACTTCATGTCTAAAACACCAAAAGCAACGACAACAAAAGACAAAATTGACAAATGGGATCTAATTAAACTAAAGAGCTTCTGCACAGCAAAAGAAACTACCATCAGAGTGAACAGGCAACCTACAAAATTGGAGAAAATTTTCACAACCTACTCATCTGACAAAGGGCTAATATCCAGAATCTACAATGAACTCAAACAAATTTACAAGAAAAAAACAAACAACCCCATCAAAAAGTGGGCGAAGGACATGAACAGACACTTCTCAAAAGAAGACATTAATGCAGTCAAAAAACAAATGAAAAAATGCTCATCATCACTGGCCATCAGAGAAATGCAAATCAAAACCACAATGAGATACCATCTCACACCAGTTAGAATGGCAATCATTAAAAGTCAGGAAACAACAGGTGCTGCAGAGGATGTGGAGAAATAGGAACACTTTTACACTGTTGGCGGGACTGTAAACTAGTTCAACCATTGTGGAAGTCAGTGTGGTGATTCCTCAGGGATCTAGAACTAGAAATACCATTTGACCCAGCCATCCCATTACTGGGTATATACCCAAAGGACTATAAATCATGCTGCTATAAAGACACATGCACACGTGTGTTTATTGCGGCATTATTCACAATAGCAAAGACTTGGAACCAACCCAAATGTCCAACAATGATAGACTGGATTAAGAAAATGTGACACATATATACCATGGAATACTATGCAGCCATAAAAAATGATGAGTTCATGTCCTTTGTAGGGACATGGATGAAATTGGAAATCATCATTCTCAGGAAACTATTGCAAGAACAAAAAACCAAACACCGCATATTCTCACTCATAGGTGGGAATTGAACAATGAGATCACATGGACACAGGAAGGGGAATATCAGACTCTGGGGACTGTTGTGGGGTGGGGGGAGGGGGGAGGGATAGCATTGGGAGATATGCCTAATGCTAGATGACGAGTTAGTGGGTGCAGCTCACCAGCATGGCACATGTATACATATGTGACTAACCTGCACAATGTGCACATGTACCCTAAAACTTAAAGTATAAAAAAAAAAAAAAAAAAGTGCCCCGTGAGGCTGGGGGAAATATATTCTACTAAGCATCATAACTTCAAAGGTGAATAAAATACCAAGTTGAAAAATTCTATGTAGCAAATATTCAGAAGGTAAAATTGTACAATTTAACTTACCAAACTCATGCCCGAAAATGAAAATTCTTAGGAAAAACAGAATTCAGCTTAGGTAAGCTATAGTCATAACTAATGAAATATTAGATGTGATAAAATAATCATATAAAGCCCATTATACCAAGAACAATAAGAAGGAAATATACGCCAAAATAATAAGCCCTGTGTATATATTTTCCTGTTAGTCTAGGCCAGTGGGACAGTTTACCCTAATTCTGTTAATGGACATATCTTTTTAAATCTGCCCAACAAAGGTGCTCTTTAAACACTCTCATAACCAAGAGTCAATTAAATTCATCAATAACCACAGTGAAAAATGGGGCTTGGATATTGCTATTGACAGAATCTTTATGTCTTTCCCAAATTCATATATTGCAATCTATCCAATGTGATGATATTTGGAAGTGAGGCCTGTGGGAGGTGATTAGGGAATAAGGGAAGAGCCTTCATGAATGACATTAGTGCCCTTATGAAAGAAACACAGAGCCCAGCCTGGCCAATATGGTGAAACACCATTTCTACTAAAAATAGAAAAATTAGCTGGGCATGGTGGCAGGCACCTGTAGTCCCAGATACTCGGGAGGCTGAGGCAGGAGAATCGCTTGAACCTGGGAGGCAGAGGTTGCAGTGAGCTGAGATCATGCCACTGCACTCCAGCCTGGGCGACAGAGCGAGACACCGTCTCAAAAAAAAAAAAGAGACACAGAAAGCTCCTTCACTTCTTCAACTATGTGAAGACAGTGAAAAGACAGCTGTCTCTGAATAAGGAAGTAGGCCCACACCAGACACCAAATCTGCCAGTGACTTCATCTTGGACTTTCCAGCCTTCAAAACTGTGGGAAATAAATTTCTGTTGTTTATAAGACACTCAGTCTGTAGTGTTCTATTATAACAGCTTGAACAAACCAAGATGAGCATTAAAGCAGTGAACAAACAATTATTTTCCTTGCTCTCTAATGGGGAAATATTAAAACAATTCTACTTCAAAATTATTAAAACACATTAACGATTCCTATATAGAAATAATTAACTATATCAGATTTATGACCAATACCAAGACCTCTAGAAAAGTTGTTTTTATATACCTACTTGACAAATTACCTGTAGATAGATGTAAATGTGGCACTTGCCTAAGATATTTGAAAGAATGCCAAGAAAAACTGTGCAGATGTTAGTAAATTGTGTCAGTACATCATATCTGTTAAACTGATTGCCTTTATGAGTTCTACTGAAATATTAGGTAGAAGGAAACATCAGACTAAAATTATCCTTCCATACTTAGAAAATTGGTATAACTTATGATAAAATATAGATTCCACGACTGCAGGAGTTCGAGGGTAAGAGTTAAGAATTGGAGGAGAAATCATCTGTGATTACTGTCATTGTATGAGGATTGTGGTAGATGGAATTAAAGGAGCAACTAGTCAACATAGCTCTGCTTTCTGCAGTTAAAATAAATAGAAGATTTTTAGCACAAAGTTTAATTTAAAAAGTAAGGAGTAATTAATTAATTTCCTTTTTCCAGAGATAGTTTTAGATCCAAGAAATACATGGTATGAATTTATTCAATCAATGTTTATTGAGCATGCTGCTATCTCCTTGGCACTGTGGTAGACAAAGAACATACAAATAGAGCTTAAATTCTTAACCTCAACAAACTCACAGTTAGTAAAATAAATAAATGAATTATATAGTATGTCTAATGCTACAATTGTGATGTATACAAAGTGCTAAGGGTAAATAGAAGTGGTTGTAGTTAATAATGTAGAAAAGGAAAAAATAGCTTCATGGAAATGGTAGTATTGCGAAGAGAAAAAAATGGGGCTTGGGCATTGCTATCAACTGAATCTTTATGTCCCTCCAGAATTCGTATTTTGAAACCTAATCTCCAATGGAAAGAGGGGTGTCATTCTTTACGCAGGAAAAAGAAGGTGAACAGGCAGTAAAAGCAGAGACACAAAGTACATAGAGTCTAGAAAAAGTTCTGTGTGTAAGATGGGAGACTCTCAAAATGGAATCTATAGGAATCAGAAGTTGAAGTTCTTAATGTCAAGTACATTGCTGCTGTCGTTGTCTGATTTTATTATTGATGAGTCCTTGAAAATTGTAAACATTTTGAATAGTATAATTAGTGTTTTAGAGGATAAATCTTAAACAATGTGAAGTGTAAACATGGGGCAGTCAATGACGGGGGGTAGTAGCTGACCTGTAAAATGGAAATGGAGAGGCTGCCAACTGTCTGGATTTGAGAAAAGAGAGGGAAGTTTCAAGAACACTCTCTTCATACATTGCCAGATGATAGTCAGGTTTTAAAAACACTGCCCTACATCATGGTGGCATGTTTATTGAGCAGTGATCTATAAATATTTTTTGGCCAAATAAAGAGGGTGAAGATGAACATAATATAAGCCAATATAATAACACATTGAGTTAGGTTGAACACATCTAATTCAATGTGCTACTGTATGCTAAAAGAAAAAGTAGGTCCACAAAATGTTGAACACCCTTAAAAAGTTTTATGAAAATAAACAAAATGCTTTTATATTATTTTTATATTTTATAATATAAAAATTTTTTATTTTATATTTTAACTTTTTACGTAATAAAAACAGTTATTACATATGTTTTTACATAATAAAACATGTAAAAAGTACATAACTTTTTACATAAATGAAAAAATAAAAAATATATTTTTATTTTATATTTTATTTTTAACTTTTTAAAATACCAAGATGCAGCTCCACCTGGAATTCTGTTCGGATCTCATCAGTCAAAGTAGATAGCTTGGAGCTGCAAAGTATATAGGGAGGGTAAACTAAAGTTACATAAAGCATAGATCAATGCAAAGGAAATGACTGCTCAATGAGGACAGGTTGAAAAGACTGAGTCTGAAAGAGAGCTCTGTAGAAATGTAAAGGAAACATATAAAATATAAGAATTAAGAGACAGGATCATAAAACATGGAAGATGCTAATTTAAGACTACAAATTGGAAACAGCATATTTTAGAACAGATATTAAATTCAAGAAAACCATTTACTTGGAGAATGATATACACTGAAGTTTTAATTACAAGAATGATTTAGATACATTTGAGTGTGAAAGATCTGCAGTGTGAACTACACAGATAACATAGAGGAAATACCCTGATTTCTATGTAAAACCGTGTTTTCTACTGTCCCAGATCCCATTTCCTCATTCCCTCAAGGTCAGGAGGGTCAATCCAACATTTCCCCTTTCTCTCTCCCATATCATTTTTTCCCATGTATTTCATTTCCATCAATGTGCAGCCAGTTATTATTTTGTCTATTTTTAAAATGTTTTCTGTAAAAAGCATTACTTTCTTTAGGCCATTATTCCATTTTCTATACCCCTTAGAATATTTCTGGAAAGAATTATCTAAATTCACTGCCGTTATTTCTCTTCTTTTATCACCTCGATTTTTAAAATAAACACTTTACATACATATAAAAAAACTGCATAAAATCGTGAGTGTTCCATTCAATGCATTTTCACAAAATAAAATCCTAGTGTAAATATGAACAGATTTAAAAATGCAAAACAATAAAACTCTATCTCCACTCCCAACCATTTTTGCACCTAGTCACAATCCATCTTTTCTTTTCTTAAATAAGTTCTTATTCCACTGATAAGCTTCCAATTTTTCAAACATCACATACATGGAAGGTAATATTACTGCAGTTAGGTTCTTTTTTTAACTTCACCATTTTAGAGGTGTGTGGTGATATCTCATTGATAGCTTCATATAATTAATGAGGTAATCTATATCTATATGGCTAAATGAGGACTCTAGCAACTTCTCATTATCTTTTTGGCCATTTGAATATCTTCTTTTATGAAGTACCCAGTTACTGTATACGTTTTTTACTCATTTGTAATTACATATTTTTTATTTTGATTAATTTATATGGATTTCTATTATTCTAGATATAAGGTTTTATCAATTATATGATTGCAAATACCTTCTCTAATTTGTGGCTTGCCCTTTAACTCTCCTAATAGAATATATGGATAAATAAAGATCTTTAATTAGGCCTATTTACCAAATATTTAGAGTCCTCTTTACAAAAAAAAAATTACTTCCCAGTGATTATAAAGATTTTTGCCTATGTTATTTTCCAGAATTATTTTACTTGTCACTTATTAATCTATAATCTACCTGGAATTGATATTTGTATGGACTGTAGATGAAGGGGCTCAATATTTTTTTTGGCTACTTACTTTGTTTTATATATATATATAATATATAATATTATATATAATATATATATTTATATAAAACAAAGTAGCAAAAATATATATATATATATTTATATTTATATAAAACAAAGTAGCCAAAAAATGTTATATGTAAAAAATATATATTTTATATATATACATATATATGTGTATATATATATATTTATTTATATATATATGTATTTTTTTTTTGAGACAGAGTCTCACTCGGTCACCCACCCAGCAGACTGGAGTGCAGTGATGCGATCTCGGCTCACTGCAACCTCCACCTCACAGGTTCACACAATTGTCCTGCCTCAGCCTCCCAACTAGCTGGGATTACAGGTGCCCATCACCACACTCAGATAATTTTTTTAAAATAATTTTAATAGAGAAGGGGTTTCACCATGTTGGCCAAGCTGGAAAACATCCTGCTACTTTGGTTTCATTTATTGCTTTTCCCACTGCTCTGTGGAACCAACTCTGTCAGAAATCCAGGGTCCATATGTGTGTGGGCCTGTTTTGGAATTCACCATTCTAGTCAGTGATTATTTGTATAGTCTTTTGACATTACTACAGTGCTTTAATGACTAAACTGTATAAGAAATCTTGATATCTGGCAGTAAATGTTGTCTAAGTTTGTTATTATTTTTCTAGTATTTTCCTGAATATGTGCCTTGGCTCATTCCATTTGCATATATATTTTATATGCATGTATATTTTACGCAAATAGAATGAACCACGACTCATATTCAGTTTCTTTAAATAAATCTGTAATTGTGACTACAATTCCATTAATCAATAGGTCACTTCAAGGGGAATTGTTAACCTTCCACAACTGAGTCTTCAATACATGAACATTAACTATTTAGATCTTCTTAAATTTTTCTCAATATTGTTATTTCATTTTCTTAATAGAAATTATATTGTATCATTATATTGTATCACTATATGTCTTTCGGTGAAATTTATGGTTTTTTTCGTATAGTTTTCTTTTAAATAAATTTTCTAATTTTTTGTTGCTAGTGATATGGTTTGGCTCTGTGTCTCCACCCAAATCTCTTCTGGAATTATAATTCCCATAATTCCCACATGCTGAGGGTGGGACCTGGTAGGTGGTGATTGGATCATGGAGGTGGTTTCCCCCCATGCTGTTCTCATGATAGCCAGTGAGTTCTCATGAGATCTGATAGTTTTATAAGTGTTTGACCATTCCTCCTTCACACACACACTCTCTGTCTCCTGCCACCTTGTGAAGAAGTTGCCTACTTCCGCTTGGGCTTCCGCCATGATTGCAAGTTTCCTGAGGCTTCCCCAGCCATGCAGAACTGCGAATCAATTAAACCTCTTTCCTTTATAAGTTATCCAGTCTTGGGTATTTATTTATGGCAGTGTGAGAACAGACTAATACAGCTAGTAAATGAAAGTAAATTTTTAATATAGTTTATGATATGTAATGGCATTGCTAAATTTACTTGTTATTTGCAAATTCTATTGCATTTTCTATATGCTCAATATCTCAAATAACCAGAGCATCATTTTTTTTTCCTTTCTGAGGCTTACATTTATTTTTCTTGCCTTATTTCTCTTAATATATTTTCAAGGCAATCTTAATGGGCATCCTTGTCATGTTCCTATTCAAAGAGAGAATACTTTTAATATTTTGCCCTTAACCATGAATCTTCCAGTGCTTTCTTTTTACAGATATTTCTTATCAAATAAAATGTTTTTTAATTTCCAGAGTTTTTTTCAGAAATAAGTATTAAATATTAGTTATTTTATTTCTAAAACAGGCAAGTGATTTTTCTTTGTTTTTTGTTATTTTGGAGAATCACATTGTTTTCAATTTTATTTTAAACTAACTCACATTTGAAACTCGATTTTTATGTCATACTTTTATACATATTAGTACATTTATTTTTCTACATTTTAAAATTATTTTGTCATTTCTCTTCATAATATAAATTGGTCTGTAATTTTTTAATTTTAATTTTCTGATCATATTTTGGTATCACCATTGTGTTGATTTTATAAAGAAAATTGAGAGCATTTCCAGTTTTTCTATTTCCTGGGTTATTTTATTTTATATTGATGTCATTCTTCATTAGATCTCCTACAACTTAATCTAATTAGGGATTGAGCTGATTTAAGCCTGGTTTTATGAGGCCAGGTGTATTTGCTCACAGAATTTATCCTTTGAGGATTACTATCTGAAAGCTTTGAGTTTACCATAATTTCTTCCCTTTTTCCAGGCCCTAGTTGGTGAAAAATGCATGCCTGTCCCACTTTTTGGATTTTCTGATGCGTCTTATGAAATAGATGATGAATCAAGGGAAAAGCAACACAATGTCAGGCTCATCCTCTGTACTTTCTTTTTGTAAAGACTTTGGTCCTTGGACTGTCAACTCCTCTGAGACTCGACTCACGATTCCTGCAAATCATGATTTTCAACCTCCCATTTGATCTATTTTTCCAGGTGTTATCTTCAGAAGGGCTGATCGTATATAAGCTAGTCAGCCTCAGATGTCTTCATTTTATTTTGAATTCACTCTTAAGAAATTTTCATTTTTGGGCTGGGCGCGGGGGCTCACGCCTGTAATCCCAGCAGTTTGAGTGGCCAAGGCGGGAGCATCACAAGGTCAGGAGATCGAGACCATCCCGGCTAACAGGGTGAAACACCGTCTCTACTAAAAATACAAAAAAAAAAAAATTAGCTACTCGGAGGCTGAGGCAGAATGGCGTGAACCCGGGAGGCGGAGCTTGCAGTGAGCCGAGATCCCGCCACTGCACTCCAGCCTGGGCGACACAGCGAGACTCGGTCTCAAAAAAGCAAAATAAACAAGAAGTTTTCATTTTTGTAACTTTACTGAAATGACTTTTTTTATGGTCAGTCTTTATTTCTGAAATCTTACCCTCAGTTTTCCTCGAAACTAA